>NC_137837.1:69330475-69985475 GCF_948465745.1 Chenopodium album
AAGTAATCCCTGAATAGTACCAATGGTCTCTCCCGAGTTATCAATGGCTTCCCTAATCACACTCAAGCCTACTTCCGTGGAATCATGTAAATTAAAGACCTTAAGCACATTACTCTGACTTCCTAATCATCCATTCAACTACTCCCTTGATGAACTTCAAACCCTTAACTGATTTATTCAAATCCGTCAAAACCCAACTCCCGTTGCGATAAAAACAAAGGATTAATAACAACACCAATTATCCCTAATCTAGTATTGGCATAAGCATAATCAATTAAGCATATATATCAATTACAATTATTATTAGAGAATTTAAAGAATTAAATCATGCATTAATCATATTCGGGTACCGCTAGATCTTGGAATAAGAAAACTACTCACACATATTAATGAAATCAAAAACAATATTCAATGAAGAAAACATGATTAATAAGCATTTAAAAGTAAAAGAAGAAATAAAGATGAATACCAAATACTTGAATGAAGAAAAGTACCAATTATTGATGAACAAAGATCAAAACTTGAAAGTGCAAATTAATCTAGATCTAGAGAGAATATTAGGGTTCTAATGAAGGTTAAAAGCTGCTAAAAAGTAATAACGAAGTATGTTTAGTTGGGATTTACAAAGGGTATTTATAACCCTTAAGATAAGAAACCCGAAAATAGTAAAAATACACTTCCCGAAACTCCGCCCGGTCAGCTAGGGCAAGGCTTTCTTATGTGACATTGATCTTCAGGCGGAGTTTTAGGTATTAATTTTGTTTTAAAAACCAATTATACGTTAGTAACTTTAAAAATAGATTAAGAGTTAAGAACACACAAAAACAAAAGAAAAAACAACAAAAACAAACAGAAAGAAAAAACACAAAAAGGAAACAGTTAAAGCACTAAACTAAAGAGCAGCTCCCCAAATGAAGACTTTACTCTCGAGTTGGCACCATCATCGGTCTAGTTGCTCCCTCAAGCTCCTCCAATAAAACCGCAGTAAGATCCTTAGGGACCGGTAAGAAGATAGTAAGGGGTTGAGATGCTTCCACTTCAAAATTGGCCAGCCAATCCGCAACACGATTCGCCTCCCTGTAACAGTGTTCAATGGTGACGTCCCATCCCTCTTCCCTCGAGATAAGGGCACGACACTTTTGAACGATAACATTCTAACAACAACTTCAGAATCCACACAGACTTGAACCTTCTTGTGCCCACCATTCCAAGCTATGGCTAAGCATTGGAGCACCACAAGAACTTCAGCCTTGGTATAGATACAAATGCCACAATTAATTGTGAACACTTCATGAAGCTCCCCTTTGTGTCCTCGAATCAATCCACCACCAGAAGCCAGGCCCGGGTTCCCACACGCATCACCATACGAGTTTAGCATAACCCAGCCAACTCTAGGCAGACTCCATCTCACAAATATCTCTTCTCTCTCTTTCTTTTGGCCGGACTGTGAATTATGAAATGCCTCTCCCACGCCCTCTTCACCGTGGCTACCCCTAGCATATATAAATGCTACTTGATCTACAGGAATATTAGATGCATCCCCATCAAAGCTCCTAGTATTACGCCACTTCCAAAGCCACCACAAAGTCAAAGCAAACATTAAAGCAAATAATACAGTAACTTCAAAAATGAAATATTTAAGTTATATTTTAAATTAAAAAATAAATACATTAAATTAAAACCAATTAATAATAATTATTTTTAGTTAAAATATCCAACAAATTGTATAAGTTGTGTCACTGGCTCACTGCGTGTGTTCTTTGTAATCTAATTTTTCTATCATTGTTGTGAGTAGAGCATAAAAAAAGCGACTTACAACGAAAAGTGGTTAGAACAAAACATAACCGGGGGAGTACTTTTTATTCTCTAGCCAATTTGCAAACGTGTGCACCAATTTTCATTTTTCATCATACTTCCACTGTTTGCTTAAAAAAAATGCATATTTTATTTTGAAGCAATAATAATGAAGAGCGGGATGAAATTGAAACATAATGATTTACTACGTATATAATGGATGGTTTAAATTTTAAAAATTACAATAAAGGTTGTGTTTCTTGACACCCAAATATTTGAAATTCATTGTCATGTAGAGCTTTTTTTTTTTTTTTTAAGATTGTTTTAATTTTGGAGGATTTATGAAGTGCTTTTCCTCAATAATGCTCTAAAGAACTACACTCATAAATACATTTACACTTTGAACTACATTCATAAATACATTACTCTTTCACAATTTTCCAACCTGCTCTCTATGTCATCATCTATGTACTAAACCACTTTTTTTCCCTCCTGATTTAGCCCAAAACTGCCGTCTGAATTAGCGGTAGCCAATCAAGGAAATTGTCAACTCAAATGGTGTTTTTAAGGCCGAGAAAACCACTAGTTGATGGTTTGTTTATGGTATTCTATTTTTTGTTTTTTATTTTTCAAAATCATAGGATATATGTCACATAATGAACCAAAAATTAGACAAACTTATTAGAATCGTGATATTTTTGAGATAAAGTGGAACAACCTTATTTTTATTTTTTTGTTTTTAAAAAAAACAAAAAATGATGTCAAACATGTCCTAAGTTGGTAGTTTTCCATTATATTTTGAAAAAAAAAATTTGATTGGTTATCAAATCTACGTAATCATACGAAGTACAAATCAAGGGGTGAATTGTGAAGGTCAAGCCAAGATTAATAATAATCCAAATCAATACAGATTAAAATCGAGGAAGTACTAATGTAGGTTTGATATGTATTTGCAAATATTGCAAAATATTGTAAAGCTCATGGGGGTGAGAGAAAGGAGGAGAGAGATGGGCACGTGAGACCAATTGTAAATGTACCACTGAAAGCTTATATAATCTCATTGACTATGTAGTGATACTATTTCTACACATAGTTAATACACTAAATGAATATACAGTACCATTGAATAAATATACTGAATGTTCAATGATACTATTTGATCATCTAGTGATACTATAAATCACCCAATGGTACACTCTAAAACTAGCAAATGGGGGTGAGAGAAAGGAGGAGAGAGATGGGTAAGTGAGACCACTTTTAAATGGACCATTGAAAGCTTAGATAATATCATTGACTATGTAATGATATTATTTCTATACGTAGTGAGTACCGTTTAATGAATATATAGTATCACTACATATATACATAGTACTACTGAATGTTCAATGATAATATTTTATCATCCAGTGGGTACATTTGATAACCCAATGGTACTACTCTTAAAATTCAGAAATGCATTTACGTGAAATGAACCCAATACCCCTCGTTATGTATTTACTCATACATCACAAATCTCCCTTTGGAAGGCCTCAACAAAATCAAATCTTAATTGGCTATATCGATAATTACAAAAGTTGACATAATGTTAAATTAACCGAGCAAGAAGACTATAGCTCAGTGGAGCTAAGCTTCGGCTCCCGTGGCTGAGACCCGGGTTCAAGATTATATCGCCCCTCCCATGTGGGCAATAGTGTAATACCCACTTGATATTCCTGTGATAGGAAATCAAGCCGGGCCCATCCTTTACCATTAAAAAATTTTGATTCCCAAATTTATTTCATCCATTCCCAAATCATCAATAATCAATAACTTAATACTAAATTAGACACCAGGGATGACACGTGTCACATCTCGGTGTTGTATTTTCCCTCCAAAATTCTTTTTTTTTTTAACTTTTTTTTTTGTTAATATTTGATTCTATACGAATATTATTATAAATCTTTCATATTATTTTTATGGAAAATATATTCCTTTTTATTTGGTGCTCATAATTTTTCAATACACATTTACCTAAAATAACTATTCCAACTCCTTTTTAATCATCTTTTAAATGGAGCATTATTAGATTTTTCCAAAAAAAAAATAATAATAAAATTGAGTCATATAATTGATGTCAGATAAATTATTTTAAAACATCATTTAATTTTTTTTCCAATACCTCTAGCTATTACTTTATTTCAATAATTTCAATATAACTATATATTCAAATTAATTACAATTTTGTTTTTGGAAATTTACTACTACGCATATATTATCACAAATTAAGGATTTATAGGTCGAGTATAGTAAAACTATAAAACAAAAGTTGTGTTTAACTATTATATCGATCAATCGTCTAATTCTATAGAAAGGTAAATATCAATTAATGTTTTTGAAAATTACGTAATTAAAAATATTAATATGTCCATAGAGCATTAACCTATAAACAGAAAATGTAATAATATAGAATAGTGTTGCCCAATTATCGATTATTCTTGCCTTTAATGACCAGAGTAGAATTTATTTCCATTGAAATGGTTTTCTTATATATAAAAGGTGATATAGTATTTGTAATTAATATATCTATATGTATATTGTGCACTTTTGCTAGTAAGTGTTTTAATGAAGATTTAGTGACTTTTTCTAATAGTTTTAGCGGAGATTTTAGTCCATTGTTGATTAATTTTTTTTGGTGTTTAGAGCGCTATAAGGGCGAGTAATGAGAATCGACCTCAAGATCACTTGGAATTGGGAAGGGAGCTCTAACCATTTGAGCTACCCATCACTCTTTATTTGATTATTGTTTATTAAAAGACATTTACAAATACGAAGTAAGTATTTACTAATTTGGACACTAGACCTGGTCTAATGAAGCCTCGCCTGAAAAAATTCTCGGGTATGGGCAACCCAAAAAATCCCTTTTTTTTTTTCTTTGCCTATTGATATAAATTATGACAATATAATTTATGTAGGTTTGTTGTGTATCTTTTATCAAATTTTATTGGGAAATTCTCAATGGTGAACTCCACTTTCTCCATTTTACAAGTGGTAAACAATCTTAAAATTAATTATCAATGGTGAACCTCACTTATAATTAATAATCAAATGGTAACCTTAATTATAATGTAACCTGATTATTTAACTAGTGTGGTTAAGTACAGCTGTAATTACTAACTTATCCCTAAAAAATAAGATTTCCCTCCAAAATTATTTCCCCTAATTCCCTCCTAAACGAATCTCCCCTCCCACATTTTAAATCTTTTCCCCTAATTTCCCCCAATTTCCCCCAATTCGTATGAACCCTAATTTTCAATTTCTTCAATTCTCTCTGTCTGCTAGCAATTACCCCCCAATTTCCACTACTTTCGATGAGGAAAAGTCGCTCGTCTACTAGTAGGAAGGCAATCACCATGGATGATAGCATTATGTGGGTGAAGCATACGTGGTGTGACTGTTTACCTCCCAAAATTGTTGCTGTTATGATATCAGAGACAACTAGAAACCCACGAAGGTTGTTCTTCAAGTGCAAAAGCTGCGATTTCTTCGCCTGGTTGAAGGAAGGGGATATAATTAGGGTTGGGGAGGAAATGGAGGTAGAGTCTACTGGTACTTGTAGACACCCATTTGTGTCTCCCCAAAACCAAACCCAGTGTTGAGTACCTTTCACGTCGAATCATAATCGAATGAAGCGAAAGTGTGGAAAGTTTAGTGTTGCGAATAGTTTTAATTTCTTTTCTCTTCTCTCTGTTTTTGAAAACTTATTTCAAGAAAACAGCCAATCCAGTTTGGTTGGTCCATGATATGGGTCCAATAGTAGTGTAGTTGGATGGGGCTTGACAAGAGATTTCCAACGATATATTATAAGCTCAATTCCGATGAATATTGAGGAAGTTATGGCCAATTTACTAAACTGGGCCCGGTTTGAGCCTTATATGCGGTCCAATGATCTAGGGGAGGGCCTAATATGATTTATCATTCCTAATGCAATTAGGAATGGTTTTAGTTTTCTAGATTCTTCTAGAAGGTTCTTTTCATTCCTAATTCAATTAGCATTGATAAATTGACTTTTGTTGACTTTTCAGAGTTTTAATTAAAATCAAAGAACATTTTTGAGGAAAAGATACGATTTTATCCTCCTGTACGGCAAAATTTATCAGATTTTAGAAAACGCGTCAAAAACAAGATTGGCGCCTGGCGCCAGCATTGGCGTCTGGCGCTGACGTTGGCGCCTGGCGCCAATGGCCAATGGCTGGCGCCAATCTCGTTTTGCGTGCGCCAATACTCTGCTTTTTTAATTTTATCTTTTTGGCTGATTTTCTCTATAAATAACGTATTAAAAACTCCGTTTTCATTCACCAACTATCACCAGTTCTCATCAACAGTCAGTTTTAATTAAGATTCACCTACAATCAGTTTTCATTTAATTAATTCTCTCATTCTCTTCTCTAATCATTCACCATCTCTCTCTTTTCTAAAATTGTTTTTTTTACATACAAAATTCCGCATTCGCAAGATCTAGAAACACCTAGCCATATTCGAAGTTGCCTTCGCCCTAGACGTGAAAGGTTTAATTTCTGAGGGTTTGGTCCCAAATCTTTATTTCAAGTATTTAATTTAATTGTTTTGTTTTATTATTTTCCTTGAAGTTACTAACGTGTGTATTTTGTTATTATAAAGAGGTACGAAGCATCAAAGTAAGTAATTTAATGGTTTTTATTGATGTTATGATGTAGAAATCATGTTTAAATTGTTATTATGATATTCCTAGTATCATGTCTAGGGTAATTTTAATACTACCTCCGTTACACGTTAAGTGCAACAAAGGGGGTTGCACATTTCCCAAGAAAAAAAATGAAAAAGCTAATCAACAAAAGTATGGGCATGTGATTATTGGATAATTAATTAATTAAAAAGCTCCATCCCATCATCGCTACCACCTACTGCACCACCAGTCCACCACTACCTGCGTACACCACCCACAACAACCACCATAGAAACCAGTATACCAACCACCAAAAACCACCGAAATCACCATACCAACAACCGAAACCACCATACCAACAAAGCAAAACCACCATACCAGCATACTAACCTACCCGAAACCTGCCATTACCACCCTCTCGCCACCACCAAGATCTGAAATCCACCCCACCTAACTCGCATCCACACCGCGAAGCTACCCCACACCCACCCTGTAACCACCACCACACCTTTCCTCTGGAATCGTTCCATCTTTCACCATTTTTGCTCTAGATCTAAGTTTTCAAGCTCAATCTCAAATTCTCTTTTTTGGGTTTCAATTTATGGTGACAGCTTTACATGTGAAGAGAAGATGGCAACACTCTAACAAGGGGGAGATGGGGCAGCGACTCTGACGAGGAGAGGCAGCGGTGGTGGTGGTGCGGTGGTTGTGATAGAAGAGAGAAAAAGAAGAGAGAGAAAAAGTGGTGGTCTTGGTGGTGGATGTGGTGGTGAGTAAGGAGAGAGAATGTGGGTTTGGAATTTAATAAGTGATGAATTAATTTTGGTTGATTAGTTAATAACATATGATTTGATGTGTTTATTAAAGTTAAGTAAGGGTAGGTTTGTAATTTAAAACAAAAAATTTACTAAAAGAGGAAAGTTTTCATTTGTTGCAGATAATATGTAGCATCCCTTTTTGGAAAATGTTGCACTTAACGTGTAACGGAGGTAGTATTAAATATGATTGTTACGATGCTTCCTATGTTCTTCCTAATATTTATGATTGTTAGTATCATGTTAGGGCTAAAGATTTGATTTTTATTGCTTAGTGACATGCTAGGGTTTGTTATTAATCTTGTTAGTATCATACCTAGGATCTTGCTATTATTATTATGCTTTAATATTAACATGAACATGATTATGATTATAATTGTTATAATGATTATGAATATTATTATTATTATTATTATTTTGATGATGATTATTTTATTTATGATGATATTATTATTATTATTATGATTAATATGATTGTTATTACGATGATTATTGCTATGATTATAAGTTTATTATTATTATTTATCATGTTGCACTAGTAGAAAAATTCAAAAAGGCAACCCCCTTTTGGCACCGGTTCAAGCCAAACCGGTGCCAAAACCCGGCCCAAAAATGGGCGGGATTTAAAAAGTTGGTAAAAGGCACCGGTTCAACTCAAACCGGTGCCAAAAAACTAAAAAGCACCGGTTTGAACCGGTGCCTTAGTGAACCGGTGGTTTTTTTTTAACAAAAAAAAAACCGGCCCTTTATTTCATTCATTCCCTCCTTTCTTCCCCCTTCTTTCTTCCTCCTTTCCTTAACCATTCACCTGGCCTTCACTGTTTCATTCGAAAAACCCAAACCAGAAAACCACCACTGCTGCCTCCGTCCCCTCCTTTTCCCTCCACCACTGCTGCCACCTTGAATACCACCAGAAAACCCATAACCTAGTCTCCGTCCCCTCCTTTTCCCTCCATCTCTGCTGTTCGAATTGAAGAAGCCGCGCCGCAGCCCTGCTGTTCGAATTGAAGAAGCCTCGGTCTGCCGCCGCGCCGCAGCGCTGTTCTCCTCTTCTCTTCTCCTCTTCTCTGCCGCCGCGCCACCTTCGACCCTTCTTTTGCTGCACCACCTTCAACCGCCGCGCCGCAGCCCTGCTCTTCTTTTCCTGCGTACAGCACCGCCTTCTTTTGCTCTTCTCATCAAATTCACCTTCTTTTGCTGCACCGCCTCCATCTCTGCGTACAGCAGCACGCCTCCACCTCCATCAACACGTACAGCAGCACGCCTCCACCTCCACCAGCGCGCACAGTCTTCCAACTAATTTAGGGTAAGTTTTTTTTTTTGTTAAAAATTGAACAATTATTTTGAAATATGTAATTCTATTATTTTCAATAGCATTTTGAACAATTATTGTTAAGAAAATTAAAGTCAAGGAATGTATATAATTTTACCTAATTTTTTTAATTTTTGCATTGGTTGTTTATTTAGAAATTTTGAATACATATTATACATTAGAGTAATTTTGTATGTTTAGAGTAATTTTGAATACATATTATAGATTAGAGTAATTTTGCATTACCTTGTTCCTTAGTTGAAAAATTTGTATGTTTTAATGGGTTATTTTGAGGTTGATTTAATGATTAATTATGAATATAATAGAGATTAGTAAAAATGTTACTTAATTAGTTGAGTTTTTGTATGTTTTAATGTGTAATTTTAGGTTGTTTTAATGGGTAATTGTGAATATATTAAAGAATTAGTGACCTTGCTTCTAATTAGTTGTGAATAAATTAGAAAATTGTGAATAAATTAGAGAATTGTGATTACATTATAGAATTGTGATTACATTATAGATTTGTGAATAATTTAGAGAATTGTGATTAAATTAGAGAATTGTGCATAAATTAGAGAAATAGTGATATTGCCACTTAATTAGTTGTGAATAAATTAGAGAATTGTGAATACATTAGAGAATTGTGAATAAATTAGAGAATTGTGAATACATTAGAGATTTGTGAATATATTAGAGAATTAGTGACGTTGCTAATTTTTGTTTTTTTTAATATATAGATTCATATGTGAATTGAAGCAAGAGTTTAATTAGCTTGAGAACTACGTACATATTGAGCTCAAGTGGGTAGTTGCTATATTGCAATTGGTATGACTACTAAACTTTACTTAGCTATATTTCTTTCTATTCATCCATTTAATAAAAGTTTATTCATGAAATTGCAACTTGTGTATTGTTTAATTGCAAATAAATACAACAATATATAGAATACTTGAATTGCATCATCATATGCCTAGATACCCGTTCAAGGCTTTCTCATTAGGAGAAAGTCTTGAATAGTCCCCGGTTGGGACTGTTCTTGAATGTGTACTCTCACTTAGGTGGTGAATGTATGTTTTCTTTTCGATTTTAAGGAACATCTCGGCTTACCATTTCCTCACTATGTTCTCTGGGTACATATGTGGGTAATTAATTATCTACATCGTGTACTTGGAGAACTAGGGGGAAATGCTGCCGGATTTTCCTTAAAATTGGAAAGTTGACATACATTCACTAGTGAGAGTAGACATTCAAGGATGGGTTAGGTTGGAGTGATAAGGACCCTTTGGAAACATGCATTTTTTCACTATATGAATGGTATATTCACGTTTTGTACTTGAATTTGATTTACATAAAATATGTAGCACTTACACATTATAATTATATGGTGCTATATATATGTTTAGAGACAATTTACTAAATGGAGAAGGATCGTGGTTGGATGTATGGTAGACGCGATACATTGGAATTTTGGAATGGGGTTCAAGAGTTTTGCGAGAGGGCTTTAGCTTATCAACGCACACTGGGAGGCAAAGGCCTTTATTGTCCTTGTGTTTATTGTAATTGTGTGAATGTGGTCGATAGTGTTGAAATCATTAGAGATCATGTATTATGTCGTGGGTTTAGGCAATTTTACCATGTGTGGATTTGGCACGGAGAAAGTGGAGAGTACAGTGGGGATCTTGATCGGAATGATGTGCGTGTTAGAATCAATGAGATTCATGTGGACGAGGAATACGAGAATGATGAGTATATTGTTGATAATGGTGAGGATGGAGCCGATGAAGATCAGGCGGATGAGGTCGAGGATGAACAAGTGGATGAGATGTTGCAAGGTGTTGAAGGTGAAGTGTTTGAATTATTATCGGAGGCTTCCAAAAAGTCTTTGTATCCCGGGTGCAAAAAATACTCCAAACTATCGGCCGTGCTAACACTTTTCAACATTAAGTCGAAGCATGGGTGGAAGGACATCAGTTTTACTTCTTTGTTGACCGCATTAAGTGATATGTTGTCTGATGGGAATGAAATTCCTAAGTCTTATTATTACGCAAAGAAGCTCATGTGTCCCTTTGGTTTGGAGTATAAGAAGATACATGCATGTCCTAATGACTGTATTTTGTATCGAAATGAGTATGAAAAACTGCAGGAGTGTCCACGATGCAAGCGGTCGCGGTACAAGCGCATGAGTTGCAATCCTGGCACAGAGGAACCTCCTGCTAAGGTGTTGTGGTATCTTCCCATTATTCCAAGGTTTAAGCGTCTATTCTCAATACCAAAAGACGCTAAAAACTTGAGGTGGCATGCAGAGGGAAGAAAGAAAAACAGAATGCTGAAGAAAAATCGCCAAGTTCTAAGTTTTTGGGTCCAATTCATAAAAAAAAGCCATTTTGACCCGAAATGGCTACTCACTTGGCTATTTTCTTCATTTCTCAACTTATAAACTCCTTGCATCTCAAAACAACTCATAATCACATATTTATAAGTGTTTGTCATTTGAAATTACATAAAAATCGCCAAGTTCTAAGTTTTTGGGTCCAATTCATCAAAAAAAGCCATTTTGACCCGAAATGGCTACTCACTTGGCTATTATAAGTGATTGTGAGTTGAAACTTATTATTTCTCAAACTATTTCAGATTTCCAATGGAAGCAAAACTTCAAAGAGAAAGAGGGTGGAGAAGCCTAAAAGAATTGATCAACATAAGAAGAAGCTAAGTGAACAACAGTCCAAGAGTGAACAAGCGTCGAAGTTGCACTCTTCGAAAGGTTCACCCATGCCACCTACTCCACTTGTTGAAGACATTGTTCTTCAATCGCTCTCTACTGACATGACCTTTCTTCACAACCGTGCTTGTCATTTGGTCGATCCCATGGAAGTTGCACTTCCTAAGGCAATGTTCCACTATGATGAGGATGCAATTGCATGGATCAGCAAAGAAGATGTGAAGGAATTTCTACGTGGTGCAACACTTAACATTTCCCTCATTCAAACATTCATGAGGCACTTCAATGCCCACATAATCTATACTTTTTTCAAGTTATTCAAATTGATGGTGATTATCCTACATCTGATAAATTAATCAATGTTCATGCACGCAGAGCACTACAGGAGCACTTAACTGACACTGATTCTCCTTGTAAAGTTGGGTGGTTATGCCCCGAGCAGTTATCCACTACTAAAATCATAGGCAACCCCCATGACGTGTTGTACTATGTTGAACAGAGTATAAGGGAATCAGCGCGTGCGGGAGACAAGTTCATATTCGCCCCATGTTATAGAGAGTAAGTCTAACCATGTCAAATTCAATCGATTTGGCCTCATTATATGTTGACTCCTAAATATCGATTTGGCCTCATTACATGTAGGGAGCATTGGAGCCTCATGGTGATTTGTAATTCCACTAACACAATTTATCACCTTGATTCAGCTCGATCATCGGAGAAGTGGCTCGTGAAGTCTATATTGCAAAAGTAAATATATATAGCAACCTATAGTGATGATTATTGCTAATAATAACTAATTTAGTAATCATACGACTAATCAAATTTGATTGTATTTTTTTATACTACAGTGTTATGAAGAAGCTACATTGTCGTGCTCCAAAGGGTCCAACATGGAAGACACCGTTGGTAATTTACATGATATTATTGTGATTATCTTGAAAATCTATGGTAGTAAATATTTGCTCATTTCCTTTGCATGTTTCACTGATGTGATTTGTTTGTCATATGCTAGTGCGCACAACAAGAGAATGGACTTGATTGTGCTTTGTATGTGATGAGATTCATGCTTGACATTGTGACTCATTGTACGGACACTCAACAGCTTGATGAGGTAAGTCCTAAAACTTCTTGAAATGCTATATTGATGTGATTTCACGCCTTAGACACTTAATATTACCCAACAATGACATGTTATGAGAAACAAAAAAGCTATTTCACAAGAAAGGTAGAAAATGGGCTGAATAGAAGTCATATGGGCCATGTTAGGGTCATTTTGTGTTAATATGCTCTTTTGATGTGATTTCTTTCCTTATACACATATAACTAGATAATATTGACATGTTATGAGATAAATAAAGTTCATTTAATAAGAAATGTAGGAAATGGGCAAAGTAAGGTCATATAGGCCGTATTCGGGCCATTTTGAGTAAAAAGCGTCGTAAACCTTAATAAAATGCTCTCCTATACAATTTTAGGGCTTACACACATACAACTACCCAACATTGACATGTTATGAGAAAGAAATAGTTCATTTGATAAGTAATGTAGAAAATGGGCTACATAGAAGTCATATAAGCCCTATTTGGGCCATGTTGAGTAAAATGCGTTGTTAAACTTCTTGAAATGCTATATTGATGTGATTTCTAGCCTTAGACACCTAATATTATCCAACAATGACATGTTATGAGAAACAAAAAGGCTATTTCACAAGAAAGGTAGAAAATGGGCTGAATAGAAGTCATATGGGCCATATCAGAGCCATTTTGTGTTAATATGCTCTTTTGATGTGATTTCTTTCCTTATACACCTATAACTAGATAATATTGACATGTTACGAGATAAATAAAGTTCATTTAATAAGAAATGTAGGAAATGGGCAAAGTAAGGTCATATAGGCCATATTCAGGCCATTTTGGGTAAAAACCGTCATAAACCTTAACAAAATGCTCTCCTATACAATTTTAGGGCTTACACACATATAACTATCCAATATTGACATGTTATGAGAAAGAAATAGTTCATTTGATCAGTAATGTAGTAAATGGGCTATATAGAAGTCGTATAGGTAATATTTGATAAAAATACATATTTTTTGCCTAATTAATTATTTTTAAAATAATGTTTTTGTATTTCAAGTTTTGCAAGGTCCAAAAGGATGGTCCGTTGACAATCAAGGAGCTTAATGAAGTTCGTGACATGTTGGCGTCTTTCATCACCTTCAACATGTAAATGGCATGCATTGTAATTGTAAATTATTTATGTTAACTTTTGAACTATATATAACTTATTATTCATTATATATGTATACTTACTATTATTTGTATATGTAAGCAACTGTTTTTTTTTTTTTTTTTTTTTGTATTGCGTTTGGGAATATTTATATATATATATATATATATATATATATAATTGAATTCTTGTATCTAATATTATTTTTGTATATATTAACTAATAATATTATTATTAGTTATTATAATAATAAAATTATTAATTATTATATTTAATATAATTGCTGGAATTATAGTTTATTATTATTGCAGTTTTTTTTTTAAAAATATTATTGCACGATTGAAAAAACAAAAAAAACGAAAAAAAAAAAAAATTATACAAAAGGCACCGGTTAGGCAGGAACCGGTGCCTAAACTATCCACCACCCAAAAAAAAAAATGGCGGGAGAGCAGTTTTAGGCACCGGTTAATCGGTGCCTATTTCACCCTATGGCACCGGTTAACCGGTGCCTATTAAACCCTATGGCACCAGTTTTGAACCGGTGCCAAATAGCAGGTTTTTGGCACCCCTCAAATAGGCAGCGGTTCAAACCGGTGCCTTAGACCGGGTTTGAACCGCTGCCTAATGCCTTTTTTCTACTAGTGTTGCTTGATATTTATTGTTATTGCTTGATCACGCCTTTTATGCATGTTTAAAGGGAATTTGTACTTGTAATCACGCTTAATAAGATAATTGATAATCTTGTTAGGGTTAATCTGATTATAATTTCAAGTGATCGCCAATAATAGATTTGTTTGTGCATTAAATTCAACCAACATAGATAAACAGGTTTAGGGCTAAACCTATTGATTGCATGTTAGTTAAAAAGCGCACATGAATACGATCATAATAAAGTAGAGGCATATTATTAGGGCAGGTTCAATCTCTTTTAGGTTGGATTTGTACCTTCATCCCCGAACCCTTATTTGGTTCTAGACCTTATGGAGTTGACGATCTCCTGGATCGTTAAGGGGTGTAACCTTCATCCTGTGAACGGTTTACAAGTTCCTAAAACTTGTTGGCGACTCTTTTGCTCTATCTTCTTCCCTTTTGGACGCCACCGTACTTTAGTGTATGATCACAGTGGGGTTCAAGCTAGGGGTTAACGCTTGAAATATTCCCTACAGTTTTTTGGCGACTCCACTGAGGAGGAAATCTATTTTAATTCCTGAATTTGTTTCGGCAATGATTTAGAATGAGTGGATGAGACTCGAAACGTTCTAAGTATTTCGTGTGCGTAATTTTGATTAACATTATTGTCATATGCATAAAAAAGATCTCATTGGAAAGACCATCTGTAATGAGTTAAAAACATAGGATTTTACACGTAGGAAATTTGAGAAATATCTTTCACAACTAGGACCGTAATAACACCGCGCGAAACTGGAAAATTTTATCGAGCACAAAAAGCTGCTGAGGCATGTGGGAAGTAGCGTCAGGGGCCAGCATTGGCGCCAGCATTTTAACCGTAGCGCCAGACACCAGCATTGGCGCCAGGCGCTACAGTTAAAAGCTGGCGCCAGTCAACCAAACCACACAACCATTTTCACAACAACTGCATAAAATTAACACATATACAACATGAAATAAAAGAGTTTATCAATGTACAATCTAGATTTGACAATAAACAAGCATAAGTAGCAACTTATACAAACATCAACCATACGAAACCATAAAACAGGGGATGGTGCAATTTTAAGCATAAAAACACATACCTGACTTTGATTCAAGAACAAGTTGATAAATTTGCAACAAAGATCGCAATTTTACTTCGCTTTGATGCCTAACAATCCAGAATTATGCCCCAAACTTGCGCAATTTAGTCGACTCAATTCCCCCAATTCTCTTGAAAATTGCCCTAAATTTCACTCCTGAATAATCTGTCACCTCCAAAACAATGTGCTAACACTCGATAATTTTTACCCAATAATTTTTTCCCACGAATATGAAAAATTTGAGCTTTAAAATGAAAGAGTTGATGAACCAGCATTCGAATTCTACGAAATCTGAATGAGGAAGACAATGGGTTTATGTTTGATTTGACATAATTAGTTGAAGGGAAGTAAGTAAGGGCAGTAATGTAATTTCAGATATTTTTTTTAAAAGTTTATTTTAAAGTGTTAACCATGGTTAAATGATCAGATTATATTATAATTAAGGTTACCATTTGATTATTAATTATAAGTGAGTTTCACCATTGATAATTAATTTTAAGATTGTTTACCATTTGTAAAATGGAGAAAGTGGAGTTCACCATTGAGAATTTCCCAATTTTATTTCTTAAATATAATTAATTTTCTTAAAAATTATTAGATTTATCGTGCATGGCATGGCACGGGGCTTAAGCTAGTTAAATAAGAAAATCCACCCACAATGGCTTTGAGGATGATGGGTAGTAATGAAATTAGAAGAGGGAATGAGAGGAATTTGATGGAGATCTAAAGCTTGAGTGTGAATTAGCAATGGAGGAAGGGAACTTCGGTTTGAAAGACAATATAGAGAAAGAGCTAAGGAAAAGAAGAGAGAAAAATAAGAAAAGTCAATTTTTTTTTATTATAGTATTAAGTGGGAAATCGTTTCCTTCTAATAAGACCACTACTTCAAATAGCGATTATCTACCTAAATTGCTATTTGAAATAGTGATTTTGCCATAAATAATAATAAAAAAAATCCAATTGAACCAATGACATGGGTAGATTGGGAATTCATAAAAAAACAGTAACCATAATTATGAATTTCAGCTCTTTCCATCATTATTTAGGAAAATCACTCGAATTATGTTCTTTTCTCATATATTGATTGAATTAGAATGAATTAAAAATTTTAAATAAACTGAATATGGAAATATGTATCAAAAAATAAAAAATTGAAAAAAAAAGGTCGAAAAGAGTGAATTGAAATTTTTGAGTAGGAGCTAGGAGGGAATTCACAAAATACGTAGTAGAAAATAAAACCGTTTAAATTCAAAACCATAAAACTTCACCTCCCCTCCTAAACAACAAAAAAACAATTCCACTTCCCGCGAAGCCAAAACCTTTGAATTTCCTTTTAAAGCAATGTACCGCCAATAACTAACCCTCCAATTCCATAATCCGTGTGTCCAACCCCAAATCCAACCACAACCGTCGATTATACCCACAAATCAACGCTTTACATCCTTTCCCTCCCAACCTCGATTTTCAAAAACTCCTCCTTATAAATAACCGCTCTCTTTCTCCCTCTTAAATCACTCACAATCTCAATTCATTGTCTGCAACTCCAAACTTTCTCTATCTAAAACCTTTATTTTCTCTCTCATCATCAACAATGGCGCGAACCAAGCAAACTGCCAGAAAATCCACCGGAGGAAAGGCCCCAAGGAAGCAACTCGCCACCAAGGCAGCCCGGAAGTCAGCCCCAGCCACCGGCGGAGTGAAGAAGCCTCACCGTTTCAGACCTGGAACCGTTGCGCTTCGTGAGATCAGGAAGTATCAGAAGAGTACTGAGCTTCTCATCAGGAAGCTTCCATTCCAGAGACTTGTCAGAGAAATTGCTCAGGATTTCAAGACTGATCTCCGTTTCCAGAGTTCTGCTGTTGCCGCTCTTCAGGAGGCTGCTGAGGCGTACTTGGTTGGTCTGTTTGAGGATACCAACCTCTGCGCTATTCATGCTAAGAGGGTTACTATTATGCCTAAGGATATCCAGCTTGCTCGCAGGATTCGTGGTGAGAGGGCTTGATTTCTAGGTTTTGGTTTCAATTGGAATTTCTAGGGTTAGGGTTTTGCGAAGAAGGTAGTAGTAGTAGTTTGATGATGTTTCAGTTGATTAATCTGAAATCTAATATGGGTAGTAGTGATAGTAGTTTTATTATGTATTGGTATATGTACTGTGAATTTTAATTAATGAAATGAAAATGGTGACATTTCTAAATTGCTTGTTGAAATAACCCCTATTTTTTTATGCTGTTTATATGCTGGATTTGTGGTAATGTTCTGAAATAAGTGTGGCTAAAGAATAATTTAATTCGTATATTATGGAATAATGTTTTAATTGTTTGTTTTCTTCTTGTATTTGGGATTACTTGAAGTTGGGATTATTTGAAGTTTTGCTAAAACTTGACATGATGTGGTAACATTGGAAATTTTTTGCGATTTGGTCTATTTCTTCTTTTAGGCGAATGGGTCTTTTGACTTTTTAAATTAAGTTGTTAACAATCAAATGATATTGTTAATTGGTCAAATTTGAAATTGAATGGTGTGGTATCAATGTGAATTGTGATTGACTGTAATGACTGAAAATTGTTAGTTACTCCATAGTATTGATAGTCTAGGAGATTTGTAGTTGTACTTTTGAGATTTTAGTTCAACCCGAAACATGAGCAATGAAGGGAGATTAAAGTACAATGAATTTGAGGAAGATGATAATGTGCTAGACTATATTTGTTCAATTACCATATCAAATTCTACACTAAGCTCAGACTGCCTGTGGCAGCAACCATATGATTACAAGGGCTATTTCTTATCTAAATGACTAAATTTATAAAGTGGAGTCAGTGCTTTGTTCATTCTAGATTGTTGATCTAAATTTGCAATACTAATATTATAACAGGGATTAGAAATTTTCAAAAAAAAAAAAAAAGCAACTGAATAAAACTTGATTTCTCAAGCATGCAACAAAAGAGGTCAGAAATGAGCAGAGCATTATAAGTGTAGTTTGCAGTGCGCAATTGTGCAAAGATATGAGTTACAGAGTACTAACTTTATTACTACCTTCGTTACAGGTTATGTGCAACGATTAGACATTTTCCCTCTCTGCTTTATGTCAAATCGTTGCACATAACCTGTAACGGAGGTAGTACAATCACTATGACAATCTTATCAATCACATAAAGAGGATCGCGTAAGTGTGCATAAAAAAAACTTAGATAATTTATTGAATTGACATAATCTCGTTCTATTCAGTCAGCCTGGAAAAGAGGGGGAAAAAAGCATACAACATCACAACTATAAAATATCACAATTGTCAGATGTGAGAATAACAGCAACTATCTTCAAGAAGCATACAGGCCAAATCCGCGAGTCAGGGGTGATGAAACCTCAAGCATATGGAATTCCATGTTATAGCAAGGGGTGATGAAAGCCTACTTGGATGGGCTGATTTTTTTAAGGCATCTCCACTTTTGGAGAAACTCATTATGAAGGCAACACCCTTAATTCATATACTAGTATTTGGATAACTTCAAAGAAGTTAAACTTTATTTTAATGATTAACATTGAAATTAACATAGCAACATTTTTATTATTATTATTATTATTATTATTATTATTATTATATTTTTATTTTTTTTTACATTTGATTTAAAAAAAGAGGTAAAGCCACTATTCTTAGTTACTATCGTTCATAGCATTAAGCCATTAATGAAGGTTAAAATATAAAAAAAAAATAAAAATAAAATTGATTTGCTAATGTGGTTAATACTTACTCCTTCCGTTCCTTTTTGATAGTCCCTTATGGGCATTTTTCACGAGAATTAATAATCACAAAAAATAGTAGTTAAAGTGCATTGAGAAAGTAAATTGACAATAGGTATGCAAAAAGTGAGAGAGAAAGGAATAAAAGTACATGAGAAAGTTAAATTTACACAAATATAGTTGCAAATTGGAGGGAATTTTGATAAAAAAAATAATATTAATAGTTATTGGAAAAGACAAATGGGGTGAACATTTTGAAACTAAAATTTGTCCGTAAGGGACTATCAAAAGGGTACGGAGGGAGTAATAGTTACATTTTCTAAGAGAACACGAGTTTTTAAGATTGACTATTTTCAACATAGGGAACCCAAGTTCGTGTTAACTTTTTTTTTTTTTTTTTTTTTTTGCAAGAAAGCTGATGAGTGCATTAATTCAAAACAAGAGAGTCCATGAGTACATAAGAGGAAACCTCACAAGGGACAAGGTTCTCCCAAATTTGTTCTCTACCATAAGGCACTAATCTAGCTAAATGGTGGGCAACATAATTCCCATCTCTTTTGGTGTGAGACCAAGTAATCGAACGGAAGCAAGAGCTAATTTGAGAAATATCTTCAAGGATGCTGTCCACTGCAGCGAAGGCGAAGTAGCACTTGGTGAGCTTGGAAGTCAGCAGCAGATAAGAGATAAGAGATGGGCCGGTGGGGAGGTCGACCGATTATGTCTATTGAGTGATGGAGTCCATTGAAGAATAGTTCATGCTTGCATAATTGAGGTTATTATTAAAACTTTAGAAGATTAACATACTTCAAATTGTTATTGTATGAAGTTGCATTGGGTCAGAAAATTAATTTATTGTTAATCTTGTTATTGTATGAAGTTGCATTGGGTCAGAAAATTAATTTATTGTTAATCTTGATAGAGTATAAAAACATATTCCTGTGCCCCAACAATCAGTTTAAGCTTTTGGTTGAGATGGTCCATTAACATGTGGCTCTCTAAACACAAAAAATAAAAAGTTTTTATTTGACTTATTAGGATGATGATTTGTTTGTTTATATGACTCTTTTAATTCGGAATTAATATTGAATTTAAACAAATTCTAAATCATAAAGGAGGTTGCTTTACGATTTCACGCTATGATCAGTTCACTCATTTAAACAAATATTTGCTTATCTCATAAATGATCAAATCAAATCAGATTAAACCAAATTATATCATTTTTGCATTTACTTATGAAATTTAGAAAATCATAAATAATTTGTAGTTGGAAAATACACATGAAGGCATCTTGTTTATTAATTATATTTATCTTATGGATTATGTACTACTCCTTCCGTCCCATAATTACTGGCAAATATACTATTTTGGGTGTCCCAAAATGTTCCTCCTATTACTAAAAATAACACCTAATCATTACTTATTTTTTTAGTGTTTCCATACAAATTACACACAAACCTAAAAAATCATTACTTATTTTTTCTTTTTTTTTTTATACAAAATACACACATACCTAAAAAATCATTACTTACTTTTTAACTTTTCCATACAATATTCTCTACTTTTTGTTATCCCCATACAACATTCTCCACTTTTTATCTTTTTCATACAATATTCCTCTACCTTTTTCATCCTCCTTTAAAACCGTATTTTCTAGAGTTATTTGTCTGTACTTATGGGACGGAGAGAGTAATTAATAAGCTCTAAGTTTAGTCGTAAGATCAAAATATAAGTTAGACCTGATCAAATCATTCATTTTATGATGATATGTTAATATGATTGTACTTCTTGTATACCCTCCATTTCCAAATGATATACCCATATTCATTGTAGTCTTGGTTGATTACCAAAGAGCTCAATTTTGATGCGAGGTTTTGTTAAACTCGTGATTTCGATACGTAGTTTACAAAAATTATAATATATCTTGAACAACTTAAAACAAAGAAGTTGATATTTGAGACTTTCATTGTTTCATACAACTAAGATCAAAATCCTATATACCTGTTATTAATTTAAGTATTTGCTTATTTGCACTATTCTTGATTTCTTATATATGTATTATTATTACCTTGAGTCCTTGACAATAATCTTCACTAGTACACAAAAACAAATATTACTCTATAAAACAGTAAAAATACCTATTGGGATTGTCTAGTCAACCTTTTATAATTAAAAAATTCACATAAACATAATTAGATTTATTAATAATCAAACTTTTGCATTATAAGAATCGTAAATAACATAGAAGTCAACGTAAACCAAATGAAAAATCAAAGGAGAAATTAAGTGTATATGTGTTTCGTATAAGCGGCAATATCTATTATTAATCTCTTTAATATTTTAGCCTGTACAAGTTCGAAAAAAGTTAATTATGTTGAGAAGTTGACATACTGCGATATTATAATCTCTTTCATAAATACGTAGCTAATAGGACGGTTATAACTACGACTACAAGAAATTACACCAAGTTCTCATTCTTTTATCAATTAAATAGAATACATCATACACAATAAACCGCGACTACAAGATATATATTGCACCAAATTCTTCTGATTTCCTTAGAATATTCGTACAAAATCCAATACATCATACAAAATACTACTAACGTACATGGAAAGCATACATAAAATATACCAATTCATGCTGCCCACGAATTATAGCCTATAAGTAATGAGCTTCGCCTGCAGTCGTGCAACCAAATAACTGATAATTTGGATAACTACGACAAAGATGCCAAATCCAACTAAGTATTAAAGAATTAAGTTTAACCGGCAAAGTTACCATATATAAGGCAACCAAATGTTATGTTGTAGAGCATCACTAGGTACTACACTTTCTTAGGAAACCATCAATTGTAAAATGGGTCTCTTGCGCATCCTTTCCTTGGCCACTTTGCTTCTTTTGTCATCGTTTGTTGTAGCATATGCTAGCGAGGATACACCAACTTCTTCGGAGTATGAGACTCCATCATACACTCCAACTCCTGTAATCGAGTCCCCATCATACACCCAAACCCCGGAATATAGTCCATCTCCAACGTATGAAACCCCATCATACACCCAAACCCCGGAATATAGTCCATCTCCAACGTATGAAACCCCATCATACACCCAAACCCCGGAATATAGTCCATCTCCAACATATGAAACCCCATCATACACCTCTACCCCAGTGAACAGCCCATCTCCTACATATGAGACTCCATCTTACAGCCCATCTCCTGTGTATGAAACTCCAGCATACACTCCATCTCCATCTTACAGCCCATCTCCCGTGTATGAGACTCCATCATACACTCCATCTCCATCTTACAGCCCATCTCCCGTGTATGAGACTCCATCATACACTCCATCTCCATCTTACAGCCCATCTCCCGTGTATGAGACTCCATCATACACTCCATCTCCATCTTACAGCCCCTCACCCGTGTATGAGACTCCATCATACACTCCATCTCCATCTTACAGCCCCTCACCAGTGTATGATGAGACTCCATCATACACCCCAACCCCATCATACAGCCCGTCTCCTAAATATGAAACCCCAGCATACACTCCAACCCCTTCCTACAGCCCATCACCTGTGTATGAGACTCCATCATACACCACAACCCCGGTCTACAGTCCATCACCCAAGGATGAGACACCATCATACACCTCAACCCCAACCTACAGCCCAGCTCCTAAATATGAAACACCGGTATATAACCCAACTCCATCTTACAGCCCATCCCCTAAGTATGAGACCCCATCATACACCAACTCCCCAGTCTACAGCCCGTCACCTAAGTATGAGACACCATCATACAGCCCATCACCTAAGTATGAGACACCATCATACACCAACTCCCCAGTCTACAACCCATCACCTAAGTATGAGACACCGTCATACACCAACTCCCCAGTCTACAGCCCATCTCCTAAATACGAAGACTCATCATACACCCCAACCCCAGTTTACAACTCTTCACCTAAGTATGATACTCCAACATACAACAATGAAACCCCGGCTTATAGCCCATCTGCTAAGTGTGAAACTCCATCATACACTCCAGCCCCGGCTTACACATATTCATCTGAGTATGAAACTCCGTCATACACCCAAACTCCGGAGTACAAGCCATCTCCAGAATATGAAACCGTAAACACCCCGACCCCATCTTACATGCCTTCTCCAAAGAATGATGTCCCTTCATACTCTCAATCCCCAGATTACAACCCATCTTCTACCTACAAAACCCCATCAACCTCCTCTCCTACATATGACAACAAAAACTATTACACTCAAGAAAAGGACCTACCTACCCTTTATGGTGTGCAAGGTGTCATCTACTGTAGTTCATGTTATGAATTCACACCAATTGAAGGTATGTTCTTTATACATTGTTGCATCTTATATTAGAGGGTTAAAATGGTTTTGGTTGCAATGAATTTGTCTATCTATAGAAATGATTGAAATTATAGTCGTCCAAATTAGAAACAATATTTTAATAAGATTGTCAATTATCGACATTAGTCATGATATTGTGAAGAATAAATCTAGGGTAAAACATGTCTTAATGAAATTAGAGTGATTCCATATTTTGCATGATTAATTTTATCTTGCATTTCCTTATTTATCGACGTGTTACATCATTAATTAACAATAACCGACTAAATAATTTTATTTAAGTTGGAGTCGTGTACTTGTATCCAACACGTAAAAAAAGTGAGGTATAAGATGAAATTATTATGGGATACAACACGTGACAAAACTATATAAGATTGCTCTATAATAAGTGACGGGTATTATATAGTTGACTTAGGCTTTATCTTGATCGAGACTAATATTATTTTATGCAATGTTATTGAGCAGGAGCTGTAGCCAAAATTTCTTGTAAAGCAAAGCATGGATACAAAGAAGCTAAATTCTCCATGTTAACCCCTAAAACAGACAAAAATGGTTACTTCTTAGCTACATTCACTCCTGAACAACTTGGTGACCATTTGAAGCCAACAGATTGCAAAGTTTCCCTTAAAAGCTCTTCATCAAAGACTTGTAACGTTGCTACGAACGTGCACCTAGGAAGATCAGGAGCTCCCCTCATCTATACAGAGCATCTTGCAGGGTACCAAAATGCATACAACTTGGATTTGTATTCTGTTCCCATTTTTGCTTACACTTCTAAGACAAAATGTGAAAACTATCCAGCATACCACAAAAAATCAGGTTACAAGGCTCCTACATATGCCCCATCCACCTACACTCCTAAATCGAGTTACAAGGCTCCTACATACACCCCATCAACCTACACTCCTAAATCTAGTTACAAGGCTCCATCATACACCCCATCAACCTACACCCCTAAATCGAGCTATGAGGCTCCGGCTTACACCCCATCAGCCTACGCACCAAAATCAAGCTATGAGGCTCCTACATACAAGCCATCAAGCTACAAGGCTACATCATACACTCCATCAACCTACACTCCTGAAGCAAGTGACAAGGATCACTCATCATGCCCCCCACCAGCCTATACTCCAAGCTATTAAACTCCATCACATACTACTCCATAGTCGAGTTAAGAAACTCCGGTGGTTATACTCCAAACCCACTGGACGAAGCCCCTACCTACACCAATTATGGATATTAAGAAAGAAAATATTATGATTTCATTCATTTTCCACTATATACTATATCTATATCCTTAATTTATACCTAACTTAATATCAAGTTATAGATGGCCGTTACTACTGTGCTATTTGTATTCCAGAGAATTATAATAATACTAATTAAGTCTTTATATTAGCATTTAACTTTATGTTCTATAAAATATGCTTCTAAACTTGTTACTCCTTATAAACTCTCAAAATCTAAGATACATACAAGAATGTGTTCTTAGTGACTACTAAGAGCAATTTGATGCCTCAAAGTTAAGTTTCAAAGTACACTGTTTAGCATCTCCAAAGTGAATAATGGTGTTATGGGTACAATTTAAGGAATTACTCGTAGTTTTTAGTTCCGGTATGTCTCTCTGATCTGATCTGAAACTTGCACAGTGAAGATATGTCAACTACCCTTGGGGTGTGTTCAATAAAACCTGCTCCAATAATGGTAAATTAGTGATATCAGATAGATAATTAAGTATACATGCCTGCATTGAGTAAATTATAATAAGTCTATTTAAAGATGTTGTATTACTAGTCAAATTTGGGGAGGAGTTTCTCTACTGATTATTGTTAGTCAGTTGCTCTTTGAGACCTGTAAGAGTCAACCAAAAAAAAGCTCATGGCAGGTTGCAGGGAGTAGTAATTTCAAATTTTCGATAATAAATGTGATGTAAGTACAATATTCCTCATTGACCGATTCTTCTTAGAATTCAGATGAGGTGATTCAGACTTTATAAACCTCAGGCAATCCCTGTAATGGACATCCGAAGAAAGTGGTCTTACACAAGGATTGGCGAATTTGAATGACTATTTTTAATGAAACTGGATGGGTTCTCTTGTACCCAGATTAACGGCTTACCTTAACATGCTGTCCACAAGTAATTGTCATAAAGCAGTGGCTAGATCACCTGCATTTCTACAACCAAATGCTCAAATGAACGCATATGTAACAAAATTCAACTGTAAGCTAAGCTTCAATCTATCAGGGATTTCATCTCAAAGTGCTTCTTTCGCTTTCAGTTTATTACCTTATATAGCCTCCATTAATAAATGCTGCTCACACAACATTCAGAAACACGGGTACAGCCGTACTCAGCTGAGTACAGTACAGCAGTCCACACCGTCAATGGAGTCCTCTGCATGAATATCAGTATAAAGTCCACTGGGCCACTACCATTAGAATACAAACCCTTGTTGAAGTTTCTTTTGACACCAATACAGTCTGGCATCCAGCTGAGAATAAGGCACCAGCTCCAGGCTCGGTAAAGTACATACGCCATGATGTTATAAACTCATACCCTGCCCTATTGCCTCTAAAACCAAACCAGAATCTTAAAATTTTAGCCTCTGCACCAACAGGCAAGCAAGCCTCACCAAAACAGGCAAGCCAGCCTCACTTAGCTTCCAATCTTCATCAACAACTTACAATCTTGCACCAAAGTTGGATGCCCAACACCAAATTACAATTGCATGCCATAAACAGAATCCAAGACTCGAGAATCAAGAGTATAATGTAATCACCAACTTACAGGTTACAGCCCCGCCTCTGAATCCAAGGCTTACATTTACTTATATACAATCTTGGTATAAAATCTAAGAACTTTGGAAACGCAAATTAAGCTACACTGCATATGTATGACCCGTCTCCTAAAATCTTAAGTACAAGCACCAGTTTCACTCGCTATAGTGTTTAAAACACCAAGTATTCTGTGATCCTCAGTTGTTCCTGTAAACCTATTACTATCATCTCATGAAGACTGCAATGTCCAGAGTAAATAAAAATTTAAGCATGAAACCACTCAAGCATTTGATGCAACCTCTATGATGAATAATTGTATACAAATCACAGATCAGATTCAAATATTGTGTAATCTCTATAACAATTCTAAGAAAATTGCAGCCCTTGATCTTAATAATCTCATATGTTTGATACTCGTATTCAATTATTATATCAATTCAGAAGATTATTTGGTACAGCGTATTAGCATTGCTGATTTCTCCTTCAATCACCTCATTAGTTTAACGACATGCCAAAAAAAAGAACTTCAAAGAGTATTAAACTAAATTCACTGGACTTAACAGAGATTAAAACCCAGCAATATGATTCAACATAATTCACTTCAGATTATTTATGCATAAAATTACCAAAATCAATTAGATCAGTTATTTACAGCCCCATCTCAGAGTCGGGCTAAGAAAATGCACATCAATGCCTACATTAACTTGTATACAGCCTTGTTCCAAAGTCTAAGAACTTTGGAAATGCCAATAAACTAAATTACTTACGTACGACTCCTCCCCTAAAGTTCTAACTATAAGCACCAATTTTTACTCAGTTGTGAGTTTGTGACAGTAAAAATGTAACAAAGTAGATTAACTAGATTTCAGATTCGACAAATCAGCAGTCTCTATAATAGTCCTAATTCTCCAATAATCGTATCCATTTCAAGATTGATTCAGAAGATATGCTTCAGGCATTTCCTAATCATTTTGGTTCAGCATATTTCTACAAGAAAAAAAAATACTTCAGATTGAACGAAACTAAATGCACAGAACTAAACAGGGAAATTAGAAACCCAACCACTGATTTAATTAAATTAACTTCATATTTGTATTAATATTACCAAAAACAGTTGCACCACTTGATTAATTCTTAGAATTTAGACGAGGGGATTCAGACATTAATAATCTCAGCCTCTCAGGTGATCCTTGTGGATATCCAAAGGAAGTAGTCTAGCATAGGCTGTTCTAATTAGATTAAAATAGACGAATATGAACATGATAATTTTCTAATGAGACTTGATGGGTTCTCTTGTCCCCAGATAGACTGCTTGCCTTGAGCCCTTGATATGCTGCCCACAATTAATCAAGTTATCAAGCAGAGGCCATATCACCGGCATTTCTACAACAAAATTTAACTGTAAGCTAAGCTTCAATCTACAAAGATCACATCTCAAGTGTTTTTGTTTTCACTTTCACTTTATTATAATTTTAGTCATACCTAGTTTACAGACTTATAGTTATATAGCCTACACTAATGATTAATGAATGTTGCTAAAAAAAAACTCAGAATCTCAGATACAGTCTCATCATCTGGGTACAGTCATATCGCCAATTAAAGTACCCTGCATGAATGTCAATTAGGCCACTGCCAACAGAATACAAACCCTTCTTGAAGATTCTAGCAACATTCAACACCAATACAGCCCTCTTGCTGAGTTTAAGGCACCAGCACCAGGCACACTAGGGTACATTCATCATGATGTTAATATATGTTATAGGCTTATACGAGTTATGCACTTATGCCCAACTCTCAAGCCTCAAACTCCAAAGTCCAAACCGGAATCTTAAAATTAAAGCTTATACACCAACAGGCAAAAGCAAACATCGTCAAAACAGCTAAAATGGTGTCCTCAATTAGCTTCCACTGCCTACTCACAGTCATGCACCGAAGTTGGATGCACAGCACCAGATTACAATTACAATCAAAGACTTGGGATTCTAGAGTATAGAGTCCGAGTATCACCTATTTACAGCAATACTCATACTTACATAGTTAGTTACATCCAAGCTATACAGTTTGAGTCCAATGTCTAGGAGCTCTGAAAAGCCAAAAAACTACACTACCTAAAAGCCCCAAGTAGTCAAGTACAAGCGCGATTCAACTGAAAATTAGTGTTTAATACCCAGGTATCCTACAATCATAAGTTCATAACTCAATCGTACCTATAAAACTGTGATTATCTTATCAAGTCTGTAATGACTAGAGTAGAGATCGCTTAACTTGTAATACAACACATACAAGGAACACCTAATTACAGATCTCAGATTCGACAAATCAGTAGTCCCTAATAATCTTAGGAAACTTTAATCCTTTTTCTCCAACAATCTCAAATGTTTGATACTCGTATAAATTAACAAACCAATTCAGAAGATTAGGTGAAAGATTTTGTAATCATATTTATTAGCATTGCTTAACTCTCTTTGAATCACAAAATTACTTCATACAGAGTACTTCTATTAAAATCAACCTCAGATTTACCATAAAATTACTTCAATTTAGTGATTATAATTACCAAAATCAATTAGACAAATTAATATGAGTAACATAGAACAAAATTAAACAGATTGTAACAAACAATTAATTAGAAGTTTAAAACAGTCTAACACTTTCATTGATTAAGATTCACAAGTACATATACCAACTACATAATAAAACTTCTACTAACCAGCTTAGATTCGAGAAAAATCAACTGGAAATTCATATTACTACCACTAAAATCGCAAAACCTAACCCTAGAAATTCCAAATCAATCAAACTAAGCCCTCTCACCACGAATCCTGCGAGCAAGCTGGATATCCTTGGGCATAATAGTAACCCTCTTAGCGTGAATAGCGCAGAGGTTAGTATCCTCAAACAGACCAACCAAGTACGCCTCGGCAGCCTCCTGAAGGGCGGCAACAGCAGAGCTCTGGAAACGGAGATCAGTCTTGAAATCCTGAGCGATTTCTCTGACAAGTCTCTGGAATGGAAGCTTCCTGATAAGAAGCTCAGTACTCTTCTGGTACTTCCTGATCTCACGAAGCGCAACGGTTCCGGGTCTGAAACGGTGAGGCTTCTTCACTCCGCCGGTGGCTGGGGCTGACTTCCGGGCTGCCTTGGTGGCGAGCTGCTTCCTTGGGGCCTTTCCTCCGGTGGATTTTCTGGCGGTTTGCTTTGTTCGTGCCATTGCTGTGGATGAGAGAGAAAATGAAGGTTTTTAGAGAGAGAAAGTTGAGTGAGATTTTTTTAGAGAGAGAAAGTGTGAATGAGAGTGAAGAAGGCGGGATTGATGAGATTTTGAGGAGAAATGAGAGGTTGTTTTATAGTGATGGGTGAAATAAGGGTGGGAGTCAGGAATGAGATCTGGACCGTTGTTGAGTGGAGTGTTATATGGTTATATCTACGGTTGAGGATTGTTTATGAGGGTTTAACACGGATTGTGGATCATGGATCGATGACGTGGATTACTGCTTCCCGCTTTGCAGAGTACTTTTAGTCTTTTGAATTTTACTGCGGCGGTTTCGTTCGTTCTTTTACAAATTCGCTTTTGTTTAGAGCAACTTCAATGGTTGAAAAATGAGACTAGCTTGCAAATATTAAAACTCTTAAACTAATAGTTATACCATTGTTGCACATCTTGTTGATTAGCTTTGGCAAGCAAATTAGCTTTGTAGAGCTAATTAGCTTGGTAGATATTTATTAGATAAAAAATATTTTAAATTTAAAAATAAATTAATTTATAACTAGCTTACCATTGGAGCAACAAATAGCTAGAATTGTTGTAGCTTACAAAGATGATTTGACATAACAAGCTATTATATGAATTAGCCAACCATTGTAGTTGCTCTTATGGGATTGATTGTGTGGCGGGATTTCCATTTACTAGTACAAGCTAAGAGGTACACGCTACGCGTGTACAATATAATTTTCTTTTTACTGTATACGCGTAGCGTGTGCCTCTTAGCTTGTGTAGTATAAAGTGAGAATAGAAAATTATTTATACATACCATTTCACGAAGAACCATTTTCGCCCATATTTTCCTTTATCATTTATGATAGGTTGAATATCATACAATTTGATTATTTAGGCATTTGAAACGGGGTTCAAATAATGGAAAGGAGAAGATGAATTTGATATTTTGCAATAAAAAATAAAAAAATTGTACTGGTTTACATAAAAATAAAAAACATGATCCTAATTATAATCACAAAAACTAATATCATGCAATCACGTTGTTTTTTTTTTTTTTTTTTTTTTTTTTTTTTTTTTTTTTTTATCATCAAACAAACTATAGAATCTGTGAATCAATGACAGGTAAATTTATTTTTTACATGCACTAAAACTATAGAATCTGTGAATCCGAAATAGATGAATACTTGAAATAAAAGATGGTTTCTAAATAAAAGATAGTTTCTTGAAATATGACAATCGACTTTAATGGTTTATTATTAGACGAAATAATAAATTTTTGGGGTTAATCAAATTTTTTTGTGAAAGGTTAATGAGGCAAGTATAATTAAAGAGCAATTATGGTGTTACAGATTTTGAGTATTGGAGATTTGTTCAGAGGAAAAAAAAATCGTCAAATGCTTAGTAGTTAGTGAGAAATGACATAGTCCATTATATTTTTTTATTACTTGTATTAGGATAAACATGCATATATATTAGCAGTTAGCCAGTTAGCAATGATATGCTTAATGATTTTTTTTTTCGTCAATTTTGTTCATCCATTACAGTTAAGTGATTAACTCCATGTTTCACGTAAAAGAGCAGTTATGCCTTTTTTTTTTTTTTTTTTTTAACAAAAGCAGTTGTGCATTTTTGAGGTAATTTTAAAGATTGAGAAGGGCATTTTGGGAAAAGCCAAATTTATCACCCAAAAAGCCCTTTCTCTTTATATAGTACTATAGATATATTTTTAATTTTAATTTTTTTGAAAAAATTCATTTTAATTTTTAAATTTTTTTTTTTAAAACAATAAAAATAACGGTTTTTTCAACATTTCAACATATATACCCCTAAACTTTTTTGCATTCACCATATACATCCGAGTTATTTCACAAAAATACACTATATACCATTGATAACTAATGATTAAGTAATGATCGTTAGTCATTAGGGTTGATTATGACTCAAAACCACCCTAAATACATTCTCCTACTCTTCAACCACCTACTTTCCCTTTTTCCACACCAAATTTCCAAGGAGATGCATAGTTTGGAGGATAAGGAAAGATATAAGGTGATTTCGATGCATAATTAACCAAATTTCATTCATCTTGTTGTCATTAAGGATATATAATTATGGGGAATTTTTGTAAATGTAAACGCAAATTTTAAGTTTGATCTTGATCGAAGACAGTTGATGCAGAACTTCGACTTTGGGTTCTTGATTGAGGGTCGACGAAGCTTGATCTCTATTGAATATATTTGATGTAGACTTGAATTGTTGATTTAGGGTAGACGAGGTTTGTAGACACCCAAATGTGTCTCCCCAAAACCAAACACAGTGATGAATACCTTTCGCGTCATTTGATTATCGAACGAATTGAAAGTGTGAAAAGTCTGATGATGTGGTTGTTTTTATTAAAATATCTCTATTTATGTTTTTGAAAATATACTCTATTTATGATAATAGCCAGTTCAATTTAGTTTGGTCCATGATAATGGTCCAATAATAGTGTAGTTGGATTGCGCTCGCAAAGAGCTTTCCAACGATATATTATAAGCCCAATTCCGATGAATAATGAGAAAGTTATGGCCAAAATACTTAATTAAGCCCGAAATGAATTTTATATGCGGCCTAATGATCTAGAGGAGGGCCTATTAATTATTATTCCTAAAGTTATTAGGATTGACTTCAATCTTCTAGAATAATCTAGAAAGTTCTTTTAAATTCTAATGGAATTAGGATTAATAATTATATTTTTAAAGAGTTTTACTTTGAATAAAATAAGTGTTTTATGATAAACCCGGTTTTAATTTGATAAACCTGGAATTTAATGCTTAATCGTTTTAAGAAGAGGATTCCGCGTACAAAGCGCATTTTATTTCTGATTCAGCGCAAGGCGATAACCCTGTCGCCGGATGACAAAGTATGTCACCTGGCGCTGGTGCCTGTCGTCTGGCGCTGGCCCTTGTCGTTTGCGACATGAGGTTTTTTTATTCCAAATGGAACTTGATTTCTTTTCTATCGGTTTTCGGACTATTTTTCTATAAATAGGGTCTTTGGCCTCCGTTTTCAAATCACTAACAATCATCAACAATTTCTCTTCTCTCTAAAGCTAGAAGCTTATTCTCTCTATTCTTTTTCTAAACCCTTCTCTCTTACAAAATTCCACATTCACAAGTTCTAGATACACCTAGCCAAGTTCGGAGTTGCCTTCGCCCTAAACATAAAAGGTTGATAATTTATGAGGTTTTGGTCCCAAATCTCTATTTCAATTATTTAATTTGATTGTTTATTTATTATTTTTCTTGAAGTTATTAACGTGGGTATTGTAGGGAATAATTTCAAGCTTTAATCCCACTAGCTTGAACCCCACTGTGATCATACACTAAAGTACGGTGGCGTCCAAAAGGGAAGAAGATAGAGCAAAAGAGTCGCCAACAAGTTTTAGGAACTTGTAAACCGTTCATAGGATGAAGGTTACACCCCTTAACGATCCAAGAGATCGTCAACTCCATAAGGTCTAGAACCAAATAAGGGTTCGGGGATGAAGGTACAAATCCAACCTAAAAGATATTGAACCTGCCCTAATAATAGGCCTCTACTTTATTCTGATCGTATTCATGTGCGCTTTTTAATTAACATGCAATCAATAGGTTACCCTAAACCTGTTTATCTATGTTGGTTGAATTTAATGCACAAATAAACTATTATTGACTATCCCTTAAAATTATAATCAAATTAACCCTAACAAGATTATTAATATCTCATTAAGCGTGATTACAAGTACCAATTCCCTTTAAATATGCAATAAAGGCGTGATCAAGCAATAAAAATAAATAATGTATCAAGCAACATAATAACCATAACAATAAATATCATCATCATATAAATAAATTATAATTGAAATAATCATGATAATAATCATAAAATAAAATAATCATCATATTTATAATAATATTCATAATATTCATAAATTATAACAATTATAATCATAATCATGTTCATGTTAATATTAAACATAATAAAAATAGCAAGATCCGAGGCATGATACTAACAAGATTAATAACAAACCCTAGCATGTCACTAAGCAATAAAAATCAAAATTTTAACCCTAACATGATACTAAAATCATAAATATTAGGAAGAGAATAAAAGGCATCATGACAATCATATTTAATATTAAAATTACCCTAGACATGATACTAGGAATATCATAATAACAATGTAAACATGATTTCCACATCATAATATCAATTAATCAATTAAAGTACTTACTTTGATGCTTCGTACCTCTTTCTAATAACAAAATACACACGTTAGTAACTTCAAGGAAAATAATAAACAAAACAATTAAATTAAATAATTGAAAGAGAGATTTGAGACCAAACCCTCTGAAATTAAACCTTTCACGTCTAGGGCGAAGGCAACTTCGAATATGGCTAGGTGTTTCTAGATCTTGTGAATGCGGAATTTTGTATATGAAAACAAAGTTTAAAGAAGAACGATGAATGAATGCTAATTAAAACTGATTGTAGATCATGAGAATTGGTGAATGATTAAGAGAGAATTAGAGAATTAATGATTGCGAATGAAAACTGATTGTAGGTGAATGAAAACGGAGTTTTTAATATGATATTTATAGAGAAAATCAGCCAAAAAGATAAATTAAACAAAACAGAGTCTGACGCATAAAAAACAGAGCTGGCGCCAACCCTAGCTAGCTGGCGCCAGGCGCCAGGCGCCAAGGCCTGGGGTCAGACGCCAAGCTTAAATTTAACGCGTTTTCGAAAATCAGATAAGTTTGTCGTACTGGAGGATAAAATCATATAATTTCCTCGAAAATGCTATTTGATTTTGATTAAAACTCTGAAAAGTCAATTTATCAATGCTAATTGAATTAGGAATGAAAAGAACCTTCTAGAAGATTCTAGAAAAATAAAACCATTCCTAATTGCATTAGGAATGATAAATCATATTAGGTCCTCCCCTAGATCATTAGGCCGTATATAAAGCTCAAACCGGGCCCAGTTTAGTAAATTGGTCATAACTTCCTCAATATTCATCGGAATTGGGCTTATAATATATCGTTGGAAAGGTCTTTGCAAGCCCTATCCAACTACACTACTATTGGACCCATATCATGGACCAAACAAATTGGATTGGCTGTTTTCTTAAGATAATTTTTCAAAACAGAGAGAAGAGGAAAGAAAATAAAACTTTCCGCAACACTAGACTTTCCACACTTTCGCTTCATTCGATTATGATTCGACGTGAAAGGTACTCATCACCGGGTTTGGTTTTGGGGAGACACAAATGGGTGTCTACAGAAGCCCCCACTTTGACTGAGTTTGGAGAAACGCAAGTTTCGAAAACAAAAGTCAAAGTATCGATAGGGACGGAGAATGATTTAGAATGTTCTGCGATCCTAAATCAATCTTGCAACGCCGATACCTGCAAACTAGCGTTAGTTAAACAGATAAAAGAGTTAAGAAACGCGTATCTTGCACCGTCGAGCACACGTCTCTAAAAGTAACCGATCGTTTTGATGACCTCTACAAGCTAGAGAATGTCATCCCGCTTGAAAACCGCTACGCCCGTAACTGCTTCCAAATTTGGAAGATTGCTTCGCCTGAAACGATCCTCCCCCGCAATGATAATATTCCGCGTCCAAGGGAATACTATCGAAGATTATTTCTCTTGAAACAATCCTCATCCGCATTGATAATATTCCACATCCAAGGGAATACTATCTGTAGACACTCATTTGTGTCTCCCCAAAACCAAACCCAGTGATGAGTACCTTTCACGTCGAACCATAATCGAATGAAACGAAAGTGTGGAAAGGTCTAGTGTTGAGGATAATTTTTATTTCTTTTCTCTTCTCTCTGTTTTTGAAAACTTATTTTAAGAAAACAGCCAATCCAGTTTGGTTGGTCCATGATATGGGTCCAATAGTAGTGTAGTTGGATGGGGCTTGCAAAGACCTTTACAACGATATATTATAAGCCCAATTCTGATGAATATTGAGGAAATTATGGCCAATTTACTAAACTGGGCCCGGTTTGAGCTTTATGTACGGCCCAATGATCTAGGGGAGGGCCTAATATGATTTATCATTCCTAATGCAATTAGGAATGGTTTTAGTCTTCTAGAATCTTCTAGAAGGTTCTTTTCATTCCTAATTCAATTAGCATTGATAAATTGACTTTTGTTGACTTTTCAGAGTTTTAATCAAAATCAAATAGCATTTTCGAGAAAGTTATATTATTTTATCCTCCAGTATGGTAAACTTATCGGATTTTCGAAAACGCGTTGGAATCAGGCTTGGCGCCTAACCCCAGGCCTTGGCGCCTAGAACCAGGCCTGGCGCTAGCCACTAGCGCCTGGCGCTAGTGTTGGTGCCTGGCGCCAGCCCTGTTTTCTGAGCGTCAGACTCTGTTTTGTTTAATTTATCTTTTTGGCTGATTTTCTCTATAAATATCGTATTAAAAATTCCGTTTTGATTCACCAATTCTCCTCATTCGCAAGTTTTCATCAACAATCATTAATTCTTTAGCATTCTCTAAATCATTGATCTCTCTTAAACATTCAATTCTTTCTTACTTTGCTTTTTACATTCAAAATTCCGCATTCGCAAGATCTAGAAACACCTAGCCATATTCGAAGTTGCCTTCGCCCTAGACGTGAAAGGTTTTAATTTCTGAGGGTTTGGTCCCAAATCTCTCTTTTAATTATTTAATTTGATTGTTTGTTTATTATTTTCCCTGAAGTTACTAGCGTGTGTATTTTGTTATTAAAAAGAGGTACGAGGCATCAAAGTAAGTACTTTAATGGTTTTAATTGATATTATGATGTAGAAATCATGTTTATATTGTCATTATGATATTCCTAGTATCATGTCTAGGGTAATTTTAATATTAAATATGATTGTTGTGATGCTTCCTATGTTCTTCCTAATATTTATGATTGTTAGTATCATGTTAGGGTTAAAGATTTGATTTTTATTGCTTAGTGACATGCTAGGGTTTGTTATCAATCTTGTTAGTATCATGCCTAGGATCTTGCTTTTATTATGTTTTAATATTAACATGAACATGATTATGATTATTATTTATTATTTATTATGTTGCTTGATATTTTATTGATTGCTTGATCACGCCTTTTATGCATGTTTAAAGGGAATTGGTACTTGTAATCATGCTTAATAAGATATTAATAATCTTGTTAGGTTTAATATGATTATAATTTCAAGTGATCGCCAATAATAGTTTATTTGTGCATTTTAATTCAACCAACATAGATAAACAGGTTTAGGGTTAATCCTATTGATTGCATGTTAATTAGAAAGCGCACATGAATACGATCAGAATAAAGTAGAGGCCTATTATTAGGGCAGGTTCAATCTCTTTTAGGTTGGATTTGTACCTTCATCCCCGAACCCTTATTTGGTTCTTGACCTTATGGAGTTGACGATCTCTTGGATCGTTAAGGGGTGTAACCTTCACCTCGTGAACGGTTTACAAGTTCCTAAAAAAAACTTGTTGGCGACTCTTTTGCTCTATCTTCTTCGCTTTTGGACGCCACCGTACTTTAGTGTATGATCACAGTGGGGTTCAAGCTAGTGGGATTTAAAGGCTTGAAAGTATTCCCTACACTATCGAAGATTATTTCTCTTGAAATAATCCTCATCCGCATTATGACCATCTTCCATGCCTGAGGGAATATGATCGAAGACAACTTCGCCCGAAATTACCTCCAGTTGTTTGTGACAACTCTCCGCAAGCTAGGGAATGTTGTCGAAGATATCTTCTCTTGAAGTCATCCTCATTTGATGCGATAACTTTCCAAAGGAAATTACCGAAGATCCACGCCTGTCGATCTTTAAAAGTTCGCCTAAACTTTGCTCCCGCTATGCCTGTACGTCGGCGCTTCTATTGCTTTGAACCTGTACGTGGGTGCCTTTTTGCTTTTGAACCTATACGTCGGTGCCTTTTGCTAATGAGCCAATGCTTAGGCGCTTTAAGCTAAGTCAGACGATCTTTCATCAGGTCGATCACTTTACATAATCAAGCCGATTACTAAATTATGTCAAATTGCTTAGAGGGGCTAACTGGCGTACCAAGGAACCCAAACAATATGTTGCAGAAAGGTAGATCAACCCCACCAGGGGCTGGGTGATCTGGCGCCGCTGAAAATCCATCAGCGCCACTTATTTAGCCTTAGCGCCAGGCGCTGAGCTTGGCGCAAGGCACCAAGCCAAATTTGTGACGCCAATGCATAGGGCTTGGCGCCAGCACGGGGATTTCCTTAAATACCCCTTTCCTCTTCATTTGCTGCTTTGCTCGTCGCGATTTTGCTCGAAAAAAGTCCGAAAACTTTTATTGCTCGGTTCTTGCTCATTTCTCAACCGAATTTGCTCAAATTTGTTGCAAATCAAAGCTCTTTTCATCTATTTTCCCGATCTATGTAAGTTTTCTTCAAACTCACATCGGTTTTCATGAATTTTTGGCATGTTCATTCACGAATTTCATGAAAATTCGAAATTTATAAAGCTCAATTTGCTTTGTTTATCAAGTTTTATGCCATAAAATTGCTTGATTATGTTTATATATTGCCTTGGGAGTAATTTGAGACTTGCTTGACTCAATTTGGTGAAGAAATGAGCAATTTGCCATTGTTGGACCTCTTAAGGTCGTGAAGAACAATGTGACTCGTTCTTGATATTTTTGCTAGTAATTCTTGTCCAATTTGTCACAATAATTACTATATTATTGCAAGAAATTGTTTGATTGCTTGAAAAAATGTCGTTATGCTCAATTTGAATTTGTGCTCTGTTTTAGTACTACGTACTCTATTTTTGCGAACATAGTATCATGCGGCTAGGCGAACCTTAGATACTATAGAACCTTAATTCATGACAATTTTGCACAATGTAGCATGGCTAGACAGCGAGGCTCAGGTTCACGGTCCCGAAACACTAGACGGGAGCATGAGCCCGTAGAGGATGACATCACGTCTTCCACTTCGCTTGGTCGACTTTCGGAGTGGGATGAGCGGACCCTGTTCTTTGCCCCTGTCCACCACATTTCTGAGAGGGTGAGACAGGGCATCGTACCCGGGAGGACACGGCATCACGACTCTAGCTGTGATGGTTTGGGCGATTTGTACAGGATGTACATCGCCAGGGATCTTGAGACGAGACTCCTATGGGAGTCTTGCGGGCTAGCTACTCTGTTCGAGACCTCTGAGGCTATGGTCGCCTCCAGCGGGGGTCATCATGTAGTGCGCGCTTTGGTGGAGTTCTTCTGGGACACTACCAACACCTTCCATTTCCCCTGGGGCGAGATGATGGTCACCCCTACGGACTTCAGTCTCATCACAGGACTGGAGTTCACCTCTGTGCCACTGCCGTTTGACAGCGGAATCGACGTCTTTTCTTCGGAGGTCGAGGAGCTGTTGGGGCCGATCGCTATTCGGGCCCGAGCTGAGGTCGAGACGACTCAGTTTAGTGCTAGAGGAATTCGCCGCTCGACGCTGGCAGCGACTCTTGATGACGATGCGACCACCCGAGAGCAGCGGGTGCGCATCTTTGTGTTGACGTTGTTGTCAGGGACATTCTCCCCTGACAAGGGTAGTAGGGCATTGCTTTACTACCTCCCTGTTGTCCGTGATCTCCATCGGATCGGGACTTATGACTGGGCCAGCTTGGCCTATGCTGACTTTGTTCGTACGCTGAGGGACTCGTGTCGACACCGGTCCTTTGGGACAAACGTTGCTTTGTCTGCCTTTTGGAAGGTCGTAGAGGTAAACATTTACTCCCTATAAAGGTTAGCTCTGCATATTAGTTTAGCATTTACTCACTCTTTTAGCTCTTTGTAGATTTGGTTCTACGAGTATTTTCCTTCTGTTGCGCCGGCGAGACCATCGCCGCGAGGATTTTCAGTGAGCGCCTCTTGGGGCGGCCACCATGTGGACATGTCCGGAACCGAATCATCGCGGTACGACTTTTATTATTTATTTTGCTTTTTCGCGATGCTTTAAGTATACCTTCGCCTGATTGATGTTCGTTGTAGGGTCCTGAGGTGGTGTACCGGCCGTGGAGTGGTTGGACAATCCCTGGGTTAGTCGCATAGTATTCTGCTGAGCGTCGCTATTTCTTGGGGACTTATGGAGCGGTCGCGTACTTAGGAGAGAGGGTTGCTAGACAACATTCCTCTGATGTCTTCGTCGTTCCCACTCCTCCACCACGTCATATGTTCAATGACGCGCGTTTGTCGAGCATGTCTGAGGGAGATGGTACCCCTTGGCGGTCCTATGCGATCCTCGGGCGGTGCTATGCTGAGGAGCTACTACCTTTGTTAGCTCCAGCCCCCGTACCAGCTGAGGATGTGTGGGTAAGATTTTCAGTTCTTTACTTTCCACGAAGTAGCCCCCAAGTAATGTTTTACTGACCTTTTTGTCTTATCAGGATGGTACTGCTGAGTTCGTGCCACCCCGTATGTCCATCCACTATCAGGGGATGTACGGGCCGATTGAGGAGATGATTTCTCCAGCTCCCGAGGGTGAGCGCTTCGTAGAGCGGTCAATTCCTCGCCACCAGACTCGAGTAAGCCTAGTTATCCAATTTTTTTTTTTTTTTGTCCATATATCACGCATGTTTACTGACTTATTTTTCTGACAGTTTTCACGTGAGGTGGTTTCGGCGATGGCACGATGTATAGATGCCTTCCAGAGCCAGCTCGTCCGGATGAGGAACGCGGCCACTTGCCGCCGGGATGACGTCACCCGAGAGGTAGTCTTTCTTTATATATTTCCTTGCATTACTGTTTCAATTTTGCCCTGTTTCTGATTTAATTCTTTTTGCAGGGCCAGCCTATCGCTTCTCACACCCGCGCGAGACCTGAGGGGCGGAGGGATCCGGCGAGGTCCAGCTCGAGACGTCGTCGTACTTCGTCAGGGGGTAGAGGTGGTCGCTCCGAGGCTGCCCGTGCTGACGTTGCTGAGGGCTTGGGATCTTCTTCTGAGGGTGCTCATGCTGAGCCAGTATGAGAGGCTACATCGGCTTTCAGAGGTGGTGGGATGTACGAGGTAGGCTCATCATCGCAGCAGCCTCCGCAGCCTCAGCCTCAGGTTGATCCTGAGTGGAGTGGTCCTATATTGAGTCTTCCTCCTCCTACGGAGACTGGAGCTGGAGATGGTGGAGAGGTGACTCCTCGTACGGCGCAATTTTATGATATGATGGGCCTACGTCCTCCAGCGCCGTAGTTTGTTCCTGTTTTTATTTTGACTTTTTTATAGAACTTTGCCTTAGACTCATTATTTATAGACACATTTTTATATATTTATGCTATTATGAATTTATTTATTGTTATGTGTATGTTTGTGTGTGCAAGAGAAGTGTGACAACAATTTTGCGTAAAAATTCCGTCATTTTTATTATTGATGGAGGGTATCCGACTCTCTCCCCCAAAAAGAAAAAAAAAAGGAAAAAAGTCACATGAAATGTCGGGTGTTGGAATTTAAATAAAGTCCAAAAGAAAGAATAATATAATAAAAAAAATGATAGTTATTTTAATTAGTTAAGAAAAAGGATAAAAAAGAAGATGCTTAGGAAAGATAATCGGAGCCATAAAGTCATTAGTCGACTCAAGTTCAGTATTAAAAACACAGGTTAATCACGCGTGTGCTGTGACAAGTTGGCGCCAGGCGCTACACTTAGCGTGTGGCGCCAAGCATTGGCGGCTGGCGCCAATTACAGGATTTTGACGCCAATTGACGCTGATTCCGTATTTCATTCTGATTAAAACTTCTTGCAATTTGTGCATAAATAGCCCCCTGCCCAGCCGATTCTTTTCATAATTCCAGCGAATAAAATTATTCTTTGCTTTAGAAATAATAACCATGTCTTTAGTCACCAAAACCTTCACCCAATATACTCATGAATGGTGTCGATCTCTTAATGCGAGGGAGAGAAAAGAATTAGATTTATTTCACTTGGGGGGAATTTATGGCATCAAAGGGGTAGATCTTGACTTAGATTTCATACATACCGCTCTAGAATTTTGGAATATTGATACTCATTGCTTCAGAATAGGGTATGATGAGATTAGCCCTTTGCCGGAGGAATTTGGTGCTATCTTAGGCTTCCTTGCAATAGACCTTATAGCAATCCCTAGAGTAGATGCATATTATTATAAGGATTTTAAGCGCTTCTTTAATTTGAAAGAAAGGGATTTATCAAAAATTGTAGATGGCAACATAATTAATTTGAAAGAATTTGCACGCCATTATTTTGATAAACCTCTTTCTGAATCTTTTCATATATATAGAAGAAGGGCGTTCCTGTTTTGCATGCTTAATCAATTTTTTCTTAGTAGTGGTAAAAATAATGAGGGCCAATCAATTATAACCACTGCTTTAGAACAAATTGAATCAGGGAGAAATCCAATGCCATTGATAGTTGGAGAGACTATGATTAGTCTAGATGAATTGAAAAGGGACCCAAAAGCGCCTTTTCGCGGCTCTCCAATTTTATTACAGGTAGAAAAATAATATTTTTAATTACAGAAATCAAAAATATATTTTTGTATTGTAATAATAATTTATTTGTATTGCAATTTTTTTCACAGATGTGGCTAATGGATAGGCTAGGATTAATTAGCCCTCCGGACGATATTGAGAAGTATACTCCCAATTGCTTCGTGAGAAGGAAGAAACACATCCCTAAAATTGGGCGCCATGGGTGGAGAAAAGTCTTTGAATCACGTGATTTTGCTATCAAGTGGGTCGTCCCATGGTGGAAAATAGAAAGGATGGTTGGTGTTAACAAGCAACCTTTCTGCCGTCTTCCAAGCTTTTCTCGTGTAACTTATTATTATCCCTGCAGGGTAAAAAGACAATACGGCTTGCTTCAGAATATTCCTTCCAGGGATCTTCGTCCTCCCTATGAGTACCCTGTATCTCAAGAAGTAGATAGATTCGATGCTTACTGGAGCGCCTAGACCTTTATGGGAAGTGATTACCCAAAAGGTTCCTCCTTCTTTGCCCAATGATGTAAAGAAGTGGTTGCTGAAAAAATCTTCGATTGATTAGGGTAGAACCGATGTGAAGAATCGTCTAGGTGACAGGGTGATTCCCGCCAAGGAACGCTTAGGTGCAAGAATTGAATTTAAAACACCTGCAATGCCTAGGAAGAAAGGTGCTACCAAAGATAAAGGGAAAAGGAAAGCTAACACCACAGATAAAAAGGCTTGGGTGGAAAAGAAGCATGGAGTGTTAGCTGAAGGGGAGACCATCTACTCCAAAATTGAATGTAGGTCCTCTAAAGGATGCCTACTAGCTAAAGTTATGGATGAGGAGGAGGAAGCAGACAAAAATTGGAAAAGAGCTATAAAGGAAAAGAAAGATTAAGAGCATTGCTTAGCTTTAAATTTATTAGACTTAGATTATTATTTTTATTTAAAGTTAATTTATTTCAGCTTTATTTAAATTCCATCAATAATGTAAATTTATTTTATTAATGAAATTTGAGCTTTCAATTAAATTGTTTACTTTAAATTTATTTTATTAAAGCAATGAAAACCGAAAAAATTAATTTTCCAGAAATTCTTCGAGTACGGAAGTCGAAAATTTTCCAAAAAACACCGAAATTCGCCCAGAGTTTATTTCTGAATTGGCGCCAGTTATTGGCATTTGGCGCCTGCCATTGAAGCCTGGCGCCAGGCGCCAATTTCATCGGCTGGTACTAATAATTTCTGGCTGGCGCCAGGTTCTTTTCTGCAACGCCTATAATTCGCCGATTTTCTGTTGAATTTTTAATTAATTCTGGAACGCGGAGATGTCGAAAAATAAAGTGGCCGCACCCGTAAAGGGTTGCCTACGTATCCTTTCTTAAGGAATCAGGCCGAACGTAGCTCTCTTAAGTATCCTACTCAAGTAATTATGGGTAGTATTTCTTAAGTTGGTCAAGATTTGTCATGTTTGAGAATTCATTGCCATCCATATCAGTTAAATTTGCTGCACCTCCTGACAGGATTGTTTTGACAATGTAGGGTCCAGACCAATTAGGTCTAAATTTACCCCTTGGATCTAAAACATTTTTCCTTAATGCTTTTAACACTAAGTCTCCTACTTTGATATCTCTTATCTTGACCTTCTTATTAAAATGCCTAGCCATACGAGTCTGGTAACACCGAGTGTGATGTAGAGCTTCTAGTCGTTTCTCATTGAGTAGAATCAATTCTTCATATCTTGCCCTAGTCCATTCAACTTCATCAAGTTTACTCTCTAGCGCAACGCGTAGGGATGGTATTTCTAGTTCGACCGGTTGTACGGCATCCATTCCATATACCAAGGAAAATGGCGTATTTCCTGTTGATGTACGGATTGACGTGCGATAACCCCACAATGCGAAGTGAAGCTTGTCAGGCCAATCCTTATAATTTTCTGTCATTTTCTCGATGATAGTCTTTAAATTTTTATTAGCTGCCTCGACTGCTCCGTTTGCTTGAGGTCTATAAGGGGAAGAATGATGATGTTGAATGCCATATTTTTGTATCAATTCTTCACATTCGGCTTGAAAGTGAGTTCCATTGTCACTTATCATTTCATGTGGGACTCCATATCGACAAATAATATTTCTTTCGATAAAGAGTGCTACATGTTTTGCAGTGAGTTTAGCGTACGATTGCGCTTCGACCCTCTTTGTAAAGTAATCGATTGCTACTAGGATAAATTCATGGCCTCTTGTTCCTGGGGGAGTGATTTTGCCAATGATGTCAATTCCCCATGTAGAGAATGGCCATGGCGATGTGTAGGTGTAGAGCAAAGATGGAGGGACATGTTGTAAATTGGCATAAATTTGGCACTTAGGGCATCTTTTTACGTATTGATGGCAATCCCTATTCATTGTAGTCCAATAATATCCTTCTCGCATTATTTTCTGGACTAACATTTTGCCATTTATATGTGTCCCACAGATTTCTTCGTGGACTATTCGCATTGCTCTTTGTGCATCCTTCTTTCCTACGCATAGGAGAGCTCGACCTTTAGGTGCCCTTTTATGTAGCTCGTTGTCTATGAGTACATATTGAGAAGCCAAAAGTCTTAATGCTCGCTTTGCTCTTTTGTCAGCATGAGGAGGGTATTCTCCATTGGTGACATAATTGAGTACGTCCGTGTACCATGGTTCTTCTTCTTCTTCTTCGCCTTGGACTACTTCGTCGTCTTCTATAGCCTGGATGTATGCTGGTTTGTCCCTTTTTTCAATAGTTAGAGGCATTTGGTCGATTTCCGTGGGAATCCTAACTATTGAGGCTAATCTTGCCAAGGCATCAGCAAATTGGTTTTCTTCTCTAGGTAGATATGTGTATTCTACCTTCTCTAACTGATCGGTAAGAGTTTCCAGATAGGTTTGGTAAGGGGCTAGACTTTCGCTCCTTACTTTCCACCTCTTAGATATCTGATTGATGATCAAGGAAGAGTCTCCGAATATCCTTAACTTCTTTACTCCCAATGCCAAAGCTGTTTCAAGGCCTACCACGCATGCTTCATATTCAACAACATTGTTGGTAACGTCGAAATCAAGCTTTATTGAGATTGGAACGTGCTCTTCTTTAGGTGATACTAGTAGTACTCCAACGCCACATCCCTTTTGGTTTGAGGCTCCGTCGAAATACAAGGTCCAAGTATCATCTTCAGTAACCATTAGGTCTTCATCTGGAAATTCATTGTCCTGTATTAGCGTTGAGTCTTCTATTGGAAAATCTGCTAGAAAGTCTGACACCACGGATCCTTTAATAGCTTTTTGTGGCATAAACCTTACATCGAACTGGGCTAGATTGACTATCCATCTTGATATGCGTCCATTGAGTGTAGATTTCTCGAACATATACTTGAGTGGATCTAATCGGGAGACTACGAAAACGGTATGTACCAACATGTAATGTTTTAACTTAGTTGTGGCCCACACCAAGGCGATGCACAATTTCTCGAGCGGTGTATAGCGAGTTTCGTATTCGAGCATCTTTTTACTTAGGTAATAGATTGCGTTCTCTTTGCCTTATACTTCTTGTGCTAGCATGGCTCCCATTGTCTCTTTGGTAACCGTCAAATATAACCTAAGAGGTATTCCGGGGAGTGCTGGTGCTAATACGGGAGGATTTGCGAGGTAGGATTTGATCTTTTCAAAGGCTTTTTGACACTCGTCATCCCATATTACTGGTACATTCTTCTTGAGTTTTTTGAAGATCGGTTCACATATCGTCGTCAATTTTGATATGAACCTACTTATGTATTGCAACCGGCCAATAAATCCTCGAATCTGTTTCTCAGTCTTGGGCGGTGGCATGGACATGATTGCTTTGATCTTGGTCGGGTATACCTCTATTCCTCTAGAGCTTATGATGTAACCCAAGAGCTTGCCTGAGGTGACTCCAAAAGCACACTTAGATGGATTCAACCTCATATTATATTTTCTTAGCCTTTCGAAAAATTTCCTTAAGGCTACTTGATGGCATGGATGGTCTTTTGATTTTACAATCATTTCGTCGACATATACCTCGACTTCTTTGTGCATCATGTCATGGAGTAAGGCAGTTGCTGCACGTTGGTAAGTAGCACCCGCGTTTTTCAACCCGAATGGCATTACCGTGTAGTAGTAAGTGCCCCATGGTGTTATAAAGGTTGTTTTCTCCATGTCTTCTTCTGCCATGAGAATCTGGTTGTAACCTGCGTATCCATCCATAAACGAAAGAAGCGCGTGATTTGCCGTGTTATCTACTAGAATATCGATGTGTGGCAAAGGGAAGTCGTCCTTTGGACTTGCCTTATTTAGATCTCGATAGTCGACACACATCCTTACCCTTCCGTCTTTCTTCGAAACTGGGATGACATTGGCGACCCATTCAGGGTATTTGGATACCTTGATGAAACCTGCGGTTATCTGTTTTTGAACTTCTTCTTTTATTTTAAGTGCTACGTCGGGTTTCATTCGACGTAACTTTTGTTTTACAGGTTTCATTCCTGGAATTAGTGGTATAGTGTGTTGAGCTATTTCTCTATTAATTCCTGGCATATCTTCATATGACCAAGCAAATACATCGATAAATTCTTTAAGTAAGTTAATTAAATCGGTTCTTTCTTGTTTATTCAATGTTAATCCGATTTTAAATTCTCTTTTATGAGTTGAATCATTCGAGACATCAACTGTTTCAGTCTCTTCAACTACCGGTGTTTTCTTTTCGAGTGTTTCCATTGCTTTAATAATTTCTTTGTCTTTTTCATTGTTAGTTAAGAAATGCTCGTCATCTTGGGTTAGAGATGAACACGAGAAGTAAGGAGAATGAGAAATATTATTGTACTCTGAGATCATTACATCAAAGAGTGATATGTCCTCAGGGACTGGATCACTAACTATCCTAGGAGAAGCAATAGGAGGGGGAGGTGTTACTACTAAAGACTTAGAAAACTCTAGAGGGAAAGACTCCGACTCAGACTCTGACTCAGACGACTCCTCAAACATCGGTCCCTGTCCTGTCGTGATTGATATCTTCCTTCCGCTTGGAGTAGTCACTTTGATAGTCTTGCGCCACCCTTGTAGTGATCCTTCAGCTGGAGTAATTAGCTTCAAGGGGTCGAAGCTTTCACTTTGTAGGACTGTTTGAATGAGCGAGGAGTTATCTTCTTCATAAGTTGGCTCATTCTTTTCTCGCCCAAACAGTAATCCCATGACGTTAAAGTCAAAGCATGGGGGTGCTTTCTCCTTATGGACGGGAGTTGGGATTTCATCAGTGAAGTAGCAATCCAAGAAAATCTCGAATCCCGGTTGTCTTATGCCGTTTACAACAAATGGCTCGGGAAATTCATGGCATGGATAGTCCTCTCCTTCTTTTATGAACTGACCATTAAGCGTAAGAGGGTACTGATCCATTGGAATTGCTTTCTTTTGAATGCGAGCGTCCCTACGTGCTTTCAAATTTTCCTGGGCTCGCTTGAGATCTTTCCGAGTCGGTTCAAAACCAAGTCCGAAAGTATCTAACTTAGGGAGGCCAGGTGACTCCAGCGGTTTTTCTATTCCTTTCTTCTTTCCTAAAGTCATCCCAGGAAAGTGTCCTTGTTTCTTCATTATGGCGTTGACAATCATGTTGGAATGGGGGTCATGGCAAAGAGGGGTCCTTTCATCCTCCTGGATTAAGGAGACTTCTTCGTTAAAGCCCCATAAATCTTCATCATCTTCGTCGTGCTCTACATTAATGATTGGATTCTCTATGGATTTGATTCTCATGGGCGAAGCATCTATAGTGATTGGAATTCCCCCAACTATGGCTTTTACTTGTTGGTGGAGAGATGAAGGGGCGGCCTTTAGATCATGAAGCCAAGGGCGTCCCAACAATAAGTTGAATGAAGCTTTGATGTCCACTACTTGGAAAGTAGTAGCATGTTCTATTGCTCCTGCCGTTACATTTAGGGTAATTTTTCCAAGAGCTTGACGACGAGTATTATCGTAGGCTCTTATTCCTTGTGTGGACGGAGTTAAGTCTTCATCCCTTATGCCGAGCATCCTCGCAGTTCTAAGTGGACAGACATTGATAGCCGATCCATTGTCTACAAGAGTCATAGGAACATTCATCCTTTTGCAAACTACCGTGAGGTTTAATGCCTTGTAATGTTTGTCACCTTCTGGGGGTAAATCTTTATCAGAAAAGGTGATCAAATTAATCGGACTAGGAAGGTCACTTGTGAGGAAGTTGGCTAGTCCCTTAGGAGTAGTGTCAGAATCTATCCCGATTTTATCCAAGGCATTCATTACAGCCAACCTATACTCTCGAGATGTTGCCAGAAGTTTCCATACATTCATCTCAACTTTTGTCTTCTTAAACTGTTTAACAATGTCATTGTCTTCGATGATAGGTATGGGAACTTGGTGTATGGTTGGCATAGGTTGTGTTGAAACGGGAGGTTGCATTCTCCCAGATCTTGTGAGGACATCTATCGATGAATCTTCTTCAGCCCAAATGTCATCTGTGGTGTATGACATAGAAGGTGAAGGTCCTACTATATCCTTTAGATAGACATCTTCTTCATCACTGTCCCAAACTCCATTAATGGTTGTATCCTCTTCTTGTTGAACTTGGACTAGTTTCTTTTCATCAATCATTTTCTGTACCAAATCCTTGAATTTGAAATAGTTTTCTATAGTGTGACCCCCTGATTGATGATACTGATAGTAATATCTATCTGTCCTTTTTAATGACTCGAATGGTCTCGGTTCGAGAGGTTTGACCTCGCCACTCTTGGAGAGCATTTCGAACATTTGCGCATATGGGATCCCAATTGGAGTGTAGATTCTATTGCTCTTCTTGGGTTTTTCAGTGACTTGTAAAGGAAAGCGCTTTGCCTCATAAGTCGTTCTCACTGGTGTGAAATCTCTTTTAGGTTCTTCTTTCGGAAGTGGAAGCTCATCATATTTCTTATGGAGTTCATTCATAACTTTGAGAGCTTCGTGTAGTAGTTGTGATACCTCCCTCATAGACAGTGTGAGCAATTGTATATCTTCCTTATTTGCCAGTTCTGGAAGGCTATCCTTGACATCGAAAAAGATTTCCTCTTCTTTTTCTTTGACACAGATTTCTTTGACAGGTTTAATGAGAGATGAGGGGTCAAACTCGTTTTCTTCATCGGAGATAATTAGGGTATGAGCAAGAGGTGCATTGTCAATACTTGGCTTCTTACTGGCAGGGGGCAACGACAGTTTGTTATTGTCGATTAGGTCTTGGATAGCTTCCTTAAGCTTCCAACAGCTTTCAGTGAGATGGCCCCTACCTTGGTGATACTTGCAGTGTGCATTGGGGTTCCAGTTAACCGACCTCTTCTCAACTGGTGGGTCCCCAAATGGTCCAATAGGAGTTATAAGACCTTTTGCATTTAATCGATCAAATGCGGTGTCATAACTCATGCCAATAGGAGTGAAGTTCCTCCTAAATGGTTTCTTCTGTCCTTGGTTGTTCATGGCAAGAACTTCTCCTAAATTAAAGGTGCTAACATTATTTGAGTGGGCGGTTTTGGAAGAAGAAGGATTGTCGTTCTTCTTTCCTTTCTAGCCACTGTTGGAGTTATTGTTGGCAGCTTTTGACTTAGCCAAGTCATCTTCAATATTGATCCCAATGTCATAAACGGCCTTGAAGGTATGGAGATTATTTTGAGACTTGAGATGCTTGGAATATTTTTCTTGAAGATTTTTGATGAACAGTCTCACATACTCTTTTTCACTTGGCACCTCAATCATTTTAGCCGAGGTTTCTCTCCATTTGTTAAAGAAAGAGGTGAAACATTCATTCTCTTTCTGTTTGAGGATTTCAAGTTCTCTATGGTCAGTTTCGACTTGAATGTTGCACTTGTACCTATCAACGAAAGCGTTTGCTATTGACTCCCAGGTAGAGGTCTTTTCTTTCTCGAGAGAAAAGAACCATTGTTGGCAAACGGTCTCGAGAGATAGTGAGAACAGAGAGGGGAAGACTTTCTTATGATACCCTTAATACTCATTATGGCTTCGAATGCTCTTAAATGAAAGTATGGGTTGTCAGTTGCTCTGAATTTTGGGATGTCGTTGGCGTTGAACTTCCGCGGAAGAAGATATTTGTCCACCGAGACCCCTTATGATGTAAGCTCTTGAAACTTGTAGTCGCTAGACAATTTGCTTAAACTCTCTTGCATGAGGTCCATTTGTTGTTGCTTCACGGGATCATCGATCCTAAGTGCGAGAAGCTTCAGTGTCTCAGTCACGGTAGCCAGTTGGTTCTTAAGATCATTGACTTCTTCTTGTGTTGCCATTATAGTCTTAGATTTTCTCTTGCGAGCTATGGGTTTGTCGAAAAGTTGGACTTGTACGAAGAGGTTATCTTTGATTAATCGTCCTTCCTTTCTTGACCACGCGCTGTAAATAAACCATTTTGCGTTTTAATTACTTTACTCGAATCAACTTGACTTTATGGTTTATTTTAAGGGGAAGAAGAAAGAAAAAGGAAAAAAGGTGTCTATTTTTTGCAAAAATAATGTACATATTTTTAAGGAACTGAGTATAGTTTTTTTATTGGAGGATTAATATCCGACTTACCCCCTTAAAAAAATGACGGAAAAAACGCGCACACAAGACTCTCTTAATCATGGTCAAAGTATGTGTATTGGTGTGTGCGTTGAGTGTAAGTGACATGCTTGGACTCTTGTGTAAGACCATGGGACTTAGTGCCTAAACTCGATCATTGACTCAATTAAATATTGTTGACGGCAAAATTAACCGAATTAAACAGAAGACTGATTAATTAGACCCTAGGTGATGACTCGACCAATAATCCGAACTGTCGGCCAAGCAACAAGACTGGCGTCGCACTGTGAAGCTTGGCGCCAGACAACATAGCTGTCGTCAGGCGCTACACTCCATGATGTGGCGCTACAGCTCAGACCTTGGCACCAATATTGGAGCTTCGATCTGGGACTGTTTTCGGTGTTATTAGTCAATTGGGGTATGCCTAAAGTCGTACTAGGTCAATTCCGATTGAAATACTAGACTTTAATGACTCAAATTAATTAATTATTTAATTAAATAGGCAAAGTTCATTAAGTCATTAATTTTTTTAGTCTCAACATAAGTCAACAAACGGTTAAGAAAAACATAGAATATATATGCACAACTGTAGGCGTCGTTCGAAGTGCGCCTACGTTAAAGCATGTGTGAATATGCTTGGCACTCATAGGATGTGGGAATTGACATTACGATTAGGGACAAATAAAGTAGGGAGCCGCCAACAAGTTTTGAAGGAACTTGTAAACCGTTCACGGATCATAAAAGGCAACCACGAATAAGGGACAACGATAGGCAACAACGATTGACCCGTGAAGGTTACACCCCATTCATAATCCATGAGATTACTAACTCCATATGGTTCGGAACCACGAAAGGAGGATCGGGGATGATGGTACGAAGTGAGTCATGGAGTCACATTTGCCCGTATTGGCCTCTACTCGATTCTTATAGTGAAAAGCATTTCTGCGATCTCAAAGGCATACAAACAAAATATTCAATTTGCTCCAAACTATTATTAAGCTAAATTGGTTTAATATTAATGCAACACATAATTCTAAAATATTTGTGATCACTTGAATTAATAACAAGATTAAAAAGGAACCTAAACCGGTTTGTCCAAATTATCTTATTAGGCGTGATTTTCAATTACATATTCCCTTTAAACATGCAATATAGTGATCAATAAAAAATATAATGAATTCTCATTAATATTGGAAGCAATTCAACAATAATAGCGTTAGCCAAATCAAATAATAATAAACCTAATCATGATACTAGCAATATTAAAAATAAAATAAGAGTAATTAAATTAATTAATTACTCACATTCCGCGCGTTCCTTAAAATTGCTACATCATGAATAAATTGTTAGTAACTTCAATAAAAAATAAAAAGTAAATGAAAATTAAATTAAATAAAAAGTAGAATTGATTTGGTCCAAACCCTCAGTTATTTGTACCTTTCACGCCTTGGTTTAAGGACGAAACCTCGGGTTAAGTATAGACTCCTTGGAGCGCTTAGGGGAATTGTTATGGAAGAATAAGGAGGCTAGAAATTAGGTTAAAAAGGGAGAAGAGAATAATTATTGGTGTAAGGTGAGAGAGAATGATTATTGGTGCAAGGTGAGAGAGAATGATTATTGCTGCAAGGTGAGAGAGAATGATTATTGCTGCCCCGTACATCATAAATGAGGGGGTATTTATAGAGAAAATGTGCTGAGGGAGCACACGGAACCCTAAAATGATAAAAACCCTAAAAAGTATCCCGCGACACGGCAAAGTATACCGTGACACGGGAAATCCCACCGACAGACGGGAAACTTTCCCGTGACACGGTACAAATTTGCGTGACACGGGAAATATTTAGGTTACGGGAAGTGAAAACGCGTTTAGGGATTACGCGGAGAAAACACGGAGCAATCCCGTGGCACGGGATGTGCACCGTGACACGGGAAGAAATGTCGTGACACGGCATTGTCCACCGTGGCACAGTGCAGTATGCCGTGTCATGGTGTAAAAAGTACGCGGAAATTATACGGAATATTCCCGTGTCACGGAATGGGCACCGTGACACGGGAAATTGCACTGTGACACGGTGCAAAATCCCGTGACACGGGAGAAAATTGAGCAAAATTACAAAAATGGGCACCGTGTCACGGGAATAAGTCCCGTGACACGTCAGCTTTTGCCGCGTCGCGGCATTTTTGCTGCTGCGTGGTAATTTCAGTTTTTTACCCGTTTTTAAAACCATCATAACTTTTGATCCGTAACTCGAAATAAGGCATATAATATATCATTGGAAAGCTTATCAAGTCTACTTTCCAACACAATTAGAATCAAGTCAAAATAATATTTATATTTTAAGATATGGTCATTTTAGTGGAAGGGTGTCGGTTTTAGGCCGAGTTTAGTGTTTTGCTCATATCTTTTTCGTTATAGCTCGGAATTGGGCTTATGATATATGGTTGTAAAGCTTATTTAAAGGACTATAAAAAATAATAATTGGATCAAAATTTTATATCCATAAAATCAGTTTCTCTCAGTGGACACGAAAAGTGGAAAATAGGTTATGCTTTAGGGAAATGAGCTAGAAATTGGATTGGTTCATGAAATATTTTGGATAGAACATGGATTTAAGCACTCCAAAGATTAAATACTCAACTCGACCAATAATGGCGTTGAAAGGTGTTCATCAACGGGTTTGGTTTTGGGGAGACATTTTTAGGTGTCTACAACAACAAATAATGCACACCTAGTCAAGTAGGCACAATATGATGCAATGAGTTCGCAACCTAACCATGGCTCTAGTTCTCTAAAGTTCGGGATATGGATTAGTCAAAGAGGGAACATGGTTAATTGTCCGGATGCACCGCGCGGAAGCCTAACCGTGAAGGGTTGGCGCGAGTGGATGGGACACCGCGAGTTTTAGAAAAAACTCGCTTCCATGGTTTGGTGAATTCAACATCTCGGATGTACCCTTTGTTGCACGGAGCGTTCAATCAGGTAGATTGAGCATGAATTCCCATAGGGTTATGTCCATATGTAGAACACATATGGGTTTCAGAAAAGTGAGAAAAAATTCAATCAGGAAGTAAGATCGAGCAAACAATACGAAAAACCGGTCGAAATTAGAACGCATATTTCTGGCTCGGTATTGGGGGAAATTGGCGCTAGCAATCAGAGACTGGCACCAGATTTTAACTGTAGCGCCTGGCGCCAATACTGGCGTCTGGCGCTACAACTAAAACACTGGAGCCAAGCTCTGGCCCCTGACGCTACTTCCCACATGCCTCAGCAGCTTTCTGTGCTCGATAAAATTTTCCAGTTTCGCGCGGTGTTATTTCAGTTCTAGTTGTGAAAGATATTTCTCAAATTTCCTACGTGTAAAATCCTATGTTTTTAACTCATTACGGATGGTCTTTCCAATGAGATCTTTTTTATGCATATGACAATAATGTTAATCAAAATTACGCACATGAAATACTTAGAATTTTTCGAGTCTCATCCACTCATTCTAAATCATTGCCGAAACAAATTCAGGAATTAAAATAGAAATCCTCCCCAGTGGAGTCGCCAAGCTTTAATCCCACTAGCTTGAACCCCACTGTGATCATACACTAAAGTACGGTGGCGTCCAAAAGGGAAGAAGATAGAGCAAAAGAGTCGCCAACAAGTTTTAGGAACTTGTAAACCGTTCATAGGATGAAGGTTACACCCCTTAACGATCCAAGAGATCGTCAACTCCATAAGGTCTAGAACCAAATAAGGGTTCGGGGATGAAGGTACAAATCCAACCTAAAAGAGATTGAACCTGCCCTAATAATAGGCCTCTACTTTATTCTGATCGTATTCATGTGCGCTTTTTAATTAACATGCAATCAATAGGTTACCCTAAACTTGTTTATCTATGTTGGTTGAATTTAATGCACAAATAAACTATTATTGGCGATCACTTGAAATTATAATCAAATTAACCCTAACAAGATTATTAATATCTCATTAAGCGTGATTACAAGTACCAATTCCCTTTAAATATGCAATAAAGGCGTGATCAAGCAATAAAAATAAATAATGTATCAAGCAACATAATAATCATAACAATAAATATATCATCATAAAAATAAATTATAATTGAAATAATCATGATAATAATCATAAAATAAAATAATCATCATATTAATAATAATATTCATAATATTCATAAATTATAACAATTATAATCATAATCATGTTCATGTTAATATTAAAGCATAATAAAAATAGCAAGATCCTAGGCATGATACTAACAAGATTAATAACAAACCCTAGCATGTCACTAAGCAATAAAAATCAAATCTTTAACCCTAACATGATACTAACAATCATAAATATTAGGAAGAGAATAAAAGGCATCATGGCAATCATATTTAATATTAAAATTACCCTAGACATGATACTAGGAATATCATAATAACAATGTAAACATGATTTCTACATCATAATATCAATTAATCAATTAAAGTACTTACTTTGATGCTTCGTACCTCTTTCTAATAACAAAATACACACGTTAGTAACTTCAAGGAAAATAATAAACAAAACAATTAAATTAAATAATTGAAAGAGAGATTTGGGACCAAACCCTCAGAAATTAAACCTTTCACGTCTAGGGCGAAGGCAACTTCGAATATGGCTAGGTGTTTCTAGATCTTGTGAATGCGGAATTTTGTATATGAAAACAAAGTTTAAAGAAGATCGATGAATGAATGCTAATTAAAACTGATTGTAGATCATGAGAATTGGTGAATGATTAAGAGAGAATTAGAGAATTAATGATTGCGAATGAAAACTGATTGTAGGTGAATGAAAACGGAGTTTTTAATACGATATTTATAGAGAAAATCAGCCAAAAAGATAAATTAAACAAAACAGAGTCTGACGCATAAAAAACAGAGCTGGCGCCAACCCTAGCTAGCTGGCGCCAGGCCCCAGGCCTGGTTCCAGGCGCCAAGGCCCGGGGTCAGACGCCAAGGTTAAATTTAACGCGTTTTCGAAAATCAGATAAGTTTGTCGTACTGGAGGATAAAATCATATAATTTCCTCGAAAATGCTATTTGATTTTGATTAAAACTCTGAAAAGTCAATTTATCAATGCTAATTGAATTAGGAATGAAAAGAACCTTCTAGAAGATTCTAGAAGACTAAAACCATTCCTAATTGCATTAGGAAATAGGAATGATAAATGATATTAGGCCCTCCCCTTGATAATTGGGCCGTATATAAAGCTCAAACCGGGCCCAGTTTAGTAAATTGGCCATAACTTCCTCAATATTCATCGGAATTGGGCTTATAATATATCGTTGGAAAGGTCTTTGCAAGCCCCATCCAACTACACTACTATTGGACCCATATCATGGACCAAAAAAACTGGATTGGCTGTTTTCTTAAGATAAGTTTTCAAAACAGAGAGAAGAGAAAAGAAAATAAAATTTTCCGCAACACTAGACTTTCCACACTTTCGCTTCATTCAATTATGATTCGACGTGAAAGGTACTCATCACCGGGTTTGGTTTTGGGGCGACACAAATGGGTGTCTATAGGTATTTTGTTATTAGAAAAGATACGAGGCATCCAAGTAAGTAATTTAATTGTTCTTTTGGTTTAGAAAGCATGTTTATATTATTTTTATTCCTAATATCATGTTAGTCTTTATGATTCCTAATATCATGTTAGTCTTTATGATTCCTAATATCATGTTTAGGGTAATAAATAACTAAGATTTCTAATATCATGTATGTTTCTAGTATCATGTTTAGATCGCTTCCTATCTTCTTTCTATTGTTTAGTGACACGCTGGGATTTGTCATTAATCCTGTTAGTATCATTTCTAGGATCTTGCTATTAATATTATGTTTTGTTGTTAACATGGTTGTTATGATAATTGATATGATCATTATTGTTATTATATAATGTCGCTTGATATTATTGTTTTTATTGTTTGATCACGCCTTTTATGCATGTTTAAAGGAAATTTGCACTTGTAACCACGCTTAATAAGATAATTAATTATCTTGTTTAGGCTAATATGATGATAATTCAAGTGATCGCCAATAATAGTTTTGTGTGTGCATTAATATTCAACCAATGTAGAGTAAACAGGTTAGGGTTAATATATTGATTGTATGTTAGTCATAAAGCGCACATAAATATGATAAGAATAAAGTAGATGCCTATTTTTAGGGCAGGTTTAATCTCTTTTAGGTTGGATTTGTACATTCATCCCCGAATATCCAATTATGGTTCCATCCACTATGGAGTTAGCGATCTCACGGATCGTGAAGGGGTGTAAGCTTCACCCTGTGAACAGTTTATATATTTCTAAAACTTGTTGGCGACTCTTTTACTCTCTAGCTTTCTTCTCTTTGGACGCCACCATGTTTAAGTGTATGATCACAGTGGGATTCAAGTTTTGGATGCTTGAAATGTTCCCTACAAGATTTAATCTTGATCTAAAACTATTTGATGTAAAGGATGATGCGCTTGATGTTTTGAAGTTCTTCCTTTCTCTGTGTTGAGGGTCGTCGAGGCTTGATCTCTTTCCATCGGTGATCTTGTAGAGTACGTAGAATGACACTTTGATGAGAGGTTTTCTCTGGAGATTAGAATATTTGATTGGCTTTCTCTGTATTTTGATTCTCCTTCTTTCCTCCTCTCTCTAAATGAAATATAGAGAGCTTTATTTATAAAGTAAGTGACTCCTAGGTTTAGGGTTTGATATACATTGGAGTTGGGCTTAACCCATTTTCATAGTTTTTTACTATTAAATAAACAATTTAATTAAAATGAGCTAATTTACTTAATTTCACCCAAATATTTATTTATTTTATTTGAAACCACCCAAAATAATTAATATATAGTCAAATAATCAAACATGGGTCAATACTTTAACTTTTAACCTATATTTTATCCAATGTAGCACTTATATAAATTTTATGTGTCTACAAATTGCCCCTTCGAGATAGGTCACGGTCACGATTTTGGAGTCTTTGATCGAGATCGGACACAACATTTAAAAAAAAAAACCTCAAGTCAAACTTTATAATACCGACGAGAATGACAAGGTGTTTGGCTTCATCTTTTATTTTTTTTTCTCTTTTTAATTTTTTTTTTTAATGTGAGATATTCTTGAATTTGTTGGGCTAATTAGTCATAGTAGTATAAAAGTTAGCACCTTTGTGACGTATTGGTGTAAAAATTATTGCCGGCGACAAATTGGTGTAAAAGTTAGCAATTTGTGACAAATTGGTATAAAAGTTAACCAACGACGACATACTGGTGTAAAAGTTAACATATGATGACATATTGATATAAAAGTTGGCTAACGATTCTAACTCACACTACTACAAAAATGGGCAAAAGAACCTACAATAAAAGGCCCGTTAGTTAATACAACGGGTCTGTTTAATATAAAGGAACCAATATTAGAGATAACGGGTCTCTAACATATCAAAGGCCCCACCAATAATTCGAGATAGATGAAGAGAGAAAACTAAGAGACCCCTAGTTAAACTTAACGGCTCTCTTATGTGAGCAAGGGCCCACCACTTAAACAACAAAACCCTACCCCTTTCTCTTCTTATTTCCCCAGCTTTACCACACCATTCACGCCGTTTTGTCTTTCTCTTTCTCTTTCTCTTTCTCTTTCTCTTTCCTTTTCAATCCTCTTATCTCCTTTCCCAGAGCAAAAACGCCGCTACCACCACCTCCTTAACGTCGATGTCGCTTATCTCTTCCTTAACGTCGATGTCGCTTATCTCTTCCGTCCTCAACATTAGCGTTGCTTCCTCCTTAACGCCTGTAAACACCTAAAAATGTCTCCCCAAAACCAAACCCGATGATAAATAACCTTTCACCGCCACTATTGGTCGGGTTTAGTATTTAATCCCGAGAGTGCTTAAAAAATCGTATTTTATTAAATTCATATTTTTGAATGGTCCATGGATTAGTCTTGATGTTTGGTAAAGGCATAGTTTTAATTTCAGCCCAAACTTATTAATTAATTTTAAGCCCAAACCTTTTTTTTTATTGTCTTATTATTTATTTTTGGCCCAAACCTTTTATTTATTTTTATTTTAATTTTAGCCCGAATAATAAAAGTCAGAAAAGGCCCGAAATTATCAATCGGCACTTAAAAAGCCGAAGGAAATTAGGGTTAAAAATGTATTTAGACGGAAAATGGACTGGAAATTCCCGCGCCACGGCAGACTGCCACCGTGTCACGGGAATCCTTCCCGTCTGACGGTGGGACTTCCCGTGACACGGGAGGTCTGCCGTGACACGGGACATTCCGTGTCCTTTCCGCGTAAACCCTTAACGCGTTTTTCATCCCGTTTTCTGAAAATTTCTCGCGTCACTCCAAAAGTGTACCGTGTCACGGGAAAGTGTACCGTCTGACGGTAGATCTTCCCGTGTCACGGTACAGTCTGACCGTGTCACGGGATACGTTTTTAGGGTTTTTATCATTTTAGGGTTCCGTGTGCTCCCTCAGCACATTTTCCCTATAAATACCCCCTCATTTCTGATGTACGGGGCACGGAGTAATTTTATTATTTTATTTTCTCTCTTCTATGTTATTAACCTAAACACTAGCCTACCCTCTTCACTTCAAAATTCCTTCTTCAAGCACTCAAAGGAGTCCATATTTTACTCGAGGTTCCGTCCTTAAACCAAGGCGTGAAAGGTAGAACTGTTTGAGGGTTTGGCCCCAAAATCAACTTTATTTTATTTAATTTAATTTAGTTATTGTTTTATTATTTCCTTGAAGTTACTAACTCGTTTATTATTTTGTAGTTGCAAACAAACAGAATCAAAGTAAGGGTCATGCTCCTTTTATTTTTATTATTTTTCTAACGATTTTATGTTGTTGGAATTGTGATTAATTTGGTTTTAATATTAATGTTATTTTATTATATTTATGATCACCATATTGCATGTTAAAGGGAATATGTAATTGAAAATCACGCCTAATAAGATAATTTGGACAACCGGTTTAGGATCCTTTTAATCTTATTATTAATTGAAGTGATCACCAATATTTTAGAATTATGTGTGCATTAATATTAAACCAATTTAGTTGAATAATAGTTTGGAGCAAATTGAATTATTGTTTGTTTGCCTTTGAGATCACAGGAATGCTTTTCAATATAAGAATCGAGTAGAGGCCAATACGGGCGAATGTGACTCCATGACTCACTTCGCAACCATCATCCCCGATCCTCCTTTCGTGGTTCCGAACCATATGGAGTTAGTAATCTCATGGATTATGAATGAGGTGTAACCTTCACGGGTCAATCGTTGTTGCCTTCGTTGTCCCTTTATCGTGGTTGCCTTTTATGATCCGTGAACGGTTTACAAGTTCCTTAAAAACTTGTTGGCGGCTCCCTACTTTATTTGTCCCTAATCGTATTATGTCAATTCCCACTTCCTATGAGTGCCAAGCATATTCACCACATGCTTTTAACGTAGGCGCACTTCGAGCGACGCCCACAACGCCAAAGGAGAAATCGCCCCCTCACTTTGCCGGGGATGCGACAGTGTCGAGTTGATGCTTAAATTGGTATTGTTTGAAGATTTGCATCGCTACATCTTTGGTAAGCAGGAGATTTTCGTTTAAGATGAATTTGATTTATGTTTAATCTTCTTAGGTAATTTTTAAATTTGGGTTGTTTCACATTTTTGTGTAATTATGTCATATCAGTTGAATTTATGGAGTATTTTTTTGCATAACGATCGTTTTTTAGAGCAAAAAAATTCAATAATCTTGGTTTTTGTGCGAAATTAATCAGGGTTTATTAGTATATTTTTTTGGAGTTTGGTTTATTACCCCTTATTGTTCTTCGATTTATACACCATTTGTGATTATAGGTTGAAGCGCAACTACTCTCTTACGTTTGTTGCTTAAATTCGCTGAAAATCAAGTCCGAAAATTGAACTGGGCATGCATCTAAATTTGCTGCTATTCTCTACATAACTCATCGATTTGCCGGAGTCCAATTTTTTCTTGAATTTTGAGGTACTTGATTTCATCCCTTGTTCCTAATTTCTTGAATTTAACTTATTTCTTTTCTGCCTTTGTTTTATTTTTATTTTTTCTTATTGGCAGTGTTCATTTTCAGTCTTCAATCTTCACAAGAAAAAGGAAAGAAAGGAGGTCGGTGCATATACCCAGGTCAAAGTTCATTATTGAATTTTATTGTAATTAGAGATTAGAGAATTACAATGAGACTAATGTAACATTTTTTTTTTATTATTCTTCACACTATTGCTCAAGTAGTACATTGCTGTGTTGTAACTCTATTTTGCTTAATTTCAATATCATTTTTTTTTTGTTATTTTGTTTTTATGCTTATTTTTTTTTTTATTGATTTTTGCTCAACTCCGCCTATTTTAATAGTGCGTGACATTCAAATTTCAAAAATCAATTTTTTTTTGTTAAATTAAAGATTTAACAGACCTGTTGTGTAAGGTACCAGGTTTGTTTAATATCACTAAACAGACCATAGATTTCATATAACGGGTCTCTTTCCCTTTTAAAATTATCTCCTTATAGGTTATAGAACAAACCGCCTATCTCCAGCAACGGATCTGTTTGTTCTAACAAACAGACCCCCCTTATGATGGGGTCTCTTTATCAAACAGACCCCTGAGATAGAGACCCGTCCAAAAGCGGTCTCTCAGGCATTTTTGGACGGGTCTCTCTGCTTATTTTTGTAGTAGTGTCATTAATAATGTCAGTAAATCTTGTGAACATATCCTGAATGGATTCCTTATGTAGCATTTCAAATCTTTCATATTTTGACATTAGTAAGTCAATTTTAGAACGTTTAACTTCATCCATGTGTTATTTGAAGTAAAAACCAAATCTGCTTTGCGGACTTACAACCCATGATTCTGTTATGCTCATGAGGTCCTAGTCTACAATACAAGATTTACACTGCTTGAGCATTTAGCTCATATTTTCATTATCCTCTTTTTCAAATTCAGATAGTGGTTTAGGAATTACCTCTTTGTTCGCATTGGTTTTTGTTACCTCGAAGTCACCACTTTCAATGACTCTCCATACTTTATAGTTTTCAGCTTTGATGAATATTTCCATTCTATTCTTCCAGTAGGAATAGAACTTGCCATTGAACATTGGTGGTCTTTGGGTCGAGTACGCTTCTTCAAGTTTCTCGTGTGCATTCATCTCTCTGGGAACTTGCTCTACAAGGTTGCTTATATTTTCTTGAGAACCTGCTCTAATACCAATTGTTAGTTTAGATGAACTACTACGAGAAGGGGGTGAATAATAGTAGGTTACAATTATGAAACTTAAGCAGAAATTAAAAACAAAACATAAAAGAAACTTAAAAAATACAACAAGATTTTACGAGGAAACCTTCCAGAGCCTAACTGGAAGTAAAACCTCGGCCCTTCTCGGGACTTTCAAGCAAACTCCACTATAATAGGCAACTCTCCTAGTACAACCTATTATTACAAACCTTTCTCACAAGTTCCACCAAGAACACTTGCTACCTTATAGGAACCTACATATCCTACCCAACCTGAGACCCACTCAGGTTCTTTCAGCACTACTCAAGTGCCTATACTCTGCTTCACACCTAAAGCTCACTCTATGTGCTTTCACTGCTATCACTTGAATTTTAGAGAAGACACACTCCTCCACTCAAGTGTGAATTATCAAGAATTCACAAACTCCCCAAAAACCAATTACAACACAAACACTACTAGAAAATAGGTCATTTCCGACGGAACAGTTCCGACGGACACTAAAATCCGTCGGAAAGTACGAAATTTCCGACAGATTTTATTTCTGTCGAAAATCCGCCGGAATTTTCTGACGGAATTGTAATCCATCGGAAAATTTTGTACTTTCGACGGAAAATCCGTCGCAACTGTTATATTTTCCGACGGATATAGCTACCGACGGAATTTAAGTTATTTTTTTAAAAAAAAAAAACCCCAAACCCTAATTAAAAACGGCGCCCCCTCCCCCTTTAAATTATGAATTTTCTTTCTCTCACCTCTATTCTCTCTTTGCCTCTCCTCTATTTATCTCTCCTCTCCTCTCCTCTCTTCCTCCTCCCTCTTCTTTCCTCAGTTCTCACGGTCTCCTTTCTCCCATTATCTTTTCTATTTTTCCTCCTCTTCTTTCCTCATTCTCTTTCTCAATTCGAACTGAACTTTTTTGCTCAAGATAATGGTTCTCACGGTCGCCAATGGTTCTCTTTCATTCATATTAACGGTTTATATGGTCAAATTCGACCATGAAATCTCTAGATCTAGAGGTTTCAGGGTCGAATTTAGGTGTATTAAACCAAATTCGGCTTAAAATTCGAAGTTTCGGTTGTTAAGGTATGTTTTCTTTTTTTTTTTTTTTCTTTTTTGGTTGTATTTTTTTTTGGCGGTGGTGGTGGTTTTAGGATGGGTAATACGGCCGGATTTGGTTGTATTGGTGGTTTCGGCTGTTGTGGTTGTGGTTGTGATTTTTTCTTTAGGTTTGTGTTAATTTTTAGGTTTATTTTTGGGTGGTTCGTTGCTGCAGATCTGGATTGGTTAGGGTTAAGTGGGGTGGGTTTGGGTGGTGGGTTTGGTTAAGTGGGGTGGGTTCAAGTGGTGGGTGGTGGTGGGTTAAGTCGGTGCAATTTTTTTTTTTTAGGTTCGGGTGGTGGTGGTTAGGGTAATGGGTTGTGGTGGTTGGAGGCGGGGATACGTCGTGTCGGTGGTGGCGCGGTGTTTTTTTTAATTTCGTTTAAGAATTTTCCAACGGAAATTCCGTCGTAACTTTCCAACGGAAGTGAATCCGTCGGAGTTTGCGATGGATTTTTCTGGCACTTGAAAACCCTTTTTCGAGGGAAAAATCCGTTGGAAATAGTGGTTTTTCCTACAACCCCGTTTCCGACAACCATTTCCGACGGAATTCCGTCAAAATCGCCATTTTCGACGGATTTAAGGGTGTTTCCGACGGAAAAGTTCAGTCAGAAATGGCCTATTTTCTAGTAGTGAAAGACTCACTCTAATATATAAATGGAAAGCTACACATGAAAACCGAAATCAAAATGATAAAGCTTAAACCTTTGGCAAACTTACTCTTAAGTACTAAGTGAATTTCACGCTTAAAGCTCTCATTTTACTTCGCTGCATTACTTCTATATTTATATAGGTCCCTCAGCTCATAAAGTTGGGTTTAGCAAAATGATAAGTTCAAACGGAAATTCATTCTTATCATTTTAATTTCGTTTTTAGGAAAACCTTTTTCTAATCATATTCATTTTATTTAAAAGATAATTTTTTATGAAAAAAGATCAAACCGAGTAAATCATATTTTAAAAGGTAAAATCAAATAAAATACTTTTTCTTAAACCTAAGCTTATCTTCTACGAATTACTTAGTTTGCCAAGCTCTATCTGATTTCTAATAAGTTTCATGCATAACAACTAGATATATTTACATCATCCTAGAAAAACAAACTTTCTTTATACAACCTAAGTTATGAAGTCCATCTTTTTCGGATGATATCTTGAGCTTGCTCTGATCCTTGGTTGTTGAGGTTTGCCCCAGCATTACACCGGAACCAAGTCGTTACAACCCGTTGCGAAGTTCTTGTTAGGAAACTCCTTTAAGTTCCATTTCTGGAACTCTTCTTCTGTCTTTACTAATCATCCTGGACCTTCTAAAATTCATCTGCTTCAGTTCCTACTTCAACTCCTAAAGTCTACTAAACCTGCAAATATCACAACACTAGAAAATCCTTATTAGATGGAAGTTTGCTCAATCACAAATTCACAACCATCATCATCAAAACTCATAAGGGTCAACCCTTTCCCCCCTTTTGATGATGACAAACTGAGCAAACTTCTGAGGATAACAAAGTAAAGCAAAAGGTTAGTTTTTTCATTTTTTTTAAGCTAAGTAAAGAACGTACTCTATACAAAATTGACCCCACCCGAAATGACCAAACTTGAAGTTGATTCAAAAATCGAAGTTGACCCATCCCGTTCTGACCCAAATTGATTAACCCGAACTGACACAACCCGAAGTGACCCGATACTATATGACCCGACACGAAATAACCCAACCCAAAATGACCTGATAAGGCGATAGGTAGTCACATTTGATTTTTTTTTTAAAAGAAATTAACTTTAGCTTTGAATTATTATTATTATATAAAAATTAGTCTTATTATTAAAATAAGAATGATTTTCCCATAGATTTTTTAAGTTAATTTATATTTGGCGACTCGACCTGAACCTGACAAGACTCGAATTGACCCTACCCAAACAAACTGTAATCCCCCGTATTTTTCTAATATAATTATTTATTATTTTTACAATATTTTAATTTTAATTTTATAGTATGAATTATTTTGATGTAAAAGTAATAAAATTAACTATTAAGTTATAATTTAAATTATAAGTCTTTTTAAGTTAGTAGTCCAATGCTTAAATTCTACTCGAGCCCAAACCATACAATTCCTACTCCTGATGAAATTAGGAAACTAAAGCCCAAATAAAAATACAAAAACCCTCACCTCTCTTCCTCTCTTTCACGTGAAACACAAAGAGAAAAAAAAAAACCTCACATCTCTTTTTCCTCTATTTTACGTGAAACCAAGAGGGAAAAAAAAACCCTCAAGGCCACCGACGCCCTTTCACCACCGGTGCACAATCGCTGCCCCCACCGCCGCACCTCCGGCCACTAGCAGCAGCCCCCTTTGTAGTAGCCGCCCTTCTTCCTCCCTTTTTCTCACTTCTTTTATTTTGTAATTTTGATTTAAAGCTTCAAATTTTATTTGATTTCAATTCTAAATTATTGTTATTAGGCTTTGATAGTATGTTTAATTTATAAAAGATTATAAATTTATGAGTTTTAGCATGTTTAAATTATTATATAAAATTTCAGATTATATATGTTGTATAATTTAGGGTCTAAACATTGATTTTTCATGTTTTAAGGCTTGAAAACGTGCTAATCAAGTTATCTAATTATACTATGTTTAAATTTTGTTAAAGTATAATTATTTTGATCATATATAAATTTTCAGATTATTAAAGTTTCGATTTTTATGAGCAAGTTATGATAATTTCATGTTTTTATGATTCTAAGCCTACAAAATAATTATTGTCGGTATTTTATGATTAAAAAGCTTTGAACTTTAAATTATAACCTTAAAAATAATTTTCAAATTTCATACTTTTTATTTTGAAGCCTCTAATTACATTGAATTGATATATTTTTGGGTTTTTAACACACTAACTTGCTATATAAGGATTATTTCTAGTAATTATGCTTATAGGGTTATTTTATATACTTAAACCAAATTTTCAGATTTATTTACTTACTTATAAAGTTGCTGTAATTTGATATTAAACACTATATTTTCATAATTTTAACATATAAACTTATAGTTGGGATGTTATATTATTAACTTTGACTATTGGGGACAATTTAAAGGCTTTATTTTGATGATTTAAGAGGTTTTAAAGTAGTTTAGTATTGCTGCAAATTTATTTGTTTGGGTATTGATTTATTTCTCATTGTTTGGTTTAGGAGAGGACTTTGTAGAAGGCGACTTCTAGTTTTAAAGTGGTCAACCGGATTGTTTACACAAGGTACGTACAAGTTACGAAACCTTGCTTGTAGGTGCATGTTTAAGGACGGATCGAGAACTTAGTATCATGTATAGGATCGACTGGGTTAAATTGTTTGGTTATACATTGTGAATTTCAAATGATGTGCACTAGTTTATAATGCAAGTATTATTTGTGCTCTAATTATGCAAGGTGCGCTTAGAGGCAAAGGTATGTGATTGGTGTAAAGATTAAATTATTACTCATTCATGATTATGCAAACAGGATGAGTAAAGGAGGAATTCAAGTCTTATAAGACGAGGTTAAGGTTTTGGGGTGCCTTATGCGCTCAAGGTGTTTATACACCGAGGTAATAAAGGAATAAATAATAAATGTTGTTTGTCACTAATAAATCAAGAATTTAAATTGGGAATTGCCTTGTTTGATTGAATTGTGTTTGGAATGTTTGTATTGTAATGTATATGAGTCATCACCAAGTCTAAACCTGTAAATCACGTAAAGTGCAAGATGGATGAGCAATAAAACTCTGGATTGGTGCACATCTGGAGTAATGACAATTATGGGTTGGGGTACACGGGGTATTAGCCGTGTACTTTTATCGAGGTCGTTTGATCTACAAGTCTCCTATTTCAAATATTATTTTTTAAAAAAAACTAGGAGTTAGGTGAGATCTCATACTAACTACAGTCACGGAGTCACGCCCGTGGTCGTTGGATGTTTATTGATGTTTCCGAAAGAAGGTATGGGGTTTTTATTTTATTGATGTTCCAAATGGGACATAGGTTGGACAACCTTGTCTATTGCTAAATCCAATGAAATAAATAAATGAGTTAGTTAATATCAACTAGTGAAGTCTTAATAAATTTGATAATTGGTCATGTGTTGAGTCTGTATTTAATGGTGCTTATGCTTGATTTTTAGTAGCATGTTAGGTATTTTCTTAATTTATTTCGCAGCTTGTATGTACTCAACTTTGCTGATTGCGTGCTTTTATGTGTGTCTTTCTTTGGTCATGGCCTTCGCCTTTCAATGACCCTGTGACAATCCAATTTTTACACTTGTAATATTGGGGAGCAGATATACCACAGGTTCTTACACATGCAGCATCTATTTCTAGATGGTGGGATCTTGAGTGGAGAGTTGGTTACTTTCTTATTTTATTTACTATTTACATTTAAAGTTATTTAAACTCAACTTTGCTTTCATACAATTTCTATTGGTTTCAGTTTTGAATAAGGGCCTTAAGGGTTCCAAATTGTAAGATTTAATTTGGTTTTGGTTATTGGTTTGAAACTTATATATATTTATTTGGAAAATTTGTCAAAAATAACACCACCTTTGGCCGGTCTTCCCGTAATAGCACCACCTTTTGATTATTCCAGAATAACACCACCTTTCACATGTATTTGCCAAAAATGAAACAAAACCGGTTGATAACCTATTTTACAGGTTACCTGTGACACGTGTCACAATGTCATTGATCAATTTTTTTATATAATTTTTTTAAAAAAAAACCTAATTAATTAAATAACAAAGTTAAAATAATAAAAAAAAAAAAAAACAAAACCACCACCTAGCCCCCGCTGCCCAGCCCCCACCCCCTACCCACCCTCGTCGCCGCCCTTCCCCTTCCCCATCCTTGCCGCCGCCCTTCCCCTTCCCCATCCTTGCCGCCGCCCTTCCCCCTCCCCATCCTCGCCGCCGATCGACCTCCCCGGCCTTCCCCCTCCCTCCACCCATTCCCCGTCCTTAAACAACCCACCACCGCTTTCCCGTCATCGTTTCTAGCCCCCTTCCCTTCCCAATTTTCGATGCCCCTACCCATCTCTTCTCCATTTTTGATACCCCCTCCCTTTCCCTTCCCAATTTCCGGCCCCTACCACCTATCTCCTTCCCCGAAACCATAAACAGTCGAAAATGTTGGTTTTGTAAAGGGGAAGGGCTCGAAATTGGGGACGATGAAGGGAGGGGGGATTAAATCTGCTATGGGGAGGAGAGGTGGGGGCTGAAATCGCGAACGAGGAAGGGAGGAGCTCGAAATCGGAAACGGGGAAGGTGGATGGGGCTGGTGGGGGTGGTGGATGTCGGTGGGCAGGGGGCTGGGAATGTGGGAAGGGGTTTAATTTTTTTTTTTTAATTTTTTTGTTTTTTTTTTTAAGTTTTTTCAAAATTAAAAATAAAAATAAATAAGTTAACCAATCAAACTAGAACACGTGTCCCAGGGTTACCTGTAAAATAGGTTACCAGTTTTTTGTTTCATTTTTGGCAAATACATGTGAAAGGTGGTGTTATTCTGGAATAATCAAAAGGTGGTGCTATTACGGGAAGACCGGCCAAAGGTGGTGTTATTTTTGACAAATTTTCCTATTTATTTTAGTTTTTCCGCTACTATTTTCTGAAAAAGCCTTAACGTTTGAACACGTGGCGGTAACACGTCAGTAATTCTCTTGAAATTGTTCAGGTTATTCACAGGTTTTTAAGAGAGAATTATTGGGGTGTTACACAAACCCAACCCGAACTTTACCCAAAGATTAAACATATTCACATTTACTTAAATGACCTAAACTGAACTTAACTGATTGTAGTTGAACTGAATTAAACAAAACTGAATTGAGCTGAAATGAATATTTAATGACAGAATGAAATTAGGAGCTGAACTTAACTGAACTTAAGCTAAAGTGAATAGGCCCTTAGTACTGAAAATTGACTCTACCCAAACTTACTCGACCCAAATTGATTCGACCCGTACTTGACCTGCCGCGAACTCAACCAAAAGTGTTGACCCGAATTTGAACTGAAACCCAAATTGACCTGACCCGACTCGACTCGAGCTCGACCCAAATACTTGTTGACCCAAAAGTGACCCGACCCAAAATATCCCAAATGACCCGTTTGCCAAATCTAATCCAAACTAAAAAATGTTTTGAACCATAAATGACCCAATCCATTTCATCCCTGATTATAACTAAACACACAAATCGAATAAAATTATCAATGTGAGCTTGATCCACAATATCGACACATAAAGAATGATTTGACATGACCCGTCCCGAACATAATCGACCATAAATTAACCTGACCCGAACGTACCCGACACAAAATTAACCCGACCTAAATGACCTGACTCGAAGTTGACCCGATTCGAAGTGACCCGATTTGAATGACCCAACTCGAAATAACCCGATCCATAATGATCCGATAGGGTGATACATACTAACATTTTATTTATTTATTTTTTTAAAAGAAATTTACTTTAGTTTATAATTATTAATTAAAAAATACTAAATTACTCTTATTATTAAACTAAGAGGGATATAATTTTTAAGTTAATTTATTTTGGTGACTCGACTCGAACTTGACCTGACTCGAATTGCTCAACCCGAATCAACCTGACCCAAAAATTAGTCTAGAAAATTGACTCGACCCGATTTGACCTAACCCGAACTGACCCGACCTAAACTGACTCGACTCTAACTTGACCCAATGCGAACTCAACCCAAAGTGCTAACCTGAATTCGATCGAAACCTGAATACCCAAATTGACCCGACTCGACCCGAATACTTGTAGATCGAAAGCGACCCGACCAGAAATAACCTAAACGACCCGTTTGCCAGATGTAATATGTAATACCCCATATTTTCATACGTATTTTCTAATTAATTAATCAAGCATTATTTTATAAAAAGGGTATTTTAGTAAATTCAATATTTGGAGCGAAAATAATATTTGAATTTTGGCGTCAAATATAAGTATTTAATCATTTGAATAATTAATTATTTTCGGATTTCTAAATTAATAATATAGGTTTAATTATATTTTTTTTAAGGTCGGTCCATACTTTATTATACTAACTATTTCAATAGAAATATCTAATATACATTATGTATTTAACTACTTTTGATATTATCTAAAATATTTATTTATTCAATTATTTTCAGAATTTTTTTTGTGAACGTGAGCTTATCATGTTTTTAAGAGTGATTTTATCACTTTAGTTTGTTAATAACTATTTAACTTAACCTCTAATTCTCTATCTCATTTTGTTCCTATCTTCCTTCTCCCAACCATATGTGTATCCATCTAATTTTTCTTATCTTTTAACCAACCAACTAATCTAGACCAAATGTTACTCAAATTCATTCAACAAACTTAAACTTATCATGTTCTTATTCTAATATCATTCCACCTTAAGCTCTATCCTTTCTACACCCTCAACACTATAAATAGACCCTTAATTTTTTCCACTTATTCACACCAATTATCTACTTTTCTTCTCCTCTTTTTACACAAATCATCCCGTTTATCTTGAAGCCAATTTTCGTGCACTTCTGGTCAGTTTTGGGATATTGACGTTTCACAAAATATTGTTCCTCTTAAAAAATCCTTGAGTTTAGGCTCAAGAATCACCCAATTCGGAGTTATATCAAATGAGTTATAGCCTCTGCAAGTTTTGCCTATTATTTCCAACGCAAATCCAATTCTTCTCTTTTCCTTGGTTTCTTATCTTTTCTTATTCTCTTCTCTTATTCAATTATTATTATTATTATTATTATTATTATTATTATTATTATTATTATTATTATTTATAAATAATTATTATGAGTAGTTTTAATTATATAAAATCATATTTTTAATAATATTTATGTTGAAAGATTCATGTACATATAGTTGAGAGGTTTTAATTTAATTATTTGTGAACCTTATATTGATTAAGGTTATATTTATTTGTAGGGTGTGTTCAATCAAGGTTCTTGAGGTTCTTTTTGTGTGGTTTTTATAGCAAGGATCAAGGTACGTTTAGGTGGCTAGATACCTTTGAAAGTAATTGGTTTGAGTAACATGTTTTACATGATTTGATTGGTGATTGAATTAAATTGATTTTGAAATAAATTATGTTTGAAAGTATTTATTTTAATAAAAGTATTTGAATGATTGATTTTTAAATCATGTTTTGAATGGTTTGGATTACTTGTCGTCTTTAAATAATATTGGAAACTATTGAATATTAAAAGGATTCATTGAACCATTGAATTATTATTATTAATGCTTTATAAGCATGTTAATAATTCCACTATGCGGATTTGGTTTATTGATAAGGCCTTGGACTTTGTATGACCGGGTCTTTCCTCAAGAATAGCCTTGTAATATAAGAAGACTAGCATGAGGGGTGTGCACACTTGGGTGAGGAATTGAATTAAAAGGAATTGGTTCTTAATAAAGGAATTGGTTTTATTAACTTTTATTTTGAATATTGAATCATTGGAATCGGTTTTGAAATAATGAGTTTTGAATTTATTGGATTAATTATTGGAATTGGTTTTAAAAGCATGTTTTCAAATAAATTGTGTTTACACTATCTTGCACTTATCGTACTTAGCATATTTTGCTAATCCGTATTTCTTATTTGTTTTGGTTCGCCCTGTTTATCGTAATGGTAAGCAGTGTTGACTATTTTCAGGTGGAGTCATGAATGAGCATATGGGAGTCCAGGGATTTGCTTCACTTAGTTTAGGAATGTTGGTCTTGTCTTTATTTTTTAGCAATCATAACAATGTTACTATTTTTATAAGTATTAATAAAAGAAAGTTGATTTTCTGCTGCAAGTTTTGTTGTTTAATTAAGTATTTTGAGTAGCCTTGCGTAATCACGCGGCGATTATATGCCCAAGTCTATATCTACGATATAATTATACATATTATACTGGTATTTTCGTAGAGGGAGATTTTGGGGTGTTACATAATCCGAATTAAATATACGCTTGGTACCATAAATGACTTAATTAAACCATTTCATCACCGATCATAACTAAACACACAAACCGAATAAAATTATCAATTTGAGTTCTATATATCGACACATAAAAAACGACTTGAACATGACCCGACCCGAACATACTCGATCATAAATTTACATGACCCGAATGTACCCGATAAGAAATTGACCCAACCTGAATGACCTGACTTGAAGTTAATTCAAAAATCAAAGTTGACTCGACCCGAAGTGACCCAAATCGACATGACCCAAAGTGACCCGACCTGAAATGCCCGACTTGGAATAACCTGACCCAAAATGACCCGATAAGGCAATATAAACACATTTTATTTTTTTAAATTTTTTTTTAAAGAAATTTACTTTAGTTTTTAATTATTATGAAGTAAACATTACTCTTATTATTGAAATAAGAGTGATTTTCCCATAGATCTTTTAAGTTAATTTATTTTTGGCGACTCGACTCGAACCTAACTCGACCCAAACTGACCCGGCCCAAATTTACTCAACCCGAATTTGACCCGATGAGAACTCAACCAAAAGTGCTGACCCAAATTTGACCAAAACTCGAATAGACCCGACTCAACTCGAACCCGAGCCGAATACTTGTTTGCCAGATCTAGTCCAAACTAAATTGGTACCATAAATGACTCAAACCATTTCATTCCCAATCATAACTAAAAACATAAAGCGAATAAAATTATAAATTTAAGCTTGATCCACAATATCGACACATAGAGAACGACCTGAACATGACCCGACTCGAACATACTCGACCATAAATTAACCCGACCCGAGAGTACTAGACAGGAAAATGACCTAACTCGAATGACCTGACTCAAAGTTGATTCGAAAATCGAAGTGACCCGAATTGATTGACCCGAACCGACACGATATGAAATGACCTAACTCGAAATAACCCGACCCAAAATGACCCGATGATAGGACTTATTTATTTATTTATTTTTAGTTTTTAATTATTATATAAAAATTAATCTTATTATTGAAATTAAAGGGATTTTTCCATACATCGTTTAAGTTAATTTATTTTTGGCGACTCAACCTAAACCTAACCTGATTAGAACTTATTGACTCGACCCGACCTGACCCAAAAATTAGTCCTGGAAATTGACTTGACCCGACCTGACCCAACTCGAATTGACCCGACCACAACTGACTCGACCCAAACCTGACTTGACATGACATGAATTCAACCAAAAATGCTGACCCGAATTTGACCCAAGCCCGAATTTACTTGACTCAACTAGAATACTTGCTGACCGGAAAGCGACCCGAACCGAAATAACTCGAACGACCCGTTTGCTTGATCTAATCCAAATTAAAAAATGCTTAGTACCATAAATAACTCAAACCACTTCATCCTCGATCATAACTAAACACACAAATTGAATAAAATTATCAATTTGAGTTTGATCCACAATATAAACACATAAATAACGACATGAACATTACTCGACCATAAGTGTGGCAAATTACCGCCGTTGAAATACAATTAAATTTTTTCATAAATTCAAAATGTTACACCAAAAAGTAAAGCGGGAAGTCGTACTCCACGTCATCGATCCACAATCCGTGTAAGTCTCATAAACAACCCTCAACCGTAGATTTAACATCCCATTCAATAACGGTCCAGATCTCATTGCTGACTCCCACCCTTATTTCACCCCTCACTATAAAACAACCTCTCATTTCTCCTCGAAATCTCATCTATCCCGCATTCTTCACTCTCATCCATACTTTCTCTCTCTAAATCAACTCTCTCTCTAAAATCCTTCATATTTTCTCTCATCACCAACAATGGCACGAACAAAGCAAACCGCCAGAAAGTCCACCGGAGGAAAGGCCCCAAGGAAGCAACTCGCCACCAAGGCAGCCCGGAAGTCAGCCCCAGCCACCGGCGGAGTGAAGAAGCCTCACCGTTTCAGACCCGGAACCGTTGCGCTTCGTGAGATCAGGAAGTACCAGAAGAGCACTGAGCTTCTCATCAGGAAGCTTCCATTCCAGAGACTTGTCAGAGAAATTGCTCAGGATTTCAAGACTGATCTCCGTTTCCAGAGCTCTGCTGTTGCCGCTCTTCAGGAGGCTGCCGAGGCGTACTTGGTTGGTCTGTTTGAGGATACTAACCTCTGCGCAATTCACGCTAAGAGGGTTACTATTATGCCCAAGGATATCCAGCTTGCCCGAAGGATTCGTGGTGAGAGGGCTTGATTTCTGGGTTAGGGTTAGGGTTTTATTTTGTAATATGTTGAAGATCTTTAAATGAAAGTAGTTTATGATCTATATTATGTAGTTATCGGTGTAATGTGATGGTTAGTCAATAAATTTATTGACTGTCTTTATTTTCTATATGAATATATATGGTTGTTCTGTTTCTCTTGGTTTTTGATTGATTATTACTGTTTGATTTCTGTCTATTGTAGCAGTTTGTAAATTTAATCTATATTTTGGAATGCTATAAATGGTTATTGAATACTTCTTATAAGTTTGATACTCTATTGTAAATTGGGTTATTTTGCAACTCTTGATGTGAAATTTATGAAGATTTTTCTTAGTGTTAATTGTTGGATTCGTTTATCTTGTCTCGAAACCATTTGATTTGAAGCTTATTAACTCAAAGGATGAATGCAGGATTATTACTTTTAAAGCAAAGGTTTGAAATTTTGAATGCTACCCCTTAATACTCGAGACTATCTAGACTTAATTTGCTTACCCAGATAGATTTAACATATAAAATACCCTTTTTAATTCACATCATCAGAAATTAAAGAGTTATTGGTGTAATTGAGGCATGAGGCTACTCTATTGTTTTATTATTAATCTGAAATGTAGTTGACTAATCTGATTATAGTGAGTTGTTGAACGTAGAAATTGGGTTGAACATTGGTTACCTTGATGATGTTGATAATGTCAAATTTCAGAATTGGGTGACATAACATTTCCGGAGTACTGAGCATTTGGATCAAGGTTATAACTTGATTATTTGATGCAAGTACTGGTGTGCATTTTTTAGCTTTGTATTCAGAGGTGGAGCTGTAATTTGGTGATGCTTTTATAATCTAGAGTCATGGATTGTGGGATGGGATGTAAACAAGTAATCTAGTGGTAGAGCATCTAACTTTGGTACAGGACTGTAAGATAGAGGAAGTGAGGCAGGTAAAGTGCTGAACTCTCAGATTTGGGTGTTCTAATGTTTTTAGCGTTTTGTGGTGTTAGTGTGGCTTATGAACCTTTTACTTAATGGTGTATTCGCTCTTGTGAGTGGTGCTGGGGCCTTTATATTTATAGACATCGATGAGATTTGTTAGTTGGGACTTGGGAGTCTTGAGGTTTGTATTACAGATATGATTTTGATGGTGTTGTACTTTAGAGCTACGTCTGGAATTGGTATTGACCTGTAGAAGATGGAATGCTGATGCTATTCTATTTTGAAGCACAACTAGGTTAGTTACTACTCCGTATTCTTAGTTGCATTAATTCAAGTAGACATCCTCATGCTTACACAATTATATTTTGTTTCAAGAATGCAGGTGGTATGACCATTGCTCTGCATGATTTACTTGTGGGCACAATATCAGGCAGAACCAAGCAATCAATCTGGGTATAAGAGAGCCCATCCTATCACATTAGCTTTTCAGTCTTTTTTCATATAGAGGTAAGGGAATCTCTTTTAAATTCGCAGATGACCTTTGTGATGCTTGTTCAGATAGAGTGTGCACCCCCTCTTGGTCCTATACCGAATACTTTCCTCAGTTAGCGAGTTACTGTCAACTGATCAACCTTTGTAAACCCATGCCTTTTTTCTTTTCATGAGTTCATCGGTGAGCCTTTTCTTGTTTCATATGTCCATTATGAAATTCTTTGGGGTGTAATCTTGTCAATTGCCTTACAAATCTTACTATCCTATGTTTGACAGTATGAGGCATGATTTATTTTTGCCTGTTTGAAATTATCAGACATGCAGGGTTGTCTTGTTTGAAATATCTTTGTGTTATACTGACTTGCTGCATGGTTCGTAGTTTGACATTATTGTGCCATTTAATAATAGGAAGACGTAATTATTGTTGTTAATCTATGGTAATATTGGATCTACTCAGATTTTCTAGTATTTTCCTGTTTGTTTATACATTTCGGGTAGATTAGCAGTATCCTGTAAGAGGCAGTTCCTGAATGATGAACACACACCTATATGGGAATTTAAACTATGCAAAAAAAAAGCAAAAAAAAAAAAAAAAAAAAAATTCTCTCTCTATATTTTTGTGTGCTGTCACATTATGTTCTTGAAGTAAGTTCAATTCCAAACACATAATGAATTTGTTTTTTTTTTTTTTTTTTTAAAAAATGTTTCTGATAAGCTATTACCTCGGAATTAGAACTAGATCAATAAATGTTGCATTTCTTAGAAGTATATTCTCTGCTTGACCTGCCTCTCGGAAGTATATCAAAACCTTTTATATAAATAACTACGAACTGAACACCTTCCTATTTTCCTTTGAACTAGCCTCTACAACATTTAGACCTTCTGCCTTAAAAATAATTTGCAGGATATCATATCTCAGAAAAGCCAAATTGAATTTATGAGTTTCTCTTTTTTGTGCTGAGGGTTACATGACATCTTGACTTCTAACTCTTGTAATACAGTACTTATGAACCCTCTAGATTGATGGAGGGCCGAAATCAGTTTAGCTGCCTGATAGACAAAATGCTGCTACTGAGTATTGTATGGTACAATTGTACAAAGTAAGGCCCCATTCCTGAAAAACAGCCGATGTAATTTCATTATTTATTGCTGTATTTGTAATTTTGTACTGACATGGCAGTCAATCGTGCTCGTGTTAAGGTTTTAAGTGTGCTAAACTTTAGACATGCTGGACCTGCTGACCTTCTAAGCTAGACTCAAGAGGTATTAGCATTTCCCATTGAATACCATTGAATTTTGCAAAAAACTTGAGTGTGCTTCGTGAACTTGGATGGGCTTCTATAACTGAGATAGCGGTTTTGGAGTATAATGCTGTTCGATACACATAACTCATGTCGACCTTTCTTAGTTTGACATTATTGTGCCATTTATTTTAAGGAAGATAAGATTGTTGTTGATCTATGGTAATAATGGATTGGATCTAATTTCAGATTTCCTTGACTCGCCAATGGCACTTTCCAGTTTTTTCTTATACGAAGTACTAAATTTATATTTGTGGTAAATCAGCAGTAATTTGTAAGAAGCAGTTCCTAAATGACGAACTCCATATACAATTTCTGATCTTATGCAAAAAGCAAAAACATTTTCTTGCTTTATATTTTGTGTTATGTCATATGATGTCTTGAAGTTAGTTAGTTAAATCCAAGCATGTGAATGAATTTGTTTTTTAAAAAAATGTCATTGGTATAGTATTTATGATCAGCTCTTTCAGACGTACTTGTAATTAGAACTTGATTAGGAATGTTGCATTTCTTAGAAGTATATTCTTGATGGCTAGCTACTTGATATGCCTCTCAGCAGTATTTTAAAAACCTTTTTCACAATTCACTTCTGAACAAAAAACCTTCCTATTCTCCTTTGAACTGAACCTTTCGAGTTTTCAACATTAATTCCCTGTCTCAAAAACAACTTCCACATAGGCACATACTACATAAGGATATCACAAAAAAACCAAATTGAATATAAGAATGTCTTATTTGTGCTTTGGATTACATAAAACATCATGACTTAACTTTTGCAATATAGCACTCAACGTGTCTGAAGTTATGAACCCACCAGATTGATTAGAGGCCGAAGTCAGTCTAGCTGCCTGACAATGATAGGTGAAGAAGTGCTGCTTTTGAGTATGGAACAAAGCAAGCCTCCAATCTTGATAAACATCTGATGTATTTTCATAACTTTTATTGTTTGGACTTTTTTACTATGACGAGATAGTCAGTTGTGCTAATGTAAGGTTGTAAGTTCTCTGTTGGAGCTTTGTTCCCTGAACTTTAGACAGTCCGGGGCTGCTGAACTTCTAAGCTAGAATCAAGAGATTGGCTTTCATGTTGGTATTTCTCATTGAATTCCTTGCTGTTTGACTCAATAGTGCACAGAATCGAAGAGATAAGCGTAAAGCAGTGATCCGTTCGTTTCATAGTTGTATAAAAATCTTGCAAAAAGTTTGAGCAGAAAAGCAAGCTACTATAGTGTTCTTCATGAATGTAAAAGGGTTCTATAACTGGGATGGAGGGATTGGAATATAATGCTGTTAGATAGTACAACATTACTCACATTAACCTCTCTTAGCTGGCAATAATAATTTTCAGTAGCTAAGTTGTTGAGGTGGGATTAATGCTCGCTGTTATGTCTCTCTAATTATCTTAATGAGGACATGAGTTTATCTAGGTCCTACCCGAATACACCTAAGTTAAATGCATTGATGTATTGGATATCGCGGGTGATAATGAACCGGACAAAGCTCGACTGCTCGAGCTTAGAAGGCACACCACTGATAAAACAGATGTTAACAACTCAAATTTGAGCTTGTTTATTTCAGCTCAATTATTTCAGGTCCGGCCATACTGAACATGTATACCAACTTGAATTCGAGAATCTCGAGCTAAAATCATTTCTCTTAATAATTTGGGTCTGAAGTACTTTAGAGTTTAGTCTTATCTAAAAACCAATTAGTCTAGATACACTTAACTGGCTCATTCAGTCGCATACATGTACTTGATGGATAGCATTTTAATCACTCATTTGTGGGCCGGTTTAAACGACCAAGAGGGCCCAATTTGCATGTAAGAAATAAATGGGCCTCGCAACTCATAAGTCCTAACATAAAATCCAAAAAAAAAAAAAAAAAAAAAAAAAAGAAAGCAATCATTATAACATAACACTCACACACGCCTGAAATTAGGGGTTGGAACTTGGGAAGATAGCACTTATGAATGAATTTATTAAAAGGTGGCCCTAACTTAAGCTTTATTTATTTATTTGTTTTTGAGGAGATAAGAAGCTAATTAATTAATATACGTAGTATTAGGTTAATAATTTAACATAAAAGGAGTAGCTTTACAATACTTGTGTTGTCATCTTCTTGTGTTAAATGGTTGGTCAAATAAAGTTTTGCCCTTTTTCTGTTTCTCAAGAGTCTTGACTCCTTGACCCACCCACTTTTATTACTACTAACATCATTTTCTTTTTGGAGTTTGGGGAAGTTAGGGTTTCCCTACTTATCTCATTGATTACAATTATTAATATTTCTGTCCATGTGACCCCTCTAAATACTAAAATCCACCTATATATCCCTCTATATTAAAGTAATCTTTCATGTCATTGTCTCTATTTATCAGCGTAATTAGTACACCTTTGCAATTTTCCTACCCTATTGTATTCGTCCACCACAAGAAAGAGATTTAAGTTTGGGTTCCAATATGCCAACATGTGACATGTCAAATTGCAAAATGTCAATTTGGGATTTTGACATTATAAAAACTTGTATCCCCATATATAAATGTTATTTTAATTCAATTGATTTATCGTATAATTAATATCGTACAAAATATGTATCGATAAGTGATGATAAATGAATCAATCAAATCAAGTCATATTCATTCTACTATAATTGCTCTGCTTTATGTCAAATCGTTGCACATAACCTGTAACGGAGGTCGTAGTTTGGATTTATTGTATTGAGGTGATCAAGTGTTAATGAGTCAATAATGTTGGACCTTGATGCTTATGGAGTCAGGTCAATGTTTGTGTTTTAACGTTAATGAATTCAGATGCTACTAGACTTGGACTTGAATTGAGATGCTACTAAGATGAATGTAATCCTATAGTAACTTCTTATAAGTTAAAATTCAATTACATATCACACTCTAATTTGAGTCAGGTTGGTTTAATACATAAACAAGATAGCAAACATATTAACAGACAAACATATTATAGTAACTGATTGGACTAAAATTTTATCAACTCATCACCAAAATACGACTTGATGTAAGATAAAATGTTACAAGTGGGCTCAATAGAACCCTAGTTGTAGCTTGACACAAGCAAGAAGCAACCCTATTCCTCCCTTTTGGGTGCGTGAAAAATCTTGGCACAAGGCCAGTCATGGTTAGAGTGATACCCACGCTCAAGCACTAAACGTGGGTCTACAGTAAAAATAATGAACGAAGAAGTCTACTCTATCTACTGGTAATCAAGTGAGGCCTACTTCTACAACACTCTCGGGTTCCACTCACGTGCATTCTTCGGATTCTTTTCTGTCTCACCTCGTCCCCAGTATCCCATCCCCCTTTTTTTTAAACAAAAATAACAACCCATGTGATTACATTCCCAAAATACCCCTCTCCCTCTTTGCTAAACCTTCCAAAATGTTTCTCATTTTTGGCTATGTAGTTTTCGTAGGTACTCGTATTGGCTGGTATAATCAAGGACGTTGACAATCTTGACATAAGGTTACACTAAGGGCCTGTTCTCTTCCGTTGAAATTCAGCTCAGTTCAGCTCAGTTCAGTTCAGTTCAGCTGAGTTCGGTCAATCGGAACAGGCCCTAATTGGTTATTTACGGTTTCTAATGTATTATTCTGACCATAATTTTATAAATATCATAATTATGCCTTGTTAAATAACTACTTCCTTCGTTATTCTTTTATTGTACCATAAGGATTTTTACACTATTTACTTAATCTTTTTTGACCATTTTTTGTGATTTATCTATTAAGAAAAATATAGTCATGTGAAATCTAGTTAGATTCGTCTTGAAATCTACTTTTCAAATACCAATTTTTCATAATTTTTACAAAAGTTTAATTAAAAATATTAATAGCCAAAGTAATGCATTGGCAAGCATAAAACCCCTTATGCTGCAATAAAAAAAAAAGAACAGAGAAAGTATAAAAATTTAAAACTAATTTTCATAATACATATCAAGATAATTTCAGGAATAATATTGTGATGTGTGAGAATTTATGGTCAAAATTTGAGAAATTGTGTAATTATTGAATAACAAATGAAGTATGTCTTTTGAAAAGTGTTAGATGTATTGATATTATTGTTGTTTCGACAATTTGTCACACATATTAGGTGACCCATGGATAGGGAATTTTGTACTTGCTACATGTGTATTGTTGTCTAATTATTTAATCAATTCTTATCTTCGCAATCTCTTATAATCTACACTACTTAATCGGAATTAATTCTGGCAAACATCAAAGAATGATTAACGTGATTATAGTTAATTTTATTATTGTTGGTTGAGTTACTAATAATATGACATCCAATAAATATAGCATTGACCTATAAAAAAATTACATTGAGAAAATATATATCCAATAAAAAAACATTATTGACCTGTAAAAAATTACATTTGAAAAAAAAAAATATATCCAATAACGCATCATTAACCTATAAAAATTACACATAATTTAGGATAGCAGACTAAAAAAGTTTGACAAGAATAATAGAATAGGAGAAAGACATTTACTTTATGACTTTTTTTTTTTTAAGGAAACTATGACATTATTTGTTAAGGTTGTTTTGTTTTGATTTTGATTTTGATTGTGAGTTGGCTATTATGAAGTTATACTCATAGGAGAATAATGTAATAATGCAAAAGAGTAAGATGGTGGAGTATACTATTCCTAACTTGAACCCTAATTCATTTTGGGTTAGTCCTTAGAGAAACCATTAGATTTAATGTGATTATTAATGAGAAGTTAGGCTATAATTAAATTAAGTACAACAGTAGAATTATTCACGAGTTTTTTTTTTTAAATAATTGTTCTTGGCTATATGTGAAGGTAACTAGATGATCTGGCCATGTTAATGCATGCATGCTTAGATAGGGCAGTGGGCAGTGGCCTAGCTAAAGACTGGATTAGCTCCTCAGTCAATGGTAACATTATTTGTGTTAATCATTTTTTAATTAAATTAGTCTAGTTTAAGGATTTTGATTTGTCCTGGTGCATATGATCGGCTACTTTGCTCACCTCATGCATTCCTGATAACAAGGGACCATTATATCAAATTGTGAGATATTGCTCAATGTTTATTGTATCAACTACAAATCATAGATTTAACATGGATCTTGATTTAAAAAATTGAGTAGACTAGATAGATAAACTTTACGATCTAATGGTTTTGTATTTATATTACTACCTACTCCATTATTTTTTTCAAGGAAAATAGAATGACCTTAACAAATTTCTCGATCATGTTGTGTGTTTATGAGAAAGACATTTGGAAAACAAGTAAGCAACTCATGCAATAAATAACCAGTTGGCTTAATAGGTAACCATATGGTAAACAAAGCAAATAAAAAATTGTAAAATTTGCTCAATGCTCATGTTTGATTTAATCTATTATTTGCAATTAGAAAGATAAAATTGGATTAAATAGATTTGAAAAATAGATAACAATGTAATAATTCTCCTTAATTTGACTTATATCTCTATTCTAAATTGCAACTTTACTACTATCACCTTTAGGGAGCTTTGTTTTAGAGATAAAAAATTGATAATTGACCACATTTGCAAATAAGTATTTTGTACTCATTTGCAAAATTGTACATGAAAAAAGTAAGGAAATAGGAAGAATAGGTTAAGAAATTTGGCTCATTTATAAATGATTAAAAATAATCCATATTACTTACAAAACATAGATAGATGAGCAAATTTTGTTTACTTAATTTATATTAATTTTCCTTAAAAGTATATTTAACGAATACAGAGTACAAGTTTTGTAGAATAATGTCTTTAAAAAAAGTTTTGTAGAATATTTGTACAAGCAAGTTTAGGTGATATTAATATGAGTTTATAATAGTTTTTCCTATATAATAGTGTGTTCTACTAATATAAACGATTTTATCTTATCTGAATTCATTTAGTTTTTTTTTTTTTTTTTTTTTTTTTTTTCTCGATTTGATTAGACTTAATTATGACTAATTTAATTGTTATTTTGAATTTGGATACCTTTCATTAGCCTTTATTAGAACCCCTTTTTTTTAATTTTTGAATATCAATTCAAGCTAGAAAAAAAAACCAAGAACAAGGGTAGGATGTCTAAATCATAGATAAGGAGAAATCACATCAAAACGGCAAAAACCAAACTTTAACCCCCATTGTGCGTTACACTAGAATGCTTTCTTTCTATGCAAAGACAAACTCCATTCTTTTCATCACCTCCCCCTCTTTTCTCTCTCCTCACAACCCCCTTCATCCTTTTGTACTCTTTCACTCTGTTAAACTTCTCCACTACTCCCCATTTTACACCTCCCACAACCCAACAACTCCCACCTCTCTCTTTCCCTTTCTCTCTGCCATTTCCCATCTTCTTCTTCTCCATTTTTCACCCTCTAATCTTTCCATGTAAAAATTAAATCTCCCAATTATTATCTCATTTTCACCTAATTACCAAACCCAAAAAACCCCTATAAAAAAACCCATAAATATCTTTTCAATCAATCAATATTAGAAATGGACATAGAAAGACCTCATAGAACAACTAGCACTCCAACTACAACAAGTGAGCTCTTCATTTGCTTCACTTCTCGCCTCTCTAAATCCTCTTCTATGCGCCTTTCTTCCAAATCTATCCTTAGTCCAGGCCGTGCTGCTACCTCCATTGATAAATCCTCGAATTCTCTTTCATTGCCATCCTCCCTCAGCCGCCGTCTCCGACACAACGGTAGTTTACGAGGTGGAGCTCAATCACCCGCCATGTTTCCTTCGACATCAAAGAAGAACAAGGGCTCTTCGGGTTTCGCCGATAACCCGGAACCCTCTTCGCCTAAAGTCACCTGTATTGGGCAGGTTAGAGTGAAGACGAAGAAGCAGGGGAAGAAGATGAAGATGAGGGCTTGCCGTAGCAAGCGATTAAGCGGTGGAGGAACAAATGGGAGCAGTGGCGAAGCTAGCTTTCGACGAATCGAACATTCGCATTCACATTCCATTGATGGTGTGCAGACACAACAGGGTCAGCAGGAATGTGGGTTGAATCATAGGAATCAGAGATGGGTTCATCTTCCGTTAACGATTTGTGAAGCTTTGAGAGCTTTTGGGTCGGAGTTTAGCTGCTTGTTTCCTTGCAAATCTTCTTGTTTTAGTAGTGGGGGTTTTTGTGGTGGGGGTGAGAAGGGTAAAACAGGGGAGGAGAGAGAAAATCCAAATCCGAATTCTTGCGCTGTTTTCCGGTGGTTGGTTTCGTTGCAAGACGGTGAAGGTGGGGAAAAGCGGAGAGATATTGAGTTAGTGGTGGGTGGGGAGGAGGAGGTGAGGGATAATAGTAGGGTGGTGATGATGGAAAGGGAATGTTCTAGAAGACGGTCGATTTTTGATGATATGGAATTTGATGATTTGTTTCCTAAGGATGATAATAATAATGTGGGGAATGATAATAATGAAAGTAATGAGATTAATGATAATGGTAGTAGTAATGGAGATGATGAAGAAGGTGGGAGAGTTAGTGTTTGTGTTCCTCCGAAGAATGCTTTGTTGTTGATGAGGTGTAGATCTGATCCTTTGAAAATGGCTTCGCTTTCGCGGAAGTTGTGGGAGGTTCCTCTTCCTCTTCAGGACGATGGCGATGATGATGTTGAGGCGAAACATAAAGGAGATGATATTGAAGCTGAAAGAGATGTTGGATTAGCGGAGAAAACAGAGGAAATTGGAGACGATAAAACAGAGGAAATTGGAAATGAGAAAATAGAGGAATTTAGAGAAGAAAATGCTGAGGTAATTGGGGATGAGACGGAAGTATTGGGAGAAGGTAGTGAGGAAATTGATAGGGTTTTGGAAAAATTGGATGAAATGTTGGGTTTTGCCGCCGAAGAATTGAAGGAAGCTGAGGAAAAAGAGCAAGAAACAGAGGAAAAACAGAGTGTGGAAAACAGAGGAATGGTAGATGAGGAGGAATTTGAGGATTCGGAAGATACCCAGTTGATTGAAGATGAAATTACTGCAAATGGGTGTGTAATTGAGACGAGTTTAGTTGAAGAGTTTGAAGATGTTGAAAATGAGCAAGATTTGGTAATAAGCTCAGTGGATAATGAGCAGGATTTGGTTGTTAATTCAGAGGAAAATGAGCGAAGTTTACTTGTTAATACTCTGAGTAATGAGCAAGAATTAAATAATTCTGAGAATGATGAGCAAGAATTGAAGGTGGAGAAAGAAGAAATAGCAGAATTAGAATTAGATAGCGACGATCTCTCTACAATTCATGATGAAGAAGAGAGACAAAAATGTGAAAGCAGTGAGATTTCAACATCATTTTCTTGTTCTTTGAATTCATCAGAAGAGTCAACAGCAGAGTCAAAAGACAGAGAAGATGAACAAGAACAAGAACAAGAAAAATACCCAGTTGAAATTGATGTTGAAGAACAAGAACAAGAATTAGTAGCAAGGAAGTCAATAGAAGGAGAAAATAAGAAGACTTTGCCAGATTGTTTGCTGTTAATGATGTGTGAACCTAAAGTATCAATGGAAGTCTCTAAAGAAACATGGGTATGTAGCACTGACTTCCTTCGGTGGCTACCAGAGCGCCACCATAAGAAGGTGGTCAATAAACCCGACAACTTGTCTGATTCGTCGATTCCGAAGAAAAACAAACCCGCGGCGGTGGCAGCAATGCCTCCGCCGCATGTCCAACAACGCTACGAACAAGCGGCTCAGCCGCCTATTCAGCCAGGAAGATCATCTATTTCTTTCCCAGCCGGGGGCGGCTCGGTGGCTAACTTGATCGAGCAGAAGCTTAACAAAGGCGGTAGTGGGTACGAGCCGTTTGTGTTAACAAGGTGCAAATCGGCTCCGTTGAGATCAGCGGCTAAGACGCTGCCACCGGAGATGGCTTGCAGTTTGTGGGGAAGAGAGAACGGGCGTAAGCTTGAGCCGCATCGTCCGGCTACGTTCGGCGTCGGCGCGGCTGGAGTCGGCTTCTGATGAAATCAACGGCTGAGATTGTGAGTCGCTGCCACGTGGCAATTGGTCTTTGTCCGTTGTGGGCCCTTTGGCAGAAAATTGTTGGCATGGCAGGTTTTTGTTTGTAAATTCATTAAATAATTTTTGGGATTTTCTAGGCTAGAATTTTCTATTAGTGGTTTTAATGGGTAATTAGGTTTTACTAGTACTAGTTGATTAATTATAGAATTGGAGTATTATTATAATGCAGTAAAAATATTTGGGAATGTTTAATTACCTTTATTTTATGTGCCATTTTGATATTTGGACCGTTGTATGTGGTAAAGAGTTGTAAAAGCTGAGTGTGTAGGGTATAATCACACGTGGTATTGGTTGGAATTTACTGACAATTTGGTAGATTTTTATGGGTTTTTTACATTAATTTAACTAGTACAGTTTTATAATGCATGGTTGAACGTTACCTTCAATTTCCAAGTCTATCTTCACAAGCACATTAACATTCACTTGGTATATATTGTCCTTGAAGTAATGTAGTTTTTGAGGAGTACAAAATGTGATTGTTTTAAGAGCTTAAGTTTGCTCAATCTAACGTTATCGCCTTGGGCGACCTCGCCCGTGATTAACTAGTAGTATAATACTTATACCTTAAACGGCTTAAATTTTAGTTGTTGGATAGAGGCATACGAATTAGAGTGCATATGGGATTGATGTACGGTCCGGATTATATGATTTGGTACAACGAACCAGGAAGAGGTATATGGATTTAGAATAATCAATCATATGAAATCATAATTAATAAAAACATGTGAGAATTTTCTCCTCTGTAAACGGGAAAGTTGAACTATAAGGCTAAGGGAAATTAATTTGATCCCCAAAGTAATACAACAAATAAGTATAGTAGTATATCCTGTTAACTCATGTGCCAACACTCCTGTAAGAGTACTGCAACTAGTAATACATGTTGAGTGGAAATACATCATTAGTTTTTAATCCAAATTTTAATAGTTGTCTCATTGTCTTTACATGTGACAATGTTCAAAAATGTGCTTTGACTCCTTATTTCATGCATAATACCTGGATCATTTTCATTAAAGTAACACATATATTCTTCTTAATGAAACAAGAGTTATCAATGACATTTATATGAATGTCTTATGTTATGTTATGGGCTTAGGCCCATACTTTGACAATTTTCACAAGTTTTACCAAAATAAATCTACCTAAGGGCCTGTTCTCATAGACGGAACTCTATTGAACTAGATTGAACTCAGCTGAACCAAACTGAATTGAACTGAAATGAATATTTTATAAGAGAAGAAAATTAGGAGCTGAACTGAAAATAAACGTATGAGAACAGACCCTAAATCCCACTCAATAATAATTTATTTTCCACTTGAATGATGAAAGTAAAAAAGTTTCTAACGGAGATACTCTAAAGTAACATGGCTAGCAACTGTTCGTCTACTCCATAATTGGATGCTACAACAATCGCTAATTTTACTGAATAAATTTACGCATATATATTCGTTCAATGATTTTAAAAAAATGCTTAATGTGCATGTACGGAATGAAAAATTTATTATAGCCTTTTTCTAACAACAAAATTACTCATTCTTCATGTGAACTAATAATAAAATGAAAAGATACTAAATAACCTATTTTCGGTGTAAATAATACATCATTGAGTAGTCACAAAAATTGCACCAAAATGTTGATGTCTTAGCTTCCTGAAAAGCAGGGGGTTGTTTCATGGGAAAAGAGGTGTCCTTTGCTCCCGAAAATAAATGCAATTTCAAGTGGACAAAATATATATATTTTCCATATTTTCCTACAAATATAAGTGAAAATTATAAGCTTTTTCTTTAACATTGCAAGACAGCCTTTTCTTTTCCAAATCTTTTCCCAGTTGCTTTTGCTTACATTACAAAAGATATTATTGCTTTCTTGTTATGTGGAGATACTACTTTATTTTGCACGGATAGAATAACACACTCCACGGTTTTTGTTTGTCTCGGTTTTCTTTAATTTTTATCTTTTCTCTTTGAGTTTGCACCTTATAACCATATAATGGTAACATGGTATTAAGAATATCTAAGAAATATCACTAGATTTACTACTAAGCCATTTGGGAGATACATTCGGGTGCACCTTGTATTTAAGGGTATTTGTTTGATCATTGAATGATGAACAATAATCATCGAAATGAGTAAACAATGCCCTTGAGTGCACCGTGCACCCGAGTGTATATAATAATTTCTAGGGTGGCTTAAGTGAGCTATATTAGATTCCGATTTAAAAAAAAAAGAACTATCACTAATAACTTGTAATCTGATGAAAATTTTCTGTTACTAACCCCACTAGATCAAAAGATTACAAGTTAGACCTATATCAACAATTAAATAGAAAACAATGAAGGAAGTAATATAATGTTGATTAAAAAGGCCTATTAAAGAAAAAAAGATGTGTTGTTTGTGAAAGAATGATTTCCATAAAATCATAAAATCATGTATGTCAACTTTGTGATTCAAGGAGTGGAGGGATGGTGAGTCTCTCCATCTCCTTTTGATGTAATTAGGTTCGATCCTCACACCACCTCTTTTGTAATAAGTAGAGGTGGCTTGTATATAACCGGTTAAAAAAAAAACAAAACAGAAGTATGTCAACTTCATGGTAGTGTCCTTCATCCGTTTAGAAACTTTGGCACATGGATGATGGATATGGTCTTGTCTTATATTTTCCTTAGATAGGTCATAGGTAGAACTACCATTACCTACTTTCTTAAACGTTTTAATTTGAATGTGATGTTTAACTGATTATTAATCGTTCTTTTTCCTATTTACTCTTACTTTATTTGAATGCTTTAGATTGATTTGTACGATAATCCATCTTTGATATCTTGTTCGTTATAGGTTGCGATTACAATAAAATTAGTCCTAAACATGGGCAACGGGCCGTGCCTGAAATTGGCACACCCCAGCCCACGGCACGGCACGGCCCACGTGCCTTGCGGGCCGTGCCGTGCCGGGCTGCGGGCCAAATCGTGCCACCCTTTTTAATTTTTTTTTAATAAATGAAAAAAAAAACGAATTAAACGATATATATTTTTTTAGTACTACTTAATATATGTGATTAATTGATGTTTATGTTAATGTTAATATAATTTGTTTACATTTTTTGAACAACTTTATTTTAATTTAGGTTATATACATTATTTATCTAATTAATAATTATGTTTAAGCTTATATAAACAAATAAAAACAATTTTATTAATTTAGCAAAAAACAACAATGCATATAATAAAAAAAAAAATACGAGTGCGATAATTCGAAAACACAAAAAATTGAAGAATAACTTATTTTATTATATGACGGTAGCAGGTACGAATGTACGATAATTTAATAATACAAAATAATTAATCGCTTCAATGCTTTCCCAAATTTATAATTTCCCGAACTTATAATTTCCCGAATTTATAATTTCCCGAATGTAAATATAACAATATTTTTTTTTTGGTAGTAGACTAATAAAAGTAATAATAGTAAAAATGTAAAATTTATAAGAGAGTAGGAATTTTTTTTTTCTTTTCACAAAAGAGAGCAAGATTGTAGGATTTGTAGGAATTCGAGAGTAAGAAAATTAGAGAATAAGAGAGAAAAGATGAGTTGATGAATTGTGAAAATTTTGGAAGAAAAAATGAGGTATTTATAGGGAATTTGGGTGGGAAACTAGCCGTTTATAGCTGTTGGAAAACGGCCAAAAACGGCTAGTTTCCAACGGTAATATTGGCACGGGCCGTGCCCGGCCGTGCCTCGTGCCGCGCCGACGCGGGTTGTGCTAGCGTGCCGGCCCACGTGCCGGCCACCGTGCTACGTGCCTTGCTGATTTCCAAAAAAGTGTTCACGACCGCCGTGCCGTGCCGGGCCCGTGCCGGCCCGTGCCCATGTTTAGTTAGTCCCTTTCTCAATGTCAATAGAGCCAAATCATGAAATCAACTACGATTTGGTTCGGCTAAATCTTGTAAGTTTTGGACTTTTGGGTATAGGTAGAATATTCTAGTTTCATAGTCCAACAATTTTTGGGCTTTTAGATTTTTTAAGGTCGACTTTTGAGTGAAGTCCAACATGACGATCCATGATCACTTTTGCATACAAATCTACTTGCATTTGCCTAATATTTGACATGCTCTCCTTGTATGTTTGGAATCAATAAGTATAGTGTATAAGACATATCATACTTGTTTATAATCTAGCACTCAATTTTAAGGTGCGTGCATTGTTTGCTATTCAAATAAATTTGGTACTCTATATATACATAATTCAAATACTAATTAATTTTATAATAGTCATATCATTAGTTTAGCACTCAATTTTAAGGTGCGTGTACTAGTTACTTTTCAAATAAATATGGTACTCTCTATATAAGTCAAACTATGTTATTAATTTTATGATAGTCATGTTATTAATTTGTCACTTAATTTTAAGATGCGTGCACTAATATCTTCTCAAATAAATTTGGTACCTTGTATGTTATTCAAATACTACACAACTTATAATACTCCGTTATTGTTACTATTAGTTAGTACTCCTTCAATACTCCATGTTTATACTCGTGCAATGCTCTAGGTTTATTTGTTCTTTTTATTTATACTTAGTATAAGTATTATGATTGTTGATCATAACCTGATATTAATAATAATTACTATACTAATAACATGAATTCATCTGAGACCATCATCATTCATGATATAAAAATTTATACCACCCTTCTCTCTCTACCACTTTCTCACTCCTCCACATCATCTATACCACAATACAATACACTTTCTCCAAAAATCAGCCCACCCATGGTATAAAAAAAGTTTACCAACACACTTTCTCTCTCCTATATGCATAAATTATACACTTAATTAAATTATAATTATATTTTGTTTTATGTTGAAAATAACTAATTACTATTTATAAAGTTAATTAAATAAAAATAAGCAATTTAGGTAGAAAAAAGTGAATTTCAAAAATATATAAAACTATATCAATATGGGTGTCTATGTGTATGTCTTGAAAAATTATGAACAATGGTAATTTTTTCATAATTTTTGACTTTATAATTTTTTCTTAAAATGCAATTGAAAAAATAAAATAAAAGATGTATGACGACTAGGCCACATGGCGTGACCTGGTTGGTTCATGTTTCACGTGGAACGAAGCAAAAGTTTACAATGGGATGGTATATACCATATGATGGTATAGTTTTATGCCACCAAGGTAGTAAAAATTTGCAACTTTTGGATGAATATTTACACGTGGTATAAAATTATACCACGAGTGTTGATGCTCTAGAGCGAACTTGAGACTAAGGGCCTGTTCTCATTGACTGAAATCAGCTGAACTGAACTGAATTCAACTGAACTGAACTGAACTGAACTAAACTGAACTGAATTGAACTGAACTGAACTGAAATGAAATGAATATTTTATAAGAGAAGGAAATTAGGAGCTGAGCTGAACTGAACTGAGCTGAACTTAATTGAACTGAACTGAACTGAGTTGAACTGAACTGAATTTCAACGTAAGAGAACAGGCCCTAACTTAATTCGAAGTTGAGTAAAAATTGAGGCTTGTTTAATATAAATTTAACCTAAATGCGAGGTTTGTCAAATTTACATTTTACTGAATTTGCAATCGTTTTAAAGTTATTACTCCGTAAAATTCATATAGTAGTTTTCTTATAAATCATACGGAGTAATATAAAATATTCACATAGTTACATGATCCAAATAGTATAAACCAAATATAAACAGTACATCTCCATTCCAAATCCAAACCCGCATGACCCGAGCTATTAGTACCGAGTCAAGCACATTTAAGCGAAACGAGGAATTCAGGTTCACCTAATATTGATTGACTTGAATGAACTATAAAAGACTTCATAATTGACCGGTCCATAGCTGGAACTTGAACCCTACGCCGGGCCGCCGACACACACACAAATATGCATATGCTAGAGATGCAGAGGCGGGGCTACAATGCTAACCCTGAAAGTGACCCGGTGTAATATTACTAATTGGGACCTAAAATCAATTTTTTGAGGAAAAGTATGTTACTAATTTAAATAACAAGGGCCCCTTCAGGGGCGGATCTATTAAGGTGCATAGTGAGTCACGTGACTCACCAGCACACACACAAAAAAAAAAAAAAAAAAAAAAAAAAATCTAAGAGACTGCTTATTACAGATAGGTGGTCTCTTTGTTGCTGCTATTGCCACCACGTCATTAGAGACCTGTTATCTAGATAACAGGTCTCTTTTTGTCAGAAGTAGAATAATTTTGTGCGATGCTTTCATATTTCATTAAAGAGACCTGTTATATTTAATAACCGGTCTCTTAAGTTATGTAACTTTTTTTTTTAAAATAATTCTAGTTTTTAAGTAAAAAATCATAAAGTTAGTTTAATATAATAGTTTTATAGTATGTATTTTTATATCCTATTTTTGAATTGAAATCATTTTGGTGAAATATAAAATTTTTTTATATAATTTTTGAATTGAAACAAGTGATCAATTATTGATGGTGACTCATAAGTTCGAAAATCCTGGATCCGCCACTGGGCCCCTTTGATAGTAGTTTCACTTAAGGGCCCTGTGCGGTCGATCATCCAGCACATGCTTAGAACTAACCTTGTAGAGATGTTGATTAGCACAATTTTTGGGTTAGTCAAGGGGCCTATGATGTCATAGGAGTTGGGCTACCAACTGACCAAATTGTTAAGCATACTTCGCAAACTCGATATTCATAAGTTCATTTGGAGTTTAAGGAATGAGTTTTTCCCCCTACTATAAAAAAGTTCATTTTTTTTATAAAACAAAAAGTTGAAAACTATTTTTTATTTTACCTTTTATAAAAAATTGGAGTAAAAGATTTCTCATATTGGAAGGAAATGTTTAGCAAGGACCAAATATAGCATGATCTAGAGAGACCTAGAACAACGAGTATACGGAATATTAGGTGGCTGAAAATTTTTATGGCTAGCTTATGGGCAGTTATTATGAATTAATATACACAAGACTTTATTAAGTTCCTAAAAACCGAAAGGTTGAGTATTTAAATTTGAACATATACCTACTTTACATGAATACAAAGAGAATTTTTTTTTTGCTTGTGGTACCTTTCTTAGGGTTGTTTAGAGTGCAGTCCAAACTACACCAAACCACAAACAAAACCATTTCTTATTTGTTTGAGGTCTGAAAATTATGGCTTGGTTTGGAGTTTTGACCAAAGCTCAGTTTACGTGCAAATTCTACAAATATGAAATCAAATTTCACCGCAAACCCAAGTTACATTTAGTTAATTTTTTCCATCATATTCCAGCTAACATGATTACATGAAGTATTAAGAAGGTTTTCATGTAGCTTGCATGAAACATGAAACACCCTATTAACTCAAATATTAGACAGAATGTCATCTTGGTTTAACACTCATTCATACTCATAGTTCGTTTTGAGTGCTAATGATCTTGCATCACTAGGATCAGGGATAGGAAATTAAAAAGACCCATAGCAATAATTTGGTAAAAAAGACCCCTAACGACAATTTGGTATTAAAATTTTATAATATAATTTGGTAAATTGGCATTTGGCGCTAATGCTCTTTTTTCTTTATTAATCTGGTCAATTGGGCTTAGAATAAGGGCCTGTTCTCTTACGTTGAAATTCAGTTCAGTTCAGCTCCTAATTTCCTTCTCTTATAAAATATTCATTTCAATTCAGTTCAGTTCAGTTCAGTTCAGCTCAGCTCAGTTCAGTTCAGTTCAGTCAATGAGAACAGACCCTCAATCATTAATTAACAATGCTTAGTGTTACATCATTTTATATAGCTACTCCACCAATTTAATTAGACAATTATTAATTTTTGTAGTAAAAGCAAAAGCAACCAAAGCCTTACTATAACACATTCCCAGCACATCCCCAGCATTTTAAACCTGGAATATCACAATTTCCAATTTCGGACTACTATCTCTTTTAATTTTTTTATAGGATCAAATTAAGCCTTCATTGGTACTTCTCTGCTGCTTATACTCTATTCAAATATATAAAAAGAGAGTTAAGAGGGATTTTTTTAAAGAAAGAACTCGAAATCAGAGCAAATGAAGTGGCAAAAGGAGAAACTAGATGTGATCTTGGTACCAGCAGGGCTATTCATGATGTTCGGTTACCATATCTTCTTGCTGTATAAATACCTCAGGAATTCGAGGTGTACCGTACTCGGCTTTCATAACCATTGCCAAAAAGCATGGGTCAAGAAGCTTATGCAGGTTACATAACAAAACTCTTCTTACATACTTTTCTTCAAGCATCTAATTTAGAATACAAAATCTTAAGCTTGTATAGGTACTAGGTAGTCTCAACTTTCGACGTATAAGAAGGATAAGATTGCGTATACCTGATGTGACCTTGCCTTTGGCATGATGCTCCTCCACTCGAGCACTAGAGTCAAGGGATGATTCTAAGCTACGAACTAAATTACTTAGCCATTTCATTTGATTCATTTTTAAGTACTTTAATTTGGTCCAATTCAACAAGCATGTAAGGCCACCACTCTTTTCACCCACCTCAACAATCATAATATTGTACCATTAACATCATATTAGAACATTATTGTTATATTTCTGTTTGTTAATTTTATTAAGTTTAACTTAATTATGCTATAATATGTACAATAATGAGGGTGATGACATTAATCTTTTCAGATTGATGCAATGAGTAGAGGTCCGGCGTTTACAGTAATGAACAGCACAATAGTAGCAGCAAATTTCATGGCATCCACTTCTTTAACCTTAAGCTCTTTGATTGGCGCATGGATTGGAAGCTCCTCAAGAAATGAAGCAGTCGGAAGACTAATTTATGGAGATACAAGACAGTCAATCACTTCAATAAAATACATCAGCATCCTCTTGTTTTTCTTACTTGCTTTTGCGTCTTTCATCCAATCTTCTAGGTGTTATGTGCACGCCAATCTCCTCTTGAGTATGCCTAAGGCCGTTGTCCCTGAAGACTTTGTTGTCGAGGACTTAATTCACGGTGCAAATTTCTGGCAGGTTGGCTTAAGGGCGATATACTTTGCTATAACAATGTTGATGTGGATATTCGGTCCAATTCCTATGTTTCTTTCATCAGCTGCAATGGTGGCAGTTTTGTATGTTCTTGATGTGAATACTAAACACTTACATGATTTTAACGAGTCGAGTGAGAAAGAAGAGGGAAAGGAAGCTGTAGTAGGGCGTTTCGAGAATCACGAAATGGCTAATGGTTGTTCTGAACTCCATGCTACTGCAATTAACACAGCAGTTCTGCCTTCTGTTGTTGCTTGCTTATAAATAAAATAAACTTTGTCCCATGTTACATTTCAATAATAGGCTATTTTAGAATAAAATAGCACATTCCAATTACTACTCAACCAATTTAATTAGCTCATTTTTTTTATTTGTATTGAAATCCAAAAAAGTCAAATCCTTGCATTACAAAAACAATTCCACCACATCCCCTGCATTTCTAATTTAAGAATATGATTCCATGAGTTCTTTCTATATGTTAAATTAAGATTCTTTGTATAAGTTTTTAAGCTGTCATATAGCTTATGATACTCTACAAGAATATTCTAAAAGAAAGACACAGGATTTCCCTAGAGAAACAGATCGAGGTCGTGGTCGAAAAGAAACAGAATGAAGTGGCATAAGGAAGAGCTAGATATAATCCTGGTACCAGGAGGAGTGTTGGTGATGTTTGTGTTGAAATATGCCTTGAATTTGGGTTTAGGAGCAGCGAGCTATAGCTCGAGAGGTAGCTCGGTAGTTTCGAAAGCATATGGAGTTGCGACGAAATTGGAGCTATAGCTCCTATGCGAGTGAGCTATAGCTCACGAAGACATATTGGTTCGACTAGGCCGAGCGATAGCTCGCTCGGTAGCTCGCGAAGGTCGAAGGTGAGATAGGGGCCGAGCGATAGCTCGCTCGACCATGAGCGATAGCTCGACTGGGGTCCGAGCGATAGCTCGCTCGATGGTGAGCGAGAGCTCTCCGTTTGTGCACGGTGGAACCCACACGATTTATTAGGGTTTTATGGGCCGTTTTTATGCACTTATCTATCTTATTTGGGGAAGCTATATATATTCCTAGTTAGGGTTTATTCATAGCTTAGTCTATTATTGATAATTGACATTATCAATCTGTAATCAGGAATTTCCTCAAGATCAATAAAGCTTTTCTCTCGCCTGCCCGTGGACGTAGCCAACACATTGTTGGTGAACCACGTAAATCTGTGTGTGCTATTTATTTGTTTTGCATTCATTAATTTGTTCTTTCTCACATCCGTTACAACAATTGGTATCAAGAGCTTAGGTTCGATTTGAGTGAGAGAGATGTCTGGTATGAATGTGAAAATTGATAAATTCACGGGGAGGAATAGTTTTAGTTTATGGCAGATCAAGATGCGGGCGTTGTTGAAATAACAAGGGTTATGGGCACCATTGGAAAAGAAGTCATCGGATGGCGCTAAGACACCATCGACAAAGAAGTCACCGGGTCCGGATACCGCTGAGATGGCCATTCTGGAGGAGAAGGCACATTCAACATTCATGTTGTGTCTTGCAGACGATATCATTACCGAGGTTGCGGAGGAGGAAACTGCATCAGGTCTGTGGTTGAAATTGGAGAGTTTGTACATGACAAAGTCTCTAACAAACAAGTTGCTATTGAAGCAACGTCTGTTCAGTCTGCGAATGAATGAAGGTACACCTCTTAGAGATCACCTAGATCAATTAAATACAATTTTGCTAGATTTGCGTAATATCACTAGTAGAAAAATACAAAAAGGCAACCCCCAAATGGCACCAGTTCAGGCCAAACCGGTGCCAAAAATCGGCCTAAAAATGGGCGGGTTTTTAGACAAAGAGAAATGGCACCGGTTCAGATCAAACCGTTGCCAAAAATACAAATGGCACCGGTTTGAACCGGTTCCATAAGATGTTAAAAAAAAAAACGGTTCAATTCACATAATAAACCCTAAAAAAAGTTCTCACTCCGCCTCTTTTTATTTCATTCCCTCTGATCTCCTTCTCTCTCCTCTCTCCCTTCTCCTCCTCTCCCTTCTCTCTCCTCTCATTTCCCTTATTGATCTTCATCTCCCATGCATATTCGATCTAGCTCATCTCTCTAAACCGATCTTCTTTCATCTCCTCTCCCTAACTTCTTCGATCTCCTCTCTTTCTTTGATCTACACCACCACAAATTCGACCACCGCCACAAAGCCCACCACCACAACATCACCATTGCCGCAAAGCCGCCGCCACCACCACAAAGGTCGACGACCGCCGCAAATCCCACCGACAATTTCTGGGTATAATTTATACGAGGTTAGGATTTAATTTGATTTTAATCGATTTTGTTGGATTTAATTTAGGGTTTAAAGTAATCAATTTTGGATTTAAATCAATTTTTCTGGGTTTATTTAATCGATTTTTGGATTTTAATTCGATTTTTGTGGGTATAATTATTCGAATTTAATGGGTTTTGTATTTTAATTCGATTTGTTCTCGTTTTTTCTGGGTTTAATTTTGGGTTGATTAATCAATTTTAATTACATGCATGTGTTTTTTTTTGGGTTTTTTTTAATTACATGCATGTGTTTTTTTTTTGGTATAATTTATACAAGGTTATGGTTTAATTTATAAGTTTAATTCGATTTCAATCGATTATGTTGGATTGAATTTAGGGTTTAGTAATCGTTTTGGATTCTAATCGATTTTTCTGGGTTTATTTAATCAATTTTTGGATTTTAATTCGATTTTTGTGGGTATAATTATCCGAATTTAATGGGTTTTGTATTTTAATTCTATTTGTTCTCGTTTTTCTGGGTTTAATTTTGGGTTGATTAATCAATTTTAATTACATGCATGTGTTTTTTGGGTATTTTTTTTTAATTACATGTATGTGTATTTTTTATTTTATTTTGAGTTTCTGGGTTGTTTTTTTTTTCGAGGATTTTGTATTTTTTTTCAATTTTATTTTTTATAATTTTGTGTTTTCTGGGTATAATTATCTGAATATAATCGTTTTTTTTTTTCAATTTTCAGTTCGTGAGTTATCTTCGTCGAAAATTGATAGCCGATACTTTGCTTCTGCAATTCAGCTACTGAGCTCGTTCGTCGAATCCATTTGGTTTTTTTTTTTTTTTTGGGCAAGTGTAAAACTACTAATTATAAATTTCAATTATATTATGTATTAATGTATTATGTAACATTTTGGTGATTATGAATTTCAATTATATTTGGTGTGTTATTACTGATTATGAATTAATGTTATAATTGGTGTTGTATTAGTTTTCTGCCAATTTTCAAGTGAACAAAGAACAAGAACAAAAACAAAACAAAAAAAAAAAAAAAAAAAAAAAATTTTGGGCAGTTTTGGCACCGGTTAACCGGTGCCAAAACCAATGAAATAAATATTTTGGTTCATTTTTGGCACCGGTTAACCGGTGCCTAATTGAATATATGGCACCGGTTTTGAACCGGTGCTAAAAAGGGGTATTTGGCACCCCCCACATAGGCAGCGGTTCAAACCGGTGCCTTAGACCGGGTTTGAACCGCTGCCAAAGCACTTTTTTCACCTAGTGTATTGATGTTAAGGTTGATGATGAGGATGCTGCTTTAATTCTGTTAGTTTCTTTACCTTTGTCGTATGAGAATTTTGTGCAATCTTCTATTGTTGGTAAAGATACTGTCTCCCTAGAAGAGGTTAGATCATCTCTTCATACTAGGGAATTACGCCATAAGGCATCTGGTAGTACAGGTACAGACAATCAAGCCTCTGGATTAATGGCCAGTGGTGGAAAAGGACATGGAAATTCCGGGAAGAAGAAGGCTAAGAAACCCGGAAATTCCAAAGGGGGTCCTAAGCAAACTGATGTCTGTAATTACTGTAAAGAGAAGGGGCATTGGAAGAGAGAATGTCCCAAGAAGAAACAGCAGGATAAATCTGTATCTGCTGCTTTAGCAGGATAGGATTCGAATTCTGAGTATGACATTGCTTTAGTTGCGGGTGAACATACATATCACAATGATGTGTGGGTTCTTGATTCTGGGGCATCGTATCATATATGTCCACGTAGGAAGTGGTTTACTACCTATGAGCAGGTAGATGGAGGAAATATTTCAATGGCTAATAGTGCAGTGTGCAAGGCAATTGGGATTGGCTCTATCAAGATCCGGACACATGATGGTACGCTTCACATATTGAACGATGTCAGATATGTTCCACAAATGACTAAGAATCTGATTTCACTGAGTGCACTAGACAATAAGGGTTTCAGTTTTAGGGGTAAAGGTGGAGTTCTGAATGTCTGCAAGGGTTCGGATGTGATTCTAAAGGGTTTCAAGCGTGGTACTTTGTATTTCCTACAGGGCTCCACTTTATCAGTTTCAGTTGCTGTTGTTTCATCTGAGGTTCAGAAGGATGATATGACCAAGTTATGGCACATAAGGCTTGGGCATATGAGTGAGAAAGGAATGCAAATCCTCTCCAAGGCTGATCTTCTAGGTGGCCATAAGGTCACAAACCTTGATTTCTGTGAGCATTGTGTCTTTGGGAAACTACATCGCAGTAAGTTCCCCAAAGGCATTCATAGAACTAAAGGTATTCTTGATTATATCCACTCCGATTGTTAGGGTCCTTCACGTGTTGAGTCATTGGGAGGTCACAGGTGTTTTGTATCATTCATTGATGATTTTTCAAGGATGACTTGGGTGATCATAATGAGGTTTAAAAGTGAAGCTTTCAAGAATTTCAAGCAGTGGAAGGCGTTAGTGGAGAATTAAACTGGGAAGAAGATCAAGAAGCTACGAACTAATAATGGTCTAGAATTTTGTTGGTCTGAGTTCGATGAGTTCTGCAAGAATGAGGGGATCGCTAGGCATCGTACCGTCAGAGATACACCACAGCAAAATGGTGTAGCAGAACGAATGAATCAGACACTTTTGGAGAGAGTTCGGTGCATGCTCTCTAATGCTGGATTGACCAGAAAGTTTTGGGCAGAAGCCGTTAGTACGACATGTTATTTGATCAACCGTGGACCGCACTCTGGAATTAACCTCAAAACACCCTATGAGGTGTGGTCTGGTAAGCCTGCAGATTACTAAAAAATGAGAGCTTTTGGTTGCAATGTTTAATACCATGTTAATGAGGGTAAATTAGAGCCAAGGGCCAAAAAGGGAGTATTTGTAGGGTATGGCGATGGGGTTAAAGGTTATAGGATTTGGTCTCCATCGGAAAGTAGAGTTATACTTAGTAGAAATGTAGTCTTTGATGAAAATTCTATGTTTAACTCTAATGTTCAGCCCATAGTTGTATCAGATAGTGGTAGTGTTGACAAACAGGTGGAGCAGCAAGTCACTCATGATGAGAGAGATCAGGTACAAGAAAAAGATGTTCAACACGAAAATACTGAAGCACCAGTATCATTAACGCCAAAATTGAACAAGCCTAGTCTAGCGCTGGAACGTTCTAAAAGGGCGAATTTTGGAAAACCTCCTGACAGATTTGGTTTTGAAGATATGGTGGTTTATGCACTACAGGTTGCCGAAGAGGTGGATGTATATGGGCCATCTACCTATAAGGAAGCAGTTACATGTACAGAATCTACCCATTGGCTTGCTGCAATGGGAGATGAGATGGAGTCACTTCATAAGAATAAGACTTGGGATCTTGTTCCTAGGCCTCCAGGGAGAAAAATTGTCACTTGTAAATGGATTTTCAAGAAAAAGGAGGGGATGACACCTGCGGAGGGGATCAAGTATAAGGCTCGAGTAGTTGCAAGAGGGTTCACACAAAGAGAGGGGATAGACTACAATGAGATCTTCTCACCTGTGGTCAGACACACTTCCATCAGGGTGCTACTAGCAATAGTTGCACATCAGGATTTAGAGCTTGAGCAACTAGATGTGAAAACAGCTTTTCTACATGGAGAGTTGGAAGAGGATATATACATGACCCAACCGGATGGTTTCCAAGTTCTAGAAAAAGAAGACCATGTTTGCAAGTTGAAGAAGTCCTTGTATGGGGCTAAAACAGTCTCTTAGGCAATGGTACAAGAGGTTTGATAGCTACATGATGGAGCTAGGCTACAACAGGAATCCGTATGATTGTTGTGTATACTTAGTTCTATATGTAGATGATATGTTGATAGCAGCGCAGAACAAGTCTGATATTCAGAAATTGAAGGGTTTTCTCAGTGCCGAGTTTGAAATGAAGGATTTGGGTGCGGCTCGAAAGATATTGGGCATGGAGATTTATAGGGATAGGGCTCAAAAGAAACTTTTCTTATCGCAGAAAGGCTACATTGAGAAGATATTGTCGAAGTTTGGCATGTCAACAGCGAAGCCTATAGATACTCCAAGCGCGGCTAATTGTCACTTGTCGGTTGCTTTTGCACCAAAGTCTGCTGAGGAGAAGGAGTACATGTCTCGTGTTCCCTATGCTAGTTCAATAGGGAGTTTGATGTATGCTATGGTTTGCACTAGGCCGGATCTTGCACAAGCAGTCAGTGTTGTTAGTAGGTTCATGATTGACCCTGGTAAGGAGCATTGGCAAGCAGTCAAGAGGATTTTTCGTTACCTAAGGGGTACATCTGATGTTGGTCTCATTTATGGTAATGATGTGGCATGTTTAGTTACAGGCTATTCGGATTCTGATTATGCTGGGGATGTTGATGGTAGAAGGTCTATGATTGGTTATGTGTTCACTCTTGGTGGTTCGGTTGTTAGTTGGAAAGCTACTTTGCAGCCTTCAGTGACTTTGTCTACTACTGAAGCAGAGTACATGGCCTTAACAGAAGCATCCAAAGAGGGAATCTGGTTAAAGGGACTAGTTAGTGATCTGGGTCTACATCATGATCAAGCTATAGTATATTGTGACAGTTTGAGTGCAATATGTTTGGCTAAGGATCAAGTGCATCATGAGAGAACTAAACACATTGATGTCAGGTATCATTTTCTACGAACTGAGACAAGAATTAAGGTGAAGAAGGTAGGTACTGCCGATAATCCTGCTGATATGTTCACCAAGCCGGTTTCGCGGAGTAAGTTTGAACACTGTTTGAACTTGCTCAATATTCGAGATTGTTAGGAGCCCTTAGGGGCTAATCTGGAGCTCTATGGGGCTAATCTGGAGCTCTACGGGGCTAATCTGGAGTCCTACGGGGCTAATCTGGTCTGGTTGTCTTTCGGGACAAGTCTGGTTACAGGGAGAGTCTGGGCATTGTGATCAATGCGTCTGGTTATCTGGTTTTGTGAGAGGATTCAAGTCAAGGTGGAGTTTGTTGAAATATGCCTTGAATTTGGGTTTAGGAGCAGCGAGCTATAGCTCGGTAGTTTCGAAAGCATATGGAGTTGCGACGAAATTGGAGCTATAGCTCCTATGCGAGTGAGCTATAGCTCACGAAGACATATTGGTTCGACTAGGCCGAGCGATAGCTCGCTCGGTAGCTCGCGAAGGTCGAAGGTGAGATAGGGGCCGAGCGATAGCTCGCTCGACCATGAGCGATAGCTCGACTGGGGTCCGAGCGATAGCTCGCTCGATGGTGAGCGAGAGCTCTCCGTTTGTGCACGGTGGAACCCACACGATTTATTAGGGTTTTATGGGCCGTTTTTATGCACTTATCTATCTTATTTGGGGAAGCTATATATATTCCTAGTTAGGGTTTATTCATAGCTTAGTCTATTATTGATAATTGACATTATCAATCTGTAATCAGGAATTTCCTCAAGATCAATAAAGCTTTTCTCTCGCCTGCCCGTGGACGTAGCCAACACATTGTTGGTGAACCACGTAAATCTGTGTGTGCTATTTATTTGTTTTGCATTCATTAATTTGTTCTTTCTCACATCCGTTACAACAGTTTGGGTACCATATATACTTATTATACAGGTATCTCAGAAGATCAGAGGATACTACTATTGGATTTGATAACCATTTTCAAAAAATATGGGCCAAGAAACTTATGCAGGTTGGTCAATCCACTCTTTTTGTACATTCATTTTAAGCTTCAACAAAATCAAAACTTTAGCTTCCATATGTTGAGTACTAGAGTTGTCTCAACTAAAATCTATGTCAACCCGACAAATTAGCTTTTGGGATAAGATTACGTAAATCTGATCCCTCCTCACCCCGTCTTTGGTGGGATTCTTCGCTTTATAGGCATAAATAGTGAATCTATCATACATTGCGGGGTTGATTGACCCTACTAACTTTTTCGAATTTTTGGAAATTCTATAAATGTGGAATTGTTAGTCAATTATGATTTTATCTCACTTAGCTTGAATCTTGTATGGGTTAGATTGATGCAATGAGTAGAGGTCCAGCATTCACAGCAATGAGCAACACGATAATATCAGTAAATTTTATGGCAACCACTTCTTTAACCTTAAGCTCATTGATTGGTGCATGGATCGGAAGCTCCTCAAGCAATGAATTAATCGGAAGAATAATCTACGGAGATACAGGATTATCAATCAATTCCATCAAATACATCAGCATCTTCATGTTTTTCTTGCTTGCTTTCGCGTCTTTCATACAATCTTCTAGGTGTTACGTGCAGGCTAACCTCCTCATGAGTATGCCAAAGGCTGAAATCCCTTTAGAATTCGTCGTTGAGGCCTTAGTTCATGGTGGCAATTTCTGGTAAGTGGGTTTAAGGTCGATTTACTTTGCTATAACAATGTTGATGTGGATGTTTGGTCCGATTCCTATGTTTCTTTCCTCAGTGGCAACGGTGGCAATTTTGTATGTTCTTGATGTTAATAAGAAACATTTGCATGATTTTAATGAATCATGTAACAAAGAAGGGGAGAGAAAGATAGCTGTTGATAGGCCTTTTGAGCAACAGGAAATGGCAAATAATAATTATGGACTTCAAGCAACTGCAATTACTACTGCAGTGTTGTCTGCTGCTGTTGCTTCTTGATCAAAGAAATTAAAAGAAAATACAGTATGATGTATTTTGTATATGCTGAACTATATACTCCTTATTTAGGACTATTTTACATATTTACATGGATTTAGGAACCCATAATATACACGAGTACTGTATGAGTGTATGCGTATAGATTTTTGAAAAAGCTAATACCAATAAGCTTTATAACTGCAGTACTCTATCCGTCTCTTAAAGATTGCCTCATCTCCTAACATTCTTTTTCTTTTTTCTTTCTCCACTATTATCCCAGCTGGTTGTTTTATATTTCTAAGAATCAATAAATTTTTAAAGATTGCCTATTACAAAGTAACTTAATACAATACCCCTAAAAAAGATTAATTTATTACACGTAGTATTATAGATCAATGTATCTTGTATTAGCTTGCTAATTTTAGTCTCTCTTCTACTATCCTATTGGCTAGCTGCAACAGCAAATCACCTACTGTTTAAGTGCATACTGAGTGCTAAAAATGTTTTATCTATATGATTAGTACGTATTACATTAATTAATCAACTTAACTACTCCACTTTAATTAGATTAATATTTTTTTATGTATTAAAAGCTAAAGCATGCAATCATAACCTAAGCTTTCATAATACTTTTCCCGCTATTTTTTCCTACCTATGTCGAAATGGACCGTATTCACTTTTTAAAAGCAAATTTTTAAAAAAAGACTTACTAAATTAAACCTTCATACAATCATACTGCTGTTAGTTAGGTACTGCTGCTGCTGCTGTTTGTACTAGAAATAAAGAGCACAAATTAGAGGGAATTCCCTGAGAAGATTGACATAGATCGAGACGAACAAGAGAGAAGAAATGAAGTGGCGAAAGGAGATGCTAGATGTGATATTGGTACCAGCAGGGCTGTTGTTGATGTTTGGATACCATATATTCCTTGTATACAGATACCTCAGAAATTCGAAGTGTACTGTTGTTGGCTTTCATAATCACTGTCAAAAAATATGGGTTAAGAAACTCATGCAGGTTAGTCTATAGATAAACTCTTCAAAATTGTTTTACTCTAAAAAAAAATTAGTAAAAATCTCAACAATGATTTTATGCCTAATCTCAGGTTGATGCAATGAGTAGAGGTCCAGCTTTTACAGTTATGAACAGCACGATAGTAGCATCGAATTTCATGGCATCCACCTCTTTAACTCTGAGTTCTTTGATTGGCGCATGGATCGGAAGCTCCTCAAGCAGTGAAATAATCAAGAGAATAATCTATGGAGATGCAGGAGTACCAATCACTTCCATCAAATACATCAGCATCCTCTTGTTTTTCTTGCTTGCTTTCGCGTCTTTTGTCCAATCTTCGAGGTGTTACGTGCAGGCTAATCTCTTCTTAAGTATGCCAAAGGCAGGGGTCCCTGAAGAATTCATCGTCGAGTCTTTGTATCATGGTGCGAATTTCTGGCAGGTGGGTTTAAGGGCGATTTATTTTGCTATAACAATGTTGATGTGGATATTTGGTCCGATTCCTATGTTTCTTTCCTCAGTTGCAATGGTGGCGGTTTTGTATGTTCTCGATGTTAATAAGAAGATCCTGGATGAGTTTAACGAGTCAAGCGAAAAAGAAGAGGAGAGAAACAAAACTGTGCCCAAGTGTTTTGAGCAGGAGGGAATAATGGTTGATTGTAGTTCTGAACTTCAAGCTACTGCTCTTACCACAGCGCTGATGTCTACTACTGTTGCATTCTAAATGAAATAATTGTTTCTTCCTTAGCTATGCTACACCATTTGTGATAGTTTGTAACTCCTTTTTATTAAGTCAATAATTATGATTATATTATGTGAGATTTTGTTATATTCTGAATTTTTTGCAAGGTCAAAAATTGTAAACTGAACCAGTTTTTTATACATACAAAATCTGCACCTGATAAAGCTGCTATTCTGTATATATATAGCGTGATCGACATAAAAGTATGTTATACTCTTGTAAACTAAAATTGTACTAATCTATGACAGGATGTATTAAGAAGTTTGATCAGAATCATTATTTTCCTGATTACTAGCACTTTCAGATGACAGATTGGGGGAACTGGAATCTTTTACGTCAGTAATATTCTCATTGCTACCTGCAGTGTCTCCAAAAAGAGAATCGAGAGTGAGCTTTCCTGAGTAAAGGAATAAGCCGAGAGCGTTGAAGCCAAAAACAAATGTTGCTAGGTAGCACAATCCATTGATAATAGTCCTACAAATAGCAGTAGAAAAGAGTCAAATTGATGCCTATTAAGAGTTCTGTAATAAATTTAATAAAAGTCAGGAATTGTACCTTATTGTAACAGTAATTTGACGAACCTGAAAAGCAGGGGAAAGAAAAGAGATTATGACAAACAAAACATAAAAATTTTAGCTGAGCAAGCACGAGTAAGAACTAAGTTTTAACTTACAAGAGTTTTGGAGAACATACATGTCGATATTCCAGCACTCAGATACTTCATTAGGAATGCAAATAGGCAGAACTATATGCCTTGTACACTAATCATGAGTTACATGAATGCATATTGATTTCTGAGCGTATATGCATCAAGTCAGCGACATGTGCTAACATAAAGACTGGAAAGTATGACACTAATAGATTTTTTTGACTTTGAAACTAATTTCCAGAAGAGCAAATACCAGTTTCATAAATAAGGGTGTTGAATATTATGATTAAGAAACCTCATGGGACTGTCTTCAAAGGATATGCCTGTTTCACTAACTATATGTCTATTTAGCTCCTTAAACATGAATTTCAATTATAACTTAAAACAACAGCCACAAAACATATCAGGCAGATTTTAAGTTCATTTTCGAAACACAAAAGGGACATAGATAATCATGTATCAATAAAGATTGATATAAAGGGACATGGTCACATGCAACAAGGTTGTACACAAAGGGGTTATATGATATTATGGTGGTTGCAATTAATGTCCGTACCAAGTTACAAACACACATAGAATCATTGTTTTTAAGGCATTTTCATTGCTAAAGGCAGATTACTTTAACCATTAATCACACAACTCAAAAAAAAAAAAAAAAAAAAAAAAAAACATGGATAGGTTACTTGTAGCCTTTCTATGTAGGTTGAGAACATAATTTTTTAGAACATGATCACAAATCTGTCTCTGAGTAAATCAAACTCCAATAAGGCAATAATTATTGCAGCAGCCATGTAATACAGCCATCTATGTGTGGCACTTATATCACTATTAGAGCTACAACAACGACAACGACAACAACAACAACAAAGCCTTAGTCGCAAAATGATTTGGGGTTGGCTAACATGAATCAACTACTGAGCTACGAGAAAGAAGAAACATGGAACTTTTTTCAAGCTTATATCTACTGTGTGTCATGCAGAAGGCAAGGTTAAACTAAAATTACGTTGCTCTAAGAGGGAGAAGCTAGTCCAATAGTGAAGCATGTACGGCTAAACAGGAAGGTATCACAAAGGAAGTTACTGGTAAAAAAAGCCAATTACTGGTTGATGATTGACCAAGTAGAGACAACCACCATAATATTAGAATCAGACCAACAACTCTTCTGGGAAGAAAATAGCAGTTCTTTTCAAACAGGAAGGGAAACCTGATGTTTGAAACATCAATAAGCTTTGTCAAGCAGTCAACTTCTGTTGAATCATGCAGTTTCAGGTAAAACGTCATGTGGAAGATTTGGCTCAGATGAGAGCGGAGCAAAAGTCAAGTTTATAACCTTTACTACCAGGGTTAAACACAAGCTCTTCCTCCTATGAAATCATTACAATATACTATGCAGCCTAATATCTAAAAATAAGATGAAATGACAAGTTGATGCATCTAAACAAAGTCTTTCTGTCTATGATGTTGACAATGTCACTAGCTGGTAGCTACTGCAAGTCACACTTGCAGTATGTGTTTACATACAGAGAGCTGCTTATCAGCATTCAATGACGGCAGGTTTATGCAAAATACTAATCTTTCTTTGGATTAGTTTCAAGCCTTATGCTTAAGATATCATAAAATCTAGGGCCATCCATCCCTTCTCTCTCAACAAAAGAGAAGAAAACAAAACGGAAACTACAGTAAAAGACATGAACAGCCACATACCAAAATTATCATCATCACTCCACTGAAAGAGTGGTCAGTATTATATTTCTCTTGAAATTGAATATGTTAGGGCTTGTTTGGCATCAGTTTTGGTTTTCAGTTTCCTGTTTTTTTGAAAACCATAAACCAAAAACAGGAAACAAGAAAAAGGTGTTTTCACTTTTCTGTTGTCAGTTTTCAAAATTATCATGATTTTAATAAGTTCAATACTTTAAAAAACAAAAAACCAAAAAACAGAAAACCACAGTAATGCCAAACGAACCCTTAGCTGTCAGCTTTTAGAAAGATATGATTTTGGAATTTTGGGTAAAAGACGTTCAAGGACCATTTACCAATACAAGGGAAAGAAAAAACTCTATATACATATATAACTTTCATGCATTATTTGGGTCATGAATACCATGGATGGAGGCTGAAGCAAACAAGCACCATCTGTTTTTAGAAGAAGGCTATGTTTAGTTCACATGATCTGATCTTTTCTAATATGATCATAGCCGATGTAAGATGATATCATCTTCACTAAGTTGAACTGAACATAGCCGAAGTACAGCTAGTCAGCCATGGAGGAAAGAGTAATACAAGTACCAACAAAGATGATTTTATTGAGAATGAATTCACAATGAGGCTCCATGGGCAAGAGGGAAATAATATGAAAACTGCTACCAATAGCAAGCAGTAGTGAGCATTACATGATTAGCCATTTCTCTATAAAAAAACCTCACAGTCACATATCATACATTGATATTATGAAATTACTTTTTATTTAACACTCTCCTAGAGCAGCATTAAATCTTATCTAAGCCTCAAACCACAGAACAAAGTGAGAAAGCATGGAATTTAATAATAATAATAAAAAAATCAGGACATGTACGTTCAGGAAAAAAAAAAAAAAAAAAAAAAGGAAAGGAGTGAAAGGACAAACCGAGTAATTATCAGGAATTGTTTGTCGATTAAGAGATGCCTCGATAGTAGTTGTAAATTTATACAGAATGGCTGCAATAACAGCTGCAGTGATCGCTCCTAAGAACGCCTGAACAGGGGATGGTGAAGATTTAGGTTCAATCGAGACCGATCCAATTGCTTTTAAGCTATCCAATGCTTCCTCTTTCAAACTCTTTGCACCAGAGGCTCTCATTCTCTAAGACCACAAAACATCTACAATACATTAATATCTCAAGAAGACAATAACTTTGCTCGAGTATTGAAATCACATGCCTCAATTGGTAAAATGATATAACCAAGAACATTGAAAATCTAAAAGATGCAAGGGCCAAGAGATCATTTTGCTAGGAACCTAAGTGACCAAGTATGAAATGTAATAAGCCCAACCAAAAGACCGTCTTTATCAACAGTTAACAGGAAGGCAGAATCCCAAAAACCAACTCCAAAAACTACCATCTCAAAATCACAATTCTGAACATTTATGCTTGCTAGCAATTCAACAACTATACCAACCTAAAGCAAAGATCTCTTACAGGCCTGAAAATGAAAATGCAATATATCTAGTGGTCAAAACATATTTTACTCCCTTGGTCGCACATTAATAAGCTACAATTCTATTTCTATATAACAGGTCACTCCATATTTACCTATTAAACAAATTTGCCTCATTTCTCAACAAATCTACAAACTATAAAGGCGAATTCTGGTACTTCAAACCGAGTCCTTAAGATGATCTCGTACCAATGGTGTCCTATTAAAGAGGTAAGGAGGAGCGAAAATAACTACTCATTATATGTATAATTAGCATAGTATTTTTGTGATTAAATCACCATATATTCATGAAAATGGGATCATTATTCTCAATTATCATGACATATTCATGATAAACAAACCAAAAGATATTCATTCAATAGCCATGAAAATACATTAAACAACTATGAATGTGCATTAAAAAAACATTGAAGATATGACCAACAACAATATAAATACAATAAACCATCAGCATTTGGCAAAAATTAATACTTATGCTACTTGATTTATCAAAGGAAGCTTTACATTGTTTATATATACGTGCACCAGGCAGGTAAGCCGTATCATTATCCACACAATAGGCAATATTGAAATAATGAAGTTCAATGAATTCCAAATTAAATCTACTAATAAACAAGTATAAAGCCAGTATCACAAATTTGAAAGAACCCCACAAAACCAAGAACAGCAATTTAATCAAACAACACACAATCAAACACAATTCTTCATAAAAACCATGAAATGGATAAGAAACAATATACCAATTCCTTAGCTCGTTTAGCTCTGCGACGAATAGAGCGAAAGAGAAAGACAGTAATAGCCCCAGTAAGAAGAACACTGGTGGAGACTTGAAGAGGGGTAGGGTCGTCATTTGTGGCAAATATCGACGGAGTATCCGGCGAAAGTTCGATGGGTCCTTCTTCCACGGCGGCGAAGAGCGGCCATGGTTGAGAATTGGGGCGGAGATTGGAGGAGAGAGAGTGGGTTAAAGTGGGTTTGTGGAGAAAAGTGAGTGGAGGAGATAGAAAGGGTTTAAGGAGAAGATGATGAGAAGGAGTGAGAGAATTTGGAGGAAGAAGAAGTATGGATTGCAACATTTGTGCAACTTCAATGGTGTTTTTGGGAGCTTACTATCACTGAGTTTAAAGGAAGAAGATGTATGATTTTGGGCATTTCTGTTTTTTTCCCGGCTAAATTCCTACATTGTGATCCGCTAAAATTGGTTTTGGATAGATATTCTTAAAGATGGCTGTGGCCGGGTGCGTCCTTTACTCTTGAACAGGGAAAAAGTAATTATACGTCTATATGAGATGAATATGACACGACATGACATAATATGTTACTAGTTACTTTATGTGTTGAGTAAATTTCACACAACTTGAGACACGTAAATTCAAGTTGGGCCTAGGCCAATCATTTGTATACGATATGACATAATACGTTATCAGTCATGTGTTGAGTAAGTTTAGCACGACTTAAAACCCGTAAATTCAAGTCATGCCTAGGGTAACCATTTGATAAACGACATGACATAATATGTTACTAGTCATGTGTTGAGTAAGTTTGACACAACTTGACACTCGTAAATTCAAATCGTGCCTAGGCCAACCGTTTGATTAACAACATGACATAATACATTACTAGTCATGTGTTGAGTAAGTTTGACACAACTTGACACCCATAAATTCACTTCGTGCCTAGGCCAACCATTTGATTAACGACATGGCATAATACGTTACTAGTCATGTGTTGAGTAAGTTTGACACAACTTGACACTTGTAAATTCAAGTCGTGTCTAGGCCAACCATTTGATTATCATGGTATAACTGTAGCTACGAGGTTGGATCATGGCCATGTGAGCTTGGTATAAGGTAAAATCAAAATGCATTTATAGGTATTTTAACATGATCATGATTCAAGATTTATAATGGCTACCCAACTATTGTAGTTTCTAATGTGTGCAAATTCTATTATAATACTGTAACATTCTTTCCGTTAAAAAAAATGTTACATTCTTTCACAAAAGATATACTCCGTATTAAAAAAAAAAAAAAAACCTAATCAAATACACTATTAGACACACCTTCAACTTTCTTTGAAATAATGATTTACTTTCTTTGAAATAATGATTTACAAACCGTTCCAATATAGTTTTTTTTTTTTTTTTTTTTTTTTTTTGACAAAGAGAACACAGAAAAAAATTAAAAAGAAGAAGATCTCTACGACGAGCCGCTCCAGCCAAGGAATGAGCTTCCGTAATAGCTGACTTAGGAACCTTTCTATTGAGACAAGTAGTAAAACCCGACAAGATGTTACGGATGTCCTGAACAGTCCAGCACACTGACATATCCACCGATTCTTTGCACAAAAGCAAAGTAGAAATAATAGAACAGTCAGTAAGGAGAAGAAGCTTAGTAAGACCCCGTGAACGAGCTTGTTGAAGACCAAACAAACAGGCTAGAAGTTCAGAATGGAGAGCCGACCCAGCCACACAAGCTTTAGCTCCACCACCCAATGGATGTTGTGACTCAGTGTTACAAAACAACCAACCAGTACCCGCCTCATGAGACTCCCTGTCCCAAGCTCCATCAAAGACCATAAGAGTATCACAGATATCCTCCAGCTTGCCACAAAGAGCAAATGTTGTAGGCTGAGAAGGAAACCCCGGAGGCTTGTCAATTTGTGTAAAGGTAAGGGTACGAGCATTCTGACTCCTGAGACACCAATCTGACGCCAATTCTAAAATGGAATTGGGAGAATAAACTGCCGAACGAAATCTAACACTATTTCTGGTTAACCAAATAGCCCAACACACCCCAAAGAAATAATCCAAAATGGACCAGTATTTCCCTGAACTAAGACCTGAAATAATACCCGTAAACTAATCTAGAAAAGGCAAATGATGACCAGGTGTAGGAAAAGGTCCCCAGTTAACAAAGAACCATAAACAACCAATAAAGAGCAGTCACGAAACAAATGATTCCTGTCTTCCACATGACTATGGCAGAAAATACAAGTCAAATTCACAGGAATACCTTTGCGAGAGAGAACCGCCATAGAAGGGAGAGCATCAAGAACAATCTTCCAAGCTAACATCTTCCATTTTGGAAGAATAGGTAAACCCCAAAGACGTTTCCACCAGGAAGGAGGAATAAAAGAGACAGGAGGGTTAACATGTTGAGATAAAATATGTAAATAAGCTGACTTTGTAGAGAACTTGCCATCCTGTGTGTATTTCCAATAAACAAAATCATCAACTGCCTTTAAAGGACGCTCCAGACTCAGAATAGACATAGCCACAAACTGAGGAAAAAGAGATCTAACCTTAGATGGATCCCAAGAAGTTGAGTTGGCAGATAAAAGCTCCGAAACATACATGGGTCTCGCCTGATAAGGAATCGAATCCTTAAAACTCACCTTAACGTTGGGCAACCAATTATCATCTAAGATGTTGACATTCTTTCCTGACCCAATCTTCCAAGTAACATCCTCTGAAAGAGCAAAGTTCCCTTGAAGAAGTCCACGGCTTCCCCACGAAGGACGGGAACTAGAAATATGTGACCTATGTTGAAGAAGCGCAGGGTATTTAGCTGTAAGAACACGAGAAGCTAAGAGTTGAGGATTATGTCTCAATCTCCAAGCTTGCTTAGCTAGCAGAGCAACATTAAAGGACTGAATGTGGCGGATTCCAAGACCCCCCAATCCTTTTGGGAGATAAACAACAGCAGCAGGAGCCAAGGCCAGCCCCTTAGACGTTTCCCCAGACTTCCACCAAAACCGTAATAAAAGAGAGTTGATTTTATCACAAATCGTAGAAGGTAATTTGAAAACCGAGAGAATATGGTTAAAAGAAGCAATAAAGATAGAGTTGATAACAACCAACTTAGCAGCAGCCGAAAGCCTGAGAGAAGAAAACACGGAAAGCCGCTGAACCAGCCTATCAATCACAAACTGAAACTCTTTGCATTTACTCCGTCCCATATCCACAGGTAGCCCTAAATAATTCCCAATGGAAGGGCGAGCCTTCATTTTAAGGCTATTCGAAAGGTAATCTCGATAATCATCCGGAGTGTTAAAACTAAATCTAACAAAAGATTTCTGAATATTAATCATTTGACCGGAGATCGAACAAAATTCATTGACCACCGAAATCACATTATCACAGACCTCAAGAGATACATGAAAGAAAAGCAGCGCATCATCAGCAAAGAAGAGATGCGAAATAGAAGGAGCCCGACGAGCAATACGAATACCCCTGAACAAGCCCCGTTGTTCATCACGGCGTAACATCAAAGACAGAACTTCCATACACAACACAAAAAGGTAAGGGGGTAGAGGATCCCCTTGCCTCAGCCCGCATTTAGGAATAAAAGGTGGCGAGGGAGAACCATTGACCAAGAGCTGATAGGAAATCGTGGTAACACATTGTTGCAAAATATGAACCCAGTAAGGAGGGAAACCAAATCTTCGAAGAACATCCCAGAGAAATTCCCAATCAACCCTATCATAAGACTTATTCATATCTAACTTTAAAGCAGCAGAATACTTTTTAGAACACGAATTAGACATGTAAGAAAGTAATTCATGGGCCAGCAAACCATTATCTGCCGTTAATCGACCCGGAACAAAAGCATTCTGAGTATCAGATATGAGAGAGGGTAATACCTTTCGAAGCCGATGAGTAAGGCATTTGGCAATGCATTTATATACCGCATTACATAAGCCTATCGGGCGAAATTGGGAAGCTAACTCAGGATGGTCCACCTTTGGGAGAAGCACCAGGAAGGTACGATTCCACTCTCGAAGTAGGTAACCATGAACAAAGAAAAACTGAACTGCTTCCGTGATCTAAGGACCAACTATTGCCCAGTGCTGCTTGAAGAAAGCTGAAGTAAAACCATCTGGACCCGGGGATTTATCACTCCCAATATGAAACATAGCCTCTTTAATTTCATTGGCAGAAAAATCCGTCATGAGAAATTGGAAATCAAGCTCTGAAAGAGTGGGAAGATCCAAATCATCCCAGTTATAGGAAGAAGCAGGAGAATTAAGCCCCCGACAATTATACAGTTCAGTAAAATGGTTTTCCAAGATAGAAGAAATCCCAGCTTGATCAGAAATCCATTCATCATGCTCATTTTTTCAAACACAAAATTTTGTTCCGTCGACGACAAGCCTGGACTGAACGAAATAAAAGACTAGAGTGAGACTCACCAAAAGCATCCCAGCGAACTTTGCACCGTTGCTTCTAGAAAAGAAAAGTTGTTTGGGCCCTGGAAATTTTCTCTTCCCGCAAAACAAGAAGGTCAGATCTTTCTTGAGCATTTTGAAGACGAAAAGAACCCAAAGCTACAGATTTCTCCAAATCTTGCCAGTCTATACCCCATTTGCGCTTATTTGAGCACACCACCGAAGCATATGACCTTTCACCTCTTCTAATTTTCTGGAGATAGAAAACATGAAAGAACCAGAATGATTCTTAAGCCAATCAAAACCTATAATATCCGTAATTTCCTTTATACCCAGACACCAGTTTTCAATTTTATAAGGCCGTCGACGAGTACAAGTAATCCCTGATTCTTTCAAAATAATAGCATCATGATCAGAGAATAAAATAGGCTGGTGGATAAGAGACGCATCGAAGTATGAGTCTAACCATGACTCAGTAGCATAAGCTTTGTCTAGCCTTTCATAAGTGGGATTCTGGAGTTGTCCATTGGTCCAAGTAAACTGGGGTCCCGAGAATGGAATATCTATAAGTGCATTCTGTAATTTCCATTCTATAAACTGGTGACGGCCAGGAATTTCTAAAGAACCCCCAATTTTGTCATCCATATATTCAACCTGATTAAAATCACCTATAAGAACTACATTCGAAATTGAATTTAAAATATTGGTGATTTTTTCCCAAACCAAGTAACTAACAGAAGTATGAGGCGAATCGTACACAAACAAGATGTATTTTATTGCTTGTCCATGACCTTCAACTTTACAAAATATTACATTAGGAGATATAGATACGGGAGTAACTACTAGCGGAGCAAACCAAAAAACCACTAACCCTCCACTAAGGCCTACCGCATCACAACCACAAAAGCCATCAAAACTAACCGAAGCTAATTTTTTTACAGCTACATCAACTGAAACTAAAGTTTCCATAAGAAACATCATATCTATACCAAAAGAGCGGACTAGAGAAACCACATACGGAATCTTCGGGGAGTCCGCCGTACCAAGACCCCTACAGTTCCAAGCACCAACATTCATGGCCCTGGAGGTGGCCCTCGAAGGTGAGCCACCGAACCTTGATCAGAGGAAGACGAGGCTGAGTCAGAAACCGATTCGCCTCTAGAACCCTTGCGACGCTTAATTTGCTTGAGACATGTGAAGCAACTCGGAGAAGTAATTGTTGGTGGAGTATCAGGCTCGGAAGGTGAAGCTGAACGTTTGGATGGGCACGAATTTTTAACCCACTTCCAAATTTTCTCCTTTCCTCTTGACATCTTAAGACGAAGAGGAATCTCCATTTTATCTGCTGCAATGGCAGAGTGGGGCGGAGATTCCACTGGAGCAACCAGGCTGGCAGGGGCAAATTGCGGCGACCAATCCATCGGAGTTGGTTCATCAGCCTCGGCAGATGAGGCAATAGAAATAACCGCCGGGGAATTGTTCACTGACGGAGTAGACTGAGAAAACTCGAAGCCCCCAGAAGAGGAATCCGGCTGGTAACCTGAATCTTCAGCCACATTCGTCGGAAAAGAAGAACCAAGCGACGGTGATGGTGAAGCCGAAAGTTGCTGCGACGAGGAAATAGGAATTGGGGAATTTTCAGCCAACCAGTTGCTGGGACCTGGCCCAAAAGGATCTGGGTATATCAGCCCAGTTGGGCCCAGAGGCGGAGGAGAGAAAACAGGAACCGGGTCCCGAGTTGAAGTACCCAAATCTTGAAATAAAACCCCTCTATAAGTGGGCTCAGATTGGGGACCAAGATTAGTCATGCCATGAACTGAAGCAGCTGCCCTATACGGGTCCATATCATTTAAAAGGTTGGACGGCCCAGTCTGGGTTGGATTATTACCTTGACCCGTATCCAAAACCTGGTGAAATAGATGACCATGAAAAATCTGGTGAGGAAGTAGAACAGGAACACGTGGAGGTAGGGACCCCTGTTGAGTGTCATTCCCATGATTATCAGCTGAAGCACGTGTAGGATATGATGTTCCCAGTTAACTATCTGTTGCCAGCCTCGCCGAAAATTAGATGCATGAGTTCCATGTGTAAATTCAGGAGGTGACGGTGGCGGTGCATCATCAACCTCAAGATCTTCTCGGATACACCGATTAGCACCCAAATCACGGCGCCAAACCTCATCCCTGCTATTTCGAAACCCAGTATACGGAGGACCGGGAAATAAACCCGGAATAGATGCGGATGGCAGCGGAGGAGGCCGAGAATTAACAGAACATGTTGAGAAGTTATCAATGACGTCACTTAGTGAATCCCAATCCGATGGGTGAGAGTCCGCCGGATACTCAAATGGATCATCTTCTTCATTATTACCAAACCAAAGCTCCGTAGTCCAATTATCCGAATTTGGAACAATTCCTCGAATTGAATTTGTGTATAGCAAAACATCCGTAGGACCAAATAGAACACGTGCGCCGTCTTCGTGTAAATTACAAAAACGACGCTCCAACTGATACTTACTGAATTCATATGATTTGGGACAGGTCTCACGACCATGTCCGACAAATCCATACTTTTTGCAAAAGCGGAATATTCCCTCGTATTTAAATCTAACCCATGTCACATGATTACCATAGGTTGGAAAGAAACAACCCGCAATTAAAGGTAATGACAAATCAACTAATATTTTAACTTTAGGCCTCGGAATAGGAAACTGACATGTATGATCTTCTTCCATGAGTAAGTCACCAACGTGACGAAGGACATATGATGCAACCTGGGGCACCGAATAACGAATTGGTAGACCCTGGACTTGAACCCACATCGGAGCTAAATTAAGATTCATATTTTCCGGAACTTCATGACCTTGGAGACGTTGCAACACCATAAGGCTACCTTTGAAATGAACCCAACCTCGTTGATCCAAGTCATCAGCGTCATATTCATTAGAACAACAAAAAATAAACTCCGTGCCGTAAGAGAAGACCCGTACCGGACCTCTAAGATGCCAAAACCTTGAAACCAGTCGTTGAACAAGAGCTACTGTGAATTTTCTAGCATCCCAAAATTTTCCTATCACAGTACACTTCCAGTCAACATCTCCATCACGAAAAGATAAAGGAGGAAGTTCATAGGTACCAATAACATGAGGATAGACAAACGTCCTTGGGAAAATTCTATCAGACATGATTTTTGCTAAATATTTTTAGATTTTTTTGTTTTTTTGTTTTTTTTTTTATTAGGAAACTAAGAAGGAAGAACAGGGGATAAGAGTAAACGCAGAGGAAAATAAGAGAGGATTTCTCTCACTAGGACTTTCTCTCACTAGAGAGTTTCGCAAGTATTTGATTAGTTAAATCTATTATTTGTTAATTGATTTTTTTTGTTCATATTTTATTACTTATGTTCGTAGATGCAGACAATTGAACAATAAAAAATGTTGATACAACTGGTGCTATTGCATAACATACATCATTGACATTTAGCTTCTCAAAAGTTTATTTCATTTTCAGAAATTTTGCTCGTCTTAAGAAGTTTATGTCATTTTTCAAAAGTTAACTCAATCAGTAAAGAAAAAACCTCAAATAAAGTTAGGTAGATACATTTAATGTACACGATGGGAAGACAAACCTCGAAAGATAAGTATTAATTAATAGACTTGATGTATATTGTAGTACTTGTAAATGGGAAGAGGCTCAAGCAATGGTAGCACTAGTAGAAAAAGTGCTATTTGTAACTGTAGGCGTCGCTTGAAGTGCGCCTACGTAAAAAGCATGTTGTGAATATGCTTGGAACTCATAGAAAGTGGGAATTGACATAATACGATTAGGGACAAATAAAGTAGGGAGCCGCCAACAAGTTTTTAAGGAACTTGTAAACCGTTAACGGATCATAAAAAGGCAACCACGATAAAGGGACAACGAAGGCAACAACGATTGACCCGTGAAGGTTACACCCCATTCATAATCCATGAGATTACTAACTCCATATGGTTCGGAACCACAAAAGGAGGATCGGGGATGATGGTACGAAGTGAGTCATGGAGTCACATTCGCCCGTATTGGCCTCTACTCGATTCTTATAGTGAAAAGTGATTCCTGCGATCTCAAAGGCATACAAACAAAATATTCAATTTGCTCCAAACTATTATTAAGCTAATTAAATTGGTTGAATATTAATGCAACACATAATTCTAAAATATTGTGATCACTTGATTAAACAACAAGATTAAAAAGGATCCTAAACCGGTTGTCCAAATTATCTTATTAGGCGTTATTTTCAATTACATATTCCCTTTAAACATGCAATATGGTGATCAAAATAAATATAATAAAATAAACATTAACATTGGAAGTAATTTAACAATAATAGCGTTATAAAATAACCTAATCATGATACTAGCAATATAAAATAAAATAAGAGTAATTAATTTAATTAATTACTTACATTCAGCACGTTCCTTTAAATTGCTACATCAAGAATAAACTGTTAGTAACTTCAATAAAAAAATTTAAAGTAAATGAAAATTAAATTAAATAAAAAGTAGAGTTAATTTGGTCCAAACCCTCAGTTATTTATACCTTTCACGCCTTGGTTTAAGGACGGAACCACGGGTTTAGTATAGACTCCTTGGAGTGCTTAGGGGAATTATTATGGAAGAATAAGGAGGATAGAAATTAGGTTAAAGAGGGAGAAGAGAATGATTTTTGGTGTAAGGTGAGAGAGAATGATTATCGGTGCCCCATACATCAGAAATGAGGGGGTATTTATAGAGAAAATGTGCTGAGGGAGCACACGGAACCCTAAAATGATAAAAACCCTAAAAAAGTATCCCGCGATACGGCAAAGTGTACCGTGACACGGGAAGTCCCACCGTCAGACGGCAAACTTTCCCGCGACACGGTACATTTTTAGTGTGACGCGGGAAATTTTCAGAAAACGGGAAAGAAAACGCGTTAAGGGTTTACGCGGAAAAGACACGGAATGTCCCGTGACACGACACAGGTACCATGACACGGTAGTATCCACCGTGACACGGTACAGTACACCATGTCACGGTATGGGAGACGCGGAAATTACACGGAAACAGCTCCGTGTCACGGGGAATCCCACCGTCAGACGGTGTAAATTCCCGTGACACGGTGGAAAATGCCGTGACGCGGGAGTTGTTTAGGTACGAAGAACGCAAATAGGACACGGAATAGCCCCGCGTCATAGCAAGGGCACCGTGTCACGGGGATTCCCACCGTCAGACGGTGCAATTTCCCGTGACACGGTGGAATTGCATTGTGCGCGGTGATTCCAGGTTTTTACCCGTTTTTAAAACCATCATAACTTTTGATCCGTCACTCGGAATGAGGCATATAATATATTATTGGAAAGCTTCTCAAGTCTACTTTCCAAACCAATTATAATCAAGTCAAAATAATATGTAGATTTTAAGTATATGTCTGTTTTAGTGGAAGGGTGTCGGTTTTAGGCCGAGTTTGGTGTTTTGCTCATATCTTTTTCGTTATAGCTCATAATTGGGCTTATGATATATGGTTGGAAAGCTTATTTAAAGGCCTATCCAAAAAAATAATAATTGGATCAAAATTTTATATCCATAAAATCAGTTTCTCTCAGTGGACACAAAAAGTGGAAAATAGGTTATGGTTTAGGGAAATGAGCTAGAAATTGGATTGGTTCATGAAATATATTGGATAGAACATGGATTTAAGCACTCCAAAGATTAAATACTTAACTCGACCAATAATGGCGGTGAAAGGTGTTCATCAACGGGTTTTGTTTTGGGGAGACATTTTTAGGTGTCTATAGTAACTCGCGAAATTGACTTTTTGTAACTGGCATTGTTGGTTGCGAATGCTACCGTTACAACTAGTGAAAATTATTCGTAACCGGCTAATGTTAGTTACAAATAATGTATTATTCGTAACTGGCATAACTCAAAGCCAGTTACAAAAAGTCTATTTTCCAAGTAAGAAATCACACTATTTGTAACTGGCATTAAGTTATGTCGGTTACAATAAGGGTATTATTCGTAACTGGCATAACCCAACGCCAGTTACAAAAAGTCTATTTTCCAAATAAGGAATCACACTATTTGTTACTACATTAAGTTACGTCGGTTACAATAAGGGTATTATTAGTAACTGGCAAATCATAACGCCGATTACGAATATATTTTTTATTTTTTTTAAAAAAAATACTATTAGTAACTAGCACTAGATTACGCCAGTTACTAAATAAATAATTTTTTTTTTAAATTTTTGATTCGAATACAAAAATGGTAGTATATCCTACCAAAGACCCATCGTACAAAGGGTTATAACCTGTTACAATTCAACCAACAAAACACGTACTACAAATACTTCCATATAACTTAAATTCACCTACAACATACAATACAAACACTCTAAATAGTTCCACACAACTCGAATTATTCATCCACAACCATACAATACAAAAAAATTAATTATACTTTAATTTCCAAAAAACAATTAAAACTTGAATAAAAAAAGCATTGATTTATAATTTAGAAATGTAATAACAATAACCAATAGGCTAAATAAAATTAAAGTAGATAAATAAAAATGTGTTATATTATTTTATTAAGCTAAATGCGATTAATCATAACATCGATTAACAAGATAACTAGTCTTTCAACAAAAAATTAAGCCGAAAAAACTTAGCCCCTTATTCTCGAATCTCATCCAATTCTACATCGTAGTAGGCTGCAAGTCTTGCCAAATACTCCTGAAAAAAAAATGCGTGTATATATATTATACTTTATAAAAATAAAACATCAACCAAAACTTGTAATATATCTCATCAGTAACCTCTTTCCAATTACCCTTGCAATCGCTATGGAAAGATACTATCTCATACATATATCTCATCACATATTAAGCACATTCGGTACCACCACAGTGTTGAGCATACTAATTCAAATGAACACAGTACAATTATTTAATATGTTAAATAATACATTCATTACTAATACAACGAAATAACAAAAATTATACGCTTACCTCCATTCTTATGTGTAGTAATTGTGGCTTACTCATTTTGAAAGCATTTCTTTTGAGGTGTGACCTATATACATTGTAAGGTCTAAAAAAAAATCATAAAAAGCATTAGATTAAACGAAAGAGAAATAACTTTTAATCACATGCATATGAGTACGCAGTACTAGGTATGTTGTGTACTAACATCTTCATTATTTTGGACAACTCTGAGTTTCGAGCGTTTGAAGGTGATTGAATAACATAATCAAATTCATACACAAGACTCATACGCAAATCAATCACATATAATACCCAATGATTCCTACATTTCAATAAACTTGTTTGTATTATTCACATGATTAAAATAATAAAATTATGAAAAAGTAAGGATTTCAAGGATCAGTAGTACATACGCTTCCATATATGGAGCCAAAATGAATTTGCATTGTGCATCCTTTTTCCTTAATTCAGCAAGAAAAGCATTTTTCAACTACATTTGGACTTCAAGGAAATCTTTCTTGATTTCAGTTGCAGAAATTTTTTGGGGCACAAGAATTTGATTTTAGTCTTCTGAAATAATGAGATATGCTCTTCAATTAAGTACCTGCATTTTACAGAAAAAATAAATAATTAATATAATAATAAATGGATCTAATAAAATTTATTTCATAGTGAAACAAATTCAAATAACTTAAATGTATGTTAGTATTTACAATATGTAGACATGGATTAATGAAATATTAGCCCATGCTCCTCGTAGTAATTAAGAGACATCATCACTAGTAACATAAATGTGTGTGTCATCCTCTTGATAAAACAATGGAGCCTTCATTGTAATTGTCGTAGTATCATAATCTCCACTTCCTTAAGTCACGCAATAATACAACATAGAACACTGTTCACCAAGACTCTCAACAATATTATTTTCCGGAATAGTTATGTCTTTGCCTTTAATAGTTGAATTCTCTGAGTTAATAGGTCCGCAACTATCAACTTTCTCTTTGGTTTGCACCAATTCATTATCCATATTTTTTGCCAAAGTCATAACCTTCAAGAAAAGATAAATATTAATATAATTCAGTTACAAATATCTTAGATCACTATGTAGCATATCAATGAATTACCTCATCAGTAAAGAAGACTAAATCTGCCGGCCACCCCAAAAAATAACCTTTCGCCTAACCCAACTTAGTGATACCGTCATCAGTCTCTTCTGGGAGATTTAGGTGAGAATAATCACTGTAAACATGGTCAACACTAACTCTATAGATGTCACGGTTCATTTTCTTTTTATGAATCACTCCACTAGGACAAGGTTCTACCGTTCCATCGGCCACAATCACTGAGTTCCCACAGAACTCATCAACTAAAGCAAGACGACATTTAGTTGGGACCTACATAATTGATCATGTTGTAAGAAACATGAAAGCCGGGAAATCACTTACAGTGCAAAAAATTATGGCACGCAAAGTAAAATTTGTACTTGTATGGGCATCGAACGTTGGAACACCTTTATCCCATAAAAGTCTCAAATCCTCCAAGAGAGGCTCCAAGTAGACATCTATGTCATTACCGGGTTGTTTGGGACCCGATATTAGAAGCGACAACATGATGCACTTACGTTTCATACATAGCCAAGGAGGTAAGTTATAAATCGAAAAGGCACCATCCATGTGCTGTGTTGAGAGCTAAGGGTACCGTAAGGATTCATCCCGTCGATACTTAATGCAAGTCTTAGGTAACTAGCCTCTTTACCAAACTCAGGAAATGTATCATCAATATGTTTTCATTGCTTCGAATCAGCGGGGTGCCTAATGTACCCATCTATCTTCCCCTCTTGTGCATGCCACACCAAGTTTTTTGCATCCTTCTTGATAGAAAAAAGTTGTTTAAACCTCGGTATTATAGGCAGATACCATAACACCTTAGCTGGTGGTCACTTCTTGTGATTGAGGTTTGAACCCTCGCGCTTGTAGCGATCAACACCTCACTTTGGACAAGCATCAAGGTTTTCATACTCATTTCGAAAAAGTACACAATCATTAGGACATGCATCGATCTTCGTGTACTCTAGACCTAAGGGACACAATAACTTCTTTGCATAGTAGGTATACTTAGGAATGTCATTCCCTTCAGGAAGCATGTTTGATAAAGCTTCTAACAACGAATTGAAACTTGTATCGGTCCAACCGTTCTTCGCTTTCAAGTTAAATAACGTTAAAACCCCTGAAAGCTTAGAGTACTTTGCACATCCAGGATATAAAGGTGTCTCGGCGGCCTTTGACACATTTTCAAACATACGAGATTCTTTGTTCACATGATCACCCAAATCATCCATCATCTCAGGAATGCGATCCTCCTCGAAATTTTCATCGGTATCCCTTTCATTATTATCACATTGTTCTCTATTCTCCATATCAGCGTCATTGATTGATGACCTACTAGTTGTAGGAATTATTTTCTCACCATGCCAATACCAAATGGTATAATTTTCCATGAACCCACGGCGAAATAAATGGTTTTCTACCACACTAATTTCCTTCCACTTCTTCACATTGTTGCAATCACGACAAGGGTAAAAGATTGTTTCCCCTTTAGTAGTCCTCTGGTGTTCTATAGCAGTTCTACAAGATTCCTCAATCCCGTTTAAGAACTCGGGTTGAGTTCGATTTTCAACATACATCCAATCACGATTCATTTCTAACTACAAATTATAGAAAAAGCAACTACAAACTATTAGAACAAGTACATTAGAAACAAACAAAGACAATTACAATAGAACAACAACCAGAGATTATCAATCAACTCCCACAAGATAAAATACCTCAAAAAACAGTCAAACTCACAAGTATGATAAAAATGCAAGCACATACACTTCATATATGCCTACCACGCTACCACTAATTCATTTTCTCTCTAGAATGATAGTTCGGTAAAATTAATACAACCAATTGGAATAACTGAATAAAATTGGTGTCTTTACTCATTTTCAGCTTTGAATTTCAACTCTGATTTCAGTTATAATTTTCAGTCCTGAATTTCAGCTTTGATTTCAGTTCTGATTTTTAGTTCTGAACTTCAGATATGAAATTCAGCTTTGAAATCAGTTTTGAATTTCAGCACTAAAATCAGTTCTGAATTTCAGCTCTGAATTTCACCTCTGAAATCAGTTCTGAATTTCAGCTTTGATTTTCAGTTCTAAATTTCATCTCTCATTCCCTCTCCCCTTTATTAACCTTTTTGGGCTTTACTTAATCAAATACTATGGTATTGATGTTAAAGTTTGATAGTCTGAAACAGTGGCGGCGAAAGCAATATATCCTACTTTGCTGATAAATGTCAACACTTCTAGCTCTCGAAATCAGTTCTGATAAATGTCTGAGTTATGTCTCACTAAACTCTACCATATGCTCATTATCTTATTGGATATTTTATGTCCCACTATACTATACAAAGTAGTGTTTCAGATTTTGATTGCAGGCTTGGCCTTTATATTCTGTCAAGAACGAACAACAAAGCAAAAGGATGTAATTCAACCACTTGATACACACATTAGCATGACTATTAGACTGAGATAAGTAACAAGCAACTACAATTACAACATAACAACAATTACAACAGCCTGATGTACTCAGCTAGATATGGGAGCCACTCATGATTTTGTCACTGAGGATGACATGAATAAACATGGAATAAAAGTAGTGCATGGTGGTGGTCACATGAAAAAAGTTAATTCCGATGCTAGAATAATTCACGATGTCGCAAAAATTGTGTAAGCCAAGATTGGCGACTAGAGTGGAAGCATCAACTTCACAGAGGCAACCATGGATGACTTCGAGATGGTGCCAGGGATGGATTTCCTTCATGCAAGTATATCAGTTTGCCAATTTCATTTCCTCACTTGGGATCTTAGCTCGTGGTAAGTTCTCAGCCATAAATCTTAAGGACGTGCCCAAGCCATGTGGTAAAGAAAGAAAAGAACAGAAGGGACCTCTTCTCTCTACTATGCAACTTCAAGGGAATGAAGAGAAGTAAGCCAACATTCCTTGTTACGTTTTCAATGAAAGAAGATAATATTGCGCCGAGGGGGGGGGGGGTTATATCTCTCTACCTTTAGAAGAGTGGCTCAAAAAGTTCACAGATTTTCTCTCGGAAGAACTTTCAAAAGCACTCCCACCTATAAGAGGCATAAATCATATATAGTATAGTAATCGAGCGTTACCTCATGTTGGCATGGGAGTTAGACCTCTTACACGGAGCCCCTTCGAATAGTCCCTCTAGAACTTACAAAAATGCATAGATGGTTGGATGAATGGTTAGAATCTGAGTTTATTCGACCTTCTAGAGCTCTTTACAATTCATCAGTTCTTTTCGAGACGAAGTGAGATGAGAGTTTAAGACTATGCATTGAGTTCGATCATTAAATAAGTTTCATCAACACTTCATATATATCACATAAAGAAAAACGTAAAAATTTCCCTTATACATAATATATATAAGGCCATTGTCAACACTAAGATTAGAAATTATACAAAACTCTCTGCCTTCTCTCTAAACTCTCTGTTGCGACCCCCAACCCCATAAAACCCTAGGAACTCGCCGAATTGATGTTCAGTTTTCCTTGCTTTCACTCCATACTCACACCACCTAGCTTCTTCTCCAAGGATTTTAATCAGGATTGCTTTTTGTTCATGAAGAATTGCTTTAAATTCAACAGAATTAGTTCAATCGAGTTTTAAAGATGCGTATCTTCGGATTAGGGTTCTTGTAATTTTTCCTTTTCCTTTTCTAATTTAATTGGAGTTCCGGCGTGGCTGCGGCGCAGCCGAACTCCGGCAAGTCTCCTCCTATTCTTCTCTTACTTCCCTTCTCTTCTTTTTCTTTCCCTTTCTCTTCTTTTAGGCGTCTTCATCCTCACAAATTAAAATCTGAGCCGACGCCATCGCCTCTTCTCTTAAAAATCAATTAATCTCAGTTTAGAAGGTGTTTTATGAGTTTTTTCCCGGCTAAGGAGATTTTGAGAGGCCCTGTATTGCCCACCTCGGAGTGGAAAGTTTACGTTCAAAGGATTTCGCTGGCAAAACAAGAGGTTTAAGGACTAGTCCTAACACCGCCGTCAAAGGTCATTGGTAATTTTGACTGTGACAGAAATGGTAAAGTTAGGGTTAGGGTTTCATGGGTCCTTGCGTTGGTATTGAAAGTTATGTAATTTTGTTTTTAGTATTGAAAGTTGTAAAGGCTTAAATGTTAAAAGCCATGTAGTGGTAAGTTTTAGTTTTTATTTCGTAGTTTGTAAACTATGATTTTATAAATATAATTTTCTATTGTCAAAAAAAGAAAAAAAAAGGCCATTGTCGAAGCTATGTATTTGCAAATATGATATTTGCAAATGTGATATGAGCAACTTCAATGGTTGTAGCTAGAGACTTGCTTGCAATATTAAATAATCCCTAGCTACTAGCTTAACCTTTGGAGCTAGAAAATGCAATTAGCTTGGCCAAAATGCAACTAGCTTGGCCAGTCAAGCTAATTTGATTTGAAAAAAACTTGCTAAAAAACAAATTAGAATAAATAAAATGAAATTTATCAACCTAAATTAAGGAGTTGTGGTCCATTTAAATAGTAAGCTATTAGCTAGCCATTGGAGCTAAAATGATAATTAGCTTAAAAGCTTATGTGGCATACTGGCATGACAAGCTAATTTGACAATTAGCTTGCCATTATAGTTGCTCTAAATTAATTTGATACCAACGTACCATTAGAGGTGTCAATTCAGATAACCGGATGGAGTTTGGGTCGGGTTTATTTGGGTCAGGTCTGTTCGGGTCGGATACGTTCGGGTCAAAATCATTCTTTTAATTTAGATTGGGTCGGGTCAAATTTAGGTCAGATCAAATTTGGGCCCTGGTCTATCGAGTCCGGGTCGGATATGGGTTGGGTCAACTCTAGATCGGTTCATGTTAGGTTCGAATAAATACGGATCAAGTTCAAAATGGGTTTAACCGGTTAATTTCGGGTCGGATGATTTTGGGTCAGGTTGATTTCGGTTCGGTCAAGTTTGGTTTGATTAATATAAGGTTGATCCGTTGATTCATTAATTGGTCAATTTCAATTCAATTCCTTTCTTGTTTGGCTGGATTTTAATCGAGTTGACCCAATTCATATCCAAATAAGGTTAGTTTTAAACTAGAGTTATTATTGAGTTTTAACCTTATTATTGGGTAAATATCATGTCATTCATGTATCATATTTTTTATCAAGTTGAAGGAAGAGGTTTTAATGTTTAAGTATTACAAATTATTTGTACTAAATTTTTGATGAGACAAATATAAAGCTTAGAAAGTGATTTTTATTTATATATAATTGGTATATACATGTGATGAGTGTCATTTATGGCGCTCATAGGGTAGTCTTTTAGGATGATTTCATCCCTTTTTCATGCTTTCTATCTTATTTTTGGTCCTTTTTCCTTTAGTTCCTCTCTTTCCTTCTTTCTTTGTGTTTTTCGTGTTTTCCTTTTATTTGGCCCTTTTTCCCTTTTATTCCTTCCCTTTGTTTACTCTTGTAGGTACCTAGGAGTTGTCTTTTCAAAGGGATCAAGATGATATATTGACTAAGCAAGGAGGAAGCAATCTGCTCAGAGAGGGCTTGCAGAGGGCTTATAGAGGGCTTGGAGAGGCCTTAGAGAGGGCATCAACTCTTGCCAGGTTGCCGCGGGCGCGGGTCTTGAAGGCCGCGGGCGCGGGCTCGATTGCACCAAATTAGCCAAAATGGACCAGGAACTCTCCGAGGTCTGGCTGCGGGCTCCCCGCGTGCGCGGGTAAATTGGAGAGAGCGCTCCAGATTAGAGAGACCACGACCCTCTAATTACTCTTTCGGAGCAGGGGATTCGCCGCGCCCTTACCGCGGCGCGATGGCTTTTGCCGTGGGTGTTGCCCAAACAGCTCGCGGAGTTTGTTATGGGTTCCGTACCCATTTCCCCGCAGGCGCGGGATTTCTTAGAGAGGGCGCGGGAATCCTGTTTTCCTTCTTTGCCTATAAATACACTTGTAATTCCTTCTTGAAAACCAACTTTTAGATAATTTTCATTAGCTTAGTTTTAGAGAGAGAAGATTGAGAGAAGTTCTTGGTTTTGGATTTGTATTTCAAAATTGGTTCAATTGTGCTTGGATTTCTTCATCTTCAATCATTAATATAAGTGAGAATCTCTTCTTTTAGTTCATCTCTTTACTTGTTTGTCTTAGATTCATGTTTGATTTCCTTGGATTTGAATTTGATATTGTAGTTGATATTGTTTTCTCTTGATTTTGATTTAGAAGGATGATCAATGCAATTTCTAGTGATTTGTTCTTGAGTTACACTATGATTAGTGAGTAGATTAGTTGCTAGGGAGAAGGGGAAGCATGCTTGATTGATAATTTGTGCTAGTTGATGATCATTGATTGATTGAATTGTTGCAATTAAATTGGTTGACATAGTTTTGCATGTGATTAATTAGATTAGGAGTGATCAACCTATAAGATTAATCTAGATTGCATTGCAATTCTTAATGACATGAACCATCAATTTGAGAATTGCTTTAATTGATTGAGTTTGATTGTGAATTTCCTTGATTAGCCATTTATAGTGACCCCTAGCTTGGCCTCTAGGAGATAGCTCTTGAACTCTTTTGATTGCTACTATTTTTTGTCCTTTGCAATGCTTGAATCAATTGAATGAACCATCAATTAGCATGATTATTGAACTTGCATGTGGAACCTACATCCCTAGTGTTTAGTTTCTTGAATTACTTAATTAATCTAGCTTTGTTATCATAGTACTGTAGGCGTCGCTCAAAGTGCGCCTACGTTAAAGCATGTTGTGAATATGCTTGGCACTCTTAGGAAGTGGGAATTGACGTATACGATTAGGAATAAATAAAGTAGGGAGACACCAACAAGTTTTTAAGGAACTTGTAAACCGTTCACTGATCATTTAAGGCAACCACGAATAAGGGACAACGAAGGCAACAACGATTGACCCATGAAGGTTACACCCCATTCATAATCCATGAGATTACTAACTCCATATGGTTCGGAACTACGAAAGGAGGATTGGGGATGATGGTACGAAGTGAGTCATGGAGTCACATTCGCCCGTATTGGCCTCTACTCGATTTTTATAGTGAAAAGTGATTCTTGCGATCTCAAAGGCATACAAACAAAGATTGAATTTGCTCCAAACTATTATTATGCTAAATTGGTTTAATATTAATGCAACACATAATTCTAAAATATTGTGATCACTTGATTAAATAACAGGATTAAAAAGGAACCTAAATCGGTTGTCCAAATTATCTTATTAGGCGTGATTTTCAATTACATATTCCCTTTAAACATGCAATATAGTGATCATAATAATAAATAATAGAACAAAAATTAATATTGGAAGTAATTTAACAATAATAGCGTTAGTCAAATCAAATATAAAATAACCTAATCATGATGCTAGCAATAAGAATAAAAATAAGAGTAATTAAGTGATTAATTACTCACTTTCCGCGCTTCCTTGAATTGCTACATCATGAATAAACTGTTAGTAACTTCAATAAAAATATAAATCAAATTGAAATAATTAAATTAAATTAAATAAAAAGTAGAGTTAATTTGGTCCAAACCCTCAGTTATTTGTACCTTTCACACCTTGGTTTAAGTATAGAACTTTGGGTGTTGTATGGACTCCTTGGAGTACTTAGGGAAGTATTATGAGAGAATACGATGGCTAGTGTTTAGGCTAAAGAGGGAGAAAAGAATTATTTGATAATCAAGATTTCTGATAATTGAAAAAGGGGTGATATGAACTCTATTTATAGGAAAAAAGAGGGTCGAAGAATAAAAAAAAGATCGAGTTCGAATCGGATTAAAACTCTTGCGATAGACAACAGTTTTTGCGGTTTTTGTTTTTATCATATCTTTTGATCCAGAAATTGGAATAATATGAATAAGATATCGTTAAAAAGCTCTTGAAGTCTAATTTCTAACCCAATTAGAATCAGATTAAAATATTTTGTAGAATAAAAGATATGGCCGAAATAGTGAGACGGTGTCAGTTTTGGATAGAGTTTGACATTTTATTCATATCTTTTCTGTTATAGCTCGGAATTGATATTATAATATACCATTGGAAAAATAATTTCAAGGGCTATCCAACCATAAAATTTTGGATAAAAACTATGAGGCACGAAAATAATATCTGTCTATCTTTGAACGTCTTTCAATTCGGATAAAAATAGGATTTTAAAAAAAAGGAGTTTTATTCAATTTCAAACTCTTTAATCTTATCTTTTCAAAAATGAATAATTAAGATCTTTTAGAAACTTATAGAAGCTTCTAATTAATCCTAATTGGTTTAGGAATTGGATCAAATAATTTGGACCCTCCACATGATCATTGGGTCGTAGGTAAGGTGGGCTTAGGTTCGGTTTGGGCTAGTTTAATATTTTTGCCATAACCTAATCGTTATAGCTCGGATTTGGGCTTATAATATATCGTTGGAAAGATCTTTTAAAGCCCAATCCAAATATTTAATCATTAGACCCAGATTATGGACCAAAATAAACATAAATAAATGTTTTTATAAAAAGGACACGAAATGAATTATTTTGGGTTTAAAGGCACGAAAAGAGGAAAATAAGTTATGGTTTGGGGCATTGGGCTAGGAATTGGGTTGGTTTATGAAATGAAAATATGGATTTAAGCACTCCAAGATTAAATAATCAACCCGACCAATAATGGCGGTGAAAGGTTGTTCATCATCGGGTTTGGTTTTGGGGAGACATTTTTAGGTGTCTACAGAAGCCCCCACTTTGACTGAGTTTATAGAAACGTCAGTTTCAAAAACGATAGTCAAAGTAGTCGATAGGGACGGAGAATGATTTAAGACGTTCTGCGATCTTAAATCACTCTGTATACACCGATACCTGCAATAAATGTTAATTCCACAGATAAAAGAGTAAAGGGATAGAACGCTTATCTGACAACAGTGTATCAGTGACAAATGAGTTTGGTATTTTCCTATGCTTGAAGGAGTCAACCGGATGACGTTTGTTGAAATGCTTTCCATGCTTGAGGAAAGCCGACAGATGAGTTTGGTAGCTTTCTAAGCCCGAATGAAGAAACCTACCGTATGACACTTTCCATGCTTGAGGAAAGTCGACATATGATTTTGGCGTTTTTCTATGCTTGAAGAAATCCACCGATAATGCTTTCCATGCTTGAGGAAAGCCGACAAAGGAATTTGGCGGTTTTCTATGCTTGAAGAAATCCACCGATCATGCTTTCCATGCTTGAGGAAAGCCGACAAAGGAATTTGGCGGTTTTCTATGCTTGAAGAAATCCACCGGATAATACTTTCCATGCTTGAGGAAAGTCGACAGATGATGAGATGTCAAGTCTCTGTGTATCGAGAACCTTGCGTCATGAAATGATGGTGGTTCGATTGTCCCCGAACGTGGGCTGTAGTTGGTTCGCTTGTCCCCGAACGTGGGCTGTAGTTTGTTCGCTTGTCCCCGAACGTGGGCTGTAAATAGTCTGCTTGTCCCCGGACGTGGGCTGTAGATGGTCCGCTTGTCCCCGGACATTGGCTGTAGATGGTCCGCTTGTCCTCGGACGTGGGCTGTAGATGGTCCGCTTGTCCCCGGACGTGGGTTGTAGTTGGTTTGCTTGTCCCTGAACGTGGGCTGTAGATGAGACCTGCAAAAATAAATTTGCCAATGGACTCGTATATATCGTGATTGACTTAACCACTGACTTGACCAAGTTTGACTTGATGTGACATGACATGTGTATGACTTGTGAGTGTGTGCAGACACAAGCAAACGAAGATGCAAAAGCAAAAATTTTCCGTTGACAGGGTAAAGTCGTATCCCCAAATCAAAAGTAATACCTAAATCCTCTAACTAATGTAGATAGGGAAGTAGGGTCGATCTCCACAGGGAAAAAAGTCTTTCTATTCCTAATTAACTAAAATAATCTAGATTATGAAGTAACCAATATTTATATTTAAATATGAAATTAAACTACTAAGATTTAGAAAAGGGAGAAAACAATATATAAAAGGATCTAGGGCATAGGTTCACCAATAAATAATATTCCAGGGTAAAATATAATAATCATTCATCAAAGCATACATCAATCAGATTATAAAGGGCTTTCGCTACGTTTATAATCACACAATTAATTTACCGGTATTAAATCTCATCTTTCGAATCTCGACTTAACCATTTATAAACTAACCTGCCTATTAAAACTAGACCTAAACATTAATTCTCATCTGTCGAATCTCGAATTAACATTGTCAAACTCATGTATAAAAGATCAGGCCTAATCTAGTCACAGAGCATTAATTCAATCAATAGGAAATTAATCTAGCATTGATAATCAACAACAATAAATTACCCCTTCATTTTATTTATGGATCCCCATAAACCCTAGAAATAAAACTACTCACACATAGTAGAAATTAAACTAATCAAAGCAATAAAGCAAGACATGATAAAAAGAATAAAGTAAATAACTGAGATTAAGAGAAGAGAAATTGTTACCAAAAATAAATCTGGAATTAAGAGTAGAATTAAGAACAAAGGTTTAAGAGAAAGAAATCTAAGAGAACAATTAAGAGAGTAAAGAAAGAGTAAAAAAAAAAAGGAGAGGGAAGAGATCCTAAAATCGTATTACGGAGGAGTATTTATACTCTGTACAAAAATCCTAAACTAAAACAAATTAAAACAACGTTAAGCGTCAACTAATAAATACACGCGCCCGATCAAGTGAGAGAAAAACACTTTCACATTCATACAATCCTATGCACAAAGGTCGGAAGGTCTTTAAAGCTTGTAATGTAAGGCTAGGGTGAAGGGTAGAAATCATTTGGGAACAAGTGAGAGAAAAACTATGCTTAAGGGAGCCAAATCCTAACAAAACCCATGATCAAAATAAATAATGATCAACATCTCCTACATAACCAACTCTAACATCAACCAAATATACTCCAATCATAATAAACAATCCCAACTCTTACATATCACTCATAAGATATAATAATGAAGAAGTGGAGTGAATAAACAAACTTTATTTCCAAACTTGAATTTTTTTCATTGAAGCTCAAAATTATTTTCCTTTGATCAGCCTCCAACTAGAACATTTGAACACTTTTTTTTCCTTTTGAAGTTCACTTAATTTTTCACATTTTTTTTTTCTTGAACTTCTCTTTTTTTTTTTCATAATATCATGCTTAATTTTTCAAGAAAATATAACTCTCAAACTCATCAAAAATAAACATGAATAACAACAAAACAACTTCTCAAAGTCCCACCCAAGTTGTGCAAATAATAAGCACACTACAAACTCCCTCACCTCACTCACTAATAGCTCCCCCAAGCCAAGCGTGGGACTAGTAACCAATGGGGAAAAATAGGCTTGTAATGTGGCTAATAAACAACAAAAAGTCAAGGCAACAACATGGGTAGTAAGAAGGGAACAAATGTATCTACAATATCTGGAGGCTACTTAAAAGAACAAATGCCTTCGTCCTCCACAATGTGCGTAATAATGAATCATATAAATATTACTAATAGTTGCAAACCAATACTCAAATTCATTGACATACCAGGAACTATGGAACTATCACACATTCCTAACCAAATCAACTAGTCAAGCACTATATTCACAAGTGGTTGGACAAAATTGACGCATGTCAAGGTTTCAAGGCAATCAAACATCAAATCATGATCAACTAATCCACAGTTGGTCAGCTGGTGGGGTCCGTCTACTACAAAACGGCCTTTTTCACCGCTATTCGAGTGATAAGGCCACCTAAACGGATAGGGGTCTTGGAAGTGGTGCTGGCCGTGGAATGCCTACTCAATTGGTGAACTATAAACCTACCTATGTTCAATTTCCCGTACCCGTACACATAGTGTCCTATGACAGCTAGTTCGTTAGATTGAGCATTATGGGGCTCGACCCTACCTAAAAAACACAAACCCGCAAATCTTTGCCAGATTTTTGGGACAGGGTGGTGAATAGGTTTGGTACTAGCATGTTGGGGGTCGGGGGTAGGCAAACCAGTCAAAGCATAATATAAGTCACCCATTTTATAGTCCGCATGCCATTGGTGAGATAATTCAGAATTTAATTCAAAAATTTTACAAAATTCTACAAAAGTTAAACTAATATTTCTATTGTTTAACCTGAAAAATAAATTTGGCCCATTTCTACTACTAACAACATGGAAAGTGGACAGGAATTCACAAGTAAGTTCTTGGTAAGTAGGATAGTGCATATCAACAAATTTTCTCATGCCAATGTCATTCAAAAATCGTTTTACAAAATCATACAAACCAAATGATTTTAGGGTAGGGCGGTGTAACCACCGAGAAGGAATTACCTCACGACCGATTAAGTGCTCTAGCCGTTCCTTTTGCTCCCGGCTCGCAATCCGGATCGTCGGCCAGTACGGAAGTTGCAAGTCTGGGTCGTATTCCTCCCTCGAATTAGAGCTCCTACCGAAAATGGACCTAGCCCTCTTTGAAGCCATGTTTAAGAAATGGGTTTGAAAATTTATTGAATTAAATCTGAAAAATTTTTATATGAAAGTGTAGAGGATGAAGAGAGGATCACAAATATGTAAAGAGTTTTGAATTTGGGTAAGAAATGGAGGAGAAATCTTAGAGAGAAGGTAGAGAGAATTTGAGTTTTAGAGAGAGAAAGTAATGGAGGAAAGAAGAAATGGAGGAAGAAAGAAGAAAAGAAAGAAGAAGAAGGGGTCGGACCCGCTCGCGCCCGGTCAGGCGGTGGGTCGCCCGGTCGGGCGGTGGGTCGCCCGGTCGGGCGATCTATTTTTAATTTATTGATGAGTTCTCGCGCCCGGTCGGGCGGTGGGTCGCCCGATTTTCTCCTGGTCTCGCGCCTGGTCGGGCGCCCTTCGCCCGATCGGGCGATCTGTAGGTCCAAAAAGTTCGCCCTTCTCGCGCCCGGCCGGGCGAGGCTTGCCTGATCGGGCGGACAAATTAGTCCTTATACGACGAATTTCGCGCCCGATCGGGCGCCACTCGCCCCGGTCGGGCGAAATTACTTATTTTCAGATCCTTGCTTTCGCGCCCGATCGGGCGAGCTTCGCCCGGTCGGGCCCGAGACTAAATCGGCAAAATATTATTTTTCCTCTTTTCTCCAAAATTTGGTTAACTCTCTTCCTTCAAACCTGTACAAATACTCATAAAACTCATTAAATTCCCTCATCTCTCCTCTCATAAGAAAAAAAAGGAAAGAAAAACTAGTCTAAAAAGCATTAAAAATACGGGTTGCCTTCCGCAAAGCGCTGGTTTATCTAGGTCCCGCACGACCTTCTTACAAAGTACAATATCTAGGACCCTTGGCCTAACGCTTGATCGGGTGGTTTCTCACCCGGTCTAGCAGTGTTCAGGCTGCGATGCGGCTTCCTGACATACTCTGTGGGACGCCAAATCACCTTATCTGGTGGATCCTCCTTGACGTGGAATGGTGGATCTTCAATGCTACGCACTAAAGATCCTTCTTTGATCGAGGATTGCTTCAAATTTTCCTTGCATGCAACACTTGCAACTCGATTCGCACAACTTGCTCGATCGGTTCCAGCTGTTCATCCTCGAAACAAAGACCAATATTGTAGAGTGCTCTTTCTATTGCATCGACTTCCTTTTGCCATTTGTCTATCTCATCTGAAAAAGATGCAACACAAGATACTGCCTCCAAGGGATCTTTTTCAAGAGCTTGGGGCTTGTTAGAATAATTTACAACCACATTAACACTGAAACATTTCCCCTCAGTCATGGAGCTTTTAGGGGCATTATTCAGATTAAAAACAACTTTATCATCCCACACTGATAATGTTAACTTACCACTTCTTACATCTATGACTGCTCCTGTAGTGTTAAGGAATGGTCTACCCAAAATAATTGGGGTTTGCATATCCTCAGCCATATCAAGAACAACAAAATCTACAGGTATATAAAATTTAGCTACTCTAACGGGGACATCCTCTAAAACACCTAGGGGGTATTTGAAAGAACAGTCGGCCATTTGCAGAGTTATATTGGTAGCTTTTAACTTACCCATATTCACCTTAGAACACACAGATAATGGCATGACGCTAACAATAGCACCCAAATAACATAATGCATTATCAATCAAGAGATTTCCAATATGACAAGGGATAGAAAAACTACCCGGATCTTTTAATTTAGGTGGAGACTTATTTTGAAGTACGACACTACACTCTGCAGTGAAAGCTACCGTCTCTACCTCACTAATAGACCTTTTTCTCATCAATATTTCTTTCATAAACTTTGCATACGAGGGGATTTGTGTGATCAATTCAGTAAAGGGAACTGTTACCTTCAAATCTTTTACCACCTCCAGAAACTTACCAAACTACTTATCCAAGTTTGTCTTCAATTGACGATTGGGGAATGGAAGTTTGATAATTGGCTTTGGAGCATTATTACTCTAAGCTTGTCCGGAGTAGCCACCTTCTCTGGAGTTGTACCCTGCAATGTAGAATTAGATATGTTAGTATTATCCTTTAGCCCTGCAGGGCTATCAAGTACATTGTTTGGTTTAACGGAATTAAGATTAGCATTATTTAACAAAACAGGTTCATCAACTCCGGGCATAGAGGGCCCTTCATAGTTTGAACCACTCCTTAGAGTAATTGCAAATGCTTGATCCGTAGGCTTAGTCGGCTGTGCCGGCAGAGATCCCTGTTGGCGGGATTGTAGAGTAGCGAAGAGTTGCGTAATTGATTATTTACAATTTTATTATGCGCTATAATTTGATCAATTTTCACATCTCTGCTCTCCATGTGCTTTTGCATATTAACCAACATTGCTCTAATTTCCACCAGGGTAGGGTCAGAAGATGAGGAGGTTTGTTGTGGTTGGTTCTTCTGGCTAGCATTGGGATGATAATATTTCTGCTGCTGTTGCTGTGGCGCCTGTGGTTCTTGTGGTGGTGGATTTTGAACATTAGTGCTCCGGTAGGAAAGGTACGGATGATTTCGATACCCAGGATTGTAAGTGTTGGAGTATGGGTTATTCTGCCTATAAGCTTGGAAGGCATTAACTTGCTCCACGGAACTCCTGCAATCCTGCTCCCAATGACCTACAATACCACAATTTTCATAGAAAGCTTCATTAGAATTATTATTAATCGCGGAAACATTAGCTACATTAGCAGTGCTCAGATTATCTAATTTTTGGCAAATAGAGGTTAGTTGAGCTTGCAAAAAGGATACAGAGTCGACACTATGCTTCCCCTTGTTAGCAAATCCACTAGGGTTCCCATATTGGGAATTGTGTATCGCCATGTCTTCAATAACCTGACCTGCATCTTCAACATCAAGATTCATAAATCTCCCACTAGCTACAGAGTCTAAAATTATTCAAGAAGAATTTCCAAGGCCATTATAAAAGGCTTGGATTAACTGCCATTGTGCTAAATTATGGTGAGGGCAATCTCTTTGTAAATCTTTGAACCTCTCCCAAGCCTCATATAAAGATTCATCGGCTTCTTGGGCAAAGTTTTGGATCGCACTCCGTAGTACGGCTGTTCTCTCTGCAGGATAATACTTGTTATAGAAATTCAAAACAAGAGTTTCCCAGTCAGTTATACCAAGTGTAGCTCTATTTAAGCCATTAAACCACAATTTAGCTTTTCCAGTTAAAGAGAAGGGAAAGAGAATCTCCCTGATTTGGTCTTGAGTGACCCCGACTTGCCTGATGGTGTTGCAATATTAACAATAGTCGGCAATGTGAAGATTCGGGTCTTCACCCTTGGCTCCACTGAATTGCTTCCTCTCTATCATTGTTATAAATTGAGGTTTAATTTTAAATTGAACCCCATCAAGAGCCGGAGTAGGGGTGAGATGTGGAAAATCCGTAAGCTTTGGTTGTGAATAATCACTAAGCTTCTTTGGAGCCGTCATCTCTGATTCTGCGTCTGATGATGTCTCTGAATCGCTAGAACCAGTTGGAGGACCGCGATGATTATTGTTATTATCACCAGAATCCGCCGGAATTTGCTTGTAGAAATTTTTCTGTCTATGGAAGGAACGTTCGATCTCAGGATCGAATGAGATGCCTGATCTGGAACACCTGGGCATAAACAAAAACTAGAAGCAAATATGAGATTTGTCTCAGAGAACTAACGCTCTCTGAGACAAAAGGGAAATAATCTAGACTACAAAAACAATCAGAAATAAAAATAAAACCGTTTCCCCGGCAACGACACCAAATTTTGACAGGGTAAAGTCGTATCCCCATATCAAAAGTAATACCTAAATCCTCTAACTAATGTAGATAGGTAAGTAGGGTCGATCTCCACAGGGAAACAAGTCTTTCTATTCCTAATTAACTAAAATAATCTAGATTATGAACTAACCAATATTTATATTTAAATATGAAATTAAACTACTAAGATTTAGAAAAGGGAGAAAACAATATATAAAAGGATATAGGGCATAGGTTCACCAATAAATAATATTCCAGGGTAAAATATAATAATCATTCATCAAAGCATATATCAATCAGATTATAAAGGGCTTTCGCTACGTATTATAATCACACAATTAATTTACCAGTATTAAATCTCATCTTTCGAATCTCGACTTAACCATTTATAAATTAACCTGCCTATTGAAACTAGACCTAAACATTAATTCTCATATGTCAAATCTCGAATTAACATTGTCAAACTCATGCATAAAAGATCAGGCCTAATATAGTCACAAAGCATTAATTCAATCAATAGGAAATTAATCTAGCATTGATAATCAACAACAATAAATTACCCCTTCATAATATTTATGGATCCCCATAAACCCTAGAAATAAAACTACTCACACATAGTAGAAATTAAACTAATCAAAGCAATAAAGCAAGACATGATAAAAAGAATAAAGTAAATAACTGAGATTAAGAGAAGAGAAATCGTTACCAACAATAAATCTGGAATTAAGAGTAGAATTAAGAACAAAGGTTTAAGAGAAAGAAATCTAAGAGAACAATTAAGAGAGTAAAGAAAGAGTAAAAAAAAAAAGAGAGGGAAGAGATCCTAAAATCGTATTACGGAGGAGTATTTATACTCCGTACAAAAATCCTAAACCAAAACAAATTAAAACAACGTTAAGCGTCAACTAATAAATACACGCGCCCGATCGGGCACGCCTTTCTTTGCTCCCTAATACTAAACTGGCGCTCGGCCGGGCGAGTCACCGGGCACCAGCCTAAGCTTCTCCCGCCCGGCCGGGTGCGCCTCCGGGCACCAGCCTCTTTGGCCGGGCGGCTCATTTGGGCCACTATTTGGACTACGATTGGGCTCCAATTCTTCGGGCCAACTGGGTTTCCTCTTCAGGTCTTGAATACTCGGTCCAAATGCCCCGGTATCACCTATACCGAGCCATTAATCACCGGTTCGATGGCTCTAACCGGCCCTGGGCTATAGAATCTGGTCGTGCTTTTCCAATGTTCGTGATTGCTCCAAAATATCTCGGGAAAATACCCCAAAAGCATAAATCCCTGCAAAAGTCAACCAAATCCACGAAAAAACTAGAAAACACCAATTAGTAATAAAATAGACACATCATCCGTCAATTTTTGTCATGAGTGGAGGGTACCGACTTTCTCTCGAAAAAGAAAGATGTGAAAACTGAACTTTTATTTTTGAACTTCCCTCGGTGAGAAAATTTTGAAAAAGTTTTTTTTTTAAAACTTCCCCAAAAGAAAAGACGCAAAAATGGAAAGAAGTTTTGAACTTCCTCGTTGAGCAAGACAAAATGAATCGCATGGATTGAATTGCTTTTCTTGAAAGTAATGTATGCATGATGCATGTCCTTAGGCCAGGAGGCTAAGGACAATTACATCATGTGACACGATGAATGAACTTAGGTCATGGACCTAAGCATCATATATGGTGTAAAGAAATGATCTTAAACGTCACTTAGGTCTGGAAGCTAAGCACGTATATAGATGAAGTGATCGATGAGTATCGCATAATGAATGTCACATAGGTCACGGAGCTAAGCACAATATGCGATGTATGAAACAATGAACATTGCTTAGGTCTAGAAGCTAGGCAAGTATACAATGTCTCTTCTAATGAATGTTGTCTTTAAATATGATGAAACATGCACAGTGTTGAAACAAGATTTTATGATAAAGGGCTCTTAAAGAGAAGGATTGATTGATATGGATATGGATGTGTGAGTGAAGTGTGTGAATGTGATACTAAGGCTGGCTGCAAGGGTTATGGCGATGGAAAGAGATGTGAGAAGAGTTAAAGATGATGACTCTTTAGGCAAGGTAGGCTAAATGATGTGGGTTCAAGCCCCCAAGTCTAGATCTAAATGGGTAGGGGTAAGCATTGGATATTCTTTGACTCGATCATGCATGGATATGAATATGAATGTGGATATGAATGTGGCCGCACCTCGATGTGAGGTTGCCTACGTATCCGTTAGGAATCAGGCCGAACGTAGCTCTAACCGAACTTTGCACAAGTGTATGTACACCTCAAAGAGTTATTTCAAGGGTTGTAATGTGGTTAAGCTGATGGTTTAAGGAAGAAAGGGGTAAAAGGCTCAAGACCCGAGAGAATCCCTAAGACGTGTAATTGTGAATTGGACTTTGCAAGTTTTATTTTCAACATTTTTTTGTTTTGAATTTCTTTTTTTGTTTTTTTATTCTTTTGAATCAATGTAGGCAATCTCAGATCATGCGGTCCATCACTCACTTAGCATTCATGTTTCTCAGGCACGGTACCAAGCACTCGATGAGAGACGCAATTTGAGACGTGTTCATATCAAAGACATTGGAACACTTGCCTTTAGACATTGTTTTATAGTTGCTTTGCTGCTTTTTTTTTTAATAATGACATGATCGAATGCAAAGGAAAGAAATGCTCGTTGATGGAACATGGCATATAGACATAAGCATAAGAAGAAAATATGCTAGACTTATTAGGGGAAAAGGGATGAAACGAAAGAAGAAAAAAAAAATGAAATCTTGTATGGGAACTTGTCTTGTGCTTCGTCTTCATGGTTGCCTATGAATTACTTGTTACCGCCAAGAGGAACACGAAGTTTTTTATTGCTGATGCTTTGATTGGAAGAAAAGAAGGAAGGAATGACGTTCCCCTTATTCTTCCAACTCTTAACTAGTGATTCTTGAACTCGAGTACTATGTAACAAAATGAGCTCACTTAATGCATTGACTCAATACTCGGATTGGAAAGGAAGAGTGTATGAAAGAATTTTGAAAACCAATGGGGAATACTCCACTCATTCCTATTACGACGAAAAACGACGCATGCATGGTCCTAATATACGATCATAAACAATATAGTGCATTACTCGAAGACAAAGTGTGTGAAACGACTCAACATGTGTGATTAGGTGAGTTTATTAAGACTCGTGGTATGATCGCATGGCTAGACATGAGGACGTTGTGAAAAACAAAGGACCCAATGACCAAATAGCATGGAAGACTAAAAGACAAACTAACTTGATTAATTTTGTCCAATTTTAATGTTTATGATATTTACTAGGTGAAAACGGTCCATTGGAAATCATTAGTCATAAATAAGATCAACCACAATCAAAGACAAAGAACACATGTTAAGGTTAGCACTAGGAAGAGGACTAGAATTCTAGAAGAGTTAGGACTCAAGGGTATTAAAAAATAAATAAATAAAAATCTATAATCCTATGTTATATGAGTTGACACGGATTAAAGGACTTGGCTAAGACTAGCTTGACACGAAAAGATATAAAAAAAAATTAAAAAAAAAGAAAGTTGACGCTAAAAAGACACCTAAACTGGACAGGCTGTAGTATATCGGTTATAACCTTTTATCTGTGACTTTGATTGGGACGAAACGAACTCCAAATGAAAGATAAAACTCGGGGCTACAGATCCATAGTTGGCACGACACATAACTCTATCTAGAACTCTGGATATGACCAAAACAAGTTGACTCTTGTGCAGTATATGGGAATAAAAATCCGGGTGACTAAAAAATTTAAAAAAAAAATCTATGGCTCGACTCTAATAATAAAAAAAATAAAAAAAGGGGTTTGATAAGAGAAAAAAAAAATAAAAAATTCAATAAAAAAATGCACATATAAGCATATTGTCACGCATGATGCAATGAAGTTCGCAACCTAAAGTCAAGTTCTATGTTCGACTATGGTCAAGCTTTTGGGTGTCAAAGGGTACCATGGTTAAGAGTTTGGACGCGTTTGCAAGGCAGCCTCCCTTGAGGGTGTATGCCAACGGGCGGCTCCGCGAGTTCGTGATGAAATCGAACTCGACTCCATGGTTTGGGTGGATTTAAAAATTCGGATGAACCTTTATTGCCATGAGCGTTTTCAGGTTGATAGAGCATAAATCCCCCGGGCTAGCCACATACGTAAAACACGTACTATTGTGGCAAAATAGGTAACCTAAAGGGCATATGCATATGTGACAATGCCAATTAAATCGCAGGAATACAATTCAAGAATCTTTTAAGTCTCATCCACTCATCTTAATTAAATACCAATCACTCAAATCAATAAATAACCAAGAATCCTCCCCAGTGGAGTCGCCAAATTGTAGGCGTCGCTCGAAGTGCACCTACGTTAAAGCATGTGGTGAATATGCTTGGCACTCTTAGGAAGTGGGAATTGACGTATACGATTAGGGACAAATAAAGTAGGGAGCCACCAACAAGTTTTTAAGGAACTTGTAAACCGTTCACGGATCATTTAAGGCAACCACGAATAAGGGACAACGAAGGCAACAACGATTGACCCGTGAAGGTTACACCCCATTCATAATCCATGAGATTACTAACTCCATATGGTTCGGAACCACGAAAGGAGGATCGGGGATGATGGTACGAAGTGAGTCATGGAGTCACATTCGCCCGTATTGGCCTCTACTCGATTCTTATAGTGAAAAGTGATTCCTGCGATCTCAAAGGCATACAAACAAAGATTCAATTTGCTCCAAACTATTATTATGCTAAATTGGTTTAATATTAATGCAACACATAATTCTAAAATAATGTGATCACTTGATTAAATAACAAGATTAAAAAGGAACCTAAACCGGTTGTCCAAATTATCTTATTAGGTGTGATTTTCAATTACATATTCCCTTTAAACATGCAATATAGTGATCATAATAATAAATAATAGAACAAACATTAATATTGGAAGCAATTTAACAATAATAGCGTTAGATAAATCAAATATAAAATAACCTAATCATGATGCTAGCAATAAGAATAAAAATAAGAGTAATTAAGTGGACCCTCCACATTATCATTGGGTCGTAGGTAAGGTGGGCTTAGGTTCGGTTTAGGCTAGTTTAATATTTTGGCCATAACTTAATCGTTATAACTCGGATTTGGGCTTATAATATATTGTTGGAAAGATATTTTAAAGACCCATCCAAATATTCAATCATTAGACCCAGATTATGGACCAAAATAAACTGAAATAAACGTTTTTATAAAAAGGACACGAAATGAATGATTTTAATGGACACGAAATGAATTATTTTGGGTTTAAAGACACGAAAAGAGGAAAATAAGTTATGGTTTGGGGAAATTGGCTAGGAATTGGGTTGGTTTATGAAATGGAAATATGGATTTAAGCACTTCAATATTAAATACTCAACCCGACCAATAATGGCGGTGAAAGGTTGATCATCATCGGGTTTGGTTTTGGGGAGGCATTTTTAGGTGTCTACAAGTACCAACCATTTTCTCACTACAATCTTCGAAGTAGCTTGACTTAAGCTATAGTTAACACCGACTCACTCCTTTGGGTTCGACCCTATACTTGCCTTATACTTGTATTAGGTTTGTTTAGGTTGTTATAAATTAAGTTTGATTTAGGGATAGACAATTGGCGACACGTTTATTCCTTTATCAAAATGGCGCCGTTGCCGGAGAGTGATATTGTTGCTTAGCTTTAGTTTTTGAGTCTATTTCACTTTAATTGAAAAAAAATACAAAAAGATTTTGTTTCTTAAGGCTACATTTGTAGCCGTGTTACTAATATTTTCATTGAGTTTTGCATGCATAGAGCTCGTGATCGATCCATTGTGCCTTTTGTCGAAAGGACTCTCTCAAGGAGAAGAATTGCTAGTAAATCCTTAGAGTTTAGTTCCTCAAGCGAAGAAGGATTTGAAGAAGAACTAAGCATGGGAGAACAACCAAGAGTTGCTTTGAAAGAATTGGGAATTCCCGGTGCGTACAAATTTGAGAGTGGAATTGCTCCACCTACAACACCGACGAATGATTTTGAAATTAGGTCGGCTATGACCGCTTTGATAGAGAGGAGACAATATAGCGGAGCTAAGAATGAGAGTCCTTTGAACCATCTCAAGGAGTTCGAAAAGTATTGCAATACTATCAAAGTAAACGAAGTTTCTCAAGAGTTCATCCGACTAAAGTTGTTTCCCTTTTCTCTCATAGGCCGAGCCTTGGAGTGGTTGGATAAGGAGGTAAAGCCAAACTCCCTAAGAGCACGGGACGAAGTCACCAAGGAATTCTTTTCCCGGTTCTATCCACAAAAGAAAACGGCGGAGGCTAGAGCTTTAATTCAAGGGTTCAAGCAAAGACCTAATGAAAGCCTTTACGAAGCATGGGAGAGGTATAAAGAGTATCAAAGGGAGTGTCCCCACCACGGAATTCCAACCTATCAAGTCATTCAAATTTTCTATGGTGGTCTAAGTCCTCAAGGTAAATCATGCCTTGATGGGGGAGCCGGAGGTCCCATAATGAATAGGACGGAAGAAGAAGTGGTGGACATTATTGAGGATGTGGTGAAGTACTATAGAGATTGGCAAGATGGTGAGAGGGATTCAACTAGAAAGAGTGGCTCTTCGGTGTACTCTATAGGCCATCTAAATGCGATCAACAACCTATCCTCACAAATAACAAACTTGGGAAAAGAAATGACCGCAATTAAGGCCAAATTGGAAAGCTCTTCTTCTTTTCAAGCTTCGAATCTTCCCTCCCAATTTAAGGGGAGAGGTACTCTTTCTAAATCTCAACCCCCTCCCTACTCAAATAATATGCCTAGTGGTTGCTTTTTTTGTGATGCATGTGGATCTTATGATCATGACTCTTGTAACTGCCCTCATGCTTCTCCGGAATGTGGTGATGATTTTGATAATAATGAGAGCGAGCATGTGAACTATGTGTCAAATAATAATGTGCAAAGGTTTGATAATCAAAGAGGTCAATGGAATAGGAATTACCAAAACCAAGGTAATTTTGACAACTATAACCAAGGAGGTGGTTATAGGAACCAAGGTTCTTGTGGTAATTATAACAATCAAGGTTATGGTAGTCAAAATCAAAACCAAAATTATGGTAATCAAAACAAAAGTTATGGAAATCATAACCAAGGTAGTGGAAACCATAATCAAGGTTATGGTCAAAATCAAAATAGGGGTCATTGGAACAATCAAGGTAGGGGCAATTTTTAAAATAATTCTCAAAGGGGTCCCCCACCCGGATTTGTTCCAAAGACTCAAGGTGAAAATTCCTATTCACAACCTTCTTCTTCTTCTAGGACTAATTTGGAGGAAATAATTGAAAATCAAACCAAGTTGTTAAATGCATACATGACCGTTAGTGATAAGAAATTCAATGAGATGATGACCCATAACAAAATGCTCGAAAACCAAATTTCTCAACTTGCTAATGCTTTGAAAGACCAAGCAAGCCCTTCTTCTTTACCTTCCCAAGAAACCCATGAATGCTATTGTTACAAGGAGTGGTAAGGTTCTTGAGGAGAGATTGCCTGAAAGAGTTAAGATAAGGAGGTCCCCAAGGAAGTTTTGGTTGAGAATGAGAGAGATAGAGCATCTTTAGATGAGGTTGTGGTTGAGACACCTAGAGAGGTGAGAGTAGAGAAAGAGATTGTGAAACCCAAGCTCCCTTATCCCCAAAAATTCATGAGACACAAATTGGATGAGCAATTTGGGAGATTTATTGATATGCTCAAACAACTTCACCTTTCTCTACCTTTCACCAATGTGATCAACCAAATGCCTAACTATACCAAATTCCTCAAAGACATTTTGAGTGGGAAAAGGAATTGTGATGTTGTGGAGACTATCAACTTGACTGAGAATTGTAGTGCGATCATCATGAAAAAAATGCCACCAAAGTTGAAAGACCCCAGAAACTTCTCCATCCCTTGTGCTATTAACAAGATGCAAATTGATAATGCTCAATGTGACTTAGGAGCTAGTGTAATCCTAATTCCATATCCGGTTTATCAAAGACTTGATTTAGGGGAACTCTTACCTTCCAACATTACCTTGCAACTAGCTGATAGGTCAATCAAGTTTCCAAAAGGTAAAGTGGAAGATGTTCCATTGAGGGTTGGGAAGTTTGTGTTCCCGGTGGATTTTGTTGTACTAGAAATGGATGAAGATGCTACCATTCCTATCATTCTAGGTAGACCCTTTCTTACTACCTCGGGTGTTATGATAGATGTCAAGACTGCAAAGATTTTGCTTAAGGTAGGAGATGAGGTCATAAAATTCGATTTGAATGAAAGCATGAAATATCCAAGTTCTTTTCTAGAAAATTGCATGATGATTGACTCTCTTGATCATGTTGTGTCTTCCATGCAAGAGCACTTGCTCACCTCTAACGATGCTCTTGAGAATGTTTTGTTGAACAAAGATAAGTGTAGGGAATATTTCAAGCATTACCCCTAGCTTGAACCCCACTATGATCATACACTAAAGTACGGTGGCGTCCAAAGGGAAAGAAGATAGAGCAAAAGAGTCGCCAACAAGTTTTAGGAACTTGTAAACCGTTCACGAGGTGAAGGTTACACCTCTTAACGATCCAGGAGATTGTTAACTCCAATAGGTCTGGAACCATGACTGGTAGTTCAGGGATGAAGGTACAAATCCAACCTAAAAGAGATTGAACCTGCCCTACTAATAGGCCTATACTTTATTCTGCTCGTATTCATGTGCGCTTTCTGACTAACATGCAATCAATAGGATTAACCCTAAACATGTTTAATGTATGTTGGTTGAAAATTAATGCATAAATAAACTATTATATTATTGGCGATCACTTGAATTATAATCATATTAACCCTAAACAAGATTATTAATTATCTTACTAAGCATGATTACAAGTACAAATTCCCTTTAAACATGCATAAAAGGTGTGATCAAGCAATAACAAATATATACATCAAGCAACATATTAATAATCATAACAATTATTATAACAATTATAAAAATAATCATAATAATAATTATAATCAATAATCATCATCATCATGTTAAAGCATAATAGCAAGATCCTAGGCATGATACTAACAAGATTAATAACAAACCTTAGCATGTCACTAAACATATAAAAATCAAATATATAGCCCTAACATGATACTAACTGTAGACACTCATTTGTGTCTCCCCGAAACCAAACCCAGTGATGAGTACCTTTCACGTCGAATCATAATTGAATGAAGTGAAAGTGTGGAAAGTCTAGCGTTGCGGATAGTTTTAATTTCTTTTCTCTTCTCTCTGTTTTTGAAAACTTATTTTAAGAAAACAGCCAATCCGGTTTGGTTGGTCCATGATATGGTTCCAATGGTAGTGTAATTGGATGGGGCTTGACAAGACCTTTCCAACGATATATTATAAGCCCAGTTCCGATGAATATTGAGGAAGTTATGGCCAATTTACTAAACTGGGCCCGGTTTGAACCTTATATGCGGTCCAATGATCTAGAGGAGGGCCTAATATGATTTGTCATTCCTAATGCAATTAGGAATGATTTTAGTCTTCTAGATTCTTCTAGAAGGTTCTTTTCATTCCTAATTCAAATAGCATTGATAAATTGACTTTTGTTGACTTTTCAGAGTTTTAATTAAAATCAAATAGCATTTTCGAGGAAAATATACGATTTTATCCTCCAGTACGGCAAACTTATTTGATTTTCGAAAACGCGTTAAAAATATACTTGGCGCCTAACTCCAGGCATTGGCGCCTGGAACCAGGCCTGGCGCTAGTGTTGGTGCCTGGCGCTAGTTAGCCAGGGTTTGCGCAAGCTCTGTTTTTTGTGCGTCAGACTCTGTTTTGTTTATTTTATCTTTTTGGCTGATTTTCTCCATAAATAACGTATTAAAAACTCCATTTTCATTCACCTATTATCACGAATTCTCATCAACAATCAATTTTAATTAATATTCACCTACAATCAGTTTTTAATTCTCTCATTCTCATCATTCACCATCTTTCTTTTTCTTTCTCTTTTTCTAAACTAATCTTTTGCATACAGAAACACCTAGCCATATTCGAAGTTGCCTTCGCCCTAGATGTGAAAGGTTTAATTTCTGAGGGTTTGGTCCCAAATCTCTCTTTCAATTATTTAATTTAATTGTTTTGTTTATTATTTTCCTTGAAGTTACTAACGTGTGTATTTTGTTATTAGAAAGAGGTACGAGGCATCAAAGTAAGTGCTTTAATTGGTTTTAATTGATATTATGATGTAGAAATCATGTTTATATTGTTATTATGATATTCCTATTATCATGTCTAGGGTATTTTTAATATTAAATATGATTGCTACGATGCTTCCTATTTTCTTCCTAATATTTATGATTGTTAGTAACATGTTAGGGTTAAAGCTTTGATTTTTATTGCTTAGTGACATGCTAGGGTTTGTTATTAATCTTGTTAGTATCATGCCTAGGATCTTGCTATTTCTATTATGCTTTAACATGATTTATGATTATTTTATAATTGTTTTGATTATGATCATAATTTTGTTATTGCTATAATTATTATGATTAATATGATCATTATTATTATTATGATTATTATAATTATTATTCATGATATTGATTATTTATTGTGTTGTTTGATATTTATTTGTTATTGTTTGATCACACCTTTTATTGCATGTTTAAAGGGAATTGATACTTGTAATCACGCTTAATAAGATATTTAATAATCTTGTTAGGGTTAATTTTTATTATAATTTCAAGTGATCGCCAATAATAGTTTGTTTGTGCATTAATATTCAACCAACATAGATAAACAGGTTTAGGGGTAATCCTATTGATTGCATGTTAATTAAAAAGCGCACATGAATACGATCAAAATAAAGTAGAGCCTATTATTAGGGCGGGTTCAATCTCTTTTAGGTTGGATTTGTACCTTCATCCCCGAACCCTTATTTGGTTCTAGACCTTATGGTGTTGACGATCTCTTGGATCGTTAAGGGGTGTAACCTTCACCTCGTGAACGGTTTACAAGTTCCTAAAACTTGTTGGCGACTCTTTTGCTCTATCTTTTTTCTTTTTGGACGCCACCGTACTTTAGTGTATGATCACAGTGGGGTTCAAGCTTGGGGTTTAATGATTGAAATATTCCCTACAGTTTTTGGCGACTCCGCTGGGGAGGATTTCTAATTTAATTCCTGAATTTGTTTCGGCAATGATTTAGAATGAGTGGATAAGACTCGAAACGTTCTAAGTATTTCATGTGTGTATTTTTTATTAACATTATTGTCATATGCATAAAAAAAGATCTCATTGGAAAGACCATCCGTAATGAGTTAAAAACATAGGATTTTACACGTAGGAAATTTGAGAAATATCTTTCACAACTAGGACCTAAATAATACCGTGTGAAACAGGAAAATTTTATCGAGCACAGAAAGCTGCTGAGACATGTGGGAAGTAGCGCCAGGGCCAGAGCTTGGCGCCAGCATTTTAGCCGTAGCGCCAGACGCCAGTATTGGCGCCAGGCGCTACAGTTAAAAGCTGGCGCCAGTCTCTGATTGCTGGCGCCAACCTCCCCCAATACCGAGCCAAAAATATGCGTTCTAATTTCGACCGGTTTTTCGTATTATTTGCTCGATCCTACTTCCTGATTGAATTTTTTCTCACTTTTCTGAAACCCATATGTGTTCTACATATGGACATAACCCTCTGGGAATTCATGCTCCATCTACCCGATTGAACGCTTCGTGCAACAAAGGGTACATCCGAGATTGTTGAATTCACCAAACCATGGAAGCGAGTTTTTTCTAAAGCTCGCGGTGTCTCATCCACTCGCGCCAACCCTTCACAGTTAGGCTTCCGCGCGATGCATCCGGACAATTAACCATGGACCCTCTATTGACTAATGTTGGGGTTTGGTGAGTCCAACTCACCGCGGAAACAAACCCAAAAACAAGACCGCACTCGCAATAAATAAAACCATAAACATAACTAAATTAATCACAAGATTAAGATAAGCTAATTACCTTTGACGCGTGCTTCGCTCCAAAATGAGCTCTTACTTGAAAGCTTCAAGTCCCGCTCACACGGAGACCTCCAACGAAGTCCACCCGTACCAACAAAACCGACTAGGTCCAATGTCTTGGGGTTAGCAAGACCCGACCAATAAAACCCGAGTAATTATATTAAGTTCAAAGGTTTTCACTAAGTGTGATGCCTTATTCAACTCTTACTCAAGCATCATTCCCAATGCCCATACTTGGGTATTTATAGGAAATGATGGGAGTATCATTTACTCTCCCATCAATGTGGGATAGTATGATTTTTCCATTTTATTTTAAAGCTAAAATAAAATTAATAATCAAGCTAGTAATAAATCAACAAGTGGCAAGCTCATGTGAGTGGTTAGGTGAGGACCACTTGGAGAAGGGGGGGACCAAACTTGCTCCCCACTCCCTCTCCCATAACCGGCCACCTCACTCCACACACACTCAAGGACCACTAGCCCCATGGCACCCACCCTTGGGCACCAAGGCAGCCAAGGTGGGCTGCCATGTGCTGCTGTCCATGGCAGCCACGCCCAGCAAGCCCAGCAGGCCCAGCACTCGCATGCGGGCTGTCAGGCGCTGCTGGCCAGCAAGCCCAGCATGCTTGTGAGGGCTGCTGCTGGCCTTGTAACTTGGCCAGCGCTGCTAGGCAGCTAGCAATGGCCTAGCCATGCTGCTGCTAGCTGTGGCGAGCTGGCGCGCCTAGCGTGCTAGCTGTTGCAGCTTGTTGCGGCATGGCTTGCTAGCCATTGCGCGCACAAGGCTACGCCCAGCATGCTAGCACGCACTAGGCAGCGCCTAGCCTTGCGATGCTAGCATGGGTGCGCTAGCACGCACCAGCCAGCCTAGGCTCGGCTTGGTGCGCATGCTAGCCACCATGCTAGGCCATACGCCCTTAGCACTCGGTTTGCTTGGGCATTCCGATGCTAGGGTTATTTTAGTCTTTTGTTGATTTATTAGTATTTCTCGTCTCGTCTTTCACTATTTTTCGATTCGACTTCCAACGCTCAGTTTCGACGCTCTATGCTCGAATTTCCAACGTCTAAATAAATATTACTCGGTCGACTCATTAATTCTTCCGAATTAATTCGTCGGTTCAGTTTGTTGAATGCTTGGGTGTGGCCCGAAGGGTTCAGTCAAGATTAAGATGTAATATTAATTATTCATTAATATTACTGATCGGAAGCGGCCTCCACCCAGGCATTCCGATCACTTGACCTCATTGAATATATTAGCTTTCTAATAATTCTGAACCCACTAACGGAATAGTACACTTGTTCGAAGGACACCATTCCTTTCAATCTCCCACTTGTCCTTCCGGACAAGTGCGCATTTTGTGTACAACCTTTTTCCTATGTCGCTTAATGTCTCTTCATGAACTATAAGGTAAGATTTATTTTGTCATCCTTATTACGTCCAGAAGTGTTTCCCGATTCCGAGTCCGACTGTCAATAAACAGATGATTTCTAAAATCCATCCGAGCACGGCCATGCATTTTACAGTCTCGCTCTACGAGAGGCCTTGTATACAACAAAGACATCTTCCCTATTTTAGTAGGGGGACATTCCCAGTCTTGTAATGTAGCTCCTCTTACTGAGAGGACCTAGTCGCCCGAGTGTTGCCGTTATAATCCCCTACTACGGCAGACGTTTGACAACATCAAAGCGAACTAGTACTCAAACAAGAGAACTCACAATACTCATGGTCGAGGAAATAGGTTCCGATAGCCATAATGAGAAGTATACTTATGACAAATTTTTAATTTCTTAAAGTATTCTCATAGGTCGATCCAGTATGGTTCTAAACCAATACCTGTGCAAATGATTTATGACAATCATGTCCTTGTAGCACATGAAACGGTGCAATAAATCAAACTACACACTAATCTCAATCGGTTATTAATCGTCCATCGTTTAAATGACCTTGATTAGGGATAATTTTCGATTATAATATTCAATGTTCACTTAATAGGTGTTTCCTTACCAAGACTGGTCTTGATACCCTATATTGAATATTCTCAGAATCGAATGGACTCATTATTTAATCCTAAACCACAATTAAATAGCATAACGGAGTAATAAAATATTGCATGAAATTTTACATTACTCCAAAACATGAATGGTTTTCCTTAGCGTCTTACATTAATTTTTCTCAAAATTAACTAAAACACTAAATAAGGAAATCAAAGCTAGTCTCCTACATGCTTGATTCCCATTGCCTCAACGTGCTTGTTGTGCTTCACTTGAGGCAAAGGTTTAGTAAGTGGATCGGCTACATTGTCATCCGTTCCAACTTTGCAAATTCTGATTTCACCCTCTGATTTCCATTCTCGAATCATGTGAAATCGCCGCTTGACATGTTTGACCTTCTAATGTTCCCTTGGCTCTCTGGCTTGAGCAATAGCTCCATTGTTGTCACAATAGAGGGCTATTGGACCCTTTATAGAGGGTATAACATCAAGTTCACCAACGAACTTACGAATCCAAACAGCCTCCTTAGCTGCTTCAGTAGCTGCTAAGTATTCAGCTTCAGTTGTAGAATCTGCAGTTGTACTCTGCTTTGCGCTCTTCCAACTAAACGCCCCTCCATTTAGACAGAACACATATCAAGATTGCGATTTGAAATCGTCTCTGTCTGTCTGGAAGCTTGCGTCGGTATAACCTTCCACAACTAAATCCTCTGCACCACCATACACCAGGAATTTATCCTTGTTCCTTTTCAGGTACTTTAGGATATTTTTGGCCGCAGTCCAATGCGCCTCTCCTGGGTCTGATTGGTAACGGCTCGTAGCACTTAAGGCATACGATACATCTGACCTAGTACATATCATGGCATACATGATCGATCCAATAAGCAAAGCATATGGAATCTGATTCATTCTTACCCGCTCATCAGGTGTCTGTGGACACTGCTTCTTGCTTAGGGTTATGCCATGTGACATTGGCAGGTGACCTCTCTTGGCTTCCTCCATGCCAAATCAAGCAAGTACCTTATCAATATAAGTACTCTGACTCAATCCAATCATCCTTTTCGATCTAACCATGTAGATCTTGATGCCTAGTATGTACTGAGCCTCTACCAAGTCTTTCATTGAGAAGCACTTTCCAAGCCAGGCCTTTACAGACTCTAACAATGGAATGCTGTTTCCAATGAGCAATATGTCATCGACATATAAGACTAGGAAGACGATGTCACTCCCACTGACCTTCTAGTAAACACAAGATTCATCTGGATTCTTGATAAAACCAAACTTACTGATGGCTTCATCGAATCGCAGATTCCAAATTTTGCTTGCTTGCTTTAGTCCATAAATGGACTTCTTAAGCTTACAAACTTTCCTAGCATTATTTTGGTCGACAAAACCTTCAGGCTGTGTGTAGGGAATAATTTCAAGCCTTAATCCCACTAGCTTGAACCCCACTGTGATCATACACTAAAGTACGGTGGCGTCCAAAAGAGAAGAAGATAGAGCAAAAGAGTCGCCAACAAGTTTTTAAGGAACTTGTAAACCGTTCACGAGGTGAAGGTTACACCCCTTAACGATCCAAGAGATCGTCAACTCCATAAGGTCATGAACCAAATAAGGGTTCGGGGATGATGGTACAAATTCAACCTAAAAGAGATTAAACCTGCCCTAATAATAGGCATCTACTTTATTCTGCTCGTATTCATGTGCGCTTTCTGACTAACATGCAATCAATAGGATTAACCCTAAACCTGTTTATCTATGTTGGTTAAATATTAATGCACAAACAAACTATTATTGGCGATCACTTGAATTATAATCATATAACCCTAACAAGATTATTAATTATCTTATTAAGCGCGATTACAAGTACAAATTCCCTTTAACATGCATAAAAGGTGTGATCAAGCAATAAATAATAAGCATCAAGCAACATAATAAATAACCAATATCATGAATAAACATGAATTATAATAATTATAATAATCATCATGAAAATAATAATAATAATAATAATCATCATAAATCATAATCATAATCAAAATCATGCTCATATTAATATTAAAGCACAATGAACATAGCAAGATCCTAGGCATGATACTAACAAGATTAATAACAAACCCTAGCATGTCACTAAGCAATAAAAATCAAATCTTTAACCCTAACATGATACTAACAATCATAAATATTAGGAAGAGAATAAAAGGCATCATAACAATCATATTTAATATTAAATATAACCTAGACATGATACTAGGAATATCATAATAACAATATAAACATGATGTCTACATCATAATATCAATAAATCAATTAAAGTACTTATTTTGATGCTTCGTACCTCTTTCTAATAACAAAATACACACGTTAGTAACGTCAAGGAAAATAATAATCATAGCAATTAAATTAAATAATTGAAATAGAGATTTGGGACCAAACCCTCAGAAATTAAAACCTTTCACGTCTAGGGCGAAGGCAACTTCGAATATGGCTAGGTGTTTCTAGATCTTGCGAATGCGGAATTTTGTATTTGAGAAAAGGCTAGTTTAGAAAAAGAGAGAGAGAGAGAGAATAATCAAGAAAATCTTGATGAGAGTTGGTGAATTGAAATAAGGGAGATATGACCTCTATTTATAAGAAAAAAGAGGGTCGAAGAATTAAGAAAAGAATCCAAATTCGAATCGAAATAAAACTCGTAGACAACAGTTTTTGCGGATTTTGTTTTTATCATATCTTTTGATCCAGGAATCGGAATAAGATGAATAAGATGTCGTTGGAAAGATCTTGAAGTATACTTTCTAACCCAATTATAATCAGATTAAAATATGTTGTAGAATAAAAGATATGAACGAAATAGTGAGACGGTGTCAGTTTTGGATAGAGTTTGATATCTTATTCATATCTTTTCCGTTATAGCTCAGAATTATTATTATAATATATCATTGGAAAGATAATTTCAAGATCTATCCAACCATATAAAATTTGGATAAAAAATACGAGGCACGAAAATAATATCTGACTGTCTTTGAACATGTTTAAATCCGAATAGAATTAGGACTTTAAAAAAGGAAAGTTTTATAAAAAAGGAAAGTTTATATTTAAATCAAATTCCTTAATCTTTTCTTTTCAAAAAAGGATAATTAAGATATTTTAGAAACTTATAGAAGATTATAATCAATCCTAATTAGTTTAGGAATAGGATTAAACCTTTGGACCCTCCTCATGATCATTGGGTCGTAGGTAAAATCCGGCTTGGGCCCAGTTTAGTATTTTGGTCATAACTTCCTCATTATCCATCGGAATTGGGCTTATAATATATCGTTGGAAAGGTCTTTTCAAGCCCCATCCAACTACACCATTATTGGACCCTTATCATAGACCTAACTAAACTGGAATGGACGTTTTCATAAAGTAGAGTGGGTTTTCGAAAACAGAAAGAAAGAATTTTAACAAAAACTAACCGCAACACTAGACTTTTCACACTTTCACCTCATTCGATTATGGTTCAACGTGAAAGGTATTCATCACTGGGTTTGGTTTTGGGGAGACACAAATGGGTGTCTATAGAAGCCCCCACTTTGACTGAGTTTGGAGAAACGCATGTTTCAAAAACAAAAGTCTAAGTATCGATAGGGACGGAGAATGATTCAGAATGTTCTGCGATCCTAAACCATTCTTGTAACGCCAATACCTGCAAAACTATCATTAGTTAAACAGATAAAAGAGTTAAGAAACGCGTATCTTGCATCGTCGAACACACGTCTCTAGAGATTGCTTCGCCCGAAACGATCCTCCTCCGCTATGATAATATTCCACGTCCAAGGGAATACCATCGAAGATTGCTTCTCTTGAAACAAATCCTCATCCGCATTGATAATATTCCACGTCCAAGGGTATACTATCGAAGATTATTTCTCTTGAAACAATCGTCAGTTGTTTGTGACAACTCTCCACAATCTAGGGAACGCCACCTTGCTGTTTCGATGTTCACTCGTCTCTGAACAAAGAGCTTCTTTTTGATATGACTCTAATTTCCGCTGTGATAGTCTTAAAAAAGATCACTGCTTTTTAATCCTTAATGCTGCCATGCCAGTACGTCGGCGCTTTGCTGCTTGTGAACCAGTATGTCGGTGCTTTTGCTGTGATGACAATCCTCTTTTCTTTGGGAATAGTTGCCAACACAACTCTTGTATGATGTATGACAATCCGATTTAGGGAAAGTTGTCAATGCTTCGTAAAAATCCATCCTTGGAAATATTGCCACGATGAAGCGACAATCCGTATCTCGAAAAATTTTCCAAAATCCAATTTTTGGAAAAGTTGCCAATGCTTCGTAACAATCTTTCATAAGAACTTTGTTACGATCGACAATCCACATCTTGGAATATAACTCTTGAAAGCAATCCACCTTGGAAATTTGCCAACGCTGTGCGACAATCCTTTTAGGAAAATATTGCCACAATTGACAATCCGCGTCTTAGAACATTTGCAAGAAAGAGTCGACCGACAATCCACTTCAGGAAAATTTTCCACTTGCTGAAATGAATGACAATCCACGTTGAGGAACTTTTGCCGAAATTTATGATGAGTAGAGACCTACGACAATCCTTTGGAAAATTTTGCCATAGGGAACTGGGTGTATGACAATCCAATTTCAAAAAACTTGCCAGCGATGACAATCCGAACTTGGAAAAAATTGCCAAACAAAGAAGGAGCACGACAATCCACGCTTGGAAACTTTGCCAGAGATGACAATCCAATCTTGGAAAAATTGTCGTTGAAGAAGATGCACGACAATCCATTTTTGGAAATATTGTCAGTTGGGGATGACAATCCAATTTTTGGAAAACTTTGACGTTTAATAAGAATGCGCGACAATCCATATTTGGAAATATTTTCGTTTAAGTGCTTGCTTTTGAACCGATTGTAATGAGCTAGTGTTTTAGGCGCTTAAGCTAAGTGAGACGATTTTTTGTCAGGTCAATCACTTACTACGATTGTAATCGAGCCGACTACTAATCGTGTCAAATTGCTTATAGGGGCTAAATGGCATACCAAGGAACTCAAAATTGCTGCATGAGGTCAAAATCACCTTTCTGGGAGGCTTCGAGCTCTGTCGTTGCTGAGATATCTCTGGCGCCAAGAATTGGAGTAGGGTCTTCCCTATTCTGCTGCACCTGTATTTATTTTTGACTATAGAACTTTGCCAATTTCTTTAATTATCTTAGGGTTGACCTAAGGCTTAATGTTGCTTGACTCATCGACTTGACACGACTCAAGGTATAAACTTGACTCGATATGTTTGACTGACTCGAGGTTGACTCGACTCGAAGTGTAATGACACATGTGTTAGACTCAAATCAAAGTGATATGGCACGACATGACTCAATGTGTACATGACTCGTGTGTGCATTGTAATGTGATCGTGCGACTCGAAAAATACAAAAAAGCAAAAAATTTCCGTCAATTTTGTGGAGGGTACCGACTTTCTCCCGAAAAAGAAAGACGTGAAAAAGAAGAAGCGAAGTTTGAAGATGCATGTTGAATGAGCTTAGTCAGATGTTGTTTGATATTATCTCTCAAGGTGCAAGGATTAATCCATCCTAGGCTATCTCAATTGTTGACTCAATGATGAAAGCATTTAGGTAACTTAGGCACGGAGGCTAAGCACTTCGTACTTTGTGATGCAATGATGATTATTATTGATGAGTGATGTTGATATGATAAGGCATGCTTCAGTGTTGTGTTAAGATTTCATGACAAAGGGTTCCTAAGGGAAAAAGTATTTGGTCATGTATCTGTGCGGTGTGTGAAAGTGACACTAAAGTTAGGCCGCAAGGGCTAAGTGTGTGAAAAAATATATTATTGAAAAGAGTCAAATGGTGGTGACTCTTATTCTAGGTAAGCTAATGATGTAGGGATCAAGACCCCAAGTCTAGCTCTAAATGAAAAGGGATGAGCATTGGAGATCCCTTGATATGATCATGGTGTAAGTGTGTGAATGTGAATATGAATGCATGTTTATTACAGCCGCACCTCGATGTGAGGTTGCCTACGTATCCGTTAGGAATCAGGCCGAACGTAGCTCTAGCCAAACCTCGCACAAGTGTGTGTATACCTCAAAAAGGTCTTTTAAGGGTTGTAACGTGGTTAGGCTAAAGGCTGAAGAATAAGGGGATAAAGGCTCAAGACCCTAGATAAGCCCCCAAGGTGTGCAACCTCGCTTTTGAATCTTTATAATTTTATGCTTGAGTTTCTACTCTTTTTGAGCTCTTTTTGCTTTAGCATTTATTTTATTTTTATAAGTGTGGGCAATCCCGATCATGCGGTCTATCACTCACTTGGCATTCATGTTTCTCAGGCACGGTACCGAGCACTCGATAAGAGACGCAATCTGAGACATGTTCTTATCGAAGATACTTTCATATCAAAGACATTGGAACACTTACCCTTTTGTACACTTGTTTTCGTTTTTTATTATTGCTTATTTTTTGCTATTGCTTTCTTTTGAATTTGCTCAAGCTTTCTTTAGAATTGCATAAGTTGCACGCCATCCCATCCCAAGTTAGGTAGATGTAGGTTGAAAAAAGAAGGGTATATCGTTAGACGAGGCTCAAAGTGGTTTATGAAGAAAGGATTGTATAATTGAAAGGCGAAAGGAGATATGATGTGGCTACAAGGGGTGCCTCAAATCATTAGTATACCTTGTGCTTAATTCGACATGGTTTTTTTTTTTTTTTTTTTTTTTTTTTGAATGCAATGTAATGAAATGATCATATGCAAGGAAATAAATGCTCATTTTTTTAAAAAGGGAAAAAGGAAAAATCTACAAAATTAATCTAAAAGAAAATAAAAGGTGCCTATGCTAAACTTATTGGGGAAGGGGTAAAATGAAAAAGAAATAGAAAAAGAGGTCATAAAATCTTGTCGTTGAAGCTCGTCTCTTGTCTTGTGTTGCTTCCCTTATCATTACTCGCTCTTCTTGTTAACTGGAGATATGGGAAGCTTGTTGTTATCAATCAAATGCTGGATGGCCTCCTTTAGCTTCCAACAGCTCTCAGTAGTATGACCCCTACCTTGGTGGTACTTGCAGTGTTCGTTTGGATTCCAACTAGGCAATCTTTTCTTAAGTGGGGGATCTTTAATAGGTCCTATGGGAGTAATGATTCCCTTGGCATGGAGTCGATTGAAAGCATCATCGTAGCTAGTTCCAGTAGGGGTAAATTCCCTTTTCGGTTGCTTTCGATTACCCATGGCTAGGATCTCACTAAGGTCGAAAGTACCAACACTATTACTAGAGTAGGTGTTTTCGGAAGAAGAAGGATAGTCGTTCTTCTTCCCTTTACAGCCACTGTTACCATTGTTACTAATCTTGGCCTTCTTGTCGCGCGGAGGAACATGAAGGAGATTTGAATCAATGAAGTCTTGAACACGATCCTTGAGGGCGAGACACTTTTCAGGTGTGTGACCGCGACCTTTATAGTATCGACAATAGGAATTTTGATCCCAATTAGGAGAACGTTTTTCAGATGGAGGGTCTTGACTGGGACCAATGGAGTGAATGAGACCTTGATCGTGAAGACAGTCAAAAGCTTCATTGTAAGTCATTCCTATTGGTGTGTATTCTACAATAGTCCGTTTTTCCTGTGGCTTAGGAGCATTGAGTTCTTCATTAAACTCTTGGCGAGAATTTTGTTCGATGGCCATCACCCGATTTGCTAATCCTTCTACCACATTCAAGAGCATGGCAATGACATCTTGCAGTTTTTGAATTTCCTCTTTTAGACTTGACGAGTCTTCTTTGGTATTATCTAAGAAAAGACTTTCATCCTCCTCAATTATGGCCACTTCATCGAGAGAGGTCATATAAGCTGTCTCGATCACGGGCTCTCCTACAGGTGTGATAAGAAGTGATGGATCAAAGGATGCTTGGTCATCTTCGATGGCTAGAATCTCGGAAGTTTCATTGTCATCGATCAGATCTTGAATAGCTTCTTTGAGTTTCCAACACTCCTCGGTGTCGTGACCCTTTCCTTGATGATATTTGCAGTGCTTATTAGGGTCCCACTTAGGTGGCCTAGCTTTTGGAACCGGATCATTGATGGGCCCTATGGGCATGACTAGTCCTTTGTGATGTAGCTTCTCGAAAGCCGTTTCATAACTCATGCTAAGTGGAGTGAACACCCTTTTTGATCTTTGGATTCGTGGTTTAGAGGTGTTTGTAGCATGTACCTCACTAGAGGAAGAAGAAGAATGGTCGCTCTTCTTTCCTCTCGCACTATTATCTTTCAGAAGGTCATCTTCAATGTCAATGCCTATATTATAAACAGTTTTGAAAGTATTCAAGTCGTGTTGGTACTTTAAGTGCTTTGAATACTTCCCTTGGAGATTCTTGATAAACATCCTCACAGATTCTTTTTCGGTAGGAGCCTTGACCATATTAGCAGAAGTTTCCCTCCATTTATTGAAGAAAGAAGTGAACCCTTCGTTTTCCTTTTGTTTTAACATCTCAAATTATCTGTGGTCTGTCTCGTCTTGGATGTTGCACTTATATCTATCTATGAAAGCGTTTGTTATCGACTCCCAAGAAGAGGATTTTTCTTTCTCGGGAGAAAAGAACCATTGTTGACAAACGGTTTCGAGAGATAGTGGGAACATAGAGGGGAAAACCTTCTTATCGATACCCTTAATGCTCATTATAGTTTCAAAAGCTCTTAGATGGAAGTAAGGGTTATCTGTTGCCTTGAATTTAGGGATGTCAGTGGCATTGAACTTATGCGGAAGAAGTTCTTTGTCCAGCGAGACCCCTTGCGAACTCATGCCCTGAAATTTATAGTCACTAGATAGCTTGCTTAGACTCTCTTGCACGAGGTTCATCTATTGTTGCTTCACGGGGTCATCGACCCTAAGTGCGAGAAGTTTCAGTGTCTCAGTCACAGTAGCCAGTTGGTTCTTAAGATCATTAACTTCTTCTTGAGTTGCCATTATCTTCTTAGCCTTCCTCTTTTGACGAATCGGTTTATTAAAAAGCGAGACTTGAATAAAGAGGTTGTCCTTGATTAATCGCCCTTCTCTCCTCGACCAAGTACTGTGGGAAAGGAATTTGGGGATACTTATTGTTAATTATTTGACTCAAACTTTATTCAACATGCAATGGATGGAGGAGGTGAAGAAAGATGGAAGAATGTGAAGAAAGATTTAGATGGAGGGATATGAAGAACTAGGAATAAAATGTACCTCCAACTTAAACGACGGAAAAGACCGACTCATGCATGAACCTAAGACATGGCCATGGTGATGTGTACTCAAAGTGTGTGCTAAGACTAGTGAGTGTAGGTGACATGTTGAGACTTTTGTCATGACCATGGGGCTAGACTATGTGACTAGACTCAAGCAAAGACTAAGTTAAGACTTCACGTATATGTATTAAACCGGACAGACTGTGGTATTTTAGTCATAACTTTTTATCTGCGACTCTGATTGGGATGAAACCAACACCGAATTAAATATAAAACTCGGGTCTACAGATCCATAGGTTGTACGACTCGTAGTTCTTTCTAGAACTCCAGATATGACCAAAACAAGTTGACGTTTGTGCAGTATACGGGAATAAAAATCCGGGTTGACTTAAAGGAACTATGACTCGATTTTATGTTTATTTATTAGCTCAAATTAATTAATTAATTAATTAAACAAAGTCCTTTAGTAATTAATCAGTTTATTTAGTCTTAACACAAGTCAAACAAACGGTTAGGAAAAATCACATAGAGTATGCACAACAAATAATGCACAATTAGTCAAGTAGGCACAATATGATGCAATGAGTTCGCAACCTAACCATGGCTCTAGTTCTCTAAAGTTCGGGATATGGTTTAGTCAATAGAGGGTCCATGGTTAATTGTCTGGATGCACCGCGCGGAAGCCTAACTGTGAAGGGTTGGCGCGAGTGGATGGGACACCGCGAGTTTAGAAAAACTCGCTTCCATGGTTTGGTGAATTCAACGTCTCGGATGTACCCTTTGTTGCACGGAGAGTTCAATCAGGTAGATGGAGCATGAATTCCCAGAAGGTTATGTCCATATGTAGAACACATATGGGTTTCAGAAAAGTGAGAAAAATTCAATCAGGAAGTAGGATCGAGCAAACAATACGAAAAACCGGTCGAAATTAGAACGCATATTTCTGGCTCGGTATTGGGGGGAAATTGGCGCCAGCAAATAGAGACTGGCGCCAACTTTTAACTGTAGCGCCTAGCGCCAATACTGGCATCTGGCGCTACGGCTAAAAGTGTGGCGCCAAGCTCTGGCCCCTGACGCTACTTCCCACATGCCTCAGCAGCTTTCTGTGCTTGATAAAATCTTTCAGTTTCGCGGGGTGTTATTTCAGTCCTAGTTGTGAAAGACATTTCTCAAATTTCCTACGTGTAAAATCCTATATTTTTGACTCATTACGGATGGTCTTTCCAATGAGAACCTTTTTATGCATATGACAATAATGTTAATCAAAATTACGCACATGAAATACTTAGAACTTTTCGAGTCTCATCCACTCATTCTAAATCATTGCCGAAACAAATTCAGGAATTAAAATAGAAATCCTCCCCAGTGGAGTCGCCAAAAACTGTAGGGAATAATTTCAAGCCTTAATCCCACTAGCTTGAACCCCACTGTGATCATACACTAAAGTACGGTGGCGTCCAAAAGGGAAGAAGATAGAGCAAAAGAGTCGCCAACAAGTTTTTAAGGAACTTGTAAACCGTTCACGAGGTGAAGGTTACACCCCTTAACGATCCAAGAGATCGTCAACTCCATAAGGTCATGAACCAAATAAGGGTTCGGGGATGATGGTACAAATTCAACCTAAAAGAGATTAAACCTGCCCTAATAATAGGCCTCTACTTTATTCTGCTCGTATTCATGTGCGCTTTCTGACTAACATGCAATCAATAGGATTAACCCTAAACCTGTTTATCTATGTTGGTTGAATATTAATGCACAAACAATCTATTATTGGCGATCACTTGAATTATAATCATATAACCCTAACAAGATTATTAATTATCTTATTAAGCGCGATTACAAGTACAAATTCCCTTTAACATGCATAAAAGGTGTGATCAAGCAATAAATAATAAGCATCAAGCAACATAATAAATAACCAATATCATGAATAAACATGAATTATAATAATTATAATAATCATCATGAAAATAATAATATTAATAATAATCATCATCATAAATCATAATCATAATCAAAATCATGCTCATATTAATATTAAAGCACAATGAACATAGCAAGATCCTAGCCATGATACTAACAAGATTAATAACAAACCCTAGCATGTCACTAAGCAATAAAAATCAAATCTTTAACCCTAACATGATACTAACAATCATAAATATTAGGAAGAGAATGAAAGGCATCATAACAATCATATTTAATATTAAATATAACCTAGACATGATACTAGGAATATCATAATAACAATATAAACATGATGTCTACATCATAATATCAATAAATCAATTAAAGTACTTACTTTGATGCTTCGTACCTCTTTTCTAATAACAAAATACACACGTTAGTAACGTCAAAGAAAATAATAATCAAAGCAATTAAATTAAATAATTGAAATAGAGATTTGGGACCAAACCCTCAGAAATTAAAACCTTTCACGTCTAGGGCGAAGGCAACTTCGAATATGGCTAGGTGTTTCTAGATCTTGCGAATGCGGAATTTTGTATTTGAGAAAAGGCTAGTTTAGAAAAAGAGAGAGAGAGAGAGAATAATCAAGAAAATCTTGATGAGAGTTGGTGAATTGAAATAAGGGAGATATGACCTCTATTTATAGGAAAAAAGAGGGTCGAAGAATTAAGAAAAGAATCCAAATTCGAATCGAAATAAAACTCGTAGACAGCAGTTTTTGCGGATTTTGTTTTTATCATATCTTTTGATCCAGGAATCGGAATAAGATGAATAAGATGTCGTTGGAAAGATCTTGAAGTATACTTTCTAACCCAATTATAATCAGATTAAAATATGTTGTAGAATAAAAGATATGAACGAAATAGTGAGACGGTGTTAGTTTTGGATAGAGTTTGATATCTTATTCATATCTTTTCCGTTATAGCTCGGAATTATTATTATAATATATCATTGGAAAGATAATTTCAAGATCTATCCAACCATATAAAATTTGTATAAAAAATATGAGGCACAAAAATAATATCTGACTGTCTTTGAACATGTTTAAATCCGAATAGAATTAGGACTTTAAAAAAGGAAAGTTTTATAAAAAAGGAAAGTTTATATTTAAATCAAATTCTTTAATCTTATCTTTTCAAAAAAGGATAATTAAGATATTTTAGAAACTTATAGAAGATTATAATCAATCCTAATTAGTTTAGGAATAGGATTAAACCTTTGGACCCTCCTCATGATCATTGGGTCGTAGGTAAAATCCGGCTTGGGCCCAGTTTAGTATTTTGGCCATAACTTCCTCATTATCCATCGGAATTGGGCTTATAATATATCGTTGGAAAGGTCTTTTCAAACCCCATCCAACTACACCATTATTGGACCCTTATCATGGACCAAACTAAATTGGAATGGAAGTTTTTATAAAATAGAGTGGGTTTTCGAAAACAGAAAGAAATAATTTTAACAAAAACTAACCGTAACACTAGACTTTTCACACTTTCACCTCATTCGATTATGGTTCGACGTGAAAGGTATTCATCACTGGGTTTGGTTTTGGGGAGACACAAATGGGTGTCTACACTGTGTCATATACACAGTTTCTTCCAAATAACCATTAAGGAAGGCGGTTTTGACGTCCATCTGCCACATTTCATAATTGTAATATGCAGCAATCGCTAGGAGGATCTGAACGGATTTAAGCATTGCGACTGGTGAAAAGGTTTCATTGTAATCAATACCATGAACTTGTCTGTAACCTTTTGCCACCAATATAGCTTTGTAAATGAATACATTTCCATCTTTGTCGGTTTTCATCTTGAAAATCCACTTACATCCGATAGGTGTATAACCTTCGGGTAAGTCAACCAAGTCCCAGACTTGATTTTCAAACATGGAATCCATTTCAGATCTCATGGCCTCTTGCCATTTAGCAGAGTCGGTGCTTGCCATCGCTTGCTTGTAGGTTGCCGGTTCATCTCCATCCATAATCATCAGGATGTCCTGATTCTCGGTTAATACTAAACCAAGATATCTATCAGGTTGAGATCTCGGCCTCGGAGACCTACGTAGGGTAATGGATTGAGCATTTGCATTGTCAGTTCGACTTTGCACATTTTGATCATTTTGACCTGCGTCAACAGATGCTGTTTGAGCACTTTGACTGTCATGATGATTTTGTTGCTCATCCTCACGAACTTCGTCGAGTTCGATTTTCCTCCCACTTGTCATTTTGGAAAGGTGCTCCTTCTCCAAAAAGACACCATCGCGAGCAACAAACACTTTGTTCTCCGATTTGTTGTAGAAGTAATACCCTTTGGTTTCTTTTGGGTAGCCCACAAAGTAAACCTTGTCAGATTTGGGATGAAGTTTGTCAGAAATCAATTTCTTGACATATGGTTCGCATCCCCATATCTTTAGAAAAGATAACCTAGGAGGTTTCTTCGTCCATAATTCATATGGAGTCTTTTCTACAGCTTTTGATGGAGCACGGTTCAGTGTTAGTGCCGGAGTTAGAAGTGCGTGTCCCCAGAAAGAGATAGGAAGATCGCTAAGACCCATTGTTGATCGTACCATGTCTAACAAGGTTCGATTTCTCCTTTCAGATACTCCGTTCCATTGTGGAGTTCCTGGAGGTGTCAATTCTGAAAGTATACCCTTTTCTTTCAGATGGTCATCGAATTCTTGGCTCAAGTATTCACCACCTCGATCTGATCGAAGGGCTTTGATTTTCTTGCCAAGCTAATTTTCAACTTCACTATGAAATTCTTTGAACTTTTCAAATGATTCAGATTTATGCGACATGAGGTAGACATAGCCATATCTACTATAGTCGTCTGTGAAAGTGATGAAATATCGATGTCCATTTCTTGTGGTTGAGCTCATTGGTCCACATACATCGGTATGTATAAGACCCAATAAGTCACTTGCCCTTTCTCCCAACTTGGAGAATGGCTGTTTAATCATCTTGCCTAATAGACATCCCTCGCAATTCTCAAACGATTCTAAATCGAAAGAGTCAAGAACACCTTCTTGTAGAAGTTTCTTGATGCGTTTGATGTTAATGTGGCCAAGACGACAATGCCACAAGTAAGTCTGATTTGACTCTATGGTCTTAGCTCTTTTGGTATCATTATAAACAATTTGTCCAAAGACACAAACGTGTCATTCCATAAATATAAACAAGATGATATGTCTTGTGATCAAGTTCAAAATGACGTCCAACGCCACAAGATCAAAATATGGTAGATAAAACTAAACAAGTTTTAAATCTAGACAAAATATGAGATTACAAGCTTTCTTTGAAAGATTATCTTCTTCTTCCACTTGTGTACTCATATCCACTTGAAAAGCACCGCTCACTTTGTTCCTGAAACAGGAGCATATAGTGAGCCAATTTTCCGGTATCTAATACCTTATAAATGGCTTATGTTCAAGTGTAAAGATGATACCTGAGATTGAGGTTACTTTTCTTTTCGCCTCATCTTCTAGATACATGCTACATTCTCTTTTGTAGTGTCCGGGTCTACTACAATAGAAGCAGCGCATCTTAGCTTTGTTCTTAAACTCCTTCTTCTTTGGTCTCAGAGCAACCTTAGCCTTCTTGCAAGAATAGGTTTTCTGGAGCTCTTGAACAACTTCCATCAAGGACAGTTTGTTCCGCTTGGCCGTAAGTCGCATCTTTAATGCAACATACCCCGAATGGAGTGATCTTAGTAGCATGAGAGCCGCTTGCTCATCGTCCACCGGTTTACCAATTAGCTCCAGATGGGTGAATAGCCTTGTCATGTTGAGCACATGAGCTTGAAGTGGCATCCCAGGTCTAAGTCTTGCATTATAGACCTTAGCCCATACTTCTTGTCTCTCTTTCGTGAGACACCCATCTTGCGGTGGCTTGATCCTCATGTTCGAGAGTGACCTAGTCACATCTTCCACAAGTCCATCATAGTTGCCTCTGGTACTTTTGGTGACTCTCAAATTGACTACATCTTCTAGAGCTTTGAGCATCATGTTCGGAAAATAGTTGGAGAACTTCCCCTTCCATTGTACCGGGATGGAGTTTGCCATGAGTCTGGAAACTCTTTTACAATCCACACTCCATACCTCATGTGCCTCATCACTCATAATCCCCTTTGAGTAGAAACTCGGGATTTGAGTGTCCAGAATGTGCTCTAGGTAGCAATTTCGGAGGGTCTTTCGGAGTTCCTCTTCCCATTCCTTAAAGTTTACCAAGTTCAGAGAAATTGGCAACTTTTTGGGCAATTCCGGGAGCATAAGGTCATTGACATTAGTTGAAGACATTATTCTACAATTGAAAGAATTTGAAATAAAAAACCATTCATTATACTTAAATAAGATTGAATTCATGCATTTTAATCAAACTTATTTAAAACGTCTTATTCACACATTAAAGATTGTCCCCATTTTAGGTGAGAATAAGTCGATTCCAAGATCCAAAGAAACAAAGAGTGGTTAAGCATGCTTTGGCTTGTCTTAACACTCAATCTCCTAAGGTAAGCAACGCTTTGCTAATGGCTCCAAGCCACTCTTGGTTGAATAAATCGTCGCATCCAATGCTCTCTAAACAATTTATTCACTTTGCCACGACATGTTAGGACTCCATCACTCATATCGTTGAGTATAACCAAAACCACCTTGTATACCCGGTATGCCTTACGTTCCTTGAAGAAGTAGTGATGCCTCGCTTTGGCGTAGCCCACCACTACCCTCGTTCAGTTGGTAAGTGTGTTTTGGAATGGCAAGTTTTACTCAATATTTTAGGGACCTAGGGTTTCTATGTTGGTTGATTTAAGTAAACTTAATTAATCATCTCAACAATCGAAATCCTAAACATGCATCTAACATATAATTCATATATATATAAACATAAATATATATCGAAAACATAAATAGAGATGCATTTGGCAACTAGCATGACCCCTTGAGATCTTCAAGTCTTCAAAAGGTCTTCATTTGCAACTTCATGGCTTTGTCTTCTAAGAACCCCGTCTTCAAGACTTGACCAAAATATTACAATTGCTAGTATCTACGATTAGGACTAATCTAAATATTAAGGTACAAAAATACTCAACGGTTCGCAGACCGTATTTAGATTTACAAATATACATCACGGATCACAGTCCGTATTTTCTATCCTAATCGGGCCCCACTAGATGCCATTTCATAAAACCTGTGAGAGAATTTACATTCCATTCATCCATTCACTATCTGTGAATGGCCCATGCATTTTACAACGATAAACAAGTAACAATGCATAAAACGCGCGAAAACTAGTAACTAATCTAGGTGGTTAATCCAATTAACACGCCTAATTAAACTAGTCAAAGTTGTTTTAACCGGTTATGGTAATAACTTAGAGACGCTCCCACTAAATTCCGCATCCAACTTAACTAATCCAATTAATTAAGTCGGTGAACCCAAATATTTGCCAAAATTAATTTTGCAAATGTCGCTCAAAACCCGAGGCCTAGCCTCCAAAAATTTTAATTAAATAAACAAAATAATTAAAATAATTAAAACGACAATTTAAGCAAAATTACGAATTCCAAAATGTCTAAGTGCCTAGCACTAAGACTTGGAGTCCAAAAATAATACCCTTATTTACATATTAAGCAACGCTAAAATTAACTTTAAAATAGCATCGCGTTAATAACCCGGGGTTATTGTGCCAATTATGGGATTGTACGTACCGTACAACAAGCACGTAGTATGCCCATGCGCACCCCCGCAACACCAAGCATGCATGTGGGCTACTTATGCTCGCATGCGCCACGCCCAGCCCAGCCAAGTGTAGCAGCACGCACAGCGCACACAACATTATGCTGCTGCTGCGTCATGCTGCTGCTTGCTGCTGGCTGGCGCGCTATGCAGCTGGCAGCGAGCAGCAGCCCACGCCCTTCCTCGCACACACAGACACACAGCACCACGCACCTAAGAACGAAGCGCCCAGCAGCCTCGACAGCCACATATGGGTTGCGTGAGCAGCCCAGCTGGCCGAGAGCTAGCTCGGGGCTCTTAGGCCTCGTGTTGCGTGCTAATGCTTCGAAAATTATCGATTTTTGTGTGTGACATTATAAATCAATTCTAAATTAATTTTAGAATCAATTTTAAGGAAAAATGAAAAATAACAAGTCCAACTTAAATAATTCATCCAAATGCGATTAACCAAATTTATTTCCAAGAACCATTCTTTAATAAAATTGGTTTAACTTGGTGTAATAAAATAAATTAGGGCAATTCCCACTATTAATTTAATCACTTTAAATTAATCTTGAGATTTTGACAAAATAAAAGGGAGTTGGAAAAAATGAACATAAGTTCAATAAAGACTCCAACTTTAATACTTGTGACTTCATGAAAAATTATATCTTCCAATATGAAGATAAACCAATTTCAATCACAAGTTTTAAACTTTATGATTCCAATCAACTAAAAAATGATTAAATCAACAAAGTTTAACCAAAATTCATGGAATTTAGTAACTCAAAGTTTCAATCACTTATCATAAATAAAGATTGAATCTTTAGTACTTGGAAGCAACAAGGAACAACTATTTCACACTTAATGCAATTAATTTGCAATTATGTGAAAAAATAAAACCAAACTTTCAAGCACCAATTACTACCAAGTAATCATGCTTAAAGTGGTCTAAAATTGCATATAAATAAAGGAAAGAACAAAATTCATAACCACCATAAATATGCAATCAATTTTCAAGGTTAGAAAGACTTAAAATTTTTCGTCAAAATGAAAAATCCCTCAAAAAATGCATTTCTGGTCGTTTTTTGGCTAAAAACCGAGCCCTATAAGGGTAAAACCATTTCCAGAACGCCTTTTCCACCCAAAATTCACTATTTTCGGGTCGAAATCTGGGTTCAGGAGCTGAAGACAGCTCTAATACGAGGTAAAAATTGGAAAAACGAGTTACTAATCTAATTAGCAACTTAAAACAAGAAAAATTAAGCCATAAAAACACCTTGAAAATATTATGATTTTAAAAATAAACGAGCGAGGCTCCGATACCGCTGTTGGGGTTTGGTGAGTCCAACTCACCGCGGAAACAAACCCAAAAACAAGACCGCACTCGCAATAAATAAAACCATAAACATAATTAAATTAATCACAAGATTAAGATAAGCTAATTACCTTTGACGCGTGCTTCGCTCCAAAATGAGCTCTTACTTGAAAGCTTCAAGTCCCGCTCACACGGAGACCTCCAACGAAGTCCACCCGCACCAACAAAATCGACTAGGTCCAATGTCTTGGGGTTAGCAAGACCCGACCAATAAAACCCGAGTAATTATAATGAGTTCAAAGGTTTTCACTAATTGTGATGCCTTTTTCAACTCTTACTCAAGCATCATTCCCAATGCCCATACTTGGGTATTTATAGGAAATGATGGGAGTATCATTTACTCTCCCATCAATGTGGGATAGTATGATTTTTCCATTTTATTTTAAATCTAAAATAAAATTAATAATCAAGCTAGTAATAAATCAACAAGTGGCAAGCTCATGTGAGTGGTTAGGTGAGGACCACTTGGAGAAGGGGGGGACCAAACTTGCTCCCCACTCCCTCTCCCATAACCGGCCACCTCACTCCACACACACTCAAGGACCACTAGCCACATGGCACCCACCCTTCCGCACCAAGGCAGCCAAGGTGGGCTGCCATGTGCTGTTGTCCGTGGCAGCCACGCCCAACAAGCCCAGCAGGCCCAGCACTCGCATCCGGGCTGCCAGGCGCTGCTGGCCAGCAAGCCTAGCATGCTTGTGCGGGCTGCTGCTGGCCTTGTGCCTTGGCCAGCGCTGCTAGGCAGCAAGCAATGGCCTAGCCATGCTGCTGCTAGCTGTGGCGAGCTGACGCGCCTAGCGTGCTAGCTGCTGCAGCTTGTTGCGGCATGGCTTGCTAGCCATTGCGCGCACAAGGCTGCGCCCAGCATGCTAGCACGCACTAGGCAGCGCCTAGCCTTGCGATGCTAGCATGGGTGCGATAGCACGCACCAACCAGCCTAGGCTCGGCTTGGTGCGCATGCTAGCCACCATGCTAGGCCATACGCCCTTAGCACTCGGTTTGCTTGGGCATTCCGATGCTAGGGGTATTTTGGTCTTTTGTTGATTTATTACCATTTCTCGTCTCGTCTTTCACTATTTTTCGACTCAAATTCCGACGCTCGGTTTCGACGCTCTAAGCTCGAATTTCCGACGTCTAAATAAATATTACTCGGTCGACTCATTAATTCTTCCGAATTAATTCGTCGGTTCGGTTTGTTGAATGCTTGGGTGTGACCCGAAGGGTTCAGTCAAGATTAAGCTGTAATATTAATTATTCATTAATATTACTGATCGGAAGCGGCCTCCACCCAGGCATTCCGATCACTTGACCTCACTGAATATATTAGCTTTCTAATAATTCTGAACCCACTAATGGAATAGTACACTTGTTCGAAGGACACCATTCCTTTCAACTAAACCATATCCCGAACTTTAGAGACCTGGAGCCATGGTTAGGTTGCGAACTCATTGCATCATATTGTGCCTACTTGACTAATTGTGCATTATTTGTTGTGCATACTCTATGTGATTTTTCCTAACCGTTTATTTGACTTGTGTTAGGACTAAATAAACTGATTAATGACTAAAGGAATTTGTTTAGTTAATTAATTAATTAATTTGAGCTAATAAATAAATATAAAATCGAGTCATAGTCCCTTTAAGTCAACCCGGATTTTTTTATTCCCGTATACTGCACAAGCGTCAACTTGTTTTGGTCATAGCCAGAGTTCTAGAAAGAACTAAGAGTCGTACAAGCTATGGATCTGTAGTCCCGAGTTTTATCTTTAATTTGGCGTTGGTTTCATCCAAATCAGAGTCACAGAAAAAAAGTTATGACTAAAATACCACAGTCTTTCCAGTTTAATGCATATACGTGAAGTCTTAATTTAGTCTTTAATTGAGTCTAGTCACATAGCCTAGCCACATGGTCATGACACGAGTCTTAACATATCACCTACACTCACTTGTCTTAGCACACACTTTGAGTACATATCACCATGACCATGTCTTAGGTTCATGCATGAGTCGGTTTTTTCCGTCATTTGAGTTGGGGGTACATTCTATTCCTAATTATTCATATCCCTCCACCTCCATCTACATCATTTTCCTTCACGCTCTATTCCAATCTTTCTTCACTTCCTCCATCCATTGCATGTTGAATAAAGTTTGAGTCAAATAATTAACAATGAATATCCCCAAATTCCTTTTCCACAGTACTTGGTCAAGGAGAGAAGGGCGATTAATCAAGGACAACCTCTTTATTCAGGTCTCGCTTTTTGATGAACCGATTCGATAAAGAGGAAGGCTAAGAAGATAATGGCAACTCAAGATGAAGTCAATGATCTTAGGAACCAACTGGTTACCGTGACTGAAACATTGAAGCTTCTTGCACTCAAGATCGATGATCCCGTGAAGCAACAACAGATGAACCTCATGCAAGAGAGTCTAAGCAAGCTATCTAGCGACTATAAATTTCAGGGCATGAGTTCACAAGGGGTCTCGCTAGACAAGGAACTTCTTCCGCATAAGTTCAACGCCACTGACATCCCTAAATTCAAGGCAATAGATAATCCTTATTTTCATCTAAGAGTTTTTGAAACCATAATGAACATTAAGGGTATCGATAAGAAGGTTTTCCCCTCTCTGTTCCCACTATCTCTTGAAACCGTTTGCCAACAATGGTTCTTCTCCCTTGACAAGGAGAAAACCTCTTCCTGGGAATCGATAGTGAACGCTTTCGTTGATAGGTACAAGTGCAATATCCAAGTTGAAACCGACCATAGACAACTTGAGATGCTAAGATAAAAAGAGAATGAAGGCTTTACTTCTTTCTTTAATAAATGGAGGGAAACTTCCGCCAAGATGATTGAGGTCCCCACCAAAAAGGAGTCTGTGAGGATGTTTATCAAGAATCTCCAAGAAAAGTATTCAAAGCACTTAAAATATCAACACAATTTGAATACTTTCATGGCCGTTTATGACATCGGAATTGAAATCGAAGACGACCTCGCAAAGCAAAAAGCTACTAACAATAGTAACCACGGTGGCTGGAAAGGAAAGAAGAACGACAATCCTTCTTCTTCCAAAAACGCCCACTCTAGTAATAATGTTAGTACCTTTGACCATAATGGTGTCTTAGCCATGGACAATCAAGGTTCTAAAAGGAAACCCAGGCGAGAGTTCACACCCATTGGAATGACCTACGATGCTGCTTTCGATCGTCTCTATGATCGAGGATTAATCAAACCTATTGGCCCTACCGAGGATCTAACGCTAGAAAATTGATCTTCGAGATGGAATCCCAACTCTTATTGCAAGTACCATCGAGGACGCGGTCATACTACCGATGAATGCTACAGGTTTCAAAACCTCATTCAAGATCTCATAGAGGCAAATAAGATCCCATTGCCTCTAGCTAGCGAGATGACTGGATGATGTCGGAGCAAACAACACAAGACAGAGGCGAGCTTTAACGACAAGATTTCATGACCTCTTTTTCTATTTCTTTTTTATTTACCCTTTTCCCAATAAGTCTAGCATAGGCACCTTTTTATTCTCCTTAGATTTATTTTGTAGGATCATTATATATTTTTCTTTTAATAAAATGAGCATTTATTTCCTTATATATGATCATTTCATTATATTGCATTAAATAAACAAAAAAAAAAAAAAATTAAAAAAAATCCATGTCGAATCAAGCACAAGGTATACCAATGATTTGAGGCACCCCTTGTAGCCACATTATATTACCTTTCACCCTTCAATTATACAATCCTTTCTTCATAAACCACTTTGAGCATCGTCTAACGATAGACCTTTCTTTTTTCAACCTACATCTACCTAACCTTTGGGATGGGATGGTGTGTAACTTATGCAATTCTAAAAAGGCTTGAGTGATATCAAAAGATCAAAATAAAAACAAAAGCAAAATAAATAAAAGTGTACAAAAGGGAAAGTGTTCCAATGTCTTTGATATGAAAATATCTTCGATAAGAACACGTCTCAGATTGCGTCTCTTATCAAGTGCTCGGTACCGTGCTTGAGAAACATGAATGCCAAGTGAGTGATAGACCGCATGATCGGGATTGCCCATGCTTATAAAAATACAATAGATGCTAAAGCAAAAGATAAAAGAGAGCTAAAAAAAGAGTAGAAACTCAAGCATGAAAATACAAAGATTTCAAAAGCGAGGTTGCACACCTTAGGGGCTTATCAAGGGTCTTGAGCCTTTATCTCTTTCTTCTATAACCTTTAGCCTAACCACGTTACAACCCTTAAAAGACCTTTTTGAGGTATACACACTTGTGCGAGGTTCGGCTAGAGCTACGTTCGGCCTGATTCCTAACGGATACATAGGCAACTTCACATCGAGGTGCGGCCGTAATAAACATGCATTCACATTCACATTCACACACTTGCATCATGATCATATCAAGGGATCTCCAATGCTCATCCCTATTATCTTAGAGCTAGACTTGGGGGCTTGATCCTTACATCATTATCTTACCTAGCCTAAGAGTCACCACCATTTGACTCTTTTCAATATATTTGATTTTTCTAAAAATAATATTTTTCCACACACTTAGCTCTTGTGGCCTAGCTTTAGTGTCACTTTCACACACTGCACAGATACATGGCCAAATATACTTCCCATAGGAACCCTTTGTCATGGAATCTTAACATAAAGCATGCCTTGTCACATCGCTCATCACTTATCAATCATTGTTGCATCACGAAGTATGAAGTACTTAGCCTCCGTGCCTAAGTTACCCAAATACTTTCATCATGGAGTCAACAGTTGAGATAGCCTAGGATGGGTTAATCCTTTCACCTTGAGAGATAGCATCAAACAACATTTGACTAAGCTCATTCAACATGCATCTTCACACTTCAATTCTTTTTCGCGTCTTTATTTTTCGGGAGAAAGTCGGTACCCTCCACAAAATGACGGAAAATTTTTGCCTTTTTGCATTTTTGAGTCACATTGAATCAACACTATGCACACACGAGTCATGTACACATTGAGTCATGTCGTGTCATATCACTTTGATTTGAGTCTAACACATGTGTCATTACACTTCGAGTCGAGTCAACCTCGAGTTAGTCAAACATATCGAGTCAAGTCGTGTCAAGTCGATGAGTCAAGCAAAATTAAGCCTTAGGTCAACCCTACTCCAGTCAAAATAAATACAGGTGCAGCAGAATAGGGAAGACCCTACTCCAGCGCCTGGTGCTAGATCTTTTCAGTAGCGATAGAGATCGAAGCCTCTCAGAAAGGTGATTTCGACCTCATGCAGCAATTTCGGGTTCCTTGGTACGCCAGTTAGCCCCTCTAAGCAATTTGACATGATTAGTAGTCGGCTCGATTACAATCGTAGTAAGTGATTGACCTGACAAAAAATCGTCTCACTTAGCTTAAGCGCCTAAAACAATGGCTCATTACAATCGGTTCAAAAGCAAGCACTTAAACGACAATATTTCCAAATATGGATTGTCGCGCATTCTTATTAAACTACAAAGTTTTCCAAAAATTGGGTTGTCATCCCCAACTGACAATATTTCCAAAAATGGATTGTCGTGTATCTTCTTCAACGACAATTTTTCCAAGATTGGATTGTCATCTCTGGCAAAGTTTCCAAGCGTGGATTGTCGTGCTCCTTCTTTGTTTGGCAAGTTTTTCCAAGTTCGGATTGTCATACATTCATAGATCGCTGGCAAGTTTCCCGAGATTGGATTGTCATACACCCAGTTCCCTATGGCAAAATTTCCCAAAGGATTGTCGTAGGTCTCTACTCATCATAAATTTCGGAAAAAGTTCCTCAACGTGGATTTTCTTCAGCAAGTGGCAAATTTTCCCGAAGTGGATTGTCGGTCGACTCTTTCTTGCACATGTTCCAAGACACGGATTGTCAATTGTGGCAATATTTTCTTAAAAGGATTGTCTCATAGAGTTGGCAAATTTCCGAGGTGGATTGCTTTCAAGAGTTGTATTCCAAGATGTGGATTGTCGATCGTAGCCAAATTCTGATGACAGATTGTTACGAAGCATTGGCAACTTTTCCAAAAATTGGATTTTGGCAAATTTTTCGAGATACGGATTGTCGCTTCATCGTGGCAACATTTCCAAGGATGGATTGTTACGTGGCATTGAAAACTTTCCCTAAATCGGATTGTCATACATCATACAAGAGTTGTGTTGGCAACTATTCCCAAATAAAAGAGGATTGTCGACATACTGGTTCACAAGAAGCAAAGCGGCGACGTACTGGCATGGCAACATTAAGGATTAAAAAGCAGTGATCTTTTGGAAGACTATCACAGCAGAATTGGAGTCATATAAAAAAGGAGCTCTTTGTTCAGAGGCGCGTGAACATATCAAAAAGAAGCTCTTTGTTTAGAGATGAGTGAACATCAAAACAAGCAGCAAGATGGCGTTCCATAGATTGTGGAAAGTTGTCAAAAAGCAACTGGAGGTGATTTCAAGAGAAATAATCTTCGATAGTATTCCCTTGGACGTGGAATATTATCAATGCGGATGAGGATTGTTTCAAGAGAAGCAATCTTCGATGGTATTCCCTTGGACGTAGAATACTATCAATACGGAGGAGGATCGTTTCAGGCGAAGCAATCTTCTAATTTGGAAGCAGTTACGGGCGTAGCGGTTTTCAAGCGGGATGGCATTCTCTAGCTTGCAGGAGGTCATCAAAACAATCGGTTACTTTCAGAGACGTGTCCTCGACGGTGCAAGATACGCGTTTCTTAACTCTTTTATCTGTTTAACTAACGCTTGTTTTGCAGGTATCGGCGTTACAAGAGTGATTTAGGATCGCAGAACGTTCTAAATCATTCTCCGTCCCTATCGCTACTTTGACTTTTGTTTTCGAAACTTGCGTTTCTCCAAACTCAGTCAAAGTGGGGGCTTCTGTAGACACCCATTTGTGTCTCCCCAAAACCAAACCCAGTGATGAGTACCTTTCACGTCGAATCATAATCGAATGAAGTGAAAGTGTGGAAAGTCTAGTGTTGCGGATAGTTTTAATTTCTTTTCTCTTCTCTCTGTTTTTGAAAACTTATTTTAAGAAAACAACCAATTCGGTTTGGTTGGTCTATGATATGGTTCCAATGGTAGTGTAGTTGGATGGGGCTTGACAAGACCTTTCCAACGATATATTATAAGCCCAGTTCCGATGAATATTGAGGAAGTTATGGCCAATTTACTAAACTGAGCCCGGTTTGAACCTTATATGCGGCCCAATGATCTAGAGGAGGGCCTAATATGATTTGTCATTCCTAATGCAATTAGGAATGGTTTTAGTCTTCTAGATTCTTCTAGAAGGTTCTTTTCATTCCTAATTCAATTAGCATTGATAAATTGACTTTTGTTGATTTTTCAGAGTTTTAATTAAAATCAAATAGCATTTTCGAGGAAAATTTACGATTTTATCCTCCAGTACGGCAAACTTATTTGATTTTCGAAAACGCGTTAAAAATAGGCTTGGCACCTGACTCCAGGCATTGGCGCCTGGAACCAGGCCTGGCGCCTGGCGCTAGCCATTGGCGCCTGACGCTAGTGTTGGTGCCTGGCGCTAATTAGCTAGGGTTTGCGCCAGCTCTGTTTTTTGTGCGTCAGATTCTGTTTTGTTTATTTTATCTTTTTGGCTGATTTTCTCTATAAATAATGTATCAAAAACTCCGTTTTCATTCACCAATTATCACGAATTCTCATCAACAATCTGTTTTAATTAATATTCACCTACAATCAGTTTTTAATTCTCTCATTCTCATCATTCACCATCTTTCTTTTTCTTTCTCTTTTTCTAAACTAATCTTTTGCATACAAAATTCCGCATTCATTAGATCTAGAAACACCTAGCCATATTCGAAGTTGCCTTCGCCCTAGACGTGAAAGGTTTAATCTGAGGGTTTGGTCTTAAATCTCTCTTTAAATTATTTAATTTAATTGTTTTGTTTATTCCTAGTATCATGTCTAGGGTATTTTTAATATTAAATATGATTGCTACGATGCTTCCTATTTTCTTCCTAATATTTATGATTGTTAGTATCATGTTAGGGTTAAAGCTTTGATTTTTATTGCTTAGTGACATCCTAGGGTTTGTTATTAATCTTGTTATTATCATGCCTAGGATCTTGCTATATATTTCTATTATGCTTTAACATGATTTATGATTATTTTATAATTGTTTTGATTATGATCATAATTTTATTATTGCTATAATTATTATGATTAATATGATCATTATTATTATTATGATTATTATAATTATTATTCATGATATTGATTATTTATTGTGTTGCTTGATATTTATTTGTTATTGCTTGATCACACCTTTTATTGCATGTTTAAAGGGAATTGGTACTTGTAATCACGCTTAATAAGATATTTAATAATCTTGTTAGAGTTAATTCTGATTATAATTCAAGTGATCGCCAATAATAGTTTGTTTGTGCATTAATATTCAACCAACATAGATAAACAGGTTTAGGGGTAATCCTATTGATTGCATGTTAATTAAAAAGCGCAGATGAATACGATCAGAATAAAGTAGAGGCCTATTATTAGGGCAAGTTCAATCTCTTTTAGGTTGGATTTGTACCTTCATCCCCGAACCCTTATTTTGTTCTAGACCTTATGGAGTTAACGATCTCTTGGATCATTAAGGGGTGTAACCTTCACCTCGTGAACGGTTTACAAGTTCATATTGAGCTTTCCAACGATATATTATAAGCCCAATTCCGATGAATATTGAGGAAGTTATGGCCAAATTACTGAACTGGGCCTGGTTTGAGCCTTATATGCGGCCCAATGATATAGAGGAGGGCCTAATATGGATTTATCATTCCTAATGCAATTAGGAATGGTTTTAGTCTTCTAGATTCTTCTAGAAGGTTCTTTTCATTCCTAATTCAATTAGCATTGATAAATTGACTTTTGTTGACTTTTAAGAATTTTAATCAGAATCAAAGAACGTTTTTGAGGAAAATACGATTTTATCCTCCTGTACAACAATTTCTATCTGATTTTAAGAAAACGCGTGAATTTCTGAGTCAGCGCCAAACGCCAGCTGTAGCGCCTGGCGCTAAGGTCAGCGTTTGGCGCTGACTTGGCTTTTTTGCATCAGAACTCTGTTTTTGATGTTTTATCTTTTTGGCTGATTTTCTCTATAAATAACGTGCAAAAAACTCCGTTTTGATTGGACCAACTCTCATCAAGATTTTCTTGATTATTCTCTCTCTCTCTTTTCTAAACTAGCCTTCTCTCAAATATAAAAATTCCGCATTCATTAGATTTAGACACACCTAGCCATATTCGAAGTTGCCTTCGCCCTGGACGTGAAAGGTTTTAATTTATGAGGGTTTGGTCCCAAATCTCTCTTTCAATTATTTAATTTAATTGTTTTGTTTTATTATTTTCCTTGAAGTTACTAACGTGTGTATTTTGTTATTAGAAAGAGGTACGAGGCATCCAAGTAAGTAATTTAATGGTTTTTATTGATATTGTGATATAGAAATTATGTTTAGATTGTTATTTTAATTCCTAGTATCATGTCTAGGGTAACTTTAATATTAAGTATGATTAAAAGTATGATGCTTCCTATATTCTTCCTAGTTTTTATGATTGTTAGTATCATGTTAGAGTTAAAGCTTTATCTTTATTGTTTAGTGACATGCTAGAGTTTGTTATTAATCTTGTTAGTATCATGCCTAGGATCTTGCTAATATTATGCTTTAACATGAATATTATAATTATTTTTATGATTGTTATTATGTTGCTTGATACATTATTTATTTTTATTGATTGATCACGCCTTTTTATGCATGTTTAAAGGGAATTGGTACTTGTAATCACGCTTAATAAGATAATTAATAATCTTGTTTAGGGTTAATATGATTACAATTCAAGTGATCGTCAATAATAGATTTATTTGTGCATTAATATTCAACCAACATAGATAAACAGGTTTAGGGTAATTCTATTCATTGCATGTTAATCAGAAAGCGCACATGAATACGATCAGAATAAAGTAGAGGCTTATTATTAGGGCAGGTTCAATCTCTTTTAGGTTGGATTTGTACCTTCATCCCCGAACCCTATTTGGTTCAAAACCTTATGGAGTTGACGATCTCTTGGATCATTAAGGAGTGTAACCTTCACCTCGTGAACAGTTTACAAGTTCCTAAAAAAACTTATTGGCGACTCTTTTGCTCTATCTTCTTTCCCTTTGGATGCCACCGTACTTTAGTGTATGATCACAATGGGGTTCAAGCTAGGGGTAATGCTTGAAATATTCCCTACAGGAAGCATGCTTGATTGATAATTTGTGCTAGTTGATGATCATTGATTGATTGAATTGTTGCAATTAAATTGGTTGACATAGTTTTGCATGTGATTAATTAGATTAGGAGTGATCAACCTATAAGATTAATCTAGATTGCATTGCAATTATTAATGACATGAACCATCAATTTGAGAATTGCTTTAATTGATTGAGTTTGATTGTGAATTTCCTTGATTAGCCATTCTTAGTGACCCCTAGCTTGGCCTCTAGGAGATAACTCTTGAACTCTTTTGATTGCTACTATTATTTGTCTTTTGCAATTCTTGAATCAATTGAATGAACCATCAATTAGCATGATTAATGAACTTGCATGTGGAACCTACATCCCTAGTGTTTAGTTTCTTGAATTACTTGATTAATCTAGCTTTGTTACCATAGTACCAACCATTCTCTCACTACAATCTTCGAAGTAGCTTGACTTAGGCTATAGTTAATACCGACTCACTCCTTTGGGTTCGACCCTATACATGCCTTCTACTTGTATTAGGTTTGTTTATTTTGTTATAAATTGTGTTTGATCTAGGGATAGACAATTGACGACACGTTTATTCCTCTATCAACACGAAGTAAACTTATTACTCCGGATTATTTCTTTGTAGTAAAAAAACGTTAGCTTATTAATAATTAGTAAATATAGTACAGAGTATTATAAGAACTTGACTAAAAAGGTCAATAATTAACTATGGTTGGGTTAAATTCAGAACGGGTAAAAATAAAATCGAGTTAAAATTGGGTCGGGTTAATATCAGTTCGCGTCAAAACAAATCAGATTAGATCGGTTATTTGCTGGGTCAATTTCGGATCGGATAGAGCTTGAGTCGAATCAAATCGGTTCAGTTTGAGTTCAAGTCGGGTCAAATCGAATTTGGGTTGAGTTTAGGTCGAATCAAATCGGTGTCGGGTTAAGTTCAGATCGGGTCAAGTTCGAATTCGGGTTGAGTTCAGTTTGGTTACAGATCGGGTTTGAGTCTTGAATTTCTCGGATCAAATTGGATCGATTACAGTTCAAAACAGATAATTTTTTTCTGAATCCATTCGATTTTGACACCTCTACATACCACTAATAAAACAAATAGTACAACAATATAATCAGTAGATAACTAGTACAAAATCTGCTTATTATGAGTGGTCTACCCAAAAAGATATACTATGAAGTTGACATTGAAGTATTATTTTTATGCAAGTTATTTTATCTCTTTTTACGGAGTACTACTTTCATTTTTAAATTATGAGTGTTGAAGCAAATAATGAGTCATGATACAAAATTGTTTAAGAAATCTTTGAAGATTATTTATATATCAATACAATAATGATCATGTCACAATTTACAAAATTACATTATATTTCATATCATGGCAATAAGTTGGCATTACTTGGCAACACACTACTCCACCATCCTTCCATTATACGGAGTAAATTATTAATCTATTAGTGATATTTTGGAAATTTCAAATCCCATTTTACTTTCCGTTGAAGTATCAAAATTTTTGCTGTAAAAAGTCAATGCCCGAGGTTGAATTTATTTAAATGTGTAAGTCAACAATCCTAAATTTATTTAATTTCAGTAAAAATAAAAAAAATCATAATTAGTGATGAGTAATTTTGCTTGATTTAGTATGATCAACACTCTTGGCGCACATTTGAAGCCACGGCTCGAGCCCAAAATTTGATTTGAGCCTTCATATCATCACTTGACGGGGCTTTTGGATCGCCTCGTTTAGGAATTGGAGGCGCTGATAAAGGAGACGAGGTTGTTGTTCTTTGCCATGACTCCGAAAGATAAGGCCTTCGTACCTTACCAATATCTACATGATTACTATCAAGGCTAGCTCGTCTTTGTAAGGCCGGAAGTATTTTTGTTACACTTGGGCTTAACTTTTCGTTATCAAAAGAAAAACCTAAGTCCTTAAAACCTTGTAATTCCTCAACTTCTAAGTCGCTTAGACTCTTTTGAGACTTGCTCTTGTCGATTTTTTCGATTTTCGTGTCGTGTTTTGCTTGGCTGTTGATGCTAGGAGACTCCAGTTTCCGGTGTGGTCGATTCTTGGAGTTGCTCATACTCTGCTTCGTGCCCTGTAACAACATAAACAAATTGACAAATTGTCAAGTTCCAATGTTGTGTAGAAACAATGTATAATAACAATTGTCAAACAAAAACTGTACATAATAGTAATTGTTGGGAAAAGTACACTTTCATGTGACAAAAGCACTCACTCTTATCATGATTAATGTCCCTTATTGACTAAACAACAGTCTAAAAGAACAATAGTTAATGTGGAATGTACTTGAAAACTTACTTGTTACATTAATCTAGATCATAACAAATCATTTACGTGTCAAATGTTAGCTTGATGGACCGGGAAACAAACATAAACATGCATCAAAACAAACTCGAAATTTCATAACTACAAACAAATTTAGTTCATGAAAGCATAGCAAACTCTGAAATAATTAAGACTAGCCGAGTAGAGCAGTAGACTCGATCAAACTTGACTTAACCCGCTAGACATGACACATGTACCATGTAGTCCGGACCTGGTAATACTCTATCGAACACGAGTAAATAAATCATTAGTTCATTGAAAATTAGTAAATTCAACCAATAAATTAGAGTGACCGACACTAATGGAACTTGACCATTCTTGCTTACAACAAAGGGAATATGTGAAGAAATTCAGAGACACTGCATTAATTAGTTTTTAAGTCCAATAGTTGGAGCTCATTAAAATAGAAAAGTAGAAGCATTAGCAAGGTTGCTTAGAACAAGGGAAACACATAGGAGTATTAGACTTCATATGCACATGTAACAATATGAACATTTTAATCAAGATAAAACATAGTAAAATTTACATACCTTAGAAGTAGTGGACTTAGGAGGCAATAACATAGAAGAATCAATAGATGCTCTTCTAGTAAGTTTAGTCATTGCAGCAATAGGACCTTTCTCTTGCAACATAACAGACGGGTCTAACGACTCCCTCCGACTCAACCTTCCAACTCCCGCACCATTCGGGATTCCGGTCGTTGCCACCGTCGAAACAGCCTCTTTCCCCCTACAAGGCGGGAGAGACGGTGTTCGATCCAATCTTCTCCTAGGCATTTGCTTAGGCAATGGCATTGCTTGCATTATTAAATCACCCATCCTCGGCCCCTCCTCATCCTCCTCCTCCTCTTCCTCCTCGTCATCATCACCTAGTTGATATTTCCTATCTCCTCCGAACCCAACTGGAAGCGATGGTGTTCGGAGGAGACTACTCATCATTGCAGGGTGATCCTGATCAGATATCAACCCTTCTTCCTTAGTACTACTTGATGAAGAAGTACAAGGATCAGAGTTACACCTTACCATAGTTTTGGACGATTTTGACCTACTTAACAAGCTATTTCCAAAAAACCAACTATCTTCAAAGAGATTACCAACAACATGGCCATTTTTCTCCTCCATTGCCAAAATGATACTTGAATTTCTAGCTAGTTAGTTTAACCAATCTTAATCTATCTAAGACTTTTGTGCAACAAAAAACAAAAAAATTTGACAAGTTATACGCGTAACATGTACCCCACATGGGAGATCCAAGGTGTTTTTTTTTTTATTTTTTTTATTTTTTTTTATTTATTTATTTTTTTTTTATATATGATGGATCTAAGTTTAATTTATAAAGTTTGTTACATGGATAGTTGTGAATTGGCTGACTTGGGTTGGCCATGTGACTTTAGGCAATCATCTTATATATAATATGGTCACAATTTTTGTATTATACCTTATTTTATACACCCTCTAATCCCCCTTGTGACAGTTGCATCATTTGGAAGAAATGTAACTATGTTCTATGCAAGTATAATTGTATCAATCCTATTATTATAGTCATTTTGGGTTGGTACAATTTGTAAAAGGATAAAATTTACTCCTTATATCTCAATGGATATCCTTTACTAAAGTCTTTATTGTTACATGATTGAGTTCATGAGAGACTTGTATAAATCTCTTTATAACAAAGCAAGTTAATCGGTAAAAATACTTGATGAATCACGTTATTATTGAATTTAAATTATCTTAGACTCCAATTAATCTAAATAGGCAAATACGACCAATCAGGTCTTTAAGAGTTCGAACTTTAAACCTATTATTAATTTCTCCCATCAATTGATAACCTCATGCAGACACATGAAGCTACAATGACAATATGAAGTATTTATTTTAGAATTGTATATTTCAAAATTTTGAGATATTTTCATAGTTTGTCATTAAAATTAGATCTTTAAGAGCTCGAACTTTAAACCTATTATTAAGTTCTCCCATCAATCGATAACCTCATGTAGAGGCATGAAGCTACAATGACAATATAAAATATTTTTTTTAGAATTGTATATATCAAAATTTTGAGATATTTTCATAGTTTGTCATTGAAATTAAGTTTAACTATTTAAACCGACTTAAAATTGTACAAAATACATACTTATATTTTTTGATCCGTCACTGTACTTTGTCCGCATGCGATGATAACTATAGTTGACCTACCAAATTATGATAAGGCTTCTAATGATTAATTAACAATAAAAATTAAAAAAAAAAAACAAAAAACAAAAAAAGGTGATATTACCACCTGATATGCGGACTCTACTATAAAATCGGTGGATTAGAGTGAAAAGGGTGAATAAACTAGAATAACCTATGAAATTATAATAAACAAATAAAATGCTAAAGATAGGATAGAATGAAGTTCAATTAATTTTGTTCAACACTTATAAAAAAGATGGGTAGGAAGGATTAATTGCTTACAAAGGTGGGAGAGTGAGGCGCATAGTAAGGTCATGCCAGCTAACAAACCATGTGCTTCATCTTTTCTTTATGTATTTTTTTGTTGCTTTGTACAGCCAACAAAAAAAAATTAATTACAGGGTTTTTAATTTTTTAGTTAATCAATTATATGACAACCAAGTTTTTGTCAAATAAAATACTGTAGAAATTTTAGTGATTGATTTTGGCTGCGCTATTCATTTTTGTTTACACATGACATGGTAGATGGTCCTGGATAATGATCATTTATTTCCCACATATCATTAGTACCAAGTAATTAATGATAGAAGCTTAAATAATGATGTATGTTAATGATGATTGGCAATTATGTCTCGTTTACAATTAATGTTTTAGTGGAGCACTCTACTCGAGTGGCTTGTAGGCAGTAATCCAGTATAGGTGTCAATTAAAACTATTGGTCAAGTTCGGGTCTAGTTCACATTGGATTGGATCATTTAGGGTTTGGGACATGTTAAATTATTTTGTTTATGAAGATTAAATTCTAAATTGAGTCGTTTTAAATTAGACTCACTTAGTTTTAAACAGCTATATCTACTTGAAGGTAGAATGGAAAGGAGATTGCTGCATACTTACTTTCATTTACTGGCTAATGGGTAGATAACGATAGAAGAGTAAGGTTTCTTCACCTTATCTATGCTGAAATGATAATATTTTGTATGAATTTAAATTATTTTTATTTCAATTGAAATTATTTTCCTAATTAAAACTTACTTTTCTAATTTTTTATTATATTTATTCCTTTTATTTAACTAATTTTTTTTAATAAGATGTACTTTATTGAACTGAACTTATTTTTATTAAGATGAAGAGATCGAATAAGGCCTAAATCACAAAGCATATCTAAATAGACTCGAGCAGGGTATTACGACAATTCCACACACATTTTTTCATTATCACAATGCCAAAGTACCACGTATTTGTACCAAAAAGAAGTCAATTGGTACCAAAAAAACTATACATTAATTGACTCCTTTGTACTGTTTTAATAGTAGTGATTATTCTTTGGAACAAGGGTGAGTATAGTAGTGATTTTGAGCATGTGCAGAGTGATCGATCGCACATGCCTCTCTAAGTGAAACAATTGTAAAAGAGCTCCAGTTTTTGAATTTAGTAACATAATTTTCCTCAAAAAATGATTTAAGGACCCAAGTTAACAAAATTGGCCACTTTCGGTATTATCATTTGTAGCCTCACCTCTAGGTGAATATATCGTATCCTATCACTAGAGGTGGCTAGTGGGCCGGGTTGGAAACAACACACCCTGATATGCAAGGGTGGAATATAATAGCTAGTGGGTTACCTAGGCATATTCTTGGCTACATGTTTGTGCTGCTAGAATAACTACACCACTGCTAAACACAGTTTTTTTTTTTTTTTTGGACAAAGAGCTATCAAATAAAAAACAAACAACATAAATAAACAAACTAGAACTGAAAAAACAACAATTGCTTATGCTGAGCGCAACCAACTAACCAGTGAGCCGAAGAAACCTAGGACCGAGGAAGCTTACGAATTTGACACACCAAAAACAACTCAATAACTGCTCGCAATTCCAGAGTAAGCCACCAAATCGAAAATGTCCATTGGACCTGAATTCGAAAGCAAAGACAGAAAGGTCGCACAATTAGAATGAATTCGAATCTTCAAGAATCATTTGCGAACCGCTGTCTGAAGTCCCCATAAACAATCTTGTAGCTCAGACTGTAATGCCGACCTAGACAAAAAAGCCCTACTATACCTTCACCTGGAATCTCCGAAGAAAAAAGGTCACGGATTACCCAACCTGCCCCTGCCCTACAAGTGGAGCAATCCCAAGCTCCATCGACAATAAAAGAAACTGTGGGGCATATGCTAGGTAGTCTGACAGGCTAAAGTTGTATCACCCAATCAAAAGTAATTCCTAAATCCTCTAACTAATGCAGATAGGGAAGTAGGGTCGAATCCACAGGGAAATTGGTCTTTCTATTCTTAATTAATTAAAGCAATCTAAATTATTAAGTAACCAATTTGTTATTAAAAAGTGGAACTAAACTACTAGGAGTAAAAGTGGAAAGGAATAAAAGTAGGAAGAATATCAAGGGATAAAAGACCTAGGGCATAGGTTCACCGATAAATAATATTCTAGGGTAACACATAACAATCAATCATCAATGCATCAATTAATCAGATCATAAAGGGCTCTCGCTACTTATTACAATCACAGAATTAATTTACCGGTATTAAATCTCATCTCTCAAATCTCGACTTAACCATTTATAAATTAACCTGCCTATTGAAACTAGACCTAAACATCAATTCTTATCTCTCGAATCTCGAATTAATATAGTCAAACTCATGCATAAAAGATCAGGCCTAATCTAGTCACAGAGCACTAAATCAATTAATAGGAAATTAATCTAGCATTGACAATTAACAACAATAAATCACCCCTCCATATTATTTATGGATCCCCATAAACCCTAGAAAGAAAACTACTTAGACATAATTAAATATAAACTAAACAAAGCAATTAAAGGAGACATGATGAAAGAAATAAAGTAAATAACTGAGATTAAAGTAGAAGAAATCATTACCAAAGTAATCGGAATTAAGGAGTTGAATTAAGAACAAAATAGAGAACAAAGTTGTAGAGAAAGAAACTAATCTAAAACTAAGTAGAGAGAGAAATTCTAAGAGAATAGATTCTAATCGAAAGAATTAAAAGCGTATTTATACCAAAATAATTACTCCTAATTAAAACTAAGATAAATCGCCGAAATCAGCTCCTAAAAACCTCGAGCCCAGCCGGGCGCAAACTAATCTTCCTCGCCCGGCCAGGCGCGCCTTCGGGCGGGAGCCTACTTGACCGGGCCCGGACACTTGGGCAAGCTTGGACTTCTCGATTGGGCTTCGATTCTTCGGCCCAATCCGGATTTCCTCTTTGGGTCTTGAATACTCGGTTCAAATGCCTCGGAATCTCAAATGCTAAGTCCTTAATCACCGGTTTGATGACTCTAATCGGCCCTGGGCTATAAAAACTGGTCGTGCTCCTCCAATGCTCGTAGTCACTTCATAATATCCCAGGAAAAAGCTCCAAAAGTGCAAATCCCTACAAAAGTCAAACAAAACTACGAAAACACTAGAAAACACCAATTAGTAATAAAAGTGGCTCTAAAGAGCCAAAAACACTACCAATTATGACCAAGGGACGGGGGTAAAACACTATATAAAATAGACATATCATAGTCCCCTCAAACACAACCATGGATCACCTAAAAGCACAAGCGAACTAGGCGAGTAGGATCCTAATACGGATTTCTTCCAATCCTGGGACTGAACACAACGATTGAACCAATCCTGAGCCAAACCTTCAATTGTCCTGGGAAACCAAACTGCCTATCCTAACCTTAACTGGTCTGGGAAAGCCAAATAACCCAAAGGAGAGAAAATAAAGACATAATACCCTTCCAAAATTTGTGATAATAGAACCAAGAAAAGGTGTCATCCTGCCAATCCCCGAACTGATGAAACCGCCAAAGTTCCCAACAAACCCCTAGCGTTCCAAACCGCCATAAAGATCTGATAGGAGGACAGCCTCTGAAGGTTTGCGACACCTCCTCCCACTCCTGATGGAAAAAAGCACATACCGGGTCAACTGGACAACCCCGGGAATGTAGAAGGGATGCCATCGGAAGAGCATCATGTAACAGTTTCCAGCCAAACTATCGAGGAAGAATAGGAAGTCGCCAAAACCTCTGCCACCAGACCGGGGTCAACCGGCTTCCAAAACTAGGGGTGACAGGGAACTGGAAAAGAAAGGCATAAGCCGATTTCTTGGAGAAAACCCCATCCCCGGAAAACTTCCAATATACAAAATCATCCATTAGCCTCCTCGGCCGATCCAACAAAAGAATTCTAGTAGCCAACGGAGAATCAAACAACCTATGAACAATCGAAGTATCCCACGCGTAAGAACGCGAATCAAGTAAAGAAGACACAATAGTTGGCCTAACCGCCTCTGATGAAAGATCCCTTAACTAAACCTGTCCACCAGGAGCCCAAGAATCCTCTAAAATAAGAACGCGAGAACCCGAACCAACCTTCCAAACCAAACCCTTAGATAAAACAGACTTTCATGATAGAAGACCCTGACAGCCCCAAGAAGGACGAGATACCGAAGACGCAGCACTTCCTACCAACGAAGGGTATTTAGCAAACAGAAGACGGTAAACCAACAGCTGCGGGGATTGAATGATACGACAACTTTGTTTTGCTAATAAGGCTGAATTAAACAATTTAAGACTATGAATACCCAAACCCCCTAGTCCCTTCGGAAGGTGCAACAACTTAGAAGATCGAAGAGCCATCCCACGACTCGATTGAGAAGATTTCCACCAAAACTTGGCTAACAAATTGTCCACCCGAGAGATATAGTTTCTGGAATTTGAAAAATAGAAAAAATATAACGAGGCAAGGAGCACCAAGTTAATGATGATCAGCTTTGCCACAGGGGAGAGGTGCATCAGAGCAAACACCTCAAGGCGTTTAGCCACCTTATCTGTTTGTTTCTTAATGAAACGCAATAGTAACTTGACTAACTTCTTTTTCCTCACCCTTAATGTTCTTCCCTGATATAACTTCTTCCCTTTTTTCTTAGTTTCCTTCTTTCACTTTTCTTAGCCTTTTTCTTTCCTATAATAATTTTGATCCCAATTTTCTCTCTCATTTGTTTTCTCTTTTGATCTACATTTCCTCTCTCTGTTTTTAATATTTTCTTTTTCATTCAAGATTTTCTCTTTTTTCTGTTTTCTCTAATATAATTTTGTTTCAATTGATTTCATTGCCCAATATGGATTTAGTTGTTATTAAGTTATTTTTTTGTGTTGATTTATAATTAGGTTTATTTAGGTTAGATTTTGCTTAATTTGTAATTGTATTTTGTTTGTAATTATTATGTAATTAATTAGGTTTATGAATATGTAATTAATATGAATTGATTTTTATTTTTTTTCGATTTATTTGCATTGGTTTTTTTTTTTTTTCATAATCTGATGAATATTATTATATTAATTTCATTGATTACTTGTTGATTTCGTGATGAATTTTGATTGATTTTGTGAATTGGAAGGATACTTTAATTTTTTTTTTTCCAAATTCCTCCTACGGAATGAACAAAAATTTTAAATATACCCAATATAAGGTATTTAATTATGAACACAAGAAAATTGAAGACATGTAAAATAAAATGATTATGAAACATATGCATTATAAGTATTACAAATATGAACATATGCATTAAAAATATGAATATATGCATTTTATAAAATGAACATACGCATTCAAAATTTGAACATTACATTGGTACCTTGAAAGTGAACATATGCATCTCATAAAGTGGACATATGCATAAAAAATGTGAATATATGCATTTAAGAAAGTGAACATAAGCATTCAAAATATGAATATATATGTAGACATTAATTTGTAAGAAAATATGGCAGTTGGGAAATAATAATTTTTTAAAAAAAATATATGTGAAGTATATTTTAAAAAAATATGGCAGCTGGGAAATAATAGTTATTCTGTAAAATTTCAGAATATTCTATGAACAAAAGGTATCCAAATCATATGGATGAGAGAGAATGAACTTTGTTTAATTGTGTGAGAGAGAAAATCACAAGGAGGAGAAATTAAATTCAGAAATTTAATATGGAAATGACTAAATGATTTTTTTTATAAAAATATATTTAAGGTTTATTACAAAAAAAAAAATGATATTTCTAAAAATAAATGGCAGTTGGGAAGTGATGGGTTTTTTTTTGTAAAATTTGTGTGGGTGGAATGCATTTTTTAAATGATATTTTTTTAAAAAGAAAATTTGCAAATTGCAGCCATTTAAAGTTCATATTTTGCAAATTGCAGTCATTTAAATTTTTTATTGCAAATTGCAGCCCAAAAGTTCGTATAAATTGTAAATTGCAGCCCGATTCAATTTTTTCATCGATTTACATGTTGAAAAATATTCGGTAAAGGTTTTAGAGATCTTCGGTTAAGGTTTTAGGGGTCATTTTAGCCCTTAGGGATCCGAATTAAGCTCGGAATCAGAAAAAAATAACGTAAGTGTCTCATATTTACAGTTTCCCACAAATCGATACATCCTTGTTATGCAAAACAAGATACTTGTGCTATTTTTTTTTTGCTGATTCCGAGCTCAATTCGGACCCTTTAGGGCTAAAATGGCCCCTAAAACCTTAGCCGAAGATTTTTCAACTTGTAAACCGATGATAAAGTTGAATCGGGCTACAATTTACAATTTATATGAACTTTTGGGCTGCAATTTGCAATTTTTTTTAAATGGCTGTAATTTGCAAAATACGAACTTTAAATGGCCGCAATTTGCAAATTTTCCTTTTTTTTAAAAAAATAGTTGTTGTTGATCTTCTATAAATGAGTGTAGGTGGGCTGCGTAATATTATGTTCTGTGTTGGCTAGTTTTGTTTTAGGGCTTTTTTAAATTGGGCTTGTGAGCTTATGGGCTAGTGTTGCACCTAGACTAGCTGCACAAAGGTGCAGCTTAGACCAATAATTGGGTTACCAGGGTTCGGCTCGTTTCGACACAACTCGAGTTCAGGAGTGGATGTGTCGTGGGTCCATTTTTCAGCCCAACCCACTTTGACCCATTTAAATACTAGTTGATACAACCCACCTAACACGCTCAACCCACGTTGCACAGCTTGCCCTCCTATATATATTTGTGAACCATTCATTAGTCATATTGGTGTGTGTTACAATTGTTAATGTTGAGGGTAAAAATACCCAGTACACGTGGACCAGTCCCGTAGTGACACGTGGCCTAGTGAGAGGGTGACACGTGTCACTATGGGAAGATGCCACGCATTCAGCTTAAAAGCACTCAAGTGCACAGGCCAAACCTGTAGCGACACGTGATAGGGTGACACATGTCGCTACATGAAGATGCCACGTGTTTAGGGCATATATGACCCTTGAAATCAGCACACAAAAGGGGCCTAATTACATCAGGGCCCAAATCCCGAGAGATATCATTGAAAGCCGCAAAGCGACGCCCCTAAAATGACACGTGGCGTTCTCCGATTGCCCAGCCAATCACGTCACGCAATTTTAGGGTACAAACCCTAAAAAGGATACAGGCTCCACTCCTATAAATACCCCAGTCATTTACGATGGGGGTGGAGGAAGACATTACAAGAAAAAGAGCATTAACAGCTCCAACTTTTCTCTACTTTCTCTCTCTAGCCTTTTCCGTTTTCGATCACTGACTTGATCGTCGGAGGCTAATATTCCGAGAACGGAATATTCGTTGTTTTACAAGTGTCTCAGTCTCGTTGTTTGAAGAACGCGACCAGTATCCGAGGAAATCCAAAAAACACCCGAAACATTTGGCGCCGTTTGTGGGGATACTCGTCCGTTATGGAAATATATGGTCAGACACCTAATCCCGGCCCACATCAAGGCGAGGACGGCCATGTAGTGGACATAATCCCTACAATCCTTACTAGCGATCCGCTAACTGCCTCATTTCAAGAGGTCGATGATCCTCCTGTTACTGCAGCCTCTCTGAAGGTCGCGCTCAACAAACTCTGGAAGGAGTTTGAGAGTAACAGAGCCTCTACCTCTAGGAAGCCTCCCAGGAGAGAGGGGGAGAGGGCTCCAAAGAAAGCACAAAGCAAAGCGGCTAATGCAACGGACGCTGGGAACACCCCATTTTATAGGCCGACTGGAAGGTCCTCAAGGGTACCACGGATAAATTTCTCTGATGTGTTGGCAAAAACACAGTCGGCTGGGGGGAGGAGTAGGCAGCCTCGAAGAGAAGAGCCTGAGCTGTCTAGACGATGGAAGGACGCAAGGGATTACCTTCGGCATAGGTAGCGGGAAACGTGCCGGCGTGCCGCTTACTCGGACACGACCTCAACCCCAACTATGCCAGATGATTTTTCAAATCATTCTCTCTCCCAGCATACCAACACGGCCATCTCCAGCAGAAGTCAAGTTGTCCGCACTCCAACTCCTATTCCAGTCCAATCACTTCAATATCAACCTCCCTAGGGTTTCAATGGCTTGGTGCAGCCGAATCCCCAGGCCAAGTCTTCGGACAATATGGGCCATACGGACAAACGTACGGTCAGGCTCCCTACCTGTCTGGTCCGTCCGTGCAGCCACAGCTAATTGACTGGCAGATGCGCCTGCTGACTATGGGAGATAAGCCGCCTCCGTTTTCGCAAGATATTTTAACTGGCCCTCAGCCGCCGAAAGTGAAGAGTGTACTCGTGGGAGCTTATAATGGCACGGGAAACCCAGAAGAACACATCACCTCGTACAGGAACCTGATGTACTTGCAAAGTGTAGATGATGCTACCTGGTGCAAATGCTTTCCGGCCACTTTGAAGGGTGTGGCACAGGATTGGCTCAATAGCCTCCCGGTCGGATGTATCAATTGCTTTACTACTCTTAGTTTGCTGTTTGTGGGAAAATTTTCATATAACATACCGCCTTGAAAGACTAGCCTTAATTTGGCAACAATTGTTCAAGGGAAGAATGAGGGCCTACGGTCGTACGTCCAGCGATTTAACCAAGAAAAAGCCCAAATTCATAATCTGCCGGATGAAATGGCTTACTCTTAATTTCTACGGGGATTAAGGCATAATGGTTTTATTTTTGACTTGGTAAGGAAAAAGATTCGGACATACGCAGGTGTTTTGCGGGAAGCCGAAGCTTATATTGAGCCGGCGAACTTTTGTTCGCTTACCAAATCAGAAGTGCCAGCCAAGGGGGCTGAGAGGAAACAATCTTCACAGCAAGACTCGGCCGGCTAAAAGAAAGAAGGAAAAAAGAGAAAAAAATTCTGGAGGGCTGATGGTCAGCCGCAGAAGTCCAAGAAGGTCAAGACGTACGAGCCCCAGTATAAGTTCAACAAGGATTGTTACTCCATCCTGATGGAAATCAAAGATAAGTTTGAGTTTGAAAAGCCACAGCCACTGAGAGGACCGGCTCAATACAGGATCAAGAACAATTATTGTCATTACCACAAGGATGTGGGACATGACACGAACGATTGCATCAATTTGAAGAGATTGTTGGACAAGCTAGCCGAGAAGGGCATGCTGAACTCTTATGTGATGAAGTCCAAATTCACCTACACACGGACAGACAACACGTCTGAGAAGAGACAAAAAAATGATAAGAACAAAGACAAGGAAGATGATGGGAATAGCACTGATTCAGGCTTTGTGGCCGTGTTATCAGGAGGTTTCTCCTCAGGCGGGCTAACCATGAAAGGGATCAAGCAGGACGCCTGGAACTTGGGAAAGGTGATGCAAACAGATGCAGTAAAGGCCGAACCCTTTCCCAAATTAATCATCAGCGAGGCTGACCGGGGGAAGGTCAAATCCCTGCACGATGATCCCATGGTATTCATTATGAAGATAGCCAATTTGAAGGTCGGACGAATATTGATTGATACCGGTAGCTTGGCCGACATCATCAGCCTGGCCGCCTTGAAGAATCTAAGCTTCTAAGAGAATGCTCTTCAAGACATCATTCACCTGTTGGTAGGATTTAGGGGGAATGTTAAGGCCCCAGTCGGCTGGCAGTCACCAAGATATAATGCTTGACCCCGATCAACCAGGTCAGACGGTTAGTGTAGGCACTATAGCTTTGGGTATGCTTGGGGATGAGTTAGTTCAATTGCTGAGAGAATTCAAAGATGTATTTGCATTTGACGTTGGTGAGATTCTATGAATAAGTCCTGACCTGGTCGTGCACAAGCTGGCTGTGAACCCAGTCGTTAAACCTGTCCACCAGAAGAAGATAAATCATGGAGAAGAGAGGAATCAGGCGGCCGCAGCTGAGGTTAAAAAGCTGCTGGACGCGGGTTTCATTCGACAATGTTATTACCCATACTGGGTAGCCAATGTAGTTCTCGTGAAAAAGTTGAATGGAACTTGATGAATGTGTGTGGATTACACCGATCTGAACAAGTCATGCCCTAAGGATAGTTTTCCCTTGCTCAAAATCGACCGCCTGGTTGATTCAACAGCCGGGCATGCCCTGATAAGTTTCATGAACAATACTCCGGATTCCATCAAATTCCCTTATGGGAAGAAGATCAAGAGAAAACAACATTCGTAACTGAGCAGGGGTTGTACTGTTACAATGTTATGCCATTCGGCCTCAAGAATGCCCCTGCTACCTTTCAACGACTTGTTAATACAGTCTTCAGAGATCAACTTGGCCGGAATATGGAGGCGTACATTGATGACATGATTGTCAAGTCAAAAGAGCCGGCTGACCACGTGAAGGATCTGCGAGAAACTTTTACCGAACTCAGGCAGCATAAGATGATGTTAAATTCAAAGAAATGTGTCTTTGGTGTTGAGTCCGGTAAATTTCTCGGATTTTTGATTGATCAACGTGGAATTGAGGCCAACCTTGAAAAGATTCAAGCTGTCCTGGACATGAAGTCACCAAGGACGATCAAGGAAGTGCAAAGGCTGACCGGATGCTTAGCAGCACTTGGTAGATTTCTGTCAAGGTCAGGGGATAAGTGCCGTTATTTCTTTCAAACTATCAAAAAGAAAGCCATGTTCGAATGGACAGAGGAGGCCGAGGAAGCACTCGTACAGCTAAAAAGCCATCTGCATACGTTGCCTCGGCTCGTCAGTCCATTCAAGAATGAGAAGTTATTCATCTATCTCGCCATCTCTGAACACTCTCTAAGTGTCATCCTGCTGGCTGAAAGGGACGACCACCAGATTGTAGTCTATTTTATCAGCCATGTACTTCACAACGCCGAGCTAAGGTACCTCCCTATTGAAAAATTTGGCTTAGCATTGTACATGGCATCAAAGAAGCTGCGGCCGTACTTATTGGCACATTCAATTGTGGTCTACACAGACCAACCTCTAAAGAAGTCATTTACAACCTTAGAGGCTAGTGGCCGTATGCTCAAGTGGGCCTTGGAAATGAGAGGCTTTGACATTACGTTTGAGCCAAGAAAAGCAATCAAGGGACAAGCCTTTGCAGATTTTTTAGCTGAGATGACTTGGCCCGATCTTCAGTCGGCCGGAGACTAGGTCTGGAAAGTGTTCGTGGACGGCAGTGCAACAGCTACCGGGTGTGGCGCTGGTATCATATGTCAGTCTCCCGAGGGAGATAAGTTTGAATATGCTCTGAGATTTCAGTTCCAAGCCTCTAATAACGAGGCCGAGTATGAAGTTCTCCTGGCCGGCCTTAGAATGTGTAAGGTGACAGGAGCAACAAAAGTGGATGTAAGCTCGGACTCCGTACTTGTAGTCGGCCAGGTGAACGAAGACTTTGAGGCAAGGGAGCCGGCTATGATGAAATACTTGAAGATTGTCAAAGAAGAGGCCAAGGGCCTAGATCATTTTACTCTGCAACAATTTCCTCGTTCGTCTAATCAACAGGCGGACGCCCTCTCTAAATTAGCATCATCAGCATCATGTGATACCCCGAAATCAGTATTTTGGGAGGTAAAGGAAAGAAGGAGTATTGATGCCGAGCCAGTACAAATCATTGATAGAAGCTTCACTTAGATGGACGGGATCATTTCTTATTTAAGGGATGGATTACTTCCAGCCGATCCTAAAGAGAGCTGGCTGATGAAGAAGAGAACGACCTGGTTCGAAATGAAGCAGGGGGAGTTGTTTAAAAAGGCATTTGTGAAGCCGTACCTGAAATGTATTACTCCTGAGAAGGGGCATGATGTGCTAGACGACCTCCACCAAGGGCAGTGCGGCTCCCATATTGGAGGGCGAGCCTTGGCTGAAAAGGCTGCCCATCTAGGGTACTATTGGCCGAGCTTAAAGACGGACGCCATGAAAATGGTAAAAAATGTGACAAGTGCCAGAGATTTGCAACCTTGATTCATCGCCCTGCTAACAGTCTGTCGGCCATAAGTAGTCCGTTCCCCTTTGCCAATGGGGGATGGATATCTTAGGACCGTACACGTCAGCATCTGGTCAAAGGCGTTATGTGTTTGTAGAAGTAGACTACTTCACAAAATGGGTGGAGGCCGAGGCTGTCCGGGGCATCAAGTGCACGGATGTTTCAGCCTTTATATGGAAGAGTATCATTACACGTTTTGGCGTTCCTCAGTCTATGGTGTTCGACAATGGACCCCAGTTCGAAACGCCTCAACTCAAGGAATAGTTGGAAGACCAGGGCGTAGTTCATTGCTTTGCTTCTGTAGGCCGACCACAAGCCAATGGCCAGGTAGAAGCATACAACAAGTTGATCTCCAATGGTATCAAGCACAAGCTTGAAAAGGCAGGCGGTCTATGGGCTGATGAGTTGGTCAATGTATTGTGGTCCATATGAACAACGGCCAAGAGCTCCATAGGGGAAACCCCATTCTTTTTGGTATTCGGCACTAAGGCTGTTCTCCCAATTGAGATGTATGAGCCTACTCTTAGAGTGATGTTATATGATGAAGCGGCCAATTGGGAGGCCATGAAGACTGCCCTAGACTTCCTTCCAGAAGCTAGGGGCAATGCGGCGCTTAGGCACGAAATTTATCGCCTAAGGATGACAAGGGCATACAATCGCCGAGTGTCAAAGCGTCCGCTAAAAATGGGAGATCTGGTCCTAAGGAAAATGGAGGTTGTGGGTCGGGAAAATGAAGATGGAAAGCTGACCCCAAACTGGGAAGGGTCGTATCGAATCAGTGAAGAAGTCTGAGATGGTACTTACTGTCTCGAACCCATGAACGGCCGTCCGATTCCGCGTACCTAGAACGCTGACAATCTGAAGAAATATTATGTTTAAGTCTTTTCTTAATATTTAGTCAAAAAGCTGTATATATAGCTAGGTCTGTTGACCGAACCATGTAACTGAAGCCGTACGGCCATAACAATGTAATTTTGACAAATTAATGAAAAGTCAAACATTGTTATATTATTTTCCATTCTACTTATGCTTATTTGCACTTTCATTGTCTAAGAAGAAACGCTGCACGAAACTTGTAACTAGGTTTCTTGCAACACAGCAACCCGGTCATAAAAAAAAAAAAATAAATAAAAAAAAAATAAAAATAAAAATAAAAAATTGAGTGACTTGACCTTAAGTCACATGTATACGTCCGTTCCTCATTTAGACGGACGGAAAAGGTAAGGTATCCTATGTAACCCCTCTAATGGGGCAAGGGCACACCTAGGCATTCTAGCCCAGCCAAACTTAGAAATTTTAAGTTGAGATAATACTTGAAATTTTTTGAGCATGTCCGAGCGATAGTTTCAACGGACAACTCGCATAAAGCCAATCAAACGGCCGAATAATATGTTGATTCGACGTATCACCTAGTCCAAGGGCAATCATTACTATGATTTGATTAACTTGCTAGTAGTTATACCCCTTAAGGTATAAACTCTACCAAGTCAATCAAACCATTCGAAATATGGACTAGGCGAACGCCGAATAAAGGGGCATATCCCCCCATTGTACGAATACGCAAAAACGTGTAAAAAAGTACGCGTACGAAAATGCAAAAACATGCTAAAAGTATGTAAAATTTGCTAAGTATGAAATAAATAAAAAGAAGAGCTTGAATTAATTAAAGACCACTCAAAGGGCGGCGAAATGTCTTACAGAAACCGCTTAAAAAAGGCGGCATTAAAGTAAATAAAAATTGTTCAAAAAGGCAGAAAAACAAAAAAAGCTGATATCATGGGGTGGCTGGGGCTCTAAGAAGCTAGGTCTTGGCCTCGGACGGGCTCTTCAGAGGCAGGATGGGACGCGTCATCAGCAGGCGTTTCCTTGCTCTCCTCCTCGCCTTCATCGCCGTCCGCCACCTCTTTATTCTCCTCATCTTCTAAGGTAGTTGGTGTGACGTCCAGCTCAGGAGCAGGATGCCCGGCCTTCTTTGCCTCTTCCCTGAGGCAGACGAAGTTGAGGCGTTTGGTAAAGCGCTCTTGGTAAAAGGCTTCCTCACCCTCGTCCACCATGAGCTCGAACGCCTCGAAGAAGTGGTTTTTCAACCTATCCTCAGCATTCTGCTCAATGCGGACAACCTCGTCTACGCTGGGGACACGAGGTGTTTTCAGTTGTTGGGTTAAGTGCTTAATGGACTTCTTGAGAGTTCCCACCTCGGCCCGAAGAGTGTTCGCCTCGTCCAAGGCCTCTTGCACGTTCTTCTGGGCTAGGCCACATCGACCTTGATCTTTTCCGAGGCCTCGAACCCTTCCTTCCAGCGCTGGCCGTCCAGGAGAGCTTGATCCATCTCCTGCCTCATGGTGTCCTTGGCCAAGGTCTCTTATTCGAGGGCCTGACCAAGCCTCACCAAATCTTTTGCTTGCCGCGCCGCCTTATCGGACAACGCGTTGATCTGGGTCTCAAAATATCGGCGCTGGACGGCCGTCTCCCCAGTAACAGCATCCTGGGCCTTTTGAACCTTGTCCCAGGCGCACTTCAGCTTTTCATTTTCTTTGTCCTTCCATTCAAGGAAGGCGGTCAGCTGCAGGAAAAGCTGCGTACAAAAGAAAATGAGTTAGTGGATCAAAGAATGAAAAATTGACTAAGTATGAGGGTCGAAAAAGTTACCTCAGCGCTGCAGTTGATCATTGGGCCGAGAAAGCCCTCATGAATTCCGCGTAGCTTATCTCCCTGCTCAGCGGGGACAGTCCGGGCCATGGCTTCCCGTATGGCCTTCCCGTCCGTCCCAATGAGGGACTAGCCAGGCAGCTTCGTCGTCAGCTCCTCCGTAATATCTTCACGTGGGAGCAAAGAGTTTTAGTTTAAGCCAAGTTAAAAAGAAAGAGTACAAGTTGTTTGAACTGACCGTCTGAGAAGCTCGGAGCGGAGAAAGGGTTGAAAGTGAATGGAGGAGGCGGTGCAGGCTCATCACCCTCCTCACCCATCCGTCCAGGCTGGTCGCCGGCTGACTGATTGGCTCAAGCCAATCAGATTTTTGGACTCTTTGGACGGGCGGAGTCACTTCAGGCCCAGTCGGTTTACCGAGGTCGACTTACCCCTATCTTCCGATTTCTTGGACTTATCATGGATCGGCATGGCGGCCGGATCCACGGACTTGGAGACCCCACTATCGCCCATCCGGGGTTGCTCTCCTTTAGACTACTTGGAAATAGTCTGCGACGTAGTCTTTGCCGCAGTTGTGGAAGTGGTCTTAGATGCGACCGCTTCCTTTGTTTGGACGCCTTCCCGTCATTGTCGTTTTTTGCAGCCGAGGACGACTGCTTTCGTTAAGCCCTTTGAGTTGGGGTTGATAGCTGAAGAGAGTATAAAAAGTTGATGAAATATAAGCATGGCAGTGAATCAGAGTTCGTGTGGAGCTGGAAAGGAGCTCTCTACTGATATGCCAACACGGACGAAAGCTTATGTCCTTGATAACTCGGAGAGGAGGGTTTTCTCAACATACCAACACGGACGAAAAAGGAGGCATCAAGGAGGAAGGAAATATTTTACCTCCTTAGTTTGCTCGTACAATTTTTGATGAGATTTCTAACGAGCCTAGTCGATGTCTGACATATCAACCACCCCCTTTTGCTCAGCATCCAACATGGCGTACACTTTCGCTGCAAGATATAAAAAAAAGGAAAAAGGGTTAGAAAAATTGTCATACAAAATAACAAGCGTACAAAGGAAACCTAGACATCCCACCTTGGGGCAAGCTCTTGTATAGGCCGCAGGCCGACATAAATGTTGGATCCCTGAGCCAGCTGGCCAAGGGGACCTAGTTCTTAGGGACGGCCACCATCTTGCCACCCTTGTTCACCTTCTTGACCCCAAAGTACTCAAGCTGATATGCTTGGCTGGGGTGGACGGGCGACTTGTATGGCTTGTGAACCCCACGGCCAAGCTGGATTGGCTTGGCATTGAATCGGTTCATCCTTAGGTTAAACTCCACATCCTTAGTCTTGATGCGGTAGAACCGATTCTTCTAGTCTCGCCATTTGGAGACACGGTCGACCACCACCATGTAGTCTTTGGTGGTACTGAGAATGAACCAGCTGTCCGTGTGCTTCTCCAGCTTAGTCATGGAGTGCATCTCACAATAAACGGGAAAGTCCGGCTTGAAGCCCTTACGGATGCATGTCACAAGATACCCGAACACATTCAACCAGCTGTTCGGCATCACTTGGAAAAGAGCTATGTTGTACTCGTCTAAAACAGTGCAAACGAAGGGGTGAAGAGGGAAGTGAAGCCCAACATCAAAAGCGGCCCTGTAGACGCAGAAGGCTTTGCGTCGAGGCCGCTCGTCCTCCCAAGTGGCCACAAAGTGGGACTTCTGTGGCGCAACCAGCTCGAAGCCCTCTCCTAGATGGAGGAACTCCTTGCACTCCTCGAATCCGTTGTTAAGGTAGCCCAAGGCTGTGCTACCCACTATACATGCGAACGGATCCTTGAAATTGTCAATATTGGCGACCGGAGCCTCGGCCGTCTTTTCTCCCTCGGCCGCCTCGCCTTCGGCCTCAGCCTCTCCTTCAGCATTCTCATTTTCCTAGCGAGGGGCGGTGCCAAATTCGGAGGACAACACTTTGTCCAAGTCTGCAGCCTCGGCCGAGCTTCGACTCCTAGAGAGGCGGCCTCCTCCAGATGAGGGAGGCTCTTCAGAAATCAAGGGACTCTTACCCTTGTCTTTAGCAGCGGCGGCCCTGGCTTCCGAAGAAGGGTCGCTGCGAGGGGGCAGGTCGGACGGTTCGTTGATAGAAATTCCAACTCTTGGCGTGTCTGACCTGCTATGTTGGAACTGGGGTGGCAAGGGAGTTGAAGAGGACGACCTAGAAACGACCGCCCTAGAAGAGGTAGGAGGTCTCTCACGAGATCGCAACCCGGCCGGTTGTCTGGCCGAGTTGGTTGGTTGTGAAGACCTTTGTTCAGGGGTTGGCCCGGACACCCCAAAAGGAGAGGAGACGCCCTGTGCACGTTGTCGCTCCTCAAAGGAAGAAGTTACTTCTATGGCCGAGCAGTGAGTGCCCGTAGAAGCGGTCATAGGAGTAGTGGAAGGAGTTTCTAAGTCAGTATTGTTAGGGTCATAAGGAGTCCTAGGGTTCACCAGACTGCCGTCTATATTTCTAGCTGCATGAAGATCATGCGTCTGCATTGTTATTGCCATGTTCGACTGCAGGGACAGAGAAGAATAGGTGGAAGTGAGTTGGTACGCACTAGAAATAGACCCACTCCATGAAGGAAACAACTCTTCTCCGTCCACTCTAAACTCCTCAGTCCCAGGCGAATGACCTGCTTCATGAGGAGAAACGGACGAAGCCGAGTTTTGAGCCAGATTTAAAAAAATGAAAAGTAAAAAAAAATATAAATACAAGTAAAGGGAAAGAAAATAGGCGGCCTACCTCTGTACGAGTAGAAAACTGGAAAACTCTTGAAGGCTGACCGGAAAACTAAAAAATGTACCCTGAAAACTCAAAGGCACGGCGGAGCTCTTGAAGATTCAAAGAAAATGGAACTTTCTCTCTCTAAAAGCTCTAACTTCTCTTTAGAAAATGCAAAGTTCCAAAGTGTGAAAATGAGGTCAAACCCTTTGTATATATTGGAAAAATTTATGGGGGTAAGATGGTAAATTTATTTTTCCCGCCTAAAAAAGTTGAACGGTTATAATTTGAAAATTTAACCTAGAATTTGAAGGGACGAAGGACAACGCCGTTAGAATAGGCGGAAAAGAAGACGACCTAATAACGACACGTCAAAAAATAAAAAGATAAGAAGACGGAGTTAAAGCTCCCTCCTCAATGGATAGACGACTGATTTTCCCAAAAAAGAGACGGCCTACTTTTGTCCGCTCCCTCCGCAAAGATAGGCATTCGCTTGAAATTTTTTAAACGGACAAAAGTCGTCTGTCAAAACGCTAATGTAAGCTAGTAAAGGTCAGAGGAGGCGGCCTGTAAGCGTACGAGCCACCCCCTCTGAGGGGCAAATGTTGAGGGTAAAAATACCCCGTACACGTGGACCAGTCCCGTAGTGACACGTGGCCTAGTGAGAGGGTGACACGTGTCACTATGGGAAGATGCCACACATTCATCTTAAAAGCACTCAAGAGCACAAGGCAATCCTATAGCGACACGTGGCCCAATGAGAGGGTGACACGTGTCGCTACAGGAAGATGCCACGTGTTTAGGGCATATATGACCCTTGAAATCAGCACACTAAAGGGGCCTAATTACATCAGGGCCCAAATCCCGAGAGATATCATTGAAAGCCGCAAAGCGGCGCCCCCAAAATGACATGTGGCGTTCTCCGATTGCACAGCCAATCACGTCACGCAATTTTAGGGTACAAACCCTAAAAAGGATACAAGCTCCACTTCTATAAATACCCCAATCATTTATGATGGGGGGGGGGGGGAGAGGAAGACATTACAAGAAAAAGAGCATTAACAGCTCCAACTTCTCTCTACTTTCTCTCTCTAGCATTTTCCGTTTTCGATCACTGACTTGATCGTCGGAGGCGAATATTCCGGCAACGGAATATTCGTTGTTTTGCAGGTGTCTCAGTCTTGTTGTCAGAAGAACGCGACCAGTATCCGAGGAAATCCAAAAAACACCCGAAACAATTAATACCATATAAGAGCATATTACAATTGATAGACTTCACCCCGTTCTTGATATAACATGAAACGTAAGTGGCATTCTTATTTTAGTGAATTTCGAATAAGTTATGAAATCACTACTTATATTTTAACATGATAGCATGTAGATGATCCTTGGATGTTAAAGGAGTCAACTGATGGATCAGCTTCCGATGATAAATTGATAATGCAACAATAAACATTTGAGTCAAGAACTATATGGGCTTTGATTCCTTCGGGATACCAAGGTAACTTATTTTTTCTTTTAAAAATCATAATTTATTAAAAAAGGAAAGAAATTTTGTATTTTACCACTTGTTTTTCCATTTATATTAAAATACCACCCTTAAATTTTATAAAGTTCAATTTCACCACTTGTTGTAGGATACGAATCATGTTTACTACTTGCAATAATATAATTTAACTTCAAGAAATCCCCAATCATATTAACTACTAGCTTGGTTGACAAAAAAAATCATGGGAAGTGAGTGTTATTTAATTTAGATAAAATACTACAAGAGAAGAGGCGTGATTTTTAGTATGAGGATTGCTAGTTACTTTTTGCGATATTAAAAGAAACTTAACGCAAGTAGAGAGAAATAGTGCAAAAGAGATTTTACGAAGAAAAATTTCTAGGTCTGATAGGAAGTGAAAAACCTTGACCCTAAGGGATTTTGAATAAAAAATTTCCACTAAAATAGGCCAACTTGAGCCTCTACCGAGTTCCTCAACGAACTCACACTCCCAAAAATCATTTCCTCTAATAATTGTAGATTGAGATCTTCCCTCAACACTATCTCTCTAGTTTCCCACTCAAGACTTCACTCAAAGGCTTACTCTTCTCTTTCTGTCAAGTTTCACTCAAATCTTTTTCATACATACAAAGAACTCACTCAAGTTTTCACCCTAATACAAGAGTTCACTCAATCAAACCCTTATAGATTCCTCATTACAAGAGTCCACTCAAACCCTTGAAAAATTCTCAAATTCATATAAAAGATAAACTGAATAAAACTAATATGTTGGACACTTTAAGACTTTTAAGGAGCTTGAAACCCGAAGGAATTGACTCACCAATGTGAAAGACATAATATATTTCTCAAGAAAAACTATTCCACTCAAGTGAGACACTATATGGAATGACTCTCTAAAGTCAAATGGTTTGGAATGAACGAGAAAGTCGCCTTTTTTAGTGCTTCAAAGACAAATCCATTCACCCCTTGATCTTCATCCATAATAGAAGCTAAGTGCTTTAGACTCTAGGCATCATCTACACTGGCTCCATGAACAAAAGAAGTAATGGAAGACATGGATTGAAGGCGAAAACATTTTCTCCATGATCTCCTTATTTTCCTCCACTAAACAGCTGTTTCAAATTAAACGTGTAAACTAATTATTATTTTCCAAAAACTAAATAAATACAAACAGAAAATAAAAGATATTAAAATCCTAACCAAATAAGACTTTATCAATTAAAAACTGATTCTGATTTTATTCATTAAGAATAAATATTTTTAAAATATTTCATCCTAAAATAACTAACATGTTTAATTTGAAATATTACTATTTAGAGATTAAACATAAAACAATCTTGACCCAAAACAAATCCTTAAATCTAGTAGAAAATATAGCGTATAATGCAATGACTACTAACGTAAAAAATTGACTTTTAGTGTTGTGCAAACTTGTGTTCCTCTTATAAACGAATTCTAGACTAACCCGTAAGGAAGTAACTGGTCAATAACACTGATTTCCTTACTGACTGAAGTTCCAATGTAGTAGTTCTTTAGGCTTGCTCCAAACAATTTCTTTTATTCAACATACATGATTTCTAGAAATAAAATGTACTCCTATTTTTTGTTTTCATGTTTTTCTGATGAAACTTTACTCCAAAGATTTTTCTCCTTCAAAGGAACTTTTCTTTGCTTGTTCCCACTCAAGAACTGTTGCTTATTCCTTGTAAAGAACCGCTTCGCCTTCTTCTTTGGAAGTACATATAAAGTGTAAACCTTTGTACGTTTAGAATTCTTCTTTGTGTTCCCCCTCATGAACCTTCATTCTTCTCTTTGTGTTCCCTACTTCCCTCTCAAGAACTTAAGCATGATCCATACATTGTATGTTGGGAAACCATCTTCAACAATGATCTAATATGTAATTAACCATCTTCATGCTTTATGACTTTTTCACGCACTTCTCAATAATATTATTTAGATAATTATCATTTGTTCACAACCATCTCTACAGTGAGATTTCCTAGGATTTGCACACTATTCTGCAACGATGAATTCGAACTACCTGCTCCGCCTACTACTGATGAACCACCTCCTCCATGCACTACCGTTATCGTGCACTACCCTAATTTTTTTGTCGATGTTTGTGCTGATGATCAACATGCTAGATTAATTATGGTGGTTCAAATGATGAAGTTGATGTTTCTTTCTCCTAAATTTTCATATCTCAATCACTTCTCCTTCTACAACACAAATTTTCTTGGAAAACTTTCACAACCCAAAATCACAAATTTTCTAGCTCTCCCATTTTTCACAAAAAAGTACAGTTTAAGCGTTGTCCTTTAGCCTTTTTAAACTTTTGACGTGATTAATTTTCTCCCCAAATTAGGTTAGGTTGAGAGAGAAAGAGAGAGATTATTTTTAATTCATTAATGTATGGGAGATAGAAGGAATTGACAAAAAGATCGAAGGAATTAATTTTAATTCATAATTAATGCATGGGAGATTGAAGAAATCAATTTTCTCCCCAAATTAGATTAGGTTGAGAGAGAAAGAGAAAGATTAATTTTAATTCATAAACTAGTACGTGAATGGCTCGGGCATTGCCCCGGTTTGCTACTTTTGTATTGTGCAACTGCTAATTTATAAAAGGCATTTAATAGCGGAGTATGTGTTTTCAATACTTTTGTAGTATAGAACTTCGCATTAGTTTTTTTTTTTTCTATGCAAGATATGAACATAAGTGAAAATTATCCTAGATGGCTAATAATGATCTTTCTTCAAAGAGGTTGAGTAAAGCCTTCTCATCCACATTTTTTTTTTAATTTAGTTGAAACACACATGAAGTATTGTTTGTTTTGTGGGTGACGTGGCATATTAAAGAATTAAGTGGATGACCTGGCATATCACTAGTAGAAAATATCAATAGGGCATTGACTAATGCCCCCCGGTTTTTTAAAAATCGGTGGGGAACAAAATGGGCGGGATTAGGGGTAAGCATATTGCCACCAGTTCCATTTAAACCGGTGCCAAAGTAATATAAGGCCTCTTTTACTTTCCTTCTTTTTTCCCTTTCCTTCGTCATTTTCATTTTCGTGCCTTTGAATTTTTTGAGCTTCCGCCAATTCTCCTGAAACCGTCCACCACATACTGCAGCAACGCCGGCCACCCTCCACCACTGCTGCAACACCGACCATCCTCCTAACAGCAGTGAGCACGAGCAGCGAGCATGAGCTCGTCTCTGAACTCGCCCTCAAGCCCAAGGTATGCCTACTCCACAGTACAGCTACCATGCCAATCCGCCGCCGCCCGAGGTTCCTTCACCACCGACCGACATCCTTTGCCCTCCATCTCTTATCCCCTTCCACCTCCACCTAGGGTTAGTGATTAATACATTTCACGTCACTTGATTATCGAACGAAGTGAAAGTTTGCAAAGTCTTGTGATGCAGTCGTTTTAATAAAAATATTTTTTCCTATTTTCGAAAATCTACTCTGTTTATGAAAATAGCCATTCCAACTTAGCTTGGTCCATGACGAGGGTCCAATAATAGGGTAGTTGGATTGGGCTCGCAAAGACCTTACCAATGATATGTTATAAGCCCAATTCCGATGAATAATGAGGAAGTTATGGACAAGGTACTAAGTTGGGTCTAAAATGGTTTTATGGCTCAATGATCTGGTGGAGAGCCCATTAATTATTATTCCTAAAGTTTTTAGGATTGATTCTAAACTTCTAGAATAGTCTAGTAGGTTATTTTGAGTTCTAATAGAGTTAGGATTAATAATTATCTTTTAGAAAAATAATGAATTTGGTTTCGAATAAAGTAAGTGTTTGATTATGATAAAATCTATTTTAAAATTGATAAACACGGAGTTTAATTGCTTAATTTTATTAAGAAAAGGATTCCGTACAAAAGCACATTTTATCTTTTAACCAGCACCAAACGACAAGTATGTCGTCAGATGACATAGCCTGTCGCCATGCGTGATGCTTGTCGTTTCACGCTGGATCCTGTCGCTGGCGACAAGAGCTACTTTTATTCCGATTCAAATTCTGATTCTTTTCTATCGTTTTCGGACTATTTTTTCTATAAATAAGGTCGTATTTTTCTTTTTTATTCATCAACAATAATGAACAATCATCAATAACTCTCTTAAGCTAATAGCTTATTCTTCTCTCTCTTTCTAAGCCTTCCATTTTCAAATAAAAATACCGTACTCATAAGTTCTAGACACACCTAGCCAAGCTCGAAGTTGCCTTCTCCCTAGACGTGAAAGGTTGATAATTTCTGAGGGTTTGGTCCTAAATCTCTATTTCAATTATTTAATTTAATTGTTTGATTTAATATTTTCCTTGATTGTAGGGAATATTTCAAGCATTACCCCAAACTTGAACCCCACTGTGATCATACACTTAAGCATGGTGGCGTCCAAAGGGAAAGAAGCTAGAGCAAAAGAGTCGCCAACAAGTTTTAGGAACTTGTAAATCGGTCACAGGGTGAAGGTTACACCCCTTAATGATCCATGAGATAGTCAACTCCAATAAGTCTGGAACCAAGACTGGAAGTTTGGCGATGAAGGTACAAATCTAGTCTAAAAGAGAAAGAACCTGCCTTATAATAATAGGCCTCTACTTTATTCTTCTCGTATTCATGTGCGCTTTCTGAGTAACATGCAATTAATAGATTTACCCTAAACCTATTTATCTATGTTGGTTGAATATTAATGCACAAACAAATCTATTTTTGGCGATCACTTGAATTATAATCAAATTAACCCTAAACAAGATTATAAATTATCTTATTAAGCGTGATTACAATATAAAATCAAACAATTAAATTAAATAAGTGAAATAGAGATTTGGGACCAAACCCTCAGAAATATCAAACCTTTCACGTCTAGGGCGAAGGGAACTTCGAATTTGGCTAGGTGTGTCTAGATCTTGTGAATACGGAGTTTTGTTTGCAAAAGGGTTAGTTTAGAAAGAGAGAGAGAGAGAATCAAGAAATTCTTGATAAGAGTTGATCAGAATTGGTGATTAAAAATGGAGGTCTAAGGACGCTATTTATAATGAAATAGTCCGGATTTGATAATACATATCAGAGTTCAAAGAGGAATAAAACACGCCTCTGTCGCCAACAACAGCACCTGTCGCCGCGCCACAGAGTTTGTCGCTAGGCGACAGCCTACGTTTGGCGCTGCAGAAGGTTTTTCCACACGTTTTCAATTTTTTGATAAAATCAAGTCGTAAAAGTCCGCACGAAGGGTAAAATCGTAATTTCACATAAAACACTTTTTTTATTCCAAATAAAACTCATAAAACATAATTATTAATCCTAATCCCATTAGGATTCAAAATAACCTTCTAGAAAATTCTAGAAGACTATAATCAATACTAATTGCATTACGAATGATAATTCATAATAGGCCCTCCTCTAGATCATTGGGCAACATATAAAAATCAAACCAGGCCCAGTTTAGTATTTTGGCCAAAACTTCCTCATTATTCATTGGAATTGGGCTTATAATATATTGTTGGAAAGCTCTTTTCGAGCTCAATCCAACTACACTATTATTAGACCCTTTTTATGGACCAATCTAAACTGGATTGACTATTTTCAAAAAATAGAGTAGGTTTTTGAAAACAGAAAGAGAGTTTTTTTTAATAAAAACTAACTGCAACATTAGACTTTCCATACTTTCACTTCATTCGATTATGATTCGACGCGAAAGGTATTCATCACCGGGTTTGGTTTTGGGGAGACATAAATGGGTGTCTACAGTGATATGCTATCTATTATTAATCTTGTTAGTATCATGCCTAGGATCTTGCTAATTTTATTATGCCTTGAGGTTATTGTTATGATGATTGTTGTTATTATGTTTCTTGATTATATTGTTGTTATTGCTTGATCACACCCTCTCTTGCAAGTTTAAAGGGAATTTTTACTTGTTATCACGCTTAATAAGATAACTAATAATCTTTTTTAGGCTAATATGATTATAATTTAAGTGATCGTCAATAATAGATTTGTTTGTGCATTAATATTCAACCAACATAGATAAACAGGTTTAGGGTTAATATATTAATGGAAAATTTGTCAAAAATAACACCACCTTTAAGTGGTCTGCCAGGAATAACACCACCTTTTGATTATTCCACAATAACACCACCTTTCATGTTCTTCTTCCCTAAATGGTACTGTAGACAACCATTTGTGTCTCCCCAAAACCAAACCCGGTGATGAGTACCTTTCACGTCGAATCATAATCGAATGAAGCGAAAGTGTGGAAAGTTTAGTGTTGCGGATAGTTTTAATTCTTTTCTCTTCTCTCTGTTTTTGAAAACTTATTTTAAGAAAACAGCCAATCCAGTTTGGTGGGTCCATGATATGGGTCCAATAGTAGTGTAGTTGGATGGGGCTTGCAAAGACCTTTCTAACGATATATTATAAGCCCAATTTCGATGAATATTGAGGAAGTTATAGCCAATTTATTAAACTTGGCCCGTTTTGAGCCTTATATGCGGCCCAATGATCTAGGGGAGAACCTAATATGATTTATCATTCCTAATGCAATTAGGAATGGTTTTAGTCTTCTAGAATTTTCTAGAAGGTTCTTTTCATTCCTAATTCAATTAGCATTGATAAATTGACTTTTTGACTTTTCAGAGTTTTAATTAAAATCAAATAGCATTTTTGAGGTAATTATATGATTTTATCCTCCATTACGGCAATCTTATCTGATTTTTGAAAACGCGTTAAAATCAGGCTTGGCGCCTAACCCCTGGCTTTGGCGCCTGGCGCTAGTGTTGGTGCCTGGCGCCAGTTAGCAAGGGTTTGCGCCAACTCTGTTTTTTGTGCGTCAGACTCTGTTTTGTTTATTTTATCTTTTTGGCTGATTTTCTCTATAAATAACGTATTGAAAACTCCGTTTTCATTCACCAATTTTCACCAATTCTCCTCATTCACAAGTTCTCATCTACAATCAGTTTTAATTAGCACTCTTTAATCTTTCAAATCATTCATATTTTTCTTTTTCTTCTAAACTTTGTTTTCTCATACAAAATTCCGCATTCGCAAGATCTAGAAACACCTAGCCATATTCGAAGTTGCCTTCGCCCTAGACGTGAAAGGTTTAATTTCTGAGGGTTTGGTCCCAAATCTCTCTTTCAATTATTTAATTTAATTGTTTTGATTATTATTTTCCTTGAAGTTACTAATGTGTGTATTTTGTTATTAGAAAGAGGTACGAAGCATCAAAGTAAGTACTTTAATTGATTAATTGATATTATGATTTAGAAATCATGTTTACATTATTGTTATGATCTTTCTAGTATCATGTCTAGGGTATTTTTAATATTAAATATGATTGTTGTGATGCTTCCTATGTTCTTCCTAATATTTATGATTGTTAGTATCATGTTAGGGCTAAAAATTTGATTTTTATTGCTTAGTGACATGCTAGGGTTTGTTATTAATCTTGTTAGTATCATGTCTAGGATCTTGCTATTATTATTATGCTTTAACATGATCTATGATTATATTTATAATCGTTATGATTATAATTTTATTCTTGTTATAATTATTATTATTATGATCAACATGATTATAATTATGGTTATTCATTGTTATTCAAGATATTGATTTTTATGATTATGTTGCTTGATTATTTATTTTTATTGCTTGATCACACCTTTTATGCATGTTTAAAAGGGAATTGGTACTTGTAATCACGCTTAATAAGATATTTAATAATCTTGTTTAGGTTAATTTGATTATAATTTCAAGTTATCGCCAATAATAGTTTTATTTGTGCATTAATATTCAACCAACATAGATAAATTGGTTTAGGGTTAATCCTATTGATTGCATGTTAATTAAAAAGCGCACAGGAATAGGATCAGAATAAAGTAGAGGCCTATTATTAGGGCAGGTTCAATATCTTTTAGGTTGTATTTGTACCATCATTCCCGAACCCTTATTTGGTTCTAGACCTTATGGAGTTGACGATCTCTTGGATCGTTAAGGGGTGTAACCTTCATCCTATGAACGATTTACAAGTTCCTAAAAAAAACTTGTTGGCGACTCTTTTGCTCTATCTTCTTCCCTTTTGGACGCCACCGTACTTTAGTGTATGATCACAGTGGGGTTCAAGCTAGTGGGATTAAAGCTTGAAATTATTCCTTACAGTTGTTGGCGACTCCACTGGGGAGGATTTCTATTTTAATTCTTGAATTTTGTTTTAGCAATAACTTAGAATGAGTGGATGAGACTCGAAAAGTTCTAAGTATTTCATGTGCGTAATTTTGATTAACATTATTGTCATATGCGTAAAAAAGATCTCATTGGAAAGACCATCCGTAATGAGTTAAAAACATAGGATTTTACACGTAGGAAATTTGAGGAATATCTTTCACAACTGGGACTGAAATAACACCACGCAAAACTGAAAAATTTTATCGAGCACAGAAAGCTGCTGAGGCATGTGGGAAGTAGCGTCAGGGGCCAGAGCTTGGTGCCAGCATTTTAGTCGTAGCGCCAGACGCCAGTATTGGCGCCAGGCGCTACAGTTAAAAGCTAGCGCCAGAATCTGTTTACTGGCGCCAATTTCCCCCAATACCGAGCCAGAAATATGCGTTCTAATTTCGATCAGTTTTTCGTATTGTTTGCTCGATCCTACTTCCTGATTGAATTTTCTCTCACTTTTCTGAAACCCATATGTGTTCTACATATGGGCATAACCCTCTGGGAATTCATGCTCCATCTACCTGATTGAACGCTTCGTGCAACAAAGGGTACATCCGAGATGTTGAATTCACCAAACCATGGAAGCGAGTTTTTCTAAACTCGCGGTGTCCCATCCACTCGCGCCAACCCTTCACAGTTAGGCTTCCGTGCGGTGCATTCGGACAATTAACCATGAACCTCCATTGACTAAACCATATCCCGAACTTTAGAGAACTAGAGCCATGGTTAGGTGGCAAACGCATTGCATCATATTGTGCCTACTTGACTAATTGTGCATTATTTGTTATGCATATATATTCTATGTTTCTCTTAACCGTTTGTTGACTTGTGTTGAGACTAAAAAAAATTTAATGACTTAAAGAACTTTGCCTAATTAATTAATTAATTAATTAGAGTCAATAAAGTCTAATTTCTAATCGGAATTGACCTAGTACGACTTTAGGCATACCCCAACTGACTAATAACACCGAAAACAGTCCCAGACCGAAGCTCCAATACTGGCGCCAAGGTCTGAGCTGTAGCGCCACATTATGGAGTGTACTGTAGCGCCTGACGACAGCTCTGTCGTTTGGCACCAAGCTCCACAATGCGACGCTAGTCCTGTCTCTTGGCCGACAGTTCGGATTATTGGTCGAGTCATCACCTAGAGTCTAATTAATCAGTCTTCTGTTTAATTCGGTTAATTTTGCTGTCAATAGTATTTAATTGAGTCAATGATCGAGTTTAGGCACTAAGTCCCATGGTCTTACACAAGAGTCCAAACATATCACTTACACTCAACGCACACACCAATACACATACTTTGACATGATTAAGAGAGTCTTGTGTGCGCGTTTTTTTTTTCGTCATTTTTTTTAAGGGGGGTAAGTCGGATATTAATCCTCCAATAAAAAATAATAATACTTAGTTCCCTAAAAATATGTACATTATTTTTGCCAAAAATATGCACCCTTTTCTTTCATTTTCCTCCTTAAAATAAACCGTAAAGTCAAGTTGATTCGAGTCGAGTAATTAAAACGCAAAATGGTTTATTTACAGCGCGTGGTCGAGAAAAGAAGGACGGTTAATCAAAGACAACCTCTTCATACAAGTCCAACTTTTCGACAAACCCATAGCTCGTAAGAGGAAAGCTAAGGTTATAATGGCAACACAAGAAGAAGTCAATGATCTTAAGAACCAACTGGCTACCGTGACTGAGACACTGAAGCTTCTCGCACTCAAGATCGATGATCCCGTGAAGCAACAACAAATGGACCTCATGCAAGAGAGTTTAAGCAAGTTGTCTAGAGACTACAAGTTTCAAGAGCTTACATCACAAGGGGTCTCAGTGGACAAAGAACTTCTTCCGCAGAAGTTCAACGCCAACGACATCTCAAAATTCAGAGCAACTGATAACCCATACTTTCATTTAAGAGCATTTGAAACAATAATGAGTATCAAGGGTATTGATAAGAAAGTGTTCCCTTCTCTGTTCTCACTATCTCTCGAGACCATTTGCCAACAATGGTTCTTTTCTCTCGAGAAAGAAAAGACCTCTACCTCGGAGTCAATAGAAAACGCTTTCGTTGATAAGTACAAGTGCAACATTCAAGTCGAGACTGACCATAGGGAACTTGAAATCCTCAAGCAGAAAGAGAATGAAGGCTCCACCTCTTTCTTTAACATGTGGAGAGAAACCTCAGCTAAGATGATTGAGGTGCCAAGTGAAAAAGAATCTGTGAGACTGTTCATAAAAAATCTCCAAGAAAAATATTCCAAGCATCTCAAATATCAAAATAATCTCAATACTTTCAAGGCTGTTTATGACATTGGGATCAATATTGAAAATGACTTGGCTAAATTAAAAGCTGCCAACAATAACTCCAACAGTGGTTGGAAAGGAAAGAAGAACGATAATCCTTCTTCTTCCAAAACTGCCCACTCAAACAATGTTAGCACCTTTAATTTAGGAGAAGTCCTTGCTATGAACAACAAAGGACAGAAGAAACCCTTTAGGAGGAACTTCACTCCTATTGGCATGAGTTATGACACCGCATTTGATCGATTAAATGCAAAAGGTCTTATAACTCCTTTTGGACCATTTGGGGACCCACCAGTTGAGAAGAGGTCGGCCAATTGGAACCCCAATGCACACTGCAAGTATCACCAAGGTAGGGGCCATCTCACTGAAAACTGTTAGAAGCTTAAGGAAGCTATCCAAGACTTGATCGACAACAACAAACTGTCGTTTCCCCCTGCCAGTAAGAAGCCAAGCATTGACAATGCACCTCTAGCTCATACCCTGGCTATCTCCGATGAGGAAAACGAGGTTGACCCCTCATCTCTCATTAGACCTGTCAAAGAAAACAACGCCATAGAAAAAGAAGAGGAGATCTTTTTCGATGTCAAGGATAACCTTCCAGAACCAGCAAATAAAGAAGATATACAATTGCTCACACTGTCTATGAGGGAGGCATCGCAACTACTACGTGAAGCTCTCAAAGTTATCAACGAACTCCATAAGAAATATGATGAGCTTCCACTTCCGAAAGATGAACCTAAAAGAGAATCCACACCAGTGAGAACAACTTACGAGGCAAAGTATTTTCCCTTACAAGTCACTGTGAGACCCAAGAAGAGCAATAGAATTTACACTCCAATTGGGATCTCATATGCACAAATGTTCGAAATGCTCTCCGAGAGTGGCGAGATCAAACCTCTCGAACCAAGACCATTTCAATCGTTGAAAAGGACAGATAGATATCACTGTCAGTATCATCAATCAGGGGGTCACACTATAGAAAAATGTTTAAATTTCAAGGATTTGGTACAGAAAATGATTGATGAAAAGAAACTAGTCCTAGTTCAGCAAGAAGAAGATGCAATCATTAATGGAATTTGGGACAGTGATGTAGAAGATGTCTATCTAAAGGACCTAGTAGGACTTCTACCTTCTGTGTCATACACCACATATGACGTTTGGGGTGAAGAAGACTCATTAATAGATGTCCTCACAAGATCTGGGAGAATGCAACCTCCCGTTTCAACACAACATATGCCAACCACACAACAAGTTCCCATACCTATCATTGAAGACAATGATATTGTTAAGCAGTTTAAGAAGACAAAGGTTGAGATGAATGTATGGAAACTTCTGGCAACATCTCGAGAACATAGGTTGGCTGTAATGAATGCCTTGGAAAAAATTGGGATAGACTCTGACACCACTCCTGAAGGACTAGCCAACTTCCTCACAAGTGATCTTCCTAGTCCGATTAATTTGATCACCTTTTCTGAAGGTGACAAACATTACAAGGCATTAAACCTCACAGTAGTTTGCAAGAGGATGAATGTTCCTATGACTCTTGTAGACAATGGATCGGCTGTCAATGTCTGTCCACTTAGAACTGCGAGGATGCTCGGCATAAGGGACGAAGATTTAACTCCGTCTACACAAGGAATAAGGGCCTACGATAACACTCGTCGTCAAGCTCTTGGCAAGTTACCCTAAATGTAACGGCAGGAGCAATAGAACATGCTACTACTTTCCAAGTAGTGGACATCAAAGCTTTATTGGGACGCCCTTGGCTTCATGATCTAAAGGTCGTCCCTTCGTCTCTCCACTAACAAGTAAAAGCTATAGTTGGGGGAATTCCAGTCACCATCGATACTTCGCTTATGAGGATCAAATCTATAGAAAATCCAATTATTAATGTGGAGCACGACGAGGATGATGAAGATTTATGGGGCTTTAACGAAGAAGTCTCTTTAATCCAGGAGGATGAAAGGACCCCTCTTTGCCATGACCCCCATTCCAACATGATTGTCAACGCCATGCTGAAAAAACAAGGACACTTTCCTGGGATGACCTTAGGAAAGAAGAAAGGAATGGCAAAACCACTGGAGTCACCTGGCCTCTCTATGTTAGACACTTTCGGACTTGGTTTTGAACCGACTCGGAAAGATCTCAAGCGAGCCCAGGAAAAGTCGAAAGCACGTAGGGATGCTCGCATCCAAAAGATAGCAATTCCAATGGATCAGTACCCCCTTACGCTTAATGGTCGGTTCATAAAAGAAGGAGAGGACTATCCATGCCATGAATTTCCCGAGCCATTTGTTGTAAACGGCATACGACAACCGGGATTCGAGATTTTCTTGGATTGCTACTTCACTGATGAAATCCCAACTCCCGTCCACAAGGAGAAAGCACCCCCATGCTTTGACTTTAACGTCATGGGATTACTGTTTGGGCGAGAAAATAATGAGCCAACTTATAAAGAGGATAACTCCTCGCTCATTCAAACAGTCCTGCAAAGTGAAAGCTTCGATCCCTCGAAGCTAATTACTCCAGCTGAAGGATCACTACAAGGGTGGCGCAAGACTATCAAGGTGACTACTCCAAGCGGAAGGAAGATATCCATCACGACAGGGCAAGGACCAATGTTTGAAGAGTCGTCTAAGTCAGAGTCCGAGTCAGAGTCTTTCTCTTTAGAGTCTTCTAAGTCTTTAGTAATACCTTCCCCTCCTATTTCCTCTCCTAAGATAGTTAGTGATCCAGTCCCTGAGGACATATCACTCTTTGATGTAATGATCTCAGAGTATAATAATATTTCTCATTCTCCTTACCTCTCGTGTTCTTCTCTAACCCAAGATGATGAGCATTGCTTAACTAACGATGAAAAAGACAAAGAAATTATTAAAGCAATGGAAACACTCGAAAAGAAAACACCGGTAATCGAAGAGACTGAAACAGTTGATATCTCAAATGATTCAACTCATAAAAGAGAAGTTAAAAACGGATTAACATTGGATAAACAAGAAAGAACCGATTTAATTAACTTACTTAAAGAATTTATCGATGTATTCGCTTGGTCATATAAAGATATGTCAGGCATTAATAGAGAAATAACTCAACACACTATACTACTAATTCCAGGAATGAAACCTGTAAAACAAAAGTTACGTCGAAAGAAACCTGACGTAGCACTTAAAATAAAAGAAGAAGTTCAAAAACAGATAACTGCAGGTTTCATCAAGGTATCCAAATACCCCGAATGGGTCGCCAACGTCGTCCCAGTTCCGAAGAAAGACGGAAGGGTAAGGATGTGTGTCGACTATCGAGATCTAAATAAGGCAAGTCCAAAGGACGACTTCCCTTTGCCACACATCGATATTCTGGTAGATAACACGGCAAATCACGCGCTTCTCTCGTTCATGGATGGGTACGCAAGTTACAATCAGATTCTCATGGCAGAAGAAGACATGGAGAAAACAACTTTTATAACGCCATGGGGCACTTACTGCTACACGGTAATGCCATTCGGGTTGAAAAACGCGGGTGCTACTTACCAACGTGTAGCAACTGCCTTACTCCATGACATGATGCACAAAGAAGTCGAAGTATATGTCGACGACAAGATTGTAAAATAGAAAGACCGTCCAGGACATCAACTAGCCTTAAGGAAAGTTTTTGAAAGGCTAAGAAAATATAATATGAGGTTGAATCCATCTAAGTGTGCTTTTAGAGTCACCTCAGGCAAGCTCTTGGGTTACGTCATAAGCTCTAGAGGTATAGAGGTAGACCCAACCAAGATCAAAGCAATCATGTCCATGCCGCCGCCCAAGACTGAGAAACAGATTCGAGGATTTATTGGCCGGTTGCAATACATAAGTAGGTTTATATCAAAACTGACGACAATATGTGAACCAATCTTCAAGAAGCTCAAGAAGAATGTACCAGTAATATGGAATGACGAGTGTAAAAAAGCCTTTGAAAAGATCAAAGCCTATCTTGCAAATCCTCCCGTATTAGCACCAGCACTTCCTAGAATACCTCTTAGGTTATATTTGACGGTTACCAAAGAGACAATGGGAGCTATGCTAGCACAAGAGGTAGAAGGCAAAGAGAACGCAATCTATTACCTAAGTAAAAAGATGCTTGAATACGAAGCACGCTATACACCGCTCGAGAAGTTGTGCCTCGCCTTGGTGTGGGCCACAACTAAGTTAAGACATTACATGTTGGTGCATACCGTTTTCGTACTCTCCCGATTAGATCCACTCAAGTATCTATTCGAGAAATCTACACTCAATGGACGTATATCAAGATGGATAATCAATCTAGCACAATTTGATGTAAGGTTCATGCCACAAAAAGCTATTAAAGGATCCGTGGTGTCAGACTTTCTAGCAGATTTTCCAATAGAAGACTCGACGCCAATACAGGACAATGAATTTCCAGATGAAGACCTAATGGTTACTGAAGATGATACTTGGACCTTGTATTTCGACGGAGCCTCAAACCAAAAGGGATGTGGCGTTGGTGTACTACTAGTATCACCTAAAGAAGAGCACGTTCCAATCTCCATAAAGCTTGATTTCAACGTTACCAACAATGCTGCGGAATATGAAGCATGCGTGGTAGGCCTTGAAACAGCTTTGGCATTGGGAGTGAAAAAATTAAGGATATTCGGAGACTCTTCTTTGATCATCAATTAGATATTTAAAAGGTGGAAAGTAAGGAGCGAAAGCCTAGCCCCTTATCAAACCTATCTGGAAACTTTTACCGATCAATTAGACAAGGTAGAATATACATATCTACCTAGAGAAGAAAACCAATTTGCCGATGCCTTGGCAAGATTAGCCTCAATGGTTAGGATTCCCATGGAAATCGAGAAAATGCCCCTAACCATAGAAAAAAGGCACAAACCAGCATACATCCAGGCTATAAGACGACGAAGTAGTCCAAGGCGAAGAAGAAGAAGAAGAGGAAGAACCGTGGTACACAGACATACTTAACTATGTCACCAATGGAGAATACCCTCCTCATGCTGACAAAAGAGCAAAACGAGCATTAAGGCTTTTGGCTTCCCAATATGTACTCATAGACAACGAGCTCCATAAAAGGGTACCTAAAGGTCGAGCTCTCTTATGTGTAGGAAAGAAGGATGCACAAAGATCAATGAGAATAGTCCACGAAGGAATCTGCGGCACTCATATAAATGGCAAAATGCTAGTTCAGAAGATAATGCGAGAAGGATATTATTGGACTACAATGAATAGGGATTGCCATCAATATGTAAAAAGATGCCCTAAATGCCAAATTTATGCCAATTTACAACATGTCCTTCCATCTTTGCTCTACACCTACACATCGCCATGGCCATTCTCTACATGGGGAATTGACATCATTGGCAAAATTACTTCCCCAGGAACAGGAGGCCACGAATTTATTCTAGTAGCAATTGATTACTTCACAAAGTGGGTCGAAGCGCAATCATACGCTAAACTCACTGCGTAACATGTAGCACTCTTTATCGAGAGAAATATTATTTGCCGATACGGAGTCCCACATGAAATGATAAGTGACAATGGAACTCACTTACAAAAATACGGCATTCAACATCATCATTCTTCCCCTTATAGACCTCAATCAAATGGAGCAGTCGAGGCAGCTAATAAAAATTTAAAGACTATCATCGAGAAAATGACAAAAAATTATAAGGATTGGCCTGACAAACTTCACTTCGCATTGTGGGGTTACCGCACGTCAATCCGTACATCAACATGAAATACGCCATTTTCCTTGGTATATGGAATGGATGTCGTACAACCTGTCGAACTAGAAATACCATCTCTACGCATCACGTTAGAGAGTAAACTCGATGAAGGTGAATGGACTAGGGCAAGATACGAAGAATTGATTCTACTCGACGAAAAACGACTAGAAGCTCTACATCACACTCAGTGTTACCAGACTCGTATGGCTAGGCATTTTAATAATAAGGTCAAGACAAGAAATATCAAAGTAGGGGACTTGGTGTTAAAAGTACTAAGGAAAAATGTTTTAGATCCAAGGGGTAAATTTAGACCTAATTGGTGTGGACCCTACATTGTCAAAACAATCTTGTCAGGAGGTGCAACAAAACTAACTGATATGGACGACAATGAATTCTCGAACATGACAAATCTTGACCAACTTAAGAAATACTACCCATAATTACTTGAGTAGGATACTCAAGAGAGCTACGTTCGACCTGATTCCTTAAGAAAGGATACGTAGGCAACCCTTTACGGGTGCGGCCACTTTATTTTTCGACATCTCCGCGTTCCAGAATTAATTAAAAATTAACAGAAGATTGGTGAATTATCGGCGTCGCAAAGAAGAGCTTGGCGCCAGCTAACAGCCATCAACGCCAGCCGATGAAATTGGCGCCTGGCGCCAGACTTCAATGACAGGCGCCAATTGCTAATAACTGGCGCCAATTTGGAAATAAACTCTGGGCGAATTTCGGTGTTTTTCGGAAAATTTACGACTTCCGTACTCGAAGAATTTCTGGAAAATTGATTTTTTTTTTCGGTTTTCATTGCTTTAATAAAATAAATTTAAAGTGATTAATTTAATTAAAAGATGAAATTTCATTAATAAAATAAAATTACATTTTTGATGGAATTTAAATAAAGCTGAAATAAATTAACTTAAAATGAATAATAAACTAAGTCTAATAAATTGAAAGTTAAGCAATGCTCCTAATCTTTCTTTTCCTTTCTAGCCCTTTTCCAATTTTTTTCTGCTTCCTCCTCCTCATCCATAACTTTAGCTAGTAGGCACCCTTTAGAGGACCTACATTCAATTTTAGAGTAGATAGTCTCCCCTTCAGCTAACACTCCCTGCGTCTTTTCCACCCAAGCCTTTTTATCTGTGGTGTTAGCTTTCCTTTTCCCTTTATCTTTGGTAGCATTTTTCTTCCTAGGCATTGCAGGTGTTTTGAATTCAATTCTTGCACCTAGACGTTCCTTGGCAGGAATCACCCTGTCACCCAGGCGACTCTTTACATCAGTTCTACTCTGATCTTTCTTTGAATCCTTCAAAGGTTTCTTCAGCAACCACTTCTTCACATTATTGGGCAAAGAAGGAGGAACCTTTTGAGTAATCACTTCCCATAAAGGTCTAGCGCTCCAGTAAGCATCAAATCTGTCTATTTCTTGAGATACAGGGTACTCATAGTGAGGACGAAGATCCCCGGAAAGGAATATTCTGAAGCAAGCCGTATTGTCTTTTTACCCTGCAGGGGTAATAATAAGTCACACGAGACAAGCTTGGAAGGCGGCAGAAAGGTTGCTTGTTAACACCAACCATCCTTTCTATTTTCCACCATGGGACGACCCACTTGATAGCAAAATCACGTGATTCGAAGACTTTTCTCCACCCATGGCGCCCAATCTTAGGGAAGCGTTTCTTCCTCCTCATGAAGCAATTGGGAGTATACTTCTCAATATCGTCCGGAGGGCTAATTAATCCCAGTCTTTCCATTAGCCACATCTGTAAAAAATTGCAATGCAAATAAATTATTATTACAATACAAAAATATATTTTTTGATTTATGTAATTAAAAATATTATTTTTCTACCTGTAATAAAATTGGAGAGCCGCGAAAAGGTGCTTTTGGGTCCCTTTTCAATTCATCTAGACTAACCATAGTCTCTCCAACTATTAATGGCATTGGATTTCTCCCTGATTCAATTTGTTCTAGTACAGTAGTTATAATTGATTGACCTTCATTATTTTTACCACTACTAAGAAAAATTTGGTTAAGCATGCAAAATAAGAACGCCCTTCTTCTATATATATGAAAAGATTCAGAAAGAGGTTTATCAAAATAATGGCGTGCGAATTCTTTCAAATTAACTATGTTGCCATCTACTATTTTTGATAAATCCCTTTCTTTCAAATTAAAGAAGCGCTCAAAATCCTTATAATAGTATGTATCTACTCTAGGGATTACTACGAGGTCTATTGCAGGGAAGCCTAAAATAGCACCAAATTCCTCTGGCAAAGGGCTAATCTCATCATACCCTATTCTAAAACAATGAGTATCAACATTCCAAAATTCTAAACCGGTATTGTAGGGAATAATTTCAAGCCTTTAAAATCCCACTAGCTTGAACCCCACTGTGATCATACACTAAAGTACGGTGGCGTCCAAAAGGGAAGAAGATAGAGCAAAAGAGTCGCCAACAAGTTTTTAAGGAACTTGTAAACCGTTCATAGGATGAAGGTTACACCCCTTAACAATCCAAGGTCATGAACCAAATAAGGGTTCGGGGATGAAGGTACAAATCCAACCTAAAAGAGATTGAACCTGCCCTAATAATAGGCCTCTACTTTATTCTGCTCGTATTCATGTGCGCTTTCTGACTAACATACAATCAATAGAATTAACCCTAAACCTGTTTAATATATGTTGGTTGAATTTAATGCACAAATAAATCTATTATTGGCGACCACTTCAAATTATAATCACAATTAACCCTAACAAGATTATTAATTATCTTATTAAGCGTGATTGCAAATACCAATTCCCTTTAACATACAATAAAGGTGATCAAGCAATAACAATATAAAAAATATGATACATATCAAGCAACATAATAAATAATCAATATCATGAATAATAATAAATTATAACAATTATAATCATAATCATGTTATAGCATAGCAAGATCCTAGGCATGATACTAACAAGATTAATAACAAACCCTAGCATGTCACTAAGCATTAAAAATCAAATCTTTAACCCTAACATGATACTAACATGAATAAATATTAGGAAGAATATAGGAAGCATCGTACTTTTAATCATACTTGATATTAAAGTTACCCTAGACATGATACTAGGAATCAAAATAACAATCTAAGCATGATTTCTACATCATAATATCAATTAAACCTTTAAAGTACTTACTTGGATGCCTCGTACCTCTTTATAATAACAAAATACACACGTTAGTAACTTCAAGGAAAATAATAATCAAAACAATTAAATCAAATAATTGAAAGAGAGATTTGGGACCAAACCCTTAGAAATTAAAACCTTTCACGTCAAGGGCGAATGCAACTTCGAATATGGCTAGGTGTTTCTAGATCTTGTGAATGCGGAATTTTATATTAAAAAGCAAAGAAGAAAGAATGCATGAATTAATGTTATTGAAAATTGATGAATGAATGATGTAAAAAAGAATTGAATATTGGTAATTGAAAAAAAGTGATTGTTGATGAATGATGAAGATAGTTGGTGAATGAAAACGGAGTTTTTGATACAATATTTATAGAGAAAAACATCCAAAAAAGATAATTTATCAAAAAAGAGTTTGAAGACCACAAAACTACCTTGGCGCCAGCCCTGGCTCATTGGCGCCAGGACCAGTGGCTAGCGCCAGGCGCCAATGGCTGGCGTCTGGCGCCAATCTTGATTCCAGGCGCCAAGGCCTGGGGTTGGACGCCAATTCGGATTTCAACGCGTTTTCGAAAATCTGATAAATTTCCCGTACTGGAATATAAAATAATATAATTTCAGTCGAAAATGCTATTTGATCTAATTAAAACTCTGAAGAGTCCTAACTGAATTAAGAATGATAAGACCTTCTAGAATGTTCTAGAAGACCAAAACCATTCCTAATTACATTAGGAATGATAAATCATATTAGGCCCTCCCCTAGATCATTGGGCCGTAATTAAAGCTCAAACCGGGCCCAGTTTAGTAAATTGGCCATAAATTCCTCAATATTCATCGGAATTGGGCTTATAATATATCGTTGGAAAGGTCTTTGCAAGCCCCATCCAACTACACCACTATTGGACCCATATCATGGACCAACCAAGCTGGATTGGCTGTTTTCTTAAAATAAAGTTTTCAAAAACAGGGAGAAGAGAAAAGAAATAAAACTTTCCGCAACACTAGACCTTTCCACACTTTCGTTTCATTCGATTATGATTCGACGTGAAAGGTACTCATCACTGGGTTTGGTTTTGGGGAGACACATTTGAGTGTCTACGGGTATGTATGAAATCTAAGTCAAGATCTACCCCTTTGATGCCATAAATTCCCCCCAAGTGACACAAATCTAATTATTTTCTCTCCCTAGCATTAAGAGATCGACACCATTCGTGAGTATATTGGATGAAGGTTTTGGTGACTAAAGACATGGTTATTATTTTTTCTAAAGCAAAGAATAATTTTATTCGCTGGAATTATGAGAAGAATCGGCTGGGCAGGGGGCTATTTATACACAAATTGCGAGAAGTTTTAATCAGAATTAAATACGGCATCAGCGTCAATTGGCATCAAAATCCCGTAATTGGCGCCGGCCGCCAACGCTTGGCGCCACACGCTAAGTGTAGCGCCTGGCGCCACGCGCCATAGTGTGGCGCCAGCTGGCGCCAAGTTGTCACAGCAGGCGCGCGTGATTAACCTGCGTTCTTAATACTAATCTCGAGTCGGCTAATGACTTTATGGCTCCGATTATCTTTCCTAAGCATCTTTTTTTTATCCTTTTTCTTAATTTATTAAAATAGCTATTATTTTTTTATTATATTATTCTTTTTTGGACTTTATTTAAATTCCAAACACCCGACATTTTATTTGACCTTTTTCCTTTTTTATTTTTTTCTTTTTGGGGGAGATAGTCGGATACCCTCCATCAATAATAAAAATGACGGAAATTTTTTTTTTGCGCAAAATTGTTGTCACACTTCTCTTGCACACACAAACATACACATAATAATAAAATGACTCATAATAGCATAAATATACAAACTATGTCTAAGAATAGTGAGTCTAAGGCAAAGTTCGATGAAAAGTCAAAATAAAATATACACAAGAACAAACTACGGCGCCGGAGGACGTATTCCCATCATATCATAAAAATGCGCTGTACGAGGAGTCACCTCTCCACCAGCTCCAGCTCCAGTCTCCGTAGGAGGAGGAAGACTCAAAGTAGGTCCACTCTAGCCAGGATCAGCCTGAGGCTGAGGCTGCGGAGGCTGCTGCGATGATGAGCCTATCTCGTACATCCCACCACCTCTGAAAGCCGAGGTAGCCTCTCCTACCGGTGCAACATGAGCACCCTCAGAAGAAGATCCCGAGCCCTCTGCAACGTCAGCACGGGAAGCCTTGGAGCGACCACCTCTACCCCCTGACGAAGTACGACGACGTCTTGAGCTGGACCTCGCCGGATCCCTCCGCCCCTCAGGTCTCGTGCGGGTGTGGCCCTGCAAAAGGAATTAAATCAGAAACAAGGTAAAATTGAAGCAGCAATGCAAAAAAATAAGTAAAGAAAGGCTACCTCTCGGATGACGTCATCCCGACGGCAAGTGGCCGCATTCCTCATCCGGACAAGCTGGCTCCGGAAGACATTTATGCATCGTGCCATCGCCGAAACCACCTCGCGCGGAAACTGTAAGAGAAATAAGTCAGTAAATATGCGTGATATATGAACACAAAATTTTTAAAAAGTAGGCTTACTCGAGTCTGGTGGCGAGGAATCGACCGCTCTACGAAGCGCTCGCCCTCGGGAGCCGGAAGAATCATCTCCTCGATCGGCCCGTACATCCCCTGGTAGTGGATGGACATATGGGGTGGCACGAACCCATCAGCACCGTCCTAATAAAACAAGAAAAAGTTAGTAAAACATTAATTGGGGGCTACTTCATGGAAAGAAAAAGCTGAAAAATCTTACCCTCACATCCTCACCCGGTACGGGGGTTGGAGCTAACAAAGGTAGTAGCTCCTCAGCATAGCACCGCCCAAGGATCACATAGGACCGCCAAGGGGTACCAGCTCCTTCAGACATGCTCGACAAGCGTGCCTTATCAAACATATGACGTGGTGGAGCAGTAGGAACGACGAAGACATCAGAGGAATGATGTCTAGCAACCCTCTCTCCTAAGTACGCGATCGCTCCATAAGTCCCCAGAAAATAGTGACGCTTAGCAGAATACTGTGCGGCTAACCCAAGGACTTTCCAACCGCCCCACGGCTGGTACACCACCTCAGGCCCCTACAAAGAACATCCATCAGGCAAGAATATACCTAAAGCACCGCGGAAAAGCAAAATAAACAATAAAAGTCGTACCGAGATGATCCAGTTCCGGACATGTGTAGTAGACATATCCACAAGATGGCCGCCCCAAGAGGCGCTCACTGGAAATCCCCGCGGCGATGGTCTCGCCGGTGCAGCAGAAGGAAAGTACTCGTAGAACCAAATCTACAAGGAGTTAAAATTGTGAGTAAATGCTAGCCAAATGTGTAGAGCTAAACTTTTTAAGGAATATTGTTTACCTCTATGACCTTCCAAAAGGCAGACAAAGCGACGTTTGTCCCAAAGGGCCGGTGTCGACACGAGTCCCTCAGCGCACGAACGAATTCAGCATAGGCCAAACTGGCCCAGTCATAAGTCCCGATCCGGTGAAGATCACGGACAGCAGGAAGATAGTAAAGCAACGCCCTACTACCTTTGTCAGGGGAGAATGTCCTTGACAACGACATCAGCGCGAAAATGTGCACCCGCTGCTCTCGGGTGGTGCATCGTCATCAAGAGCCGCTGCCAGTGTCGAGCGGCGAATTCCCCTAGCGCTAAACTGAGTCGGCTCGAACTCAGCTCGGGCCCGAATAGTGATCGGCCCCAACAGCTCCTCGACCTCCGAAGAAAAGATGTCGATTCCAATGTCAAACGGCAGTGGCACAGAAGTGAACTCGAGTCCTGTGATGAGACTAAAGTCCGTAGGGGTGACCATCATCTCGCCTTAGGGGAAATGGAAGGTGTTGGTGGTGTCCCAGAAGAACTCCACCAAAGCGCGCACTACATGGTGACCCCCGCTGGAGGCAACCATAGCCTCGGAGGTCTCGAACAGAGTAGCTAGTCCGCAAGACTCCCATAGGAGTCTCTTCTCAAGATCCCTGGCGATGTACATCCTGTACAAATCGCCCAAACCATCACAGCCGGAGCCATGATGCCGCGTCCTCCCGGGCGTGATGCCTCGTCTCACCCTCTCAGAAATGTGGTGGACGGGGGCGAAGAACAGGGTCCGCTCATCCCACTCCGGAAGTCGACCAAGCGAAGTGGACGGCTCGGCGTCGTCCTCCACGGGCTCATGTTCCCGTCTGGTGTTTCGGGACCGTGAACCCGAGCCTCACTGTCTAGCCATGCTACATTGTGCAAAATCATCATAAATTAAGGTTCTATAGTATCTAGGGTTCGCCTAGCCGCATGATACTATGTTCGCAAAAAACAGAGTACGTAGTACTAAAACAGAGCACAAATTCGAATTGAGCATAACGACATTTTTCAAGCAATCAAACAATTTCTTGCAACTCTATGGTGATTATTGTTACAAATTGAACAAGAATTTCTAGCAAAAAACATCAAGAACAAGTCACATTGTTCTTCACGATCTTAAGAGGTCCAACAATGGTAAATTACTCATTTCTTCACCAAATTGAGTCAAACAAGTCTCAAATTACTCCCAAGGCAATGTACAAACATAATCAAGCAATTTCATGGCATAAAACTTGACAAAAAAAGCGAATTAAGCATTATAAGTTTCGAATTTACATGAAATTCGTGAATAAAACATGCTAAAAATTCATGAAAATCGATGTGAGTTTGAAAATATTACGTAGATCGGGAAAATTGATGAAAAGAGCTTTGATTTGCAACAAATTTGAGCAAATTTGGTTGAGAAACGAGCAAGAAACGAGCAATTGAAGCTTTCAGATTTTTTCGAGCGAATTCGCGACAAACAGCCAGCAAAATGAAGAGGAAAGGGGTATTTAAGGCTAAATGAGTGGCGCTGATGGTTTTTCAGTGGCGCCAGAGCACCCAGTCACCTGTTGAGGTTGTTCTACCTTTCTGCAACATATTTTTGGGTTCCTTGGTACGCCAGTTAGCCCCTCTAAGCAATTTGACATGATTTAGTAATCGGCTTGATTACATAAAGTGATCGACCTGATGGAAGATCGTCTCACTTAGCTTAAAGCGCCTAAGCATTGGCTCACTAACAAAAAGCACCGACATATAGGTTCAAAAGCAAAAGAGCACCGACATACAGGTTCAAAGCAACGGAAGCGCCGACATACAGGCATAGCGGGAGTAAAGTTCAGGCGAACTTTTAAAGATCGACAGGCGTGGATCTTCGGTAATTTCCTTTGGAAAATTATCGCATCAAATGAGGATGACTTCAAGAGAGGATATCTTCGACAGCGTTCCCCAGCTTGCGGAGAGTTGTCACAAACAACTGGAGGTAGTTTCGGGCGAAGTTGTCTTCGATCATATTCCCTTAGGCATGGAAGATGATCATAATGCGGATAGAGATTTGTTTCAAGAGAAGCAATCTTTGATAGTTTTCCCTTGGACGTGGAGTATTATCAATGGGATGAGGCTTTGTTTCAAGAGAAGCAATCTTCGATAGTATTCCCTTGGACGTGGAATATTATCAAAGCGGAAAAGGATCGTTTCAGGCGAAGCAATCTTCTAATTTGGAAGCAGTTACGGGCGTAGCAGTTTTCAAGCGGGATGGCATTCTCTAGCTTGTAGAAGGTCATCAAAACAATCGGTTACTTTCAGAGACGTGTGCTCGACGGTGCAAGATACGCGTTTTTTAACTCTTTTATCTGTTTAACTAACGCTAGTTTACAGGTATCGGCGTTACACGAATGATTTAGGATCGTAGAATGTTCTGAATCATTCTCCGTCCCTATCGCTACTTTGGCTTTCGTTTTTTGAAACTTACGTTTCTCCAAACTCAGTCAAAGTGGGGGCTTCTGTAGACACCCATTTGTGTCTCCCCAAAACCAAACCCGGTGATGAGTACCTTTCACGTCGAATCATAATCGAATGAAGCGAAAGTGTGGAAAGTTTAGTGTTGCGGATAGTTTTAATTCTTTTCTCTTCTCTCTATTTTTGAAAACTTATTTTAAGAAAACAGCCAATCCAGTTTGGTTGGTCCATGATATGGGTCCAATAGTAGTGTAGTTGGATGGGGCTTGCAAAGACCTTTCTAACGATATATTATAAGCCCAATTCCGATGAATATTGAAGAAGTTATGGCCAATTTAATAAACTGGGCCCGTTTTGAGCCTTATATGCGGCCCAATGATCTAGGGGAGGTCCTAATATGATTTATCATTCCTAATGCAATTTGGAATGGTTTTAGTCTTCTAGAATTTTCTAGAAGGTTCTTTTCATTCCTAATTTATTTAGCATTGATAAATTGACCTTTTGACTTTTCAGAGTTTTAATTAAAATCAAATAGCATTTTTGAGGAAATTATATGATTTTATCTTCAAGTACGGCAAACTTATCTGATTTTCGAAAACGCGTTAAAATTAGGCTTGGCGCCTAACCCCTGGCTTTGGCGCCTAGAACCAGGCCTGGCGCCTGGCGCTAGTGTTAGTGCCTGACGCCAGTTAGCCAGGGTTTGCGCCAACTCTGTTTTTTGTGCGTCAGACTCTATTTTGTTTATTTTATCTTTTTGGCTGATTTTCTCTATAAATATCGTATTGAAAGATCCGTTTTCATTCACCAATTTTCACCAATTCTCCTCATTCACAAGTTCTCATCTCCAATTAGTTTTAATTAGCATTCCTTAATCTTTCAAATCATTCATCTTTTTCGTTTTCTTCTAAACTTTGTTTTCTCATACAAAATTCCGCATTCGCAAGATCTAGAAACACCTACCTATATTCGAAGTTGCCTTCGCCCTAGACGTGAAAGGTTTAATTTCTGAGGGTTTGGTCCCAAATCTCTCTTTCAATTATTTAATTTAATTGTTTTGATTATTATTTTCATTGAAGTTACTAATGTGTGTATTTTGTTATTAGAAAGAGGTACGAAGCATCAAAGTAAGTACTTTAATTGATTAATTGATATTATGATTTAGAAATCATATTTACATTATTGTTATGATCTTCCTAGTATCATGTCTAGGGTATTTTTAATATTAAATATGATTGTTGTGATGCTTCCTATGTTCTTCCTAATATTTATGATTGTTAGTATCATGTTAGGGCTAAAGATTTGATTTTTATTGCTTAGTGACATGCTAGGGTTTGTTATTAATCTTGTTAGTATCATGCCTAGGATCTTGCTATTATTATTATGCTTTAACATGATCTATGATTATATTTATAATTGTTATGATTATAATTTTATTGTTGTTATAATTATTATTATTATGATCAACATGATTATTATTATGGTTATTAATTGTTATTCAAGATATTGATTTTTATGATTATGTTGCTTGATTATTTATTTTTATTGCTTGATCGCAGCTTTTATGCATGTTTAAAAGGGAATTGGTACTTGTAATCACGCTTAATAAGATATTTAATAATCTTGTTTAGGTTAATTTGATTATAATTTCAAGTGATCTCCAATAATAGTTTTATTTGTGCATTAAATTCAACCAACATAGATAAACAGGTTTAGGGTTAATCCTATTGATTGCATGTTAATTAAAAAGCGCACATGAATACGATCAGAATAAAGTAGAGGCCTATTATTATGGCAGGTTCAATCTCTTTTAGGTTGGATTTGTACCATCATCCCCGAACCCTTATTTGGTTCTAGACCTTATGGAGTTGACGATCTCTTGGAACGTTAAGGGGTGTAACCTTCATCCTATGAACGGTTTACAAAATCCTAAAAAAAACTAGTTGGCGACTCTTTTACTCTATCTTCTTCCCTTTTGGACGCCACCGTACTTTAGTGTATGATCACAGTGGGGTTCAATCTAGTGGGATTAAAGCTTGAAATTATTCCCTACAGGTACAAATTAATGGGTAACCGGTTTTTGCAGGTTAACATGCTGACGTGGTTGTATTTTGAGGTAAAGTCAAGCGTTGACTTCACTTTCCCCTCCCTTAAACCTACATGTAATAAATTTCCCCAACCACTCTATGTTTCCCTTTTAATTTCATTTCCCTCTTAATTTCACTCTCTCTCCATGTCTTTTCTCTGAAATACTGAAGCAAGCAAATTGAATAGCAGATCAAATTAATTGCAGAAAGGAACTCCATTGATTGAGTACGATTGTGGTGCAGATTGAAGGAAGAAAAGTTTTGATATTTTGTGTAAATGCCTAAAAAAAAGGTACGTTTTGCTTGCTAAAACTCCGTGAAATTGATTGTGATTGTTTGAATTAGGAATTTCGTGCATTTATATTTCAATTTGAAGTGATTTTTCATGTAATTAGTTTGTTTACTTGATTATAATTATGCTGGGTAATTATTGGAGTTGAGGGGGTTAGGAAATTTGTAAGGAATGCTTGTTGCGATGAATGTTTTTTGATTAGTTATGTTATTGGTGATTGATTAGGGTTTTGGTGAAGTATTGATGTGATGAATGTGCTGTTGTTTGTAGCCTAATTATGCTGTGTAATTATAGGTTGCAAAGAGTAAACAATTTGATAGTTTGATTGTCATATTCTGGCATGGGGGTGAGTTTGAATTGGGTAAGAATGGTGAATTAGAGTATAATGGTGGTGAGTGTACTAATTTGTTATAGACCTAGATGAACTCTATTATTGGGAGTTGCTTGAGTTTGGCAAGCAAAGTGGACTTTATTGGGTGAATCAGTTGTTTTATCAAATTCCTGGTATGAATATGGATAAAGGTTTGAGAGTAATACAGGGAGATGCAGAGTGTAGAGTGATGAGTGAGTTAGGTGTTAAAAATAAGGGTATTATTGTGTATGTAGTGTAGTATGATTATGACACCCTTCATGCACATGTCCAGCCTAGTCAGATTGAGGATACTTGTGTGAGTCAACCTGTCCAAAAAGAAAGTGATGTTAGCAGATCTCCCCAATCAAAAACAGAAGACAAACCACTTGATATCCCCCACCTAAAGTCAACAAAAGGAAAAAAATGACATCTAAGAAGGGACCACAGACAAAGTTGGTCACATCCCCAAATACTAGTCCTGGTCAAAAGAAAGATGCTGCCACATCATCACCAAAATCATCCACCACATCATCCTTTAAAAAAGATTCATACCTTCCCCAAAAACCACCTACATCTTCATCACTATACATTGACCCAACCACCACAATTAAACCAACTGAAACAGAACCCCCCTTACCCTCTTCTCAAATTCCTAGATTTAGCCAAAATGAGTTTCCAAACCTTTCTCAATTCCCATCTTTAGAGTTTGTGTCAACTGCTGAGTTGCCTAATGTAGACACAAATTTTGTGCATGACTATGATTAGGAAGATAGTAGGCCAGACAACCCTTTGAAATGGAATGATCTAATAGGTTTTGATGGTGAGTCTAGTGATGAAGGAGATCCAACATATGATCCTGAGGATGAGGGGGAAAGTGGTAGAGACAGACAAGAGGAGGGTGTAGAAGATGAGGGTGCTTTTACAGTGGGTCATGAAGATCTAGATGCTGAGGCAGCTGAAGATCTAGAAGATTTTGAACACATTAAGGCAGAAACTAATGAGAGTGATGATGAGCTAAGGGAAGCAAGGAATAGAGTGAAGGATTGCAACTCTAGGATACTTCAAGTAGCTGATCAGTTGGAAAAATAAGTCTGTGAGGGGAAGGTTGTTGATGAAAGTGGTGTTGGCAAAGCAGAAGCAGTAGAAGGAGGTTTGAGAAGTGATTGTGATGAGGATGAAGACATTGACACCCCAACTGGTAGTGATGATGAGGTAGATGGTTTTAAGGGAAAGTTAGTGAGGCCTAATGGTGATTTCAGCAAGTTTAAATGGAAGATAAGTCAAAGATTTGCAAATAGTTCAGACTTTAAGGATGTTGTAACTAAGTATGCAGTTATGCAAGGGAGGGATTTGAAATACATTGTGAGTTTGAAAGGCAGGCAGAGGTTGGGTGTGAAATGTGTTGGAGATTGCCCCTTTTATGTGTATTGTTCCATGCATTCAAGGGATTTGACATGGCTGGTGAAGACTGCAGTTGATTCACATACATGCCATAGGAATATGAGTAAGAATAGGCAACTTAAAACAACTTGGGTGGCAAGTCAATTGCTAGAGGTTTTCAGAGCTAAGCCACATTGGCCAACTACAGAGATTGTGGAAAATGTAAGAAGAGCTTACGGAATGATTGTGTTTAGATACTTTTCATACAAAGTCAAGTATAGGGCTCACAAAATGTTGCATGGCTCTATGAAAGAGCATTACATGAAGGTTGAGAGCTACTTGAACGCATTGCAAATTGAGAGTCCAAAGACTATGTTGGAGTTGGTAGTTGCTCCACAACCTAACACTTCTACCCCAATGTTTCAAAGACTCTTTACATGTTTTGATGGTGTTAAAGAGGGTTGGAAAACCGGATGTAGGAGAGTGATATGTGTTGATGTAGCTTTTCTGAAGACTTTCTTAGGGGGTCAAATTTTGAGTGTTATTTCCAGGGACCCTAATGAAAAAATGTTCTATTTGTTGAGTTGTGGTGGAGGGAGAGAACAGCCTTTCATGGGAATGGTTCTTCAACTTTCTCAAATCTTGCTTGGACCTAGGAGATGGTGAAGGAATTGTTGTAATTTCAGATGAGCATCAGGTAAAAGTTTCTGCTTATTTGCTTTATTTGGTATTTGATTTCAATGGTAAAGTTATGCTTATTTTTTGGTGTGGTATTGTTGTTCCTGTAGGCTACACTAAGTGCAGTTGCTGTAGTGCTCCCAAAGGCAGAGCATAGGCACTGTGTCAGGCATATTTATGCCCTATGGCACAGGACCTATAAAGGAGATGAGATGAAGCTGCAGTTTTGGAAGGTAGCCAAATGCTACAATGAAGCTGATTTCAATGAGGCAATATAAGAATTGAGTGAAATGAATTCAGATTCTGCTCTTGCATTTAGGAGGTATAATCCTAGCTTCTTTTGTAGAGCATTCATGAAGCCATGCATAAAACTGAAGCTATCACAAACAATATGGCAGAAACATTCAATGCTTACATCATTAATGCTAGGACTAAGCACTTAATTTTCATGTTACAGGATATTAGGGTAGCATTGATGCAGAGGTTAGTGAAAAAAAGACAAGAAATAGAAAAATGGACTTCTGTAATTTGTCCTAGAGTACAAGCTAGGTTAGAGAAATAGAAGGAACAGGTAGCAAACTATGATGTAATGCCTTCCTCTGAGAGTAAGTTCAATGTGAGATATTACTATGATCAGGTAAATGTAGACTTAGTTGCTAGGAGCTATAGTTGTAGAAAGTGGAATATGGTAGGCATTTCATGCTGCCATGCTATTGCTTGCATTTATTTTCAAAATAAAGAACCTGAGGCTTATGTTGATGATTGCTACAAAATGGAGACATATAAGAAGGTATACAGTGGTTGTATACCTCCTTCTGAAGGGGAGAAGTATTGGACAAGGATTCCATGCAATTTCGACCCCCCTTCAATCAAGATTGGTCCTGGCAGGCCTAGAAAGAACATAATTAAACACCCTCTTGAGAATCCTAAGAAGCCAGGTTCTTTGAGTAGATCAGGCATAGAAATGACTTGTTCCATTTTCAACAAGAAGGGGCACAATAAGAGGGGCTGCCAAGAGAAGGACTCTGAACCAACACAACCACCTACAAAAAAGGCGAAGGGAAGACCAAGAGGTGCAACTTTAACTCCTAAACCAACACAACTACAATCCCAGTTAGCTTCAACTTCAAGTCCAGCTATAGGACCTACTCCAACAGCAACCTCTGCCCATCACAACACTTCTGCACAACCTAGTCAGTTAGATAGGGGTGGAAGGATGATTCTGTCTACTGAGGGGGCTAGAGGTGTGTTTCAACCCATTACTAGATCACAAATTAATGTAGGAAAAGGCTAGGGTTCTGCAACTGGAAGTGATGCAAGTCAGGAAAGAGAGAGGGGTAGAGGAAGAGGAAGGAGAGGAGCAAGGAGAGACTCCCAGTCTGCTGAAGCACCTATTGTAGGACAAGGGAAAGCCAGAGGAAGGGGAGTTGCAGAGAGAGACTCTGAATCTTGTAATGCACCAGTTCTAGGTTAAGGAAGAGCAAAGACACCAATTGGTTTTGGTGTGTTGTTTGGTTATGATGGAAACCCATTGGTAAGCTTCTTTGTTTTCTGATTCTTTTGTTTTTTGTTTTTTTTTTTGTAAAATAAATTAATTCCTTATGTCTCTGATTTTTGTAAATAAATTAATTCCTTATGTCTCTGATTTTTGTAAATAACCATTATTTTTGTTTTTGTAAAATAAATTAATTCCTTAATTTCTTTTCTATTCTCTCTGTTTTTGAAAATCTATTTTAAGAAAGCAGATAATCCAGTTTGGTTGGTCCATGATATGGGTCCAATAATAGTTTAGTTGGATAGGTATCGAAAAGAGCTTTCCAACGGCATATTATAAGCCCGATTCCGATGAATAATGAGGAAGTTATGACCAAATTACTAAACTGGGCCCGATTCGAGCCTTATATGCGGCCCGATGATCTAGAGGAGGGACTAATATGGATTTATCATTCCTAATGCAACTAGGAATGGTTTTAGTTTTCTAGATTCTTCTAGAAGGTTCTTTTCATTCGTAATTCAATTAGCATTGATAAATTGACTTTTGTTGACTTTTTTTTTACAGTTTTAATCAGAATAAAAGAATGTTTTTGAGGAAAATACGATTTTATCCTCCTGTACGGTTAATTTTTATCTGATTTTAGAAATGCGTCAAAAATTTAATTAGCGCCTGACGCTAAGCTTGGCGCCTGGCGCTAGCGTCAGCGCCTGACGCTAACCTCGTTTTTTCGCGTCAGAACTCTAGTTCGATTTTCTATCTTTTTGGCTGATTTTCTTTATAAATAGCCTTCTAAAAACTTCGTTTTCAATCATCTGCAATCATCAACTCTCTAGTTCTTTAATTCTCTCTCTAAGCTAGAAGCTTTTCTCTCTCTTTTCTAAACCTACCCTCTCTTTTACAAAATTCCGCATTCACGAGATCTAAATACTCCTAGCATAATTCGAAGTTGCCTTCGCCCTAGACGTGAAAGGTTGTCCCAAATCCCACTTTCAATTATTATTTAATTTAATTATTGATTTATTATTTTCCTTGAAGTTACTATGTGTGTATTTTGTTATTAGAAAGAGGTACGAGGCATCCAAGTAAATTCTTTAATGGTTTTTATTGTTATTATGATGTAGAAATCATGCTTAGGTTGTTATTATGATTCCTAATGTTATTTTAGGGCGTTTTGATCTTCCTAGTATCATGTCTAGGGTAACTCTAAAATCAAGTATAATGCCTTTTATGTTCTTCCTAATATTTATGATTGTTAGTATCATGATGGGGTTAAAGCTTTGATTTTTAACGTTTAGTGACATGCTAGGGTTTGTAATTAATCTTGTTAGTATCACGCCTAGGATCTTGCTATTATTATGCTTTAACATGATTATAATTATTATGATTTATTATGTTGCTTAATTTATATTATTATTATTTCTTGATCACGCCTTTTATGCATGTTTAAAGGGAATTGGTACTTGTAATCACGCTTATATAAGATAATTAATATTCTTATTTAGGGTTAATTTGATTATAATTCAAGTGATCGCCAATAATAGATTTATTTGTGCATTAATATTCAACCAACATAGATAAACAGGTTTAGGGTAATCCTATTGATTGCATGTTAGTCAGAAAGCGCACATGAATACGATCATAATAAAGTAGAGGCCTATCATTAGGGCAGGTTCAATCTCTTTTAGGTTGGATTTGTACCTTCATCCCCGAACTACTTGTCATGGTTCCAGACCTATTGGAGTTAACGATCTCTTGGATCGTTAAGGGGTGTAACCTTCACCCTGTAAACGGTTTACAAGTTCCTAAAACTTGTTGGCGACTCTTTTGCTCTATCTTCTTTCCCTTTTGACGCCACCATACTTTAGTGTATGATCACAGTGGGGTTCAAGCTAGGGGTAACACTTGAAATATTCCCTACAGTTTTTGGCGACTCCACTATGGAGGATTTCTATTTTAATTACTGAAATTTATTTCGCCAATGATTTAGAATTAGTGGATGAAACTCGGAAAGTTCTAAGTATTTCATTAGCGTAATTTTGATTAACATTATTGTCATATGCATAAAAAGATCTCATTAGAAAGACTATCCGTAAAGAGTTAAAACTTAGGAATTTTACACGTAGGAAATTTGAGGAATATCTTTCACAACTAGGATCAAAATAATACTGCGCGAAACTGAAAAATTTTATCGAGCACAGAAAGCTGCTGAGGCATGTAGGAACTAGCGTCAGCGAACAGAGATTAGCGCCAACGTTTAGACTTTAGCGCCAGACGACAGCCTCTGTCGCCAGGCGCTAAAGCCCAAAAGTGGCGCTGGCCTCTGTTTGCTAGCGCCAAGTTCTTCCAATACCGAGCAAGAAATATGCGTTCTAATTTCAACCAGTTTTTAGCATTGTTTGCTCGATCCTACTTCCTTATTGAGTTTTTCTCACTTTTCTAAAACCCATATGTGTTCTACATATGGACATAACCCTCTGGGAATTCATGCTCCATCTACCTAATTGAACACTCTGAGCAACAAAGGGTACATCAGAGAATGTTGAATTCACCAAACCATGGAAGCGAGTTTTTCTAAATTCGCGATGTCCCATCCACTCACGCCAACCGTTTACGGTTAGGCTTCCGCGTGGTGCATCCGGACAATCAACCATGGACCCTCTTTGACTAACCCATATCCCGAACTTTAGAGAACTAGAGCCATGGTTAGGTTGCAAACTCATTGCATCATATTGTGCCTACTTGACTAATTGTGCATTATTGGTTGTGCATACTCTATGTGATTTTTCCTAACTGTTGGTTTGACTTGTGCTAAGATTAAATAAATTAATTTATGACTAAAAGAACTTTGCCTAATTAATTAATTAATTAATTAATTAATTTAAGTAAGTAAAGTCTAATGTTAAATCTGAGTCGACTTAGTACGACTTTAGGCATACCCCTGTTAAACAATAATACCGAAAACAGTTTCAGATTGGCGCTCCAGCAATGGCGCCAAAGTCTAAATTGTAGCGCCACTCTATGGAGTGTAGCGCCTGGCGACAATCCTGTCGTCTAGCGCTACACTACAAAGAGAGGCGCCAGTCCTGCCGTCTTGACGGCAGTTCGATTTATTGCTCGAGTCATCACCTTGCGTCTAATTAAACAGTTTGCTAATTAATTCGGTTAATTTTTATTGCCGATTATACCTTGTTAAGTCATTAATTGATTCTAGTCACATAGTCTAGCCACATGGTCGTGACACGAGTCTTAACATGTCACCTACACTCACTAGTCTTATCACACACTTCGTACATACTCTTTTCACACCATGACCATGTCTTAGGTTCATGCATGAATCGGTTTTTTCCGTCATTTGAGTTGGGGTACATTCCATTTCTAATTCTTCTTATCCCTCCATCTACATCATCTTTCTTCACTTCCTCCATCCATTGCATGTTGAATAGAGTTTGAGTCAAATAATTAACAATGAATATCCCCAAATTCCTTTCCCACAGTACTTGGTCAAGGAGAGAAGGGCGATTAATCAAGGACAACCTCTTTATTCAAGTCTTACTTTTTGATAAACTGATTCATCAAAAGAGGAAAGCTAAAAAGATAATGGCAAGTCAAGAAGAAGTCAATGAACTTAGGAATCAATTGACTATCGTGAATAAAGTATTGAAGGCTTTAACCCTCAAAATTGATGACCCTGTGAAACAACAACAAATGGAGCTCATGCACGAGAGCTTGAGCAAGCTATCTAGTGACTATAAATTTCAGGGCATTAGTTCACAAGGGGTCTCGCTGGACAAGGAACTTCTTCCGCATAAGTTCAATGCCAACGATATCCCAAAATTCAAGGCAACAGATAACCCTTACTTTCATCTAAGAGCTTTTGAAACTATAATGAACATTAAGGGGATTGATAAGAAAGTCTTTCATTCTTTGTTTTCTTTATCTCTTGAGACCGTTTGTCAACAATGGTTCTTTTCCCTTGACAAAGAGAAAACCTCTTCTTGGGAGTCGATAACAAACGCTTTTATTGATAGATACAAGTGTAACATTCAAGTCGAAACCAATTATAGACAACTTGAGATGCTAAGACAAAAAGAGAATGAAGGCTTTACTTCTTTCTTCAATAAGTGGAGGGAAACTTTCTTTAAGATGATTGAGGTCCCCACTGAAAAAGAGTTTGTGAGGATGTTTATCAAAAATCTCCAAGAAAAATATTCAAAGCATTTAAAATATCAACACAACTTGTATACTTTCAAAGCCGTGTATGACATAGGTATCGAGATCGAAGATGACCTTGCAAAGCAAAAAGCTACTAACAATAGTAACCACGGTGGCTGGAAAGGAAAGAAGAACGACAATCCTTCTTCTTCCGAAAATGCCCACTCTAGTAACAATGTTAGTACCTTTGATCTCAGTGAAGTTTTAGCTATGGATAACCAAGGATCTAAGAAGAAACTAAGGAAAGACTTCACCCCCATTAGGATGAGCTACGATACCGCCTTCGATCGACTCCATGCCAAGGGACTCATTACTCCCATTGGACCTATCCAAGATCCCGCACCTGAAAAGAGATTGCCTACTTGGAATCCAGATGAACATTGTAAGTACCATCAAGGTAGGGGTCATGCTATTGAGAGTTGTTGGAAGCTAAAGGAGGCTATCCAACATTTGATTGATAATAACAAGCTTCCCATGCCTCCAGCTAGCAAGAAGAGCGAGTGATGATAAAGCAAACAACACAAGATAAGAGGCGAGCTTCAAGGACAAGATTTCATGACCTCTTTTTCTATTTCTATTTTTATTTACCCTTTCCCCCCAATAAGTCTAGCATAGGCACCTTTTTATTCCCCTTAGATTTATTTTGTAGATTCTTTTTTTTTTTCCTTTAATAAAATGAGCATTTATTTTCTTGCATATGATCATTTCATTACATCGCATAAAAAAAAAAAATCATGTCAAACTAAGCACAAGGTATACCAATGATTTGAGGCACCCCTTGTAGCCACCTCATATTACCTTTCACCCTTCAAATATACAATCTCTTCATGATAAACCACTTTGAGCCTCGTCTAACGATAGACCATTCATTTTTCAACCCATATCTACCTAACTTTGGGATGGGATGGTGTGTAACTTATGCAATTACAAAAAGCTTGAGTGATTTCAAAAAATAAAAAGCAATAGAAATAAAATAAAAAATAAATAAAAGTGTACAAAAAGGGCGAGTGTTCCAATGTCTTTGATAAGAACGTGTCTTAGATTGCGTCTCTTATCGAGTGCTCGCTACCGTGCCTGAGAAACATGAATGCCAAGTGAGTGATAGACCGCATGATCGGGATTGCCCAAACTTATAAAAATAAAACAAATGCTAAACTCAGCAATGTCAGCTATGTCAATAAGCTTAGCCACCTGCCCTGCAGTAACATTTTTCTTCATCCTCGTCTAATTCAAGAGGCTTCTCCATACTTGTTTTAGGAGTTTTTCTAGCTCAGAGCCTCCTACTCTTCCTTACAGCCTTTTCAGGGACTTCCTTCCCTTTTCTCTTTCCTCCTACAGCCTTTTTCTCTTCTACTCTTCTAACCTTCCCATTCACTACTTCAAGGCTTATACCCTGTAGTGTCTCACCATTAATTACATTTTTTGGTTTTTCCTCCAAGATCTCATAAACTCCTTTGAGCTTCACTCCTAGAAACTCAAACACAGTAGAAAGTACAGCCCCATAGCCCAGTTTGTTCTTTCTAGGAACACAGTGTACTAGATGTTGATACATCAATGAAGGAAAATTAATTTTTATCTTCTTGGAAAGATAGAAAATGACAGCCAAATCCATCAAACAAGCCTGGCTTCTCTTCTGAGTCCTAGGAAGAATTGTTTTTCTAACCAAATTACACAACAACTTATCAGGGGACTAAGATCATTATGACTCATAACGTTCTTCCCCCTTTCTCCTCCCAAAAATTCAACTATATCACCAGTTAGATAATCACCAACCTTCACAGATGTCTCCCCTTCACATACAGTTCAAAACCCACAGTAGGTACTTTCAAAATTTTTCCTAATTTTTCAACATCCAGTTCAATTTTCTTTTTGTTCACTAAACTAGTGATCTTTCCTTGCTTTACTTGGAATTTGCTACAGAATACATCCATAGCAACTGGATATATCACATTATTTGAAGCAGTTGTCAACAAATACTCCCGTCCTTGAAATTTTATTAAATCAAGAAATTCTAAAAACTTAGACTTCTTGCATCAAGATATATCGAGTCTATGACCAACAACATACCTTTCTGCACTTGCAAGAAGTTCCAATTGATCATCATCTTCATCATTCACTTCTTCTTCTCTCTCGTCTGGCTCGTTTTCATCACTTTCCCCTTGATCATCTTCTTCTCCTTGCTGAATCCCCTTTTTTAACTCATCCACTTCTTGCATTTGCTTCTCAAGTTATTTTCTTTCTCCTTCTTTTGTTTCCATTCAGGAACTTTGTCTAAAACACTTGATGAACCAAATTCTTCTTTTTCATTCTTTCTCTCCACTTCTTTAGAGTTTGAAGTCAGAGGTTTAGGGTTTTCAGCGGGCTTGGGTGAATCAGAATTGATTTTGGTTGTTCCAGGAAGGGGTTTGTAGTTCACCATTGTGAGGTTTCTTCTTGAATGGTGTTTTCTGAATTTTGAGAGTTTTCTAAAGACACAATTTCGGCAATGATGACCATGGTGTTTGATGGTGGTTTTGAGCTTTGAAGTTTTGACTGAAGTTGGTTAATTTTGATTTGACTGTGGAGTAAAAAGGTGGGTGAAAGATGCTTTTATAATAATTGAAGCGGTGTAATGGAATTGAATGGGTTTTACTGCTTAGTCATTTATGGGAACATGTTCAATTAATTTTGTAAACTAATTTAGGCAGAATGTATTTTTCAAAATTCGTTTTCTTTCCAAATTCAATTAATTTACAAAACGTGTTTTCTTTCTTAAAATACACATAATGGAACACGGCTTTAACACATATGCATTTTACATTATTAACTACTCAAGCAATTAAGTGTTTAGTGAACTAACCTTCAGTGATTAACAACGGTGACACTTCAGCTATGTTTAGCACACCAAAATTGCGCCAAATGCTCTTTTTGCTTTATTTACATTATTTTTTTACTTTTCCATATCTTGGAACTTCAAAAGCAATCAAGTTAACTTGATCATCCCAAGTTCCAATCTCAATTTCTCAAACCTTTCTCTGTTCAAGGGCTTGGTTAGAATATCAGCAATTTGATTTTCAGTTTGACAAAATTCTAACTTAATATTCCCTTGTTCCACATTGTCTTTTAGGACGTGATGCCTAATGTGGATGTGCTTTACCTTTGAGTGTTGAACTGGATCTTTAGAAATATAAATAGCACTTGTAGTATCACTGTAAATAGGAACACATTAAAAAATAATACCAAAATCTCTAACCTGTTGTTTTATCCATAAGACTTGTGAGCAACATGCTACTGCTGCCACATACTCAGCTTCAGCTGTGGATATGCAACTGTGTTTTGCTTCTTAGAACCCCAAGAAACCAAACAAGGTCCTAAAAACTGTACCATACCTGAAGTACTTTTTCTATTAACCAAGTTACCTGCATAGTCAGCATCAGTAAAGCTATTTAAGTCAAATGGGTCACTTCTAGGATAAAAGAGACTCAAGTCATCAGTTCCTTTCAAGTAACGAAGAATTCTCTTTACTGCTACCAAGTGAGATTCCTTTTGATTTTCTTGGAACCTGGCACAAAGACCTACACTAAAAGATATGTCAGGTCTACTTGCTGTTTCTGCAGTGATGTTGATCCTCATCTGGCACCTGCTTGCGTACAAGTCCAATTTCAAAATCATCATCACAATCCTGTACATCAATCAATTGTTTAGTTTCATCAAATATAATATGTACAGATTCCTCAACACACATTGTTATCTTATTATAAACTCTATAAGCTTTACTATTAGTCACATATCCTAAAAAAAACTTCTTCACTCCTTTCATCAAACTTTCCCAAGTTCCATTTACCATTATTGCGAACAAAACATTTACACCCAAAAGATCTAAAATAAGAGATGTTTGGCTTTCTCCCTTTGATGAATTCATAAGGAGTCTTGTTTGTAATGGCTCTAACAGATACTCTGTTTAAAATATAACATGCTGTGTTGACTGCTTCTGCCCAGAAGTTCCTAGGCAAACCACTTGAGATCAACATTGTTCTAGCCATATCTTCAAGGCTTCTATTCTTGCATTCCACCACTCCATTTTGTTGTGGAGTTCTTAGGGCAAAGAAGTTGTGATCCATACCATGTTCAGTATAGAATTCATCAAATTTGGAATTTTCAAATTCTGTTTCATGATCTGATCTAAGATGTATCAATTGATTTCCTAGTTGTTCTTCTCTATTCTTTCTTCATTAAAAACTTTCCTAGAACTCATTAAAAGTTTCATCCTTGCTTACAAGAAAGAAAACCCAAGTAAACCTTGAAAAATCATCAACAATAACCATCTCATATCTCTTACCGCTTCTACTTTGGATTCTCATTGGACCACACAGATCCATATGAATAAGTTCCAAAGGCCTTTTGGTACTTACCATCTTTTTGGATTTGAAAGAAACTCGAGTATGTTTTCCTCTAACACAAGCATCACACACTTTGTCATATAGGAACTTAATGCAAGGAAGTCCTTCCACTAATTCCTTAGATCTAAGTTTATCAAGTAAAGAAAAGCTTGCATGACCAAATCTTTTATGCCATAATAGAGGATCATCCTCAATAACACTGAGACATGTTAGACTGCTGTTAGGAACCTCGTTAAGATCCACAACGTATGTGTTCCTTTTTCGAGTTCTTTCTAAGATTATGTTCCCAGCGTCATTGTGTATGATTCGGCACTTATTAGAAGTAAAGCTAACATAGTTACCTTTGTCACAAAATTGTGAAATACTTAACAAGTTGTGTTTGAGACTGTAGGGAATAATTTCAAGCCTTTAAAATCCCACTAGCTTCAACCCCAATGTGATCATACACTAAAGTACGGTGGCGTCCAAAAGGGAAGAAGATAGAGCAAAAGAGTCGCCAACAAGTTTTTTTAGGAACTTGTAAACCATTCACGAGGTGAAGGTTACACCCCTTAACGATCCAAGAGATCGTCAACTCCATAAGGTCATGAACCAAATAAGGGTTCGGGGATGATGGTACAAATCCAACCTAAAAGAGATTGAACCTACCCTAATAATAGGCCTCTACTTTATTCATGTGCGCTTTCTGACTAACATACAATCAATAGGATCAACCCTAAACCTGTTTAATCTATGTTGGTTGAACATTAATGCACAAATAAATCTATTATTGGCGATCACTTGAAATTATAATTACAATTAACCCTAAACAAGATTATTAATTATCTTATTAAGCGTGATTGCAAATACCAATTCCCTTTAACCTGCAATAAAAGGTGATCAAGCAATAACAAAATACAATAATATGCATATCAAGCAACATAATAAATAATCATCATCAATCATAATTATAATAATCATAAATATTAGGAAGAACATAGGAAGCATCATACTTTTAATCATACTTGATATTAAAAACACCCTAGACATGATATTAGGAATATCATAATCTAAACATGATGTCTACATCATGAAAACAATTAAAATACTTACTTGGATGCCTCGTACCTCTTTCTAATAACAAAATACACACGTTAGTAACTTCAAGGAAAATAATAATCAAAACAATTAAATTAAATAATTGAAAGAGAGATTTGGGACCAAACCCTCAGAAATTAAAACCTTTCACGTCTAGGGCGAAAGCAACTTCGAATATGGCTAGGTGTTTCTAGATCTAATGAATGCGGAATTTTGTATGAAAAAGCAAGAAAGAAAGAAAGAATGCTAAAAGATTAATGCTATTGAGAATTGATGAAGAAAAGATGATGAATAAAGAGAATGAGATGAATGATGATAAAGAATAAGGAGAATTAGTGAATGTTGATGATTGTTGATTGTAGATTGTAGATTGATTCGTGAATGAAAACGGAATTTTTGATACGATATTTATAAAGAAAATCGGCCAAAAAAGATAATTTATCAAAACAGAGTCTGAAGATCGAATAACCAAATTGGCGCCAGCCCTGGCTCATTGGCGCCAGGACCAATGGCTAGCGCCAGACGCCAATGGCTGGCGTCTGGCGCCAATCCTGGTTCCAGGCGCCAAGGCCTGGGGTTGGACGCCAAACCGGCTTTTAACACGTTTTCGAAAATCTGATAATTTTACCGTACTGGAAGATAAAATAATATAATTTCAGTCGAAAATGCTATTTGATCTAATTAAAACTCTAAAGAATCCTAATTGAATTAAGAATGATAAGACCTTCTAGAATGTTCTAGAAGACCAAAACCATTCCTAATTACATTAGGAATGATAAATCATATTAGGCCCTCCCCTAGATCATTGGGCAGTACTTAAAACTCAAACCGGGCCCAGTCTAGTAAATTGGCCATAACTTCCTCAATATTCATTGGAATTGGGCTTATAATATATCGTTGGAAAGGTCTTTGCAAGCCCCATCCAACTACACCACTATTGGACCCATACCATGGACCAACCAAACTGGATTGGCTGTATTCCTAAAATAAAGTTTTCAAAAATGGGGAGAAGAGAAAAGAAAAGAAATAAAACTTTCCGCAACACTAGACCTTTCCACACTTTCGTTTCATTCGATTATGATTCGACGTGAAAGGTACTCATCACCGGGTTTGGTTTTGGGGAGACACAAATGGGTGTCTACAGAAGCCCCCACTTTGACTGAGTTTGGAGAAACGCATGTTTCGAAAACGAAAGTCAAAGTATTGATCGGGACGGAGAATGATTCAGAACGTTCTGCGATCCTAAATCAATCTTATAACACCGATACCTGCAAAACAATGTTATTTAAACAGATAAGAGAATTAAGAAATGCGTATCTTGCACCATCGAGCACACGTCTCTGAAAGTAACCGATTTGCTTTGCTGTTGTTTTGACGACCTCCTGCAAGCTAGAGAATGTCATCCCGCTTGAAAACCGCTACGCCTTGTAACTGCTTCCAAATTAGAAGATTGCTTCGCCTGAAACTATCCTCTCCGCTGTGATAATATTCCACGTCCAAGGGAATACTATCGAAAATTATTTCTCTTGAAATAATTCTCATCCGCATTATGATCACATTCCATGCCTTAGGAAATATGATCGAAGACAATTTCGCCCGAAATTACCTTCAGTTGTTTGTGACAACTTTCCGCAAGCTAGGGAATGATGCCGAAGACATCTTCTCTTGAAGTCATCCTCATTTGATGCGATAATCTCCCAAAGGAAAATACCGAAGATCCACGCCCGTCGATCTTTAAAAGTTCGCCTGAACTTTGCTTTTTTGCTATGCCTGTACATCGGCGCTCTTTGCTCTTGAACCTATATGTCGGTGCCCTTTTGCTAATGAACCTGTATGTCGGTGCCTTTTGCTAATGAACCTGTATGTCGGTGCCTTTTGCTAATGAGCCAATGCTTAGGCGCTTTAAGCTTAGTGAGACAATCTTTTCATCAGGTCGATCACTTCATGTAATCAAGCTGATTACCTAATCATGTCAAATTGCTCAGAGGGGCTAACTGGCGTACCAAGGAACCCAAAATATATTGCAGAAGGCTAGCACAACCCCAGAAGGTGGCTGGCTGCTTTGGCGTCACTGAAAATAGATCAGCGCCAACTTTTCGCATTAGCGCCATGCGCTGAAATTGGCGTCTGGCGCCAAGAACATAATGTGACGCCAATGCCTAGGGGCTGGCGCCAGCACGGGAATCACTTTAAATTCCCGTTTCAGTTCATTTCGTGCTCTGGTTTGTTGCGAACGCTGCTCGAAAGAAGTCAAAACTTTAATTGATCGTTGCTCATTCGTTTCTCAACCGAATTCGCTCAAATTTGTTGCAAATCAAAGCTCTTTTCATCCATATTCCCGATCTATGTAAGTTTCCTTCCAACTTGCACCGGTTTTTATGAATTATTGGCATGTTCATTCACGAATTTGATGAAAATTCAAAACTTATAATGCTTAATTTGCTCTATTTATCAAGTTTTATGCCATGAAATTGCTTGTTTATGTTTGTATATTGCCTTGGGAGTAATTTGAGACTTGTTTGACTCAATTTGGCGAAGAAATGAGCAATCCGCCATTGTTGGACCTCCTAAGGTCGTGAAAAACAATGTGGCTTGTTCTTGATGTTTTTGCTAGCAATTATTGTTCAATTTGTCACAATAATCACTATAGTGTTGCAAGAAATTGTTTGATTGCTTGAAAAATGCTTATCATGCGAACATAGTATCATGCGGCTAGGCAAACCTTTAGATACTATAGAACCTTGATTTATGATGATTCTGCACAATGTAGCATGGCTAGACAACGAGGCTCCGGTTCACGGTCCCAAAACACTAGACGGGAGCATGAGCCCGTGGAGGACGACACTAAACCGTCCACTTCGCTTGGTCAGTTCCCAGAGTGGGATGAGCAGACCTTGTTCTTTGCTCCTGTCCACCACATTTCTGAGAGGGTGAGACGGGGAACCGAGCCGGGAAGGACACGACATCACGGCTCTGGCTGCGATGGTCTCGGTGATTTGTATAGGATGCATATCGCCAGAGATCGAGAGACGAGACTCCTATGGGAGTCTTGCGGGTTGGTTGCCCTATTTGAGACCTCCGAGGCTATGGTCGCCTCCAGCGGGGGTCATCACGTAGTACGCGCTCTGGTGGAGTTCTTTTGGGACACCACCAACACATTTCATTTTCCATGGGGTGAGATGATGGTCACTCCTACAGACTTCAGTCTTATCACAGGACTAGAGTTCATTTCTGTGCCGCTGCCATTCGACGGCGGTATCGACGTCTTTTCTCCAGAGATCGAGGAACTACTGGGGCCGATTGCTGTTCGGGCCCGAGCTGAGGTCGAGACGACTCAGTTTAGTGCTAGAGGGATTCGCCGCTCGACGCTGGCAGCGGCTCTTGATGACGATGCGACCACCCGAGAGCAGCGGGTGCGCATTTTCGTGCTGATGTTATTGTCAGGGACATTCTCCCCAGATAGGGGTAGTAGGGCATTGCTTTACTATCTCCCTGCTGTTCGCGATCTCCGGCGGATCGGGACTTATGACTGGGCCAGCTTGGCCTATACTGACTTCGTTCGCGCACTGAGGGACTCGTGTCGCCACCGGTCTCTTAGGACGAATGTCGCTTTGTCCGCTTTCTGGAAAGTTGTAGAGGTAAACATTATTCCCTATAACATTTAGCCCTATATGTTTAATTAGCATTTACTCATGCTTTAGCCTTTTGTAGATCTGGTTCTATGAATACTTCCCTTCCATTACGCCGGCGAGACCATCGCCAAGGGGGTATCCGGTGAGCGCCTCTTGGGGCGGCCACCATGTGGACCTGTCTACTGCACGTGTCCGGAGTCGGATCATCTCGGTATGATTTTTGGTGCTTATCTTGCTCTTCTGCGATGTTTTATACATGTTCTTACCCGATTGGTAATTTTATAGGGACCTGAGGTAGTATACCGGCCATGGGGTGGTTGGACAGTCCCTGGATTAGCCGCACAGTACTCTGCTGAGCGCCGTTACTTTCTGGGGACCTACGGAGCAGTTGCGTATTTAGGAGAGAGAGTTGCTAGACAGCACTCTTCCGATGTCTTTGTCGTTCCTGCTCCTCCACCACGCCACATGTTCGACGAGAGGGAGTTGTCGAGCATGGCTGAGGAGCCTGGTTCTCTTTGGCGATCCCATGTGATCCTTGGGCGGAGTTATGCTGAGGAGCTACTTCCTTTGTTAGCTCCAGCCCCCATGCCGGCCGAGGATGTGAGGGTAAGATTCTTGACTTTTGTTTTTCGCTGAGTAGCCCCCAAGTAATACCTTACTGATTTCTTTTTCTGTTTTATCAGGATGGTCCCACTGAGTTTGTGCCACCTCGTATGTCCATCCACTACCAGGGGATGTACGGGCCGATCGAGGAGATGATCTCTCCAGCTCCTGAGGGGGAGCGCTTCGTGGAGCGGTCGATTCCTCGTCATCAGACCAGAGTAAGTTTAGCTCTAATCCAGAATCTTGTATTCAGTTATCATGCATTTTTACTGACTTATCTTTCCTTGACAGTTCTCACGCGAGGTGGTTTCGGCTATGGCACGATGCATAGATGCCTTCCGGAGCCAACTCGTCCGGATGAGGAACGCAGCTACCTGTCGTCGAGACGACGCTGTCCGAGAGGTAACTTTTCTTTACTTATTGTTTCTGCACTATGCTTCAATTTTCACCTTGTTTCTGATTTATTTCTTTTTGCAGGGTCAGCCGATTGCTTCTCACACCCGTACGAGGCCTGAGGGGCGAAGAGAGCCGGCGAGGTCTAGCTCGAGACGTCGTCGCACTTCGTCAGGAGGTAGAGGTAGCCGTTTGGAGGCTGCTCGAGCCGACGTTGCTGAGGGCTCAGGGTCTTCTTCTGAGGAGGTTCCGGCTGCATCGTTAGGAGAGGCTACCTCGGCTTTCAGAGGTGGTGGGATGTACGAGGTTGGCTCGTCATCGCAGCAGCCTCCGCGGTCTCAGCCTCAGGTTGGCCTTGGCTGGAGCGGTCCTGATTTGAGTTTCCCTCCTCCTACGGAGACTGGAGCTGGTGCTGAGGCTGGAGCTGGTGGAGAGGTGACTCCTCGGACGGCGCAGTTTTATGGCATGATGGGCCTACGTCCTCCGGCGCAGTAGTTTATTTCTGTATATGCATTTTATTTTGACTTTTTATAGAACTTTGCCTTTGACTTGTTATTTAGACACTTTGTTCTGTAAATCTATTATTATGTATTATTATTATGTTAGTGTATGTTAGTGTGTGCAAATGTGATAACAATTTTGCGCAAATAAAAATTCCGTCATTTTTATTATTGATGGAGGGTATTATCCGACTCTCTCCCCCAAAAAGAAAAAATAAAAAGGGAAAATAAAATGGAGAGAAAGGTTGATTTTTGAATTTTAATAAAAAATCCAAAAAAAGAATAAACAATAGAAAATTAACTAAACATAATTGCTATATTTAATTAATTAAGAAAAAGGATAGAGAGATATGTAGAAGAAATTAAAACGGGGCCATAAAATCATTAACCGACTCCAATTTAATATCAAAACGCAAACTGAGCACGCGCGGCTGTCCTGCTGACTTGGCGCCAGCTGGCGTCAGCCTGTGGCGCGTGGCGCCAGGCGCTATTGCTAGCGTGTGGCGCCAAGAGCAGATGGGTGACGCCAATTTCGGGTGTGTGACGCCAATTGACGCTGACTACGTATACCAGTCAGGTTGAAATTCCTCGCAATTTGTGCATAAATAGCCCCCTGCTCAGTCGATTATTCACATAATTCCAGCGAAAAAATTATTCTTCTCTTTAGAAAAAAATAGTAATCATGTCTTTAGCCACTAAAACCTTCACCCAATATACTCATGAGTGGTGTCGATCTCTCAATGTTAGAGAAAGAAAAGAATTGGATTTATTTCACTTGGGGGGAATATATGGCATTAAAGGGGTAGATCTAGACATAGACTTCATTCATACCGCTTTAGAATATTGGAACATTGACACACATTGTTTTAGAATAGGGTATGATGAAATTAGCCCTTTGCCAGAGGAATTTGGTGCTATTTTAGGCTTCCCTGCAATAGACCTGGTGGTGATCCCTAGAGTAGATGCATATTACTATAAGGATTTTGAGCGCTTCTTTAATTTGAAGGAAAAGGATTTGTCAAAGATAGTGAATGGCAACGTGGTGAACTTAAAGGAATTCGCACGCTATTATTTTGATAAACCGCTTTCTGAATCTCTTCACATATATAGAAGAAGGGCGTTCTTATTCTGCATGCTTAATCAATATTGTCTTAGTAGTGGTAAAATTAATGAGGGTCGATCAATTATAACCACTGTGCTAGAACAAATCGAATCAGGGAAATCCGATGCCTTTAATAGTTGGAGAGACTATGATTGGTCTAGATGAGTTGAAAAGGGACCCAAAAGCACCTCTTCGCGGTTCTCCAATTTTATTACAGGTAGAAAAATAATATTTTTAATTACAGAAATTAAAAACAAAAATTTGTATTGTAATATTGATTTATTCGCATTCCTAACTTTTCCTTTTTTTTTTTTTTTTTTTTTCAGATATGGCTAATGGAAAGGCTAGGATTAATTAGCCCTCCGGACGACATTGAAAGTTATACTCCCACTTGCTTTGTGAGAAGAAAGAAGCGCATCCCTAAAATTGGGCGCCATGGGTGGAAGAAAGTCTTTGAATCACGTGACTTTGCTATCAAGTGGGTCATCCCATGGTGGAAAATAAAAAGGATGGTTGGTGTTAACAAGCAACCTTTCTGCCGTCTTCCAATCTTGTCTCTCATGACATATTATTATCCCTGCAGAGTAAAGAGACAATATGGCTTGCTTCAAAATATTCCTTCCGGGGATCTTCGTCCTCCCTATGAGTATCCCATATCTCAAGAAGTAGATAAATTTGACACGTACTGGAGCGCTAGACCTTTATGGGAAGTGATTACCCAAAAGGGTCCCCCTTCTTTGCCTAATGATGTAAAGAAGTGGTTGCTGAAGAAGTCTTCAATTGATCAGGGTAGGACTGATGTGAAGAATCGTCTAGGTGACAGGGTGACACCGGCCAAGGAACGCTTAGGTGAAAGAATTGAGTTCAAGACACCTATAATGCCTAAGAAGAAGAATTCTACTAAAGACAAGGGGAAAAGGAAAGCTAACATTACAGACAAAAAGGTTTGGGTGGAAAAGAAGCATGGGGTGCTAGCGGAAGGGGAAACAATCCATTCTAAGATTGAATGTAGGTCCTCTAAAGGATGCCTACTAGCCAAAGTAATGGATGAAGAGGAGGAGGCAGAAAAGAATTGGAAAAGAGCAAAGAAGGAGAAGAAAGATTAGAACATTGCTTAGCTTTCGATTCATTAGATTCTTAGTTTTTATTTAAAGTTAATTTATTTCAGCTTTATTTAAATTCCATTAACAATGCAATTTTATTTTATTAATGAAATTTCAGCTTTCAATTAAGTTGTTACTTTAAATTTGTTTTATTAAAGCAATGAAAAACCGAAAAAATTGATTTTCCAGAAATTCTTCGAGTACGGAAGTCGAAAATTTTCCGAAAAACACCGAAATTCGCCTAGATTTTATTACTGAATTGGCGTCAATAATTGCAAATTGGCGCCGGATATTGATGTCTGGCGCCAGGCGCCAATACTGTCGTCTGGCGCTAATGGCCTTTTTCTGGCGCTAGGCTCTGTTCTGCGACGCCAGTTGCTTTTCCGACTTTTTTTTACTTTTTGTTGATTCTGGAATGCGGAGATGTCGAAAAATAAAGTGGCCGCACCCGTAATGGGTTGCCTACGTATCCTTTCCTAAGGAATCAGGCCGAACGTAGCTCTCTTGAGTGTCCTACTCAAGTAATTATGGGTAGTATTTTTTAAGTTGGTCAAGATTGGTCATGTTTGAGAATTCATTGCCATCCATGTCAGCTAATTTTGCTGCACCACCTGACAGGATTGTTTTGACAATGTAGGGGACAGACCAATTAGGTCTAAACTTTCCCCTTGGATCTAAAACATTTTTTCTTAGTGCCTTTAATACCAAATCTCCTATTTTGATATTTCTTGTCTTGACCTTCTTATTAAAATGTCTAGCCATACGAGTTTGATAACACTGAGTGTGATGTAGAGCTTCTAGTCGTTTTTCGTCGAGTAGGATCAATTCTTCATAACGTGCCCTAGTCCATTCGACTTCATCGAAATTACTTTCTAACGCAATACGTAGAGATGGTATTTCTAGTTCGACAGGTTGTACGGCATCCATTCCATATACCAAAGAAAATGGTGTATTTCCTGTTGACGTACGGATTGACGTGCGATAACCCCACAATGCAAAGTGAAGCTTGTCAGGCCAATCCTTGTAATTTTCTGTCATTTTCTCGATGATAGTCTTTAAATTTTTATTAGCTGCCTCGACTGCTCCGTTTGCTTGAGGTCTATAAGGGGACGAATGATGATGTTGGATACCATATTTATGTAGCAATTCTTCACATTCGGCTTGAAAGTGAGTTCCATTGTCACTTATCATTTCATGTGGGACTCCATATCGACAAATGATATTTCTCTCGATAAAAAGTGCTACATGTTTTGCGGTGAGTATAGCATATGATTGCGCTTCAACCCACTTTGTAAAGTAATCAATCGCTACTAGAATAAATTCATGGCCTCCTGTCCCTGGAGGAGCGATCTTTCCAATTATGTCAATTCCCCATGTAGAGAATGGCCATGGTGATGTGTAGGTGTAGAGCAAAGATGGTGGAACGTGTTGTAAATTGGCATAAATTTGACACTTAGGGCATCTTTTTACATATTGATGGCAATCCCTATTCATGGTAGTCCAATAATACCCTTCTCGCATTATTTTCTGGACTAACATTTTTCCATTCATATGAGTTCCACATATTCCTTCGTGGACCATTCTCATTATTCTTTGTGCATCTACCTTCCCCACGCATAGGAGAGTTCGACCTTTAGGTACCCTTTTATGTAGCTCGTTATCTATGAGTACATATTGAGAAGCCAAAAGTCTCAAGGCTCGTTTTACTCTTTTGTCAGCATGAGGAGGGTATTCTCCATTGGTGACATAGTTGAGAATGTCTATGTACCATGGTTCTTCTTCTCGTTCTTCATCTTTGTCTTGGATTGGGTTGTCGTCTTCTATAGCCTGTATATATGCTGGTTTGTGCCTTTTTTCGATAGTTAGAGGCATTTGTTCGATATCCGTGGGAATCCTAACCATTGAGGCTAGTCTTGCCAAGGCATCAGCGAATTGGTTTTCTTCTCTTGGTAGATATGTGTATTCTACCTTCTCTAACTGATCGGTAAGAGTTTCCAGATAAGTTTGGAAAGGAGCTAGGCTTTCGCTCCTAAATTTCCACCTTTTAGATATTTGATTGATGATTAGAGAGGAATCTCCGAATATCCTTAACTTCTTTACTCCCAATGTCAGGGCTGTTTCAAGGCCTACCACACATGCTTCATATTCAGCAGCATTGTTGGTAACGTCGAAATCAAGCTTTATTGAGATTGGGACGTGTTCTTCTTTAGGTGATACTAGTAGCACTCCGACACCACATCCCTTTTGGTTTGAGGCTCCGTCAAAGTACAAGGTCCAAGTATCATCTTCAGTGACCATCAAATCTTCATCTGGAAATTCACTGTCCTGTATTGGTGTCGAGTCTTCTATTGGAAATTCTGCCAGAAAGTCTGACACCACGGATCCTTTAATAGCTTTTTGTGGCATAAACCGTACATCGAACTGGGCTAAGTTGACTATCCATCTTGAAATACGTCCATTGAGCGTTGATTTCTCGAACAAGTATTTGAGTGGATCCAATCGAGATACCACGAAAACGATATGCACCAACATGTAATGTCTCAACTTAGTTGTGGCCCACACCAAAGCGAGGCATAATTTCTCGAGTGGTGTATAGCGTGTTTCGTATTCGAGCATTTTCTTACTTAAGTAATAGATTGCATTCTCTTTGTTTTCTACCTCTTGTGCTAGCATGGCTCCCATTGTCTCTTTGGTAACCGTCAAATATAACCTGAGAGGTATTCCAGGAAGTGCTGGCGCTGATACGGGAGGATTTGCGAGGTAGGCTTTGATCCGGTCAAAGGCTTTTTGACACTCGTCATCCCATATTACTGGTATATTCTTCTTGAGCTTTTTGAAGATTGGTTCACATATCGTTGTTAATTTTGATATGAACCTACTTATGTATTGTAACCGGCCAATGAATCCTCGAATCTGTTTCTCGGCCTTGGGCGGTGGCATTGTCATGATTGCTTTAATCTTGGTTGGATCTATCTCTATTCCTCTAGAGCTTATGACGTATCCCAAGAGCTTGCCTGAGGTTACTCCAAAAGCGCATTTTGAGGGATTTAACCTCATATTATATTTTCTTAGTCTTTCGAAAAATTTCCTTAAGGCTACTTGATGGCCTGGACGGTCTTTTGATTTTACAATCATGTCGTCTACATATACCTCGACTTCTTTGTGCATCATGTCATGGAGCAAGGCAGTTGCTGCACGTTGGTAAGTAGCACCTGCGTTTTTCAACCCAAATGGCATTACCGTGTAACAGTAAGTGCCCCATGGTGTGATAAAAGTTGTTTTCTCCATGTCTTCTTCCGCCATGAGAATCTGATTATACCCTGCGTATCCATCCATGAATGAGAGGAGCGCGTGATTTGCTGTGTTGTCTACCAGAATATCGATGTGTGGCAAAGGGAAGTCGTCCTTTGGACTTGCCTTATTTAAATCTCGATAGTCGACACACATCCTTACCCTTCCATCTTTCTTTGGTACTGGGATGACGTTAGCGACCCATTCGGGGTATTTGGATACCTTGATGAAACCTGCAGTTATTTGTTTTTGAACTTCTTCTTTTATTTTAAGTGCTACGTCGGGTTTCATTCGACGTAGCTTTTGTTTTACAGGTTTCATTCCGGGAATTAATGGTATAGTGTGTTGAGCTATTTCCCTATTAATGCCTGGCATATCTTCATATGACCAAGCAAATACATCGATAAATTCTTTAAGCAAGTTAATTAAATCGGTTCTTTCTTGTTTATTTAATGTTAGTCCGATTTTAACTTCTCTTTTATGAGTTGAATCATTTGAGATGTCAACTGTTTCAGTCTCTTCAATTACTGGTGTTTTCTTTTCAAGTGTTTCCATTGCTTTAATAAATTCTTTATCTTTTTCATCGTTAGCTAAGAAATGTTCGTCATCTTGGGTTAGGGAAGAACACGAGAAGTAAGGAGAAAGAGCGATATTATTATACTCTGAGATCATTACATCAAAGAGTGATATGTCCTCAGGGACCGGATCACTAACTATCCTAGGAGAAGAAACAGGAAGGGAAGGCGTTATAACTAAAGACTTAGAAGATTCTAAAGGGAAAGACTCTGACTCAGACTCTGACTCAGACCCTGACGATTCTTCAAACATTGGCCCTTGTCCTGTCGTGATTGATATCTTCCTCCCACTTGGAGTAATCACCCTAATAGTCTTGCGCCACCCTTGCAGTAATCCTTCAGCTGGAGTAATTAGCTTCGAGGGATCGAAGTTTTCACTTTGTAGGACTGTTTGAATGAGTGAGGAGTTGTCTTCCTCATAAACTGGCTCATTCTTTTCTCGCCCAAACAGTAATCCCATGACGTTAAAGTCAAAGCATGAAGGTGTTTTCTCCTTATGGACGGGAATTGGGATTTCATCAGTGAAATAGCAATCCAAGAAAATCTCGAATCCTGGTTGTCGTATGCCATTTACAACAAATGGTTCAGGAAATTCATAGCATGGATAGTCCTCTCCTTCCTTTATAAACTGACCATTAAGCGTAAGAGGGTACTGATCCATGGGAATTGCTTTCTTTTGAATGCGAGCGTCCCTACGTGCTTTTAATTTGTCCTGGGCTCGCTTGAGATCTTTCCGAGTCGGTTCGAAACCAAGTCCGAAAGTATCTAGTTTAGGGAGGCCAGGTGACTCTATTGATTTTGCTATCCCCTTTTTCTTTCCTAAAGTCATCCCAGGGAAGTGTCCTTGTTTTTTCAGCATAGTGTTGATAATCATGTTGGAATGGGGGTCGTGGCAAAGAGATGTCCTTTCATCCTCTTGGATTAAGGAGACTTCTTCGTTAAAGCCCCATAGGTCTTCATCATCTTCGTCGTGCTCCACGTTGATGATTGGATTCTCTATTGACTTGATCCTCATTGGTGAAGCATCAATGGTGATGGGAATTTCTCCAACTATAGCTTTCACTTGTTGGTGGGGAGATGAAGGGACGGCCTTTAGATCATGGGGCCAAGGGCGTCCTAACAACAGATTGAATGAGGCTTTGATGTCTACCACTTGAAAAGTAGTAGCATGTTCTATTACTCCTGCCGTCACATTTAGGGTTATTTTGCCAAGAGCTTGACGTCGAGTATTATCGTAAGCTCTTATTCCTTGTGTAGACGGAGTTAAATCCTCATTCTTTATGCTGAGCATCCTCGCAGTCCTAAGTGGACAGACGTTAATAGCCGATCCATTGTCTACAAGTGTCATGGGAACATTCATTCTCTTGCAGACTACTGTGAGGTTTAACGCTTTGCAGTGCTTGTCACCTTCCGGGGGTAAATCTTTATCAGAGAAGGTGATTAGATTAATTTGACTAGGGAGATCACTCGTGAGGAAGTTAACTAGTCCCTCAGGAGTGGTTTCAGAATCGATCCCAATTTTATCCAAAGCATTCATCACAGCCAACCTATGTTCTCGAGATGTTGCTAGAAGCTTCCATACATTCATCTCAACTTTTGTCTTCTTGAATTGTTTAACAATGTCATTGTCCTCGATGATAGGTATGGGAACTTGTTGTACGGTAGGCATGGGTTGCGTTGAAACAGGAGGTTGTATTCTCCCAGATCTTGTGAGGACGTCTATTGATGTATCTTCTTTAGCCCAAATGTCGTCTGTGGTGTATGATATGGAAGGTGAAGGTTCTAATATGTCTTTTAGATAGACATCTTCTTCATCACTGTCCCATACTCCATTAACATTTATATCCTCTTCTTGTTGAACTTGGACTAATTCCTTTCTATCAATCATTTTCTGCACCAAATCCTTGAATTTGAAGCAGTTTTCTATGGTGTGTCCTCCTGACTGATGGTATTGACAGTAATATCTATCTGTTCTTTTTAATGATTCAAATGGTCTCGGTTCGAGAGGTTTGACCTTGCCACTCTCGGAGAGCATTTTAAACATTTGTGCATACGGGATCCCAATTGGAGTATAAATTTTATTGCTCTTCTTGGGTCTTTCGGTGACTTGTAAGGGAAAGTATTTTGCCTCATAAGTAGTTTTTACTGGTGTGAATTCTCTCTTAGGTTCTTGATCATATTCCTTGCGAAGTTCATTCAGAATTTTGAGAGTTTCATGTAACAGTTGTGATGTCTCCCTCAGATATAGTGTGAGTATTCGTATCTCTACCTCATTTGCTAATTCTGGAGGATTATCCTCGATATCGAAAAAGATCTCTTCTTCTTCTTCTTCGGTCACTTTGACATGCTTAATGAGAGATGAGGGGTCGACTTCGCTTTCTTCATCGGAGATAACCAATGTGTGAGCTAGAGGTGCATTATCAATACTCGGTTTCTTACTGGCAGGAGGCAGCAGCAGCTTATTACTGTCAATCAGGTCTTGGATAGCTTCCTTAAGTTTCCAACACCTTTCAGTAGAAGGGCCCCTACCTTGATGATACTTGCAATGTGCATTGGGGTTCCAATTAGGCGACCTTTTCTCGACTGGTGGATCTCCAAATGGTCCAATGGGAGTTATAAGACCTTTTGCATTTAGCCGATCAAATGCGGTGTCATAACTCATGCCAATATGAGTGAAGTTTCTCTTAAACAGTTTCTTTTGTCCTTGGTTGTTCATGGCAAGGACTTCTCCTAGATTAAAGGTGCTAACATTATTTGAGTGGGCGGTTTTGGAAGAAGAAGGATTGTCGTTCTTCTTTCCTTTCCAGCTACTGTTGGAGTTATTGTTGGCAGCTTTAGATTTAGCTAAGTCATCTTCAATATTGATCCCAATATCATAAACATCCTTAAAGGTATGAAGGTTATTTTGATATTTAAGATGTTTTGAATATTTTTCTTGGAGATTTTTAATAAACAATCTCACGGACTCTTTTTCATTTGGTACCTCAATCATTTTAGCTGAGGTTTCTCTCCATTTGTTAAAGAAAGATGTGAAGCCTTCATTCTCCTTCTGCTTGAGAATTTCAAGTTCTCTATGGTCAGTTTCGACTTGAACGTTGCACTTGTACCTATCAACGAAAGCGTTTGCTATGGATTCCCAGGTAGAGGTCTTTTCTCTTTCAAGAGAAAAGAACCATTGTTGGCAAACGGTCTCGAGAGATAGCGAGAACAGCGAAGGGAAAATTTTCTTATCGATACCCTTGATACTCATTATTGTTTCAAATGCTCTTAGATGGAAGTAGGGGTTGTCGATTGCCCTAAACTTTGGGATATCGTTGGCACTGAACTTCTGCGGAAGAAGATCCTTATCCAACGAGACCCCTTGGGATGTGAGTTCTTGAAACTTGTAGTCGCTGGACAACTTGCTTAAGTTTTCTTGCATGAGGTCCATCTGTTGGTGCTTCACGGGATCCTCGATCTTAAGTGCGAGAAGCTTTAGTGTCTCAGTTACAGTAGCCAATTGGTTCTTGAGATCGTTAACTTCTTCCTGAGTTGCCATTATAACTCTTGCTTTCCTCTTGCGGGCTATAGGTTTGTCGAAAAGTTGGACTTGTACGAAGAGGTTATCTTTGATTAATCGTCCTTCCTTTCTTGACCACGCGCTGTAGATTAAGCCAGTTTGCGTTTTAATTACTTGACTCGAATCAGTTTGACTCTATGGCTTTTGTTTAAATAAAAGAAAAAAGTATGCATATTTTTAGGGAGGAATAATGTACATGTGTTTAGGGAACTTAAGTACTATTATTTATTGGAGGATTAATATCCGACTTACCCCTCTAAAAAAATGACGAAAAATAACGCGCGCACACAAGACTCCCTTAATCATGGTCAAGACATGTGTAATAGTGTGTGTATTGAGTGTAAGTGACATGTTTGGACTCTTGTGTAAGACCATGGGACTTAGTGCCTAAACTCGAATATTGATTCAATTAAGCAGAATTAACCGAATTAAACAGGAAACTGAATAATTAGACATTAGGTGATGACTCGACAAATAATCCGAATTGTCGGCCAAGCGACAGGACTGGCGTCACAACATGGTGGTTGGCGCCAGACTTTTTAGTAAATGTCTGGCGCTACACACCTTACAGTGGCGATACAGCCCAAATTTTGGCACCAACATTGGAGCCTCGGTCTGGGACTGTTTTCGATATTATTAGTCAACTTGGGTATGCCTAAAGTCGTACTAGGTCGATTCCGATTAAAAGAAAAAAATTTATTGACTCGAATTAATTAATTAATTAATTAGGCAAAGTTCTTTAAGTCATTAATTATAATCTCAACACAAATCAACAAACGGTTAGGAGGAGCATGGAAAATATATGCACAACAAATAATGCATAATTAGTCAAGTAGGCACAATATGATGCAATGAGTTCGCAACCTAACCATGGCTCTAGTTCTCTAAAGTTCGGGATATGGTTTAGTTGAATAGGGTCCATGGTTAATTGTTCAGATGCACCGCGTAGAAGCCTAACCGTGAAGGGTTAACGCGTGTGGATAGAACACCGTGAGTTTTTAGAAAAAACTCACTTCCATGGTTTGGTGAATTCAACATCTCAGATGTACCCTTTGTTGCCAGGAGCGTTCAATCGGGTAGATAGAGCATGAATTCCCAGAGGGTTATGTCCATATGTAGAACACATATGGGTTTCAGAAAAATGAGAAAAAATTCAATCAGGAAGTAGGATTGAGCAAACAATACGAAAAACCGGTCGAAATTAGAACGCATATTTCTGGCTCGGTATTGGGGGAAATTGACGCCAGCAAACAGAGACTGGCGCCAACTTTTAACTGTAGCGCCTGGCGCCAATACTGGCGTCTGGCGCTACGGCTAAAAGTTTGGCGCCAAGCTCTGGCCCCTGACGCTACTTCCCACATGCCTCAGCAGCTTTCTGTGCTCAATAAAATCATCCAGTTTCGCGCGGTGTTATTTCAGACCTAGTTGTGAAAGACATTTCTCAAATTTCCTACGTGTAAAATCCTTATGTTTTTGACTCATTACGGATAGTCTTTCCAATGAGAACCTTTTTATGCATATGCCACAATGTTAATCAAAATTACGCACATGAAATACTTAGAACTTTTCAAGTCTCATCCACTCATTCTAAATCATTGCGGAAACAAATTCAGGAATTAAAATAGAAATCCTCCCCAGTGGAGTCGCCAAAAACTGTAGGGAATAATTTCAAGCCTTTAAAATCCCACTAGCTTGAACCCCACTGTGATCATACACTAAAGTACGGTGGCGTCCAAAAGGGAAGAAGATAGAGCAAAAGAGTCGCCAACAAGTTTTTTTAGGAACTTGTAAATCATTCACGAGGTGAAGGTTACACCCCTTAACGATCCAAGAGATCGTCAACTCCATAAGGTCATGAACCAAATAAGGGTTCGGGGATGATGGTACAAATCCAACCTAAAAGAGATTGAACCTGCCCTAATAATAGGCCTCTACTTTATTCTGCTCGTATTCATGTGCGCTTTCTGACTAACATACAATCAATAGGATCAACCCTAAACCTGTTTAATCTATGTTGGTTGAACATTAATGCACAAATAAATCTATTATTGGCGATCACTTGAAATTATAATCACAATTAACCCTAAACAAGATTATTAATTATCTTATTAAGCGTGATTGCAAATACCAATTCCCTTTAACCTACAATAAAAGGTGATCAAGCAATAACAAAATACAATAATATGCATATCAAGCAACATAATAAATAATCATCATCAAACATAATTATAATAATCATAAATATTAGGAAGAACATAGGAAGCATCATACTTTTAATCATACTTGATATTAAAAACACCCTAGACATGATACTAGGAATATCATAATCTAAACATGATGTCTACATCATGAAAACAATTAAAATACTTACTTGCATGCCTCGTACCTCTTTCTAATAACAAAATACACACGTTAGTAACTTCAAGAAAAATAATAATCAAAGCAATTAAATTAAATAATTGAAAGAGAGATTTGGGACAAAACCCTCAGAAATTAAAACCTTTCACGTCTAGGGCGAAGGCAACTTCGAATATGGCTAGGTGTTTCTAGATCTAATGAATGCGGAATTTTGTATGAAAAAGAAAGAAAGAAAGAAAGAATGCTAAAAGATTAATGCTATTGAGAATTGATGAATAAAAGATGATGAATAAAGAGAATGAGATGAATGATGATAAAGAATAAGGAGAATTAGTGAATGTTGATGATTGTTGATTGTAGATTGTAGATTGATTCGTGAATGAAAACGGAATTTTTGATACGATATTTATAAAGAAAATCGGCCAAAAAAGATAATTTATCAAAACAGAGTCTGAAGATCACATAACCAAATTGGCGCCAGCCCTGGCTCATTGGCGCCAGGACCAGTGGCTAGCGCCAGACGCCAATGGCTGGCGTCTGGCGCCAATCCTGGTTCCAGGCGCCAAGGCCTGGGGTTGGACGCCAAACCGGCTTTTAACACGTTTTCGAAAATCTGATAATTTTACCGTACTGGAAGATAAAATAATATAATTTCAGTCGAAAATGCTATTTGATCTAATTAAAACTCTAAAGAATCCTAATTGAATTAAGAATAATAAGACCTTCTAGAATGTTCTAGAAGACCAAAACCATTCTTAATTACATTAGGAATGATAAATCATATTAGGCCCTCCCCTAGATCATTGGGCCGTACTTAAAACTCAAACCGGGCCCAGTCTAGTAAATTGGCCATAACTTCCTCAATATTCATTGGAATTGGGCTTATAATATATCGTTGGAAAGGTCTTTGCAAGCCCCATCCAACTACACCACTATTGGACCCATACCATGGACCAACAAAATTGGATCGGCGGTTTTCCTAAAATAAAGTTTTCAAAAACAGGGAGAAGAGAAAAGAAAAGAAATAAAACTTTCCGCAACACTAGACCTTTCCACACTTTCGTTTCATTCGATTATGATTTGACGTGAAAGGTAATCATCACCGGGTTTGGTTTTGGGGAGACACAAATGGGTGTCTACAGAGACCCTCGGCTAAAAATACATTGTCAATTGCATGGTAACTTGACCTTCCTACATTTTCAATAGCAATTATGTCTCCTTTCATACTATCACCAAAGGTCACAGTTCCACAATAATAAGCATCCAGTGAGAGAAATCTAGATTTATCTCCAGTCATGTGGTTAGAACAACCACTGTCGAGGTACCAAGTGTTGTTCCCCCTCACTTGAACCTGCATGAAGAATCAAACTTTAGTATTTGGAACCCTGGTTTCCTTGGGTTCCTGTGTAATAGGAGTGGGATTATTTTTCATAACCCAAATTTGTTCAACAAATTTTTTATTTTTCTGTGTGCCTTTTTCTTTCTTTGGACAACTGGCCTACTTATGTCATGTATTACCACAGAAATAACAGACAATACTACTAGGCAAATCAACATACTTATTTTCCTTTTGGAACTTCTTCTTAAAACCTAATCCCTCTTTCCTTTTGGTCTGAGCATTAGTGATCCAATCAGGAACTCTATACTCAATAGGTTGCTTACCTTTCCTAACCTTCTCAAGTTCCCCCTCAAGTCTAACTTTCACTATCTTGGTATTTTCCAAATCAGATTTCAATTTTTCAAAATTAGTGAAATGAGCTAGAGAAGGAACTTCAGAATTAGAAGAGTCCATACCGAGTTTTAATAAAGAGAGTTCAACATTTAAAAGTATGTTATCATGTTTCTGAAGGAGTTGTGTCTTCGATAAGTGCAATTACTAGATATATCAAGGATCACTATTATGGAGATAATAAGTTCATTCTCTTGGGGCGTCATCATCTGTTGCTAGACTATGAGAGATGATCTTTGGGCTAGTCAAATGGTCCAAAGCCCGCTAGAATGGATCCTATTAGGTCACACACAAGGGTATTAGGTTAAGCAAGTTAAAGGCCCATTAATGGGCCTCATGAGCAGTTAACTGATCATGAAATGGATTGGGCTAGCATAGTTAGATTGTAATTAGGTTTTAGGCTTTTGACATGGGCTCTTATTTAGAGATGAGATCTATAAATAAGATCCATGCCTAGGGTTGCAAGCAAGCAGTCATAATTCACACACAGTGAATTTTGACATCAAGGCAACCAATCCCAAAACCCTCATTCCCTCTCTAATTCACGGCTCCCTCTCCTTCCCCTTTGGACTCATGGCCGGCCACCCTTGGTGGCGCATGTGGTGGTTCGTGGTGGTTCATGATGGTTCGTTGCTTGCACTTCTCCATAGAAGGTCAATTGAAGGGTTCAATTGCAACTAACTAGCATTAGTGGAGGTCTTAATCTGTGCCCGTGGACTAAGTAGAGGAATCACACTTGAGGTTCTTTATCTCCTATTGTTCTTGCTCGATTGCACGTGGAATCACGCTTCAAAGGTACGATTATACGTTCTTTATGTGTTATGCATTAGATCTTGGGATTAGGTACTGTATTAATATGATTCATGTATTTCCGTTGCGTTGTACCTATAATTCCCTACAGTGGTACCAGTTAGCCTATTGCATTTACGCATATTGACTATAATTCTTTGATAGTCCAAAATTTTAATTCAATTAGGAGGGAGAATAATTAATTATGGTTCAATCTTTATATTAAATTGAGATTTAATTTTTGGGATATGATTAAATATGATTTAATTGCTCAATTGTTCTAGCAAAATCTGAATTTAGCCCTAGTTTTTTTCAAAAATTTTAATTGAAATAAAGCCCTAAATTCTGATTTTTGAGCTTAAATTTGATGATTTTCGAATAATTTATGCTTCATAATTTTAATTAGATTGATTTAATACATAAAATATGATTTTTGTATAATCAATATTTTAATTTAAGAGTTAACTTAAAATTGAATTAATTTTGTGAAGAACCCTAGATTTGAAATTGAATTGTGAATTTGATTTCAAAATTGAATTAGGCATAAATGTTATGTTTTAATTCAATAGACCTAATTTAATTTAATTTTGCAAAAGTCGTTTAATTAAATTAAACTCTCAAAAACAAAAAAAAAAGGAAAAGTTTTGTTGTTGGGAAGGGGCAGCTGTGGCTGGGTGGTCGAACCACCGTCAGGTGCCCACGGCGGCTGCCCAGGTGGTCGAAGAGAAGGGAAGGAGGGCGCAGGCTGGAGGACAGGTGGCGGCGGCGAGTCACAGCTATGAGCGGCAGCAGGAAGTGCAACAATTGCACTGCCGCTAGCTGCTGCCGGCGACTTGCTGTAGCCAATAGGTGCAGGTGGCTGGGCTCCGGCGTAGCTGTGGTGACGCGCGGCAGTCCTCAGATAGCAGCACCAGCATTCGACTGGAATTTCCAGCTAGAGTGCTGGTGGCACCGTGGCTGGGCTTTGCCTCTGGCTACAGCTGTGCGTTGGTTGGGGTTATCCCTGGCTGACGCACTCTGCTGTTCTGTTGCTGCGTTGGCTGGATCTTCCTAGCTGACGTGGCAGCAGACCTCAATAAAAAAAAAAAAAATTTGCTTTGTTTTAAAGATATTTCAAAATAAAATCTGATTTTATTTTGCGATAAAATCAAATTTCAAAAGTTGTTTTTGATAATTATCCTTAATTAAAGTTGTTAATTTTGGATAGAGTTTGTTAGACTATTTTGAGCATATTCCAAAAAGGTAAAGATTGATTTGAATAATGTGATTATCCCATAATTAATATTGGATATAATTGATTTAAAATTTTGTGATTGGCTAGTAATTTGGATAGAATTTCCTAATTTTGTTAGGATAATCTTTGAGGATAAATATGATTTATCTTTTAAGATTAAAATAAGATTTGATTCTATCTCATGACTAATTTAGAATATATGATATTTTATTGATGGTCATGAATAATATATGATATTATCTAATTGCATTAATTAAAATATGAGATATTTTGGTGTCATGTTTCCTTAATTGTGAACATTCGATGTTGTAGTTTAGGAAAGCATGATGAGTGATTTATTATGTGGCAATTTTATAATATATGATATTATTTACTGCTATATAATGACTAGTATGGCCCGGTAGATTGCTAAATAAGATCTGTGCATCGTGATGTATTTTTGTAATCTTAGTACGGTCTACGTACCGATAAAGTATTTTTGTAATTTTATTTCATTTTATTTAAGTAGTAGATAGAATAGAGTAAATTACAGGTTGCAGCTAATCCAATAAGCCCATGAAGTGAAGGCCCAAAGGAGCAAGGTGGATGAGATCCATGAAGGTTCAAGTGGGAGTTTTTTTGCTTTATTAGCTTCTTAGGATTAGGGGCCATGCTATGTCTTGTCTATGCATTCAGTTTATTATGCATGTTAGAATTTATTTATGTTTTGTGATGATGCGCTAGAGTTCACTATTTAATCACAACATAATAAATCTAGGTCCCAGTAATATTGAGGTTGCTTTTCCAATTAAAAACCCGATGAAACCTTCGATATTTATGACAGGTCATGCCTCAGCTGGGTGTCATACTATATCTTAGGGGAGTGGAGGTAAATCACGTTTTACACTTTTAATTGGTTAGTTATACTCAACAAGGTTACCTAAAGAGTTTAGAACCTTGAAGCTAAGGGTAATAATTAAACATGTGATGGTTAATTATTCAACCAAGAGTTACAAAGAGCTGTAATCAGTAAAGAGTTTACTCACCTTGAAAATGCAATACTTGATGGTAGGGCCTCAGTCCGGTCAATTATTGCACAAATAAAGGATCTTGGAATCATTTTATTCAATAGGGATCAATTAAAATTGAATAAATGCTTTAAAGTTGCCAATTTAATTCGCTTATGGCACTTTAAATTTTTTATTAAACATAATTGAATTTTGCGTTTACTTACAAGTAACATGTCGTTCTAATTTTATTATTATATAAAATCTCCTCGATTGAAAATAAAGTTGAGAAACGTTCTCAAAAGGTTAAAAGATAATCCATAAACCAATTTTGCTAAGATGGTTCTAAAAGGCAAGTTTTAGAAATCCATGTCACATGTCTAAGGTTGGTTTTATTCAAAATGTTTGAGTAAAATGCCAACACATCTTCATTTTGAAAAATGTTTCAAGGGATATAATGAGATGGGAGGTACAAACCCTCTAAAAGACAAGTACATAAGTCCAATAAAATCTCTTATCTTCAATATGATTCAATATAAGAAAGTGATTGGAAATCTCTATGATCAAAAGTTGATCAAATGACGCTATTCTTCATCCACTTTATATAAGAGTTAAATAGTTGATTAAACTCTATTATAAATAATGATTGAATAGACTTAACAAAATCATGAAAAGTGCTTAAAGTAGTTAAGCAAAGCATCATTTTGAACCTAAGAGAAGTGTTCTAAGTTGCTCAAATGGGAAAGGTTTAGGAATATATGAGGATTGCATTAAGAAGTTATGGACCAAGAAATGCAAACAAGTTGCTACTTCTCAAACCTAGAACTAATTACATGCTAATAGTTGTTATGAACAACAAATGTTTCAAATTAAATGGACCAATTCCAATTGATTAGAAACTACCTCATATAGTTGGAAGGTAAAAGAATGGAAATGTTCCAATTTAAGAAGTATATTATAGAAATTGATTTAGCACATTGCTACTTCTTGGACATATGATGTCTTGTTTAGTTCTCTCTCATTGAGAATGAGGTTGAACTAAATGAAGAAGTATGGCTAAAGGAGAAATAAATCTACAAGTTTAGAAGCAAATGTTGCTACTTTACAAGTAGAATCTACGAGTTTGGAAGCAAAAGTTGTAACTTTACAAGTAGAACCTATATTTCACCTTACCTTGTTATTGGCTAGAATTAAATAAATGTTATTCATTCTTGCCATTATCAAAACACCATTCAATGTTAGTAATGACTACGCATCGAAGATTCAAACGTGGAATATATGTTATTCTATGCTTCATTGAGTCATATTGTGCTTTGAGTTGCTAAATAGGTTCAAAGTTCTATATGATAGAAATAATTGAACCATTTCTATAAATGAATTGTCTCTAAAATGTCAAATAATTCGAACAAAAATGAACATTGCATTCGAAAGATCCAAAGGGATGGACTTTCAATATCATTAGATTATGAATCCATTGATATATGTAATTATCATTCTAATTTGAAATTTTGACAAAATCACCATTTAGAGAAATGATGATGTGAACTCAAGGTCAAATACATATTGATGTAAGAAAACCAAAGGTTCAAAGACTAGAGACGCACAATAAAACTTCATTTGTGATATGATCACTACTTGTGCTTAGTTGAAGCATAAGAGTGAAAATTTTGAAAAGTTCAAAATGTTCAGTATGAAGTTCAGTATCAACTTGACAAGATAATAATTGCATTACAATATGATTGTATTGTGAAAATTTGAGTCAAGACATTTTCTTGGCAACACATTCAAAATATTGCGATATGATCGTGATAATGAAAATTTAAGCCAAGACCTTGATGAACATCCAAGAGTTGTGAAATCGTTTTACGACAAACTTCGAAAGAAAACCTTGTGAAGTGTTTATGAAGGGAGCTATCAATCTATATGAGATATATTTTGATAATGGATGAAAATTACCTATCTTCCAACCATTGTTCAAGGGATATACTTTTAAGATAAGCTACAAAACTAAACAAAGAAACATAGGTCAAATCAAATTGTAGCAAAGGTTTCATATGTGATATGGATAAGAAGAGTTCTTATAAAGTCTTTCTACGAAACAAGGAATAAAAGTTGTATTAAATCGTTTGATGCACGATCATTTCCTATACAGAGCACGGGGTACTACTACACAAATCATACTTAGCACAAAATGTTTGTTGCTCAAGTAGGTACCCTTATGGAAATTGTTCCAAAAGGTCAAGTGGGAGTAGTATAAATCTCGAAAGAGTTCAAGAAAAAGCAACAAATAAACATGGCTCAAACCATGGTTGGATCACCCTATGCTAAAAGTGCCTCCTCAAAAAGGCAAGTGGGAGTATAAGAATCTCGAAAAGTTCGAGAGCCTTGAAAGAGTTCAAGAAAAGTGATTTCGAAAATCTTGAAGAAATTTGAGAAGTAATCGAATCAAAGCAACAATATGAGCATGATTCACCTCATGTTACAAGTGACAACGCGTGGTCTCATAAAGTGTAATGGGAATAATAACCATGTGTCGAAGGTACGTAGTACATTCAAAGTGCGCATCCTCTATTGTCGTTTCTCATTGAAAACTAAACAAAGTTGTTGTATGAGTTTCAATTGTTGCATCAAACCCACAACAATGACTAGCATATGTAAAACTTAGTCAAAGAAATATGATTTCATATTGATTAAGAGTTCTAAAATATTCATTTTGGAACATGATGATTATGCATGTAATAAATATGATTTGACAAGTTATGACTCCAAGTGGTTTTAAAACCAGGAAATCTGAAATAGATTCTAAGTCTGTAAGCAAGTGTATGACACTTGAATAATTTGCCTAATTGGGTGAGACCCATTATAAGCAAAACAGACAAGAAAGAAAAATGTTTTCTAAGTAAGCAAAGACTTGTTAAAGGATTCAACTAATTCATAGTATGACTATGATTACGATGAAACCTTTACATTAGTCACGTTGCAAAGATCTATTAAAGATGTTTCAGTGATTTCTACCTTATAAGATTTGGTAGATGGATTTCAAAACACTTTCTTGAAATTGTTCATGAAAGAAGATTTGTATATGATACAATCAAAAGTTTGAAGATCCAATAATCCTAGGGATGCATAGCATCATGGAGTTAGTGTTCTTAATTTTGTGAGTAAATCAAATCGTTTAATGTTCTCGTAAAATGAAGAAAAGGTCTTGTGTGTACAAGATTTTTAGTGGGAGCTATGAAGTCTTCTTGGTCTAGTATAAAGAGCAAATCATTCATTGCTTGAAGAGTCAAGTGGTGGGTAGTGCATTTTGTATGAAAAACCTTGAAGAGAATGAAGAGTACATTTGGGATTCAAAATCTATAGAGATAGGTTTTAATGGACGTTTGAGCTTGGTTAAGAAACTTATATTCATAAGATTCTTATAACGTTCAACGTTATATTGAAAGGAGTTTCAATCCCATGTAACATGGCACATTGCTTATGATTCAATACTTTGAGAAAGGTTGATGAAATTAAGGTCTTGAGTGATGATCCTTATGCAGTTTGCAAAGGATGCATCATGCATGTCATGGACTATACTCGTCTATTTGATTCACATGTTTTTAAGAACAAGTGATGATAGATTTCAATTGAAATCCAATGCTATGTTGGAATACAAATTAGAAAATTCAAAGTTCCTTGTGAAAGGACGAAGGAAAATTCTTAGTGTATGGAGATGAAAATGATTATAAGATTTAAAAATTGAAAAATTCATGTTTATGAGAATGTCTCGTGAACTCTAATTAGTAAACCCCTTCCATTTCCAAAGCATGGGAAACATGCTAATGAAACTGGATTGAGGCAAATAATGTAATTAGAAGTTGTATTTGTTTTTGGAGAAAAAAAAGTTACATATGTAATACATTCATTTGCAGAATTATGTTTATCAATTGAAACAAAGTTTCAATCTTATTTAATCGTGGTTTCAAGATTAAATAAAATGTCCAAAATAATTATGAATTGATGGGCTTATCAGGTTGATGACCTGGTGAATGAAACCCCACAGGTGAACTAAATTCATATATTATTTAAGTTCCTAGTTTGAAATCATTAAAGTGGACATAAATGATTTCAATTAATGGACTAGCATGTTAAGATTGATTGGATAGCGCAGTTTCATGGGCTATAGGAGCGTAGTGAAGCTCGGTCAATCACACGGATATGCATGAATGATGCATGATCGAACTATAGACCTACTTTGAAGTTCAAGTATAGAACTTCCGGATATATTAGTGGATTCCTTTGACATGAGTGGAACATTGATTTCATTCAATGGATGTTATGGCTGTGGTACACTCAAACGTCTGCCCGTAACTGGAGATTATAAAGGGTGTTTCCCGGTTATTTCAGAAGTTGAGGGGGAGCTTTGGTTGCCACAAGATTGGATTGAGTCTACCTATTAAATAGGAATGTGTCTTGGCCCCTTGAAGAGGGAGAATTCAGAAAAATGCATGGCCGTGCTCAAATGCATTACATAGTAATCATTTGTTCTGTGAATCTCACTCAGTTTTCAAGAAAAGATTTGTAGACTAATATGATCACGACATGAGATGCAATCATATTATCAAATCGACACAAGTTGACTTAAGGAATTTGAATATTGCACACTTGTCTCAGACAAGTGGGAGATTGAAGGAGTTGTGTCTTCGATAAGTGCAATTACTAGATATATCAAGGATCACTATTATAGAGATAATAAGTTCATTCTCTTGGGGCGTCATCATTTGTTGCTAGACTATGAGAGATGATCTTTGGGCTAGTCAAATGGTCCAAATCCCGCTAGAATGGATCCTATGAGGTCACACATAAGGGTATTGGGTTAAGCAAGTTAGAGGCCCATTAATGGGCCTCATGAGCAGTTAAATGATCATGAAATGGATAAAGGCTAGCATAGTTAGATTGGAATTAGGTTTTGGGCTTTTCACATGGGCTCTTATTTAGAGATTAGATCTATAAATAAGATCCATGCGTAGGGTTGCAAGCAAGCAGTCATAATTCACACATAGTGAATTTTGACATCAAGGCAACCAATCCCAAAACCCTCATTCCCTCTCTAATTCACGGCTCCCTCTCCTTCCCCTTTGGACTCATGGCCGGCCACCCTTGGTGGCGCATGTGGTGGTTCGTGGTGGTTCATGATGGTTCGTTGCTTGCACTTCTCCATAGAAGGTCAATTGAAGGGTTCAATTGCAACTAACTAGCATTAGTGGAGGTCTTAATCTGTGCCCGTGGACTAACTAGAGGAATCACACTTGAGGTTCTTTATCTCCCATTGTTCTTGCTCGAATGCACGTGGAATCACGCTTTAAAGGTACGATTTTATGTTCTTTATGTGTTATGCATTAGATCTTGGGATTAGGTACTGTATGAATATGATTCATGTATTTCCGCTGCGTTGTACCTATAATTCCCTACAGTTTCAACCTTTCTATAGTGTCTTTTAAAACAATGTTGTCATCAACAAGACTAAAGAATCTATATTGAATGTCAAATTTCATGTTGTCAACCCACTCACTATTTTCTTTGTAAGTAGTCAAAGCTTTATCACTTTGCTGTTTAGCTCTATGCAATTCTTTGAAATCCTCTTGAATATCTAAAACAGCACATATTAGATTCTCTTTAGAAAAATGTTATAAGTCTTTTTGAGGAAACCATACCTCAGCTTCAAGTTCCTTTAACTTGGTTGTTTCATCAGTTTTGGCCATTAGGCATAAATGAGTTGTTTCTTCAGGAGGTTGGTCTTCATCCTCTTCTGAGTCTGTATCTCCCCAGGAAGCTAGCTATGCCTTCTTCACATTATCCTTAGTGTAGTAGGGCTTATACACTCTAGGTTCCTTAGATTTCTCCTTAGCTTTGTTCTTTCCTTCCTTAAGTGGACAATCTTTGATGAAGTGATCTTTTCACTACAAGAAAAAGGCGAATTAGCGACGGCCAAATTCGTCGCAAAAATGAATAGTCGCTGAAGACCTCGTCACAAATTCATTTTTGCGACTTATTTTTGGATAGTCGCAAATTTAGCTACGGATTTGCAACGACTTTGTGACTACAATTTAGCGACTAACTTTAAAATTTTAGCAACTAAATCACTGTCCGTCGTAAAATATTTGCAACGGATTAGCAACTATGAAGACCAATAATTTAAGACTACGGCGACCAATATTTTGTGACGGATTAGCGACCGCAAGACTAATAATTTGCGGCGGATTAGAGACTACTAAGACCAATTATTTTGCAACTAACCATTCAGTCTCTAAAACAAATCTGCAGTCGCTAAATTTTTGTAATTGACTATAAATATTTGGAGACCATAATTTAGTGATGACCAATATCAGTCACCGAAAGAAAAGAAAAGGGTTCCCAAGCGTAAATTAAAATAACCAAAATGTCAATTTTATTAAAATATCATCAATTTGTATCAATATAATAAAAAAAAAATATTCTAAACCACATGACTAATTGTTTCAAAATCACCACCCATATAAAGGAAGCTACTTCAAATAAGAACTAATGACGATATACAAATATGCCTCCAAATATTAAAGATCAGTAGTTATCCACAAATCGTTCTTGAAGTACATTTATGAAGCGCTCCCTAAACCGTAAACTTTTCCTTTCTTTTGCCCACATACAACCTCTAAGTAGACTTTTTTGGAGCTTATCTCAATTTCTTTGTTCTTATGTTCCTCAAGTTTTTCCATATATTCTCCCTGCATTAAGATATGTATTAGTAAATATGGTCTCAAATGTTCAAATCATAAAACATGTACCAAAGGACTTATGCGCCAGCATAAAAAGTAAAATTAAAGACCCTTAATTAGATTACAGATAAGAACAATCACCAACACTTGAAACCTCTCACGACTAGTATTGGTAATTTGTAGCTATCTAAATAAAAGACTAACCTGAAATTCATACTCATTGTTTCGGCAAAAAATGAGCTAATCCGGGCCTCGAAGGGGTGCCTGAGAACCTCGAATTTGGGCCTTGAATCGACCTGCAAAATGAACCCCGAGCCTCGGGGGTGGACCCCGGGGTGGAGCCTCCAACGCCAAAGTTAGTAGCCAAACAATGCATATATTGAGAGGAGTTAAGGAGAGAGAGTTAAGGAGTATGGTCATCTTAGATGATAAGAGTGACCTTCTTTACCTTTGTCCCCTTGAGGGGTATATATAGGAGTACATGGTGGGTGTTAGTGAACCCTTAGAAGTACATATGTGGCTCGTTGAAGACCATATTGATGCATTTTACTTATTTGGGACCTTTTAGACCTTTTTATGCCCTTTGGGCTTATATGGGTCGAATTACCCAAGACTAAAATAGGTATGACCATTTTAGTACCCAAACACTCATGAAGCAATGCATTTACGCCCGACTTCAAAAGTTTATCCAAAATATCAAGAATAACCATAATTAAGCAACTCTGTATCACAAATCAGTACAGAGATGAGAAAACTTATAAGAACAAAACAATCAATACAATGAATTCACATAAACCTAAAGTCACCGTACCTATAATTAAATCTTGGTTGTAAGGATGTAAGCTCAATCAGGGTATCTAGATCAAATTTAAGTAGCAAATGAGTCACATTTGGTGCGGCCTGCTGATATTGTCAATAAGAAGCTGTAAAAAAAAGAGATGATATCAATAGAAAGCCAATAACAAATTCAATAGTATAAGCAACTCACTAACAATACTCTAGCACCTAGAGTATAAGTACACCCAGATATCACTGCTATTATCCGCAATCTGGCCTTCTTGTTCACGTGTCTCTAGTCACGGAGCATAATCATCTATCAAGGAGCTTGCAGAATTAGATTTCAGCAGCAACTGAACTAGCACAACCATACGAGAGCTGGCAAAGATAAGGACAGTAGACATGACTTAGTTTCCATTGTAAGTACAATGAATATTTAATAAAATAATCCACTAGCAAGTGATGCATGAAGTATGAACTATGAAGGAGAGTAAGACAAAATAAAGTTGGGTATTGGCTAACGAAGAAACATTCACTAATGCTATTAAGAACGGTTGATCAGTTATAGATGTAAACAGCCACAAAAACAAAAATCAAAACTTTATAGATTAAAGAATATTAAGGCAGAATGATACATAAAATGAATACCTCAAAGAGCTCATGATTTTGATTGAGCATTGTTGAATAAGTGGCTGTAGATCATATCTCACATACTCTAACCAATCAACCACATTTAGAGGAAAAAAAAAGTTGGAATAATATAACTTGGGATCTTTACATTGAAAATAATTAGGGCTTTTTGCATAATCAATCAATTTTGATAGGTTTTTCATTAATTGACTATGATAATCCTAAAATTTGCAATTGGCAGCCAGATTAAAATCAATTCTCAATGGAAACCAGAGTTAAAATCAATTCAATGAATTCGCAAATAAATCAACTCGAAATTAAATCAATTTAATTAGATTAAAATCAATTCGCAAATCGCAATGGAAACCAGATATTAAAAAATTGGGCAAAAAACTCAATGATAAACTAAAATTCACAATTGGCCAATTGTAGTAAGAGAAAGATGGAATGGACAGTAGGAAGGGGAAGAATACATGACTAACCTGGGAGGAGATGTGGTGGCGCAACGACGACAGATAAAGACGAAGACAACGGGTTGATTGATTACTCTGAAGTTCTGAACTTGGCCTTCTGTTTTTTTTGTTTTTTTTTTTTTTTTGCAAGAGGAAAAAGAGTATGTAATTACGTATTATGAATGACTCAAGTAAAAAAGAGTGATTTAGTTCTTGGTTTGAGGGAACAACATGTAATACTAAGGGTTTTTTTATGAATTTTGTTCACTATTACCCAAAAAAAACACACAAAATTATTTTTTACCACCAAAAATTTTAAAAGTTTTATATTACAATAAAAAAAACTAAATTGTTTTTTTCAACCTACCGTAAAGAAAACCGTTACATCTAACGGTTTAAAAAAATTCTTCGATTTTCGTGCGCAAAACATGTTTTTCATAAGTTTAAGGGAGCATTTTCGCCTTGTAGATTCAAATTGAGGTCAGATTGACAAAAAATGATTGAAAATGAGTCGTTTAGAGTATTTCACGCAAATCGATGTATTTTTAGACTCGCAAAAGGAAACAATTATGATCATTTTTTTCAATTATGACCTCAAATTGGATCAAAAGTATCAAAACCCCTAAAGACCATGTATTTGGCACAAAAATCGAATAATATATAAATTTCGATTAGGTTTTTGGCGACATGTGGTAAAAAACAATTTTTAATTTTTTTTTTGGTGATAAAATCAAAGTTTTGGTAGTAAAAAATAAATTTTGTGATTAATTTTGTGGTTAAAGTCAAAAAAATCCTTTTTAATTTCTCCTTTAATAATTTTTTTTTTATTTCTCTTTTAATAAATTTTAACAACAATGGTAGCGACTATCGAATAGTTGCAATACCAATCGCAATTTTTTTAAAAAAAAAAATTAAAATTGTTAACCCATCAACTATAATTTAGTCGCAAAACTTATAAGAGTGTCGCTGATTAGCGACCGCGTAACAATTGCTGCAAAATCGGCTGCAAAATTTGCGACTATTCATCTTTTTCAAACGCAAAAATAATTTTTGCGATTTATTATTATGGTAGTCGCAAAAATCAGTCGGTAATTAGCGACTACGTAGCAACTATTACAAAATTAGTTGCAAACATTGCGACTACTCGTCTTTTTCAGTCGCAAAAATAATTTTTGCGATTGATTATTATGGTAGTCGCAAAAATCAGTTGTTAATTTCCCTTTTTCTTGTAGTGTAATTTGCTCTACACTTAAAATAGGTTGTGTCTCTGGAACTTGTGTACTTCTTGTTATTGTCAAACTTTCTGTTATTCATCATCTTCTTAAATCGTTTGACTAGCATGGCCATCTCTTCTTCATCAACTTCTGAGTCCTCTGAGTCTTGAGCCTTTAGCGCAAGACTTCTGTTTTTGGAACTTTCAGTATTGGAACTCAGGTGCAGTTCATGAGTCATCAATGATCCTGCTAGTTGTTCCATATTGAACTTAGTGAAGTCCTTTGCATCCTGCATGGCAGTAACTTTGGATCTCCACCATTCATCTTATGGGAGGCTTCTCAAGATCTTTCTAGCCTGTTCATCAATAGGAATATGCCTGCCAAGGGAGCTCAGCTCATTAATTATGTCATTAAATCTAGTAAACATTTCTTCTATTGTTTCTTTTGACTGCATTTCAAACCTTTCATATCTAGACATTAATAAATCGATTTTAGAACATTTTACCTCATTTGTACGTTCATGAGTACCTCAAGTAGATCCCAAATCTGTTTCGCAGTCTTACACCCCATGATGCGATTATGTTCATGAGGTCCAAGACCACAATGTTACTACTTTATTGCTAAAGCATTCAATTCGAGCTTTTGATAGTCCTCTTTGTCATAATCAAAAATAAGTTTAGGAACTACCTCATTTTTGTCATTGGTTGCAGTTACCTCAAAATCACCAACTTCAATAACATGCCAAACCTGGTAATTTTCAGCCTTAATTAAGATCTCCATTCTGTTCTTCCAGTAGGTGTAAAACTTACCATTGAACATAGGTGGACGTTGGGTGGAATACCCTTCTTCAAGTTTCTCCTTGTAGTTCATTTCTCCTCAGGAAATTACTCAGCAAAATTATCTGCTTAAACGTGAGAACCTTGCTCTGATACCAATTGTTAGTTGAAACTAACATTACAAGAGGGGGGTGAATTGTAGTTGAGTTCCTAGTGACTACTTTTGCAAATTATAAACAGAACATAAAAGGAACTTAGCAATGCACACAAGATTTTACGAGGAAACCTTCCAGGGCCCAACTGGAAGTAAAACCTCGACCCTACTAAGGGATTTTTACACAAAAACCAATCCACTATAATAGGGCAAACACCAAGTTACAAACCTATTATAAGACAGACCTTTGCTCACAAGTTCCAACTAGAACTTGCTACACAGTAGGACTCTATCCTACCCAATTCAAGTCCCCTGACTTGAACTCACTCGTACTCTCACAGTACAAACACAGCCTTTATACATAAAGTTGTCTCACCTGTATGCAATTGTAGATTTCATAAACTCACACCTAATAACCTAACCAATTACAGAAAATATAACACCTAGAATATGTTAGGCAAGCAATGCACAAAATCCGAAACTAATATGACAAGATAAAGCTTGGCAAACTTACACGAATTAAACTCTAAGATTTCTTTACGCATAAACTCACAAAAACCTTATGAGATCACTTCTCTACTATTTATATAAGTATTACTTGTATAGAAAGTAGGGTTTTCAAAAAGATAAAACTTAACTTCCCTTATCTTAAAAACAAGGTTTATGTAAAACATATTTTGTGAAATCTTTTACTACAAAATAGAGAAAGATATAATTAAAAAGAATAAAATCTTTTTAACTAATTGATTTTAAGAAACAAGTTTAAATAAAATCTTATTCTAAAATCTATCTTTTTATCTTTTTCAATTTTATCATATTTGCCAATTTATCTTGTCACGCTTCTAATAAATTTCGTGCATATTTACTTAACATATTTAACAATAAATCTAAAAGATAAAATCTTAACTAAATTACTATTGTTGTGCCGCATTTCTGTAAACCTGAATTACTTGGGCTTCACGCAGACCAGGAACAAGTTCCTGCTGTCACTTGATCTCTAGTACTCAACTGGAACTTCGCAGCCTAAGTTCCTTATGGAACTTACTGTCTTCAGCTTACATCTTCCAAGTTCCTGTTAGGGAACATTCCTGTTAAGGAGTTTAGTTCTTGTTAGTGTAGACACCCATTTGTGTCTCCCCAAAACCAAACCCGGTGATGAGTACCTTTCGTGTCGAATTATAATCGAATGAAGTGAAAGTGTGGAAAGTCTAGTGTTGCGGATAGTTTTAATTTCTTTTCTCTTCTCTTTGTTTTTGAAAACTTATTTTTAAGAAAATAGCCAATCCAGTTTGGTTGGTCCATGATATGGGTCCAATAGTAATGTAGTTCGATGGGGCTTGACAAGAGCTTTCCAACGATATATTATAAGCCCAATTCCGATGAACATTGAGGAAGTTATGGCCAATTTGCTAAACTGGGCCCGGTTTGAGTCTTATATGCGGCCCAATGATCTAGAGGAGGGCCTAATATATATTTATCATTCCTAATGTAATTAGGAATGGTTTTAGTCTACTAGATTTTCTAGAAGGTTCTTTTCATTCCTAATTCAATTAGCATTGATAAATTGACTTTTGTTGACTTTTCAGAGTTTTAATTAAAATCAAAGAACATTTTTTGAGGAAAGATATGATTTTATCCTCCTGTACGGCAATTTTTATCTGATTTTAAGAAAACGCGTGAATTTGCAGATCAGCGCCAAACGCCAGCTGTAGCGCCTGGCGCTACGCTTGGCGCCTGGCGCTAGCATTGGCGCCTGACACTAATGTTGGCGCTTGGCGCCAATAGCCAGCGTTGGCGCTAATCCAATTTTATGTGCGCTAGAACTCTGTTTTGATATTTTATCTTTTTGGCTGATTTTCTCTATAAATAACGTGCTAAAAACTCCGTTTTCGATAACCAGTTTTCACCTACAATCATCAATTCTCTCTCATTCTCTTCAATAATCATTTACCAACTCTCATCAAGATTTTCTTGATTACTCTCTCTCTCTCTCTTTTTCTAAACTAGCTTCTCTCAAATATAAAAATTCCGCATTCATTAGATTTAGATACACCTAGCCATATTCAAAGTTGCCTTCGCCCTAGACGTGAAAGGTTTAATTTCTGAGGGTTTGGTCCCAAATCTCTATTTCAATTATTTAATTTAATTGTTTGTTTATTATTTTCCTTGAACTTTCTAACGTGTGTATTTTGTTATTAGAAAGAGGTACGAGGCATCGAAGTAAGTACTTTAATGATTTTTATTGATGTTATGATGTAGAAATCATGTTTAGGTTGTTGTTATGATATTCCTAGTATCATGTCTAGGGTAACTTTGATATTAAATATGATTGTTACGATGCCTTTTATGTTCTTCCTAATATTTATGATTGTTAGTATCATGTTAGGGCTAAAGATTTGACTTTTATTGCTTAGTGACATGCTAGGGTTTGTTATTAATCTTGTTAGTATCATGCCTAGGATCTTGCTATTCTTATGCTTTAACATGATTATGATTATTTTTATTATGATTATTATTATTATTATTATTTATTATGTTGCTTGATATTTATTGTTATTGCTTGATCACACCTTTTATGCATGTTTAAAGGGAATTTGTACTTGTAATCACGCTTAATAAGATATCAATAATCTTGTTTAGGGTTAATATGATTATAATTCAAGTGATCGCCAATAATAGATTTATTTGTGCATTAAATTTAACCAACATAGATAAACAGGTTTAGGGTAATCCTATTGATTGTATGTTAGTCAGAAAGCGCATATGAATACGATCAGAATAAAGTAGAGGCCTATTATTGGGGCAGGTTCAATCTCTTTTAGGCTGGATTTGTACCTTCATCCCCGAACCCTTATTTGGTTCAAGACCTTATGGAGTTTAAGATCTCTTGGATCGTTAAGGGGTGTAACCTTCACCCTGTGAACGGTTTACAAGTTCCTAAAACTTGTTGGCGACTCTTTTGCTCTATCGTCTTCCCTTTTGGACGCTACCGTACTTTAGTGTATGATCACAGTGGGGTTCAAGCTAGGGGATTAACGCTTGAAATATTCCCTACAGTTTTTGGCGACTCCACTGGGAAGGATTTCTATCTTAATTCCTGAAATTTATTTCGGCAATGATTTAGAATGAGTGGATGAGACTCGAAAAGTTCTAAGTATTTCATGTGCGTAATTTTGATTAACATTATTGTCATATGCATAAAAAAGATCTCATTGGAAAGACCATCCGTAATGAGTTAAAAATATAGGATTTTACACGTAGGAAATTTGAGAAATATGTTTCAAAACTAGGACCGAAATAACACTGCGCGAAACTGGAAAATTTTATCGAGCACAAAAAGCTGCTGAGTCATGTAGGAATTAGTGTTAGCAACCAGAGCATTGGCACCAGACTTTTAACTGTAGCGCCAGACGACAGGCTTGTGGCCAGGCGCTACAGCTAAAACCTGCCGCCAGTCTCTGTTTGCTGGCGCCAAATTCTTCCAATACCGAGCCAGAAATATGCGTTCTAATTTCGACCATTTTTTCGTATTGTTTGCTCGATCCTACTTCCTGATTGAATTTTTTCTCACTTTTCTGAAACCCATATGTGTTCTACATATGGACATAACCCTCTAGGAATTCATTCTCCATCTACCTGATTGAACGCTCTGAGCAACAAAGGGTACATCCGAGAATGTTAAATTCACCAAACCATGGAAGCGAGTTTTTCTAAAACTCGCGGTGTCCCATCCACTCGCGCCAACCCTTCACGGTTAGGCTTCCGCGCGGTGCATCCGGACAATTAACCATGGAACCTCTATTGACTAAACCATATCCCGAACTTTAGAGAATTATATCCATGGTTAGGTTGCAAACTCATTGCATCATATTGTGCCTACTTAACTAATTGTGCATTATTTGTTGTGCATATACTATGTTTTCTTAACAGTTTGTTTGACTTGTGTTGAGATTTAATAAATTAATGACTTATAGAACTTTGCCTAATTAATTAATTAATTAATTAATTTGAGTCAATAAAGTCTAGTGTTTTAATCAGAATTGACCTAGTACAACTTTAGGCATACCCCTATAATTAATAACACCGAAAACAGTCCCAGATTGAAGCTCTAGCATTGGCGCCAAAGTCTGGACTGTAGCGCCACTCTGTGGAGTGTGGCGCCTGGCGACAACTCTGTCGTCTGGCGCTACACTACACAGTGCGACGCCAGTCCTGCCGTTTTGACGACAGTTCGGATTATTGATTGAGTCATCACCTAGTGTCTAATTAACCATGTTGCTAAATAATTCGGTTAAATTTCGCTGTCAATAACACCTTGTCGATTCATTAATTGAGTCTAGTCACATAGTCTAGCCACATGGTCATGACACGAGTCTTAACATGTCACCTACACTCACTAGTCTTAGCACGCACTTTGAGTACATATCACCATGACCATGTCTTAGATTCATGCATCAGTCGGTCTTTTCGTCATTTGAGTTGGGGGTACATCCTATTCCTAATTCTTCATATCCCTCCACCTCCATCATTTTTCTTCACATTCTATTCCAATCTTTCTTCACTTCTTCCATCCATAGCATGTTGAATAAAGTTTGAGTCAAATAATTAACAATGAATATCCCCAAATTCCTTTTTCACAATACTTGGTCGAGGAGAGAAGGGCGATTAATCAAGGACAACTTCTTTATTCAAGTTTCACTTTTTGATAAACCAATTTGTCAAAAGAGGAAGTCTAAAAAGATGATGGCAAGTCAAGACGAGGTCAATGAACTTAGGAATCAATTGAATGACGTGACTGAGGTGTTAAAGGCTTTAACCCTCAAAATGATGACCCTGTGAAGCAACAACAAATGAACCTCATGCAAGAAGGTTTGAGAAAGTTGTCTAGTGACTATAAATTTCAGGGCATGAGTTCACAAGGGGTCTCGCTGGACAAGGAACTTCTTCAAGGCAATAGATAACCCTTACTTTCATCTAAGAGCTTTTAAAACTATAATGGGCATTAAGGGTATCGATAAGAAGGTTTTCCCCTCTCTGTTCTCACTATCTCTCGAGATCGTTTGTCAACAATGGTTCTTTTCTCTCGCGAAAGAAAAAACCTCTTCTTGGGAGTCCATAGCAAACGCTTTCATTGATAGATATAAGTGCAACATCTAAGACGAAACAGACCATAGACAACTCGAGATGTTGAAACAAAAAGAAAACGAAGGATTCATGACAGGGTAAAGTCGTATCCCCTAATCAAAAAATAATTCCTAAGTCCTCTAACTAAAGTAGATAGGGAAGTAGGGTCGATCTCCACAGGGAAACAAGTCTTTTTACTCCTAATTAGTTATTATAACCTAAATTATCTAACTAACCAATATTAATATTCGAACAAGAAACTAAACTACTAAGATTGAGAATAGAGAGAAAATAATATATGAAAGGATCTAGGGCATAGGTTCACCAATAAATAATACTCCAGGGTAAAACATAGTAATCAATCATTAACATTGCATAAATAACACGATTAACAGGCTCTCACAATTTATTAATCACCATAGATCTAACAGGCTTTTGTAATTTACTAGATCTAAGTTCTCATTGAAAATAGCCTTTAATATCAAATTAACATCTGCTCGATTCATCAATTTAATATTGCTATACTTTTACAAGCCGCAATTGTAAAGCGTTAAAACAATTCAATAAGAAATTATCATGCAATACCAATAATCAATAATAGTCAATCATCAATGCATTAATTAACCAGATTGTAAAGGGCTTTCGCTACGTATTACAATCACATAATTAATTTATCGGTATTAAATCTCATCTCTCGAATCTCAACTTAACCATTTATAAATTAATCTGCCTATTGAAACTAGACCTAAACATTAATTCTAAACTGTCGAATCTCGAATCAATGTTGTCAAACTCATGCATAAAAGATAGGCCTAATCTAGTCACAAAGCATTAAATCAATCAATAGGAAATCAATCCAGCATTAACAATTAACAACAACAAATTACCCCTTTATATTATTTATGGATCCCCTTAAACCCTAGAAATAAAGCTACTCACACATGGTAAAAACTAAACTAATTAGAGCAATAAAATAAGACATGATTAAATGAATAAAATAAATAACTAAGATTAAGAGAGGAGGAATCGTTACCAAAATAAATCTGGAATTTATGGAAATAATCAAAAACAAGAGTTGAGAGAGAGAATTCTAAGAGAATAATTAAGAGAGTAAAGAAAGAGTAAAAAGAGAGAAGAAGAGGAAGAGATCCTAAAATCGTATTACGGAGGAGTATTTATACTCCGTACAAAAATCCTAAACTAAAACAAATTAAAACGACGTTAAACGTCAACTAATAAATACACGCGCCCGATCGGGCGAGGCACCGCCCGATCGGGCGCGCCTTTTTTGCTCATAATACTAAACTCGCGCCCGGCCGGGCGCGTCACCGGGCGCCAGCCTAAGCTTCTCCCGCCTGGCCGGGCGCGCCTCCGGGCGCCAGCCTCTTTGGCCGGGCGGCTCAATTGGGCCACTATTTGGACTACGATTGGGCTCCAATTCTTCGAGCCAATCTGGGTTTCCTCTTCCAGTCTTGAATACTCGATCCAAATGCCCCGGTATCACCTATACCGAGCCCTTAATCATTGGTTCGATGGCTCTAACCGGCCCTGGGCTATAGAATCTGGTCGTGCTTCTCCAATGTTCGTGATTGCTCCAAAATATCTCGGGAAAATGCTCCAAAAGCATAAATCCCTGCAAAAGTCAACCAAATCTACGAAAACACTAGAAAACACCAATTATTAATAAAAGTGGCTCTAAAGAGCCAAAAACACTACTAATTATGACCAAGGGACGGGGGTAAAGTACTATATAAAATAGACACATCAAACTCCCCCAAGCCAAACCTTTGCTTGTCCCTAAGCAAGATCTCATCAATGAATCAATAAATATGCTTCACCCCAAAAAGTAAAAAATCAAGCACAAACGATTCAGAGTAAATCAAATAAACATGCTTCAGAGTCAACCAATCAAATCCATCCAATTACCTTTCTTCCCTAACAATTGTCAAATAGAGCAAACCACAAGAGCATATAGAATTCAAGACTAGTGCTCACACACTCAACTCTCATTTATGCGGCGAGTAAAAGATGTACTCGTGTGTATAAAACAATGAACGCTCAATCCTACTAGTCAACTCGAAATATGCCAAATCATAACTTGCATTGATAAACAACACTTTCACATTCATACAATTTTATGCACAAAGGTCAGAAGGTCAAAGCTTGTAATGAAAGGCTAGGGTAAAGGGTAGGATAAATTTGGGAATAAGTGAGAGAAAAGCTATGCTTAAAGGAGCCATATCCTAATAAAACCCATGATCAAAATAAATAATGATCATACATCTCCAACAACATAACCAACTCTAACATCAACCAAATATACTCCAATCATAATAAACAATCCCAACTCTTACAATTTCACTCATAAGATATAATAATGAAGAAGTAGTGTGAATAAACAAACTTTATTTTCCAAACTTGAATTATTTCATTGATGCTCAAAATTATTTTTCTTTGATCAACCTCCAAATAGAACATTTGAACATTTTTTTTCTTTCGAAGTTCACTTATTTTTTCACATTTTTTTTTCTCTGAACTTCTCTTTATTTTTTTGATAATATCATGCTTTTTTTTTCAAGAAAATATAACTTTCAAACTCATCAAAAATAAACATGATCAACAACAAAACAACTTCTCAAACCCCACCCAAATTGTGCAAACAATAAGCACACTACAAACTCCCTCACCTCACTCACTAATAGCTCCCCCAAGCCAAGCTTGGGACTAGTAACCAATGGGGCAAAATAGGCTTGTAATGCGGCTAATAAAGAACAAAAGGTCAAGGCAACAACATGGGTAGCAAGAAGGGAACAAATGTATCTACAATATCTGAAGGCCACCTAAAAGAACAAATGCCTTCGTCCTCCACAATGTGCATAATAATGAATCATATAGACATTACTTATAGTTGCAAACCAATACTCAAATTCATTGACATACCAGGAATTATGGAACTATCACACATTCCTTACCAAATCAACTAGTCAAGCACTATATTCACAAGTAGTTGGACAAAATTGACGCATGTTAAAGTTTCAGGGCAATCAAACATCAAATCATGATCAACTAATCCATAATGCCTATCATCAAATACCAAGAATCAAAACAATTTTCTCAAGTAAGGGGCATAGGGAAGCATAATTTATAATTCATTGGAACGTATTTTTGGATTTTTTATTTTTCAATTTTTTTGTATTTTTATATATATAAGAAAGCAATAAAACTAACCTAGAAAGCGAGAAATCTAACCTAAGAAAACACACCAAAAATAAAAGAAAAGAGAAAAAGAAATATACCAAACCAAAATCTCCCCCAATCTAGAATCAGACAATGTCCTCATTGGCTCGGAAACTAGCCCAGCATAGCTAGTCCTCATCATCCTCGTCCATCGAGCCGAAACCCGCACCTCCACTACCACCTGCACCAGAAGAGCTACCACCAAAATAATCAGCGTGAAACCCCCCCCCCCCCCCGCCGGTCCCCCGAAAGGAATGTCCTGCCCGTATCCGAAGAAAGAAGAATAGTCAGTGTAGATACCACGGGCAGTGGGATCCCTATCGTATCCCTGGGGTGGAGGCTGAAACCAGTCAGGGTGAATAGCGTCGTCGGGAATGTTGCCCCGACGAGCATAATCATCGTACATAGGGTAGAGAGCTCTACCCTGGTTCCTCTCTAGGTACCCTAACCTCTGGTCTATGGAGCCTACCATCCTCCTAAGGTCAGTATGTGAATGCTCGATACGTCCTAGGGCCTGACCTATACTCTAAAGATCCCAAACTGGGTCAGAGTCAACATGAGCAATGGAGTGGGACATACGAGGTGGAGAGAAAGCCACCTCGGGCTGAGGCTGGGGTGGTGGAACTGGTGGTGGTGGTGCCTGTCCCCTAGCGTTGGCAACTAAAACATCATAAGTGTAAGAAGGTTTCCCTGGGGATCCATAAATAATATAAAGGGGTAATTTGTTGTTGTTAATTATTAATGCTGGATTGATTTCCTATTGATTGATTTAATGCTCTGTGACTAGATTAGGCCTATCTTTTATGCATGAGTTTGACAACATTGATTCGAGATTCGACAGATGAGAAATAATGTTTAGGTCTAGTTTCAATAGGCAGATTAATTTATAAATGGTTAAGTCGAGATTCGAGAGATGAGATTTAAAACCGGTAAATTAATTATGTGATTGTAATACGTAGCGAAAGCCCTTTACAATCTTGTTAATTGATGCATTGATGATTGACTATTATTGATTATTGGTATTGCATGATAATTTCTTATTGAATTGTTTTAACGCTTTACAATTACGGCTTGTAAAAGTATAGCAATATTAAATTGATGAATCGAGTAGATGTTAATTTGATATTAAAGGCTATTTTCAATGAGAACTTAGATCTAGTAAATTGCGAAAGCCTGTTAGATCTATGGTGATTAATAAATTGCGAGAGCCTGTTAATCGTGTTATTTATGCAATGTTAATGATTGATTACTATGTTTTACCCTGGAGTATTATTTATTGGTGAACCTATGCCCTAGATCCTTTCATATATTATTTTCTCTCTATTCTCAATCTTAGTAGTTTAGTTTCTTGTTCGAATATTAATATTGGTTACTTAGATAATTTAGATTATAATAACTAATTAGGAGTAAAAAGACTTGTTTCCCTGTTGAGATCGACCCTACTTCCCTATCTACTTTAGTTAGAGGAGTTAGGAATTATTTTTTGATTAGGGGATACGACTTTACCCTGTCAAAATTTGGCGCCGTTGCCGGGGAAACGGTTTTATTTTTATTTCTGATTGTTTTTGTAGTCTAGATTATTTCCCCTTTTGTCTCAGAGAGCGTTAGTTCTCTGAGACAAATCTCATATTTGCTTCTAGTTTTTTTTATGCCCAGGTGTTCCAGATCAGGTTACATCCCATTCGATCCTGAGATCGAACGTTCCTTCCATAGACATAAAATTTTCTACAAGCAAATCCTGGCGGATTCTGGTGATAATAACAATAATCACCGCGATCCTCCAACTGATTCTAGCGATTTAGAGGCATCATCAGACGCAGAATCAGAGATGACGACTCCAAAGAAGCTTAGTGATTATTCACAACCAAAGCTTACGGATTTTCCACATCTCACCCCTACTCCGGCTCTTGATGGGGTTCAATTTGAAATTAAACCTCAATTTATAACGATGATAGAGAAGAAGCAATTCAGTGAAGCCAAGGGTGAAGACCCGAATCTTCACATTGCCGACTATTGTCAATATTGCAACACCATCAGGCAAGCTGGGGTCACTCAAGACCAAATCAGGGAGATTCTCTTTCCCTTCTCTTTAACTAGAATAGCTAAATTGTGGTTTAATGGCTTAAATAGAACTACACTTGGTATAACTGACTGGGAAACTCTTGTTTTGAATTTCTATAACAAGTATTACCCTGTAGAGAGAACAGCCGTACTACGGAGTGCAATCCAGAGCTTTGCCCAAGAAGCCGATGAATCTTTATATGAGGCTTGGGAGAGGTTCAAGGATTTACAAAGAGATTCCCCCCACCATAATTTAGCGCAATGGCAGTTAATCCAAGCCTTTTATAATGGCCTTAGAAATTCTTCTCGTATAATTTTAGACTCTGCAGCTAGTGGGAGATTTATGAATCTTGATGTTGATGATGCAGGTCAGGTTATTGAAGACATGGAGATACACAATTCCCAATATGGGAACCTTAGAGGATTTGCTAACAAGGGGAAGCATAGTGTCGACTCTGTATCCTTTTTGCAGGCCCAACTAACCTCTATTTGCCAAAAATTAGATAATCTAAGCACTACTAATGTAGCTAATGTTTCTGCGATTAATAATAATTCTAATAGGGCTTTCTGTGAAAATTGTGGTATTGTAGGTTATTGGGAGCAGGATTGCAGGAGTTCCTTGGAGCAAGTTAATGCCTTCCAAGCTTATAGGCAAAATAACTCATACTCCAACACTTACAATCTTAGGTATCGGAATCATCCATACCTTTCCTACCGAAGCACTAATGTTCTAAATCCACCACCACAAGAACCACAGGCGCCGCAGCAACAACAAAGAAATATTATCATCCCAATGCTAGCTAGAAGAACCAACCACAACAGCCCTCCTCATCTTCTGACCCTTCTTTGGTGGAAATTAGAGCAATGTTGGCAAATATGCAAAAGTACATGGAGAGCAGAGCGAAGGAGTTATGTCTTCGTCGTGTGCAATTACTAGATATATAATTGGATCAAATTATGGAGATAATTAAGTCCGGACATTTGGGTCGTCGTTTTGCCATAGCTAGAGGTACTTACGATCTTTGGACTAGTAAAATAGGCCAAAGACCAATTGGACGGATCCTATAAGGTCACACAAAGGGGCTAGATCGAGCATTAGAGGACGAGGCCCATCATGGGCCTCATCACTCTAGGTGGCCGGCGATGTAGGGGCTTTAAGAGGCTATTGGGCTTCGTGCCCTAGTCTAATTATAATTGGATTATAAATAGACTAGGTGCCTAGGTTTGCAAGTAAGCAGTTTACTGATCTTTTGATCAAACCCGAATTAGCAAACACGAAACCCAACCCCTCTCAAAGTCCTCTCTCTCACGACTCTCTCCTCCTCCCCGGCGCACGGTGGTGTCTCGTGGTGGTGGTGGTTCGTGCGGTGGTCGGTTGTCCGAAAAGGTGGTGATCGCGGTTTTCCTCAATCACTCGACCAATCTAGTATTGGTGGACGGCTCGTTCGAATCTCGTGGACTAAGTAGAGGAGCAACACTTGGGGCTCTATTCTCTCCCTGATTTGCCTGTCGAATAGCTACGTGGAATTCACGCTTCAAAGGTATGATTATGTGTCTTGTGTGTAATGCATGTGATTCTTGGGATTAGGTACTTTATTGAATATGATTCATATTATTTTCGCTGCGTAGTACCTATAAACTCCTACAGTGGTATAAGTTAGCCTCTTGCATGAACGCGCTAGATCATAATAATACGATTATTTGTCCACGTTAATTTTATAATCAATTAAGAGGGAGAAATTAATTTAATTATGGTTCAATTATTATATTTAATGTGATTAAACTTTTGGAATAGATTAAATGCGATTTAATTATGCTCAAATAGCCATGAAGTGGACCGAATAATGCCCTAATATGTTCGAAAATTTCAAACCCTAACCCTAATTTATTCGAAAATTCGAACCTTATTAGCCTTAAAATTATGAATTTTAATGCTTATTTTTGGTTGATTAAGTTTTAAATTTGTTTCATAATTTTAATTGGATTGATTTATGCATAAAAATGTTTTATGTATGATCATAGATTTAATTTTAAAAGTTAGAATTAAATTGGGATTAATTTTATGATGGACCCTAATTTTAAAGTTGAATATGATTTAATTTTAATTTTATGGACTGATTTAATTTAATTAGGATAAATGTTATTTTAATTAAATTAGATACACACAAAAATAAAAATTATTTAGGTCGGCAACCGCGGCTGGGTGGCGCAGCCACGGCGGTTGCCGACAAGGTGGTCAGTCCAGAGGGAGGGAGGGGAGGGTGGTGGTCCAAAGGTGGCTATGGGCAGCAGCGTGCAACCGTTGCACGGCTGCTGCCGCGGCTGCCAGCGTCGGGGTGTTGCTGCCTTGCGCGGCAGTGGCTGCTGCAAGGCAGCCAGCCACCGTGGCTAGCCTTGGCTGGCCACGCACGGTGGCCTGCAGCCCCGGCAGTAGCAGCTGCCACGCTGCTGCCCTTTGCGGCAGTGGCTGCTGTAACGGCAGCCAGCCACCGTGGCTAGCTTCGGCTAGCCGACCACGGTGGGCGGCGTTGGTGGTTGCGGCAATTGAAAAAAAAAAATTCTGTTTTTGAAAATTATTTCTGGATAATTACGAATTATTTTGGGATAAAATCAATTTTATTTTGGATAAGTTAAAATATTTTCAAAATATGATCTTTTATTTTAAAAGATAAAATTGGTTTTATTTGGATAAGATCTTTTATTCTAGGATAAAATCAAATATTCAAAAGTTGTTATATTTGATATTAGGATTTTTTTGAAAATAACACCACATATTTTAAAAAAAATGGACTATAACACCATCTTTTTTAAAATTTTTATTATAACACCACATAAAAATCAAAAAATTGAATTTCACCACCATTTAACCGTATCTTTGGATGGAATCCGTTAGTGTGACCCACTAAGCATACGTGTCATTCATTGATTGGTTTTTTTTTTTTTTTTTTTCAAAAAAAAAACCAATCCCTAACCTAGCTTTGATCCACCACCGGCAACCATGAACTGCCAAAAAAAAAAAACCAATCCCTAACCTAGCTTTGATCCACCACCGGCAACCATGAACTGCCGCAGGCAACCCCGAAACCCTAACCCAGCCCCACCGTCGGCACCTCAAGCCACCGAAAAACCCACCGGAGCCAACTTCAAAACACCCCAGCCACCGAAAACCCACCTAACCCATCCCCTAACCCATCCTTGAAACACCTCATCCACCGAAAAACACCCCAGCCACCGCTAGCAAGGAGTGGGGTCGCAAACTAGGGTGGGATCAGGGCGGGGGTCGTTGCGTAGGTGGAGATCTGTGGGTTGTCGAAGCAGGCGGAGTTCGGTGGGTGCGATTTGGTTGTGTTTTGAGTGACGAAGGTGGTTGCGCGGGCTAGTTTGGTGTTGTTGGAGATGTGAGGCTAGGTGGGGCTGGGGTAGTTTTCGGGGAGTGGAAATGATGGAGTCGCCGGTTCTGGCTGGTTCCGACAGGAGACAAGGTGGTTCCGGCGGGAAGTCAGGGGATATCGGCGTTTTGGCTGGTGGTTCCGGTGGTGGGGCTGGATTGGGTTAGAATTTAGGGTTTTTTTTTAAATTATTTTTTTAAAAACAAATCGTTGAGTGATACGTGTCCACAGTGGACCCTACTAACGGATTCCATCTAAGAATCCGTTAGTTGGTGGTGAAACCAAATTTTTTGATTTTTTTGTGGTGTTATAATCAAAATTTGAAAAATGTGGTGTTATAGTCCATTTTTTTTAAAATATGTGGTGTTATTTTCAAAAAAATCCTTGATATTATCCATATTTAAGTCGTTAAATTGGTAATTATCCTAAATTAAAGTGGTTAATTTTGGATAAGATTGATTAGGATATTATGAGCATATTCCAAAAGGATAATAATTGATTTAAATAATGTGATTATCCCATAATTAGATTAGGATGTAATTGATTTTAAAATTATTTGATTGGCTAGTAATTAGGATAGAATCTTCTAAATTAGTTAGGATAATCATGGAAGATTAAACATGATTTATCTTTCTAGATTAAAATATGATTTGATTCTATCTCATGACTAAATTAAATCTATGATATTTTATGAACCGTCATGAATAATATATGATATTATCTAATTATGATTAAAATATAAGATATTTTAGGAAATGCGTTGACTTTATTATGAACATTCGATGTTGTAGTTTAGACAAGCATGTTGAGTGATTTATTATATGGCACTTTTATAATATATGATATTATGTTGCTATATATAGACTAGTATGGCCCATAGATTCTTAAATACGATCTGCGCATCGTGATGTATTTTTGTAATCTAAATACGGTCTACGTACCGTTAAGTATTTTTATAACTTTTATTTAATGTAAATAGAACAGTTATTTAAATGGTGTTAGCCCAAAAGAAGCCCATGAAGTGAAAGCTCAAAGGAGCAAGGTGGATGAAGATCCATGATGATTCAAGTGGGAGCATTTTTCATTTCTAGTTTTCTTAGGACTAAGGGGCCATACTACGTCATGTTTATTTTATTTCATTAGTTGATTATGCATGTTTAGGTTTATTTATGTTGCTTGATGATGCGCTAGAGTTCACTAAATAATCACAACATAATAAATCTAGATCCTAGTAATATTGAAGCAGCTTTTCCAATTAAAAACCCGACGAAACCTTCGATCGTTTATGATGGGTCCGCCCTCAGCAGAGCATCATAATATATCTTGGGGAAGTGGGGTAGGACCTCCTTCTACACTTTTAATTGGTTATATTCAACAAGGTTACCTAAAGCGTTTAGAACCTTGAAGCTAAGGGTAATAATTAAACATGCGACGGTTAATTATTCAACCAAGAGTTACAAGAGTTGTAATCAGTAAAGAGTTTACTCACCTTGAAAATGTAATGGTTGATGGCAGGGCCTCACTCTGGTCAATTATTGCACAAATAAAGGATCTTGGAATCACTTAAAATTCAATTGGGATCATTTAATTATTGAATAAAGTGTTTTAAAGTTACCAAATGAATGCGTTTTATGGTACTTTAATTTTATTGAACATAATTATTAAACTTTGCCTTATTTTAACTTAGATGGGTAGCCGTAATAACAATGAAAACAACGTTTACAATTTGCGACCATTCCTTGAGAAGGATAGGTTGACAGGGGAAAACTTTTCCGACTGGGAAAGAATGCTAAGGCTTGTTCTAAAATCTGAAGGTAAGGAGGATGTCATTGATACCCCATTGCCAGGACCTCTGCCAGAAAATTCAACTGCGGCAGAGATCAAGAAACACAAGGAAGCTCATGATAGAGCTATGCCTATCACTTGCCTAATGATTGCTACCAAGGAACCTAGTCTTCAAAAGCGTTTTGAGGACCAGGATGCCTACTCAATCATAGAAGAACTCAAAGCTTTGTTTAAGAAACAAGCTAGAGTTGAAAGGTATGAGCTTCATCGTGAGATCCTGGATTGTAGAATGGAGAAGGGTGCCACAGTTCATGATCATGTTTTCAAAATGATCGGCCTAATTCAAAGTATGGAGAAACTGGGGTACCCATATAGTGCTGATTTGGCAACATACATCATTCTCCACTCACTTCCAGAAAGTTTCAACCAGTTTATCATGAACTTTAACATGACTGCCAATGCAAAGACTATGAATCAATTGCATGCAATGCTGGTTAGTGCTGAGAAACAAATCCCTAAGGAACCTAAGAAGGAAGTTCTTATGATTCAAAAGGGAAAGGGGTTCAAGAAGAAGGGGCAAAAGGCTAGTGCCAAGAGCAAGGGCAAGCAAGTTGCCAAGGCTCCTGAAAAGCCTAAGGCGAATCCAAAACCCAAGGCTGCAAGTGAGAGTGAATGCTTTTACTGCAAGAAGAAGGGGCATTGGAAACGCAATTGCCAGAAATACCTTGATTTCCTCAAGAAGAAAAATGAAGCATCAACCTCAGGTATTATGTTATAAACATTTTAACTTTCACTAAGGTATGTGATACCAAGTTGCAGTGCTTAACATTGTGATGTTGCGCAGGAACTGCAAACAAGTGAAGCTAGCATGAAGATGGAGCTTGAAGGTGCACTAGGAGTATTTAAGTGGCCAGAGATAGCTTCATAGTTTTATTTTCTGATTAGTTTATCATGACATTTAGAACAATTTCCAGTTTTTGATGAGACAATATTTCAGTTTCTTGTTTTGAATACTGATTTGGTTTTACTTGGCTTGGATAAATGTTGATCCATGACCAAGGTAATAAATTGTTTTCATTTTTGCTAGATATGAGTTAATTTTGTTTATGACATTGATATAAGTAGATCACAAAAGTAAATTTAGATGATTCAAAGTAAATTTACTTATAACAAAGTAAAATTAGGTCACATAAACCATTTGCACATCCAAAGTTATGGATGGACTCTTACTCTTATATGATTATGAATCACTTGAGAATTAGAAGTCATGCTTGATAAGGTAACATAATGACCAAGTTACCTTTTAGTTGAAAGGGTAAAAGAGCTAAAATGACCTTTTGGAACACAAACATATGATGTGAGTGTACCATAAATTCAAAATTGGCAAGAGATTTAACTATTTCATTGCTCTTATTAACGATTTAAGTAAATATGTCGATAATTACTTAATGAAATAAAAGCTGGAATCATTGAAATGTTCAAAATTCCAAAATGAAATGTAAAATCAAGTTTGAGATAAACAATTTAGCACCACAATATGATTGTTGTGATAAATATTTAACTCAAAAACAAATGATCATCTAAAGGAATTGTTGAATTTGTTCACAATCCAGGAACATTACAATTAAAATGTATGTATAAAGCAGGAATCAAACTTTGCTTACCATGGTTCGATCCAAGATTTAATGATTTACAAATATTGTTTTGAGGATATGCATTAGAACAACAACAATTGCGAATATACTAAACAGAAACTTAACTAAAGTAGTAGAAAAGATGTCATAAGAGTTATAGACTGGAAATGTTCCAAAGTTATCTTTTCTAAACAGGATTAAGGGAGCATAAAATCTATGTAAAATGTTTACAAAGATGACATAATAAACCCTAAATCAGAGGTATTATTCCTACAATCGCGTAGAACCAAAAAGTTTGTTGCTCGCGATAGTGTCTTTATAGAAAGAAATGTCTTCCTACAAAGCCAAGTGGGAGTAAAGTTAGATCTCGATGAGATTCGAGACGAGCAACAAAAGGATGTGGATAACACTACATTAGAGACGAAGGCTCATGAAATAAGCTAATTTGATAAAACATGTGTCGAAGCAAGCTAATTTAACTAGCGAGACTTCTATCGTCCTACTAGAATGAAAGACTTCAAAGAGTTGAAGAGAATAATTCTATTGTCGCTCATACCTATCGTAGGTTACTTAGGATTGAAACAAACAGTTTGTTGGAATTCTATTATAAGGTGGAATCTAAAAATTTTCCTATTGGAATGGTTAGAATCCACACCTACAAGCAAGCTTTAGACAATTGTCAACTCAGGAAGTGGCTTAAAGCCAAGAAATCCAGAATGGACTCCATATCTGTAAAGATGTGCTAGTCCATGATAGTCTTACAAATAAGGTCAAACCTATTAGTCATGTAAGCCTATTCAGATTATTTCTAGTTATGGAAATCAAAATCACCTTCATGAAATGTTCTTGATGGATGGCAATGTATATGATACAACCTAAGATTTTTGAAATCCAGAAATTCCAAGAAAGTTTTGCAAACTTCAGAAATTCATTTATGGATTGAAGTAAGCATTAGGGACTTGGAATATTCATTAGGAAATCAAACAGTTTGATTACCTTGGAAGAATGAAAAGGAATCTTGTAGAGACAATAAGTTTAGTGGGAGCAATTGGTCTTCTTAGTCTAGTAAGTAGTTGACATACATTTCGTATGAAATGATATATCAATGCTTGAATGAGTCAAGCAATGGTTAGAAAGATTTTTTCTATATGGGAGACTTAGGAGGTGTTGAGTACATATTGGGAATCAAAATCCACAAAGTGAATCTTGAAGTATGACTGGACCTAATCAAGAGACTTATGTTGATAAGGTTCTTAACAAGTTCAAGATGCAAGACTCTAAGAAAGGATCTCTTCCCATGTCTCATGGTTTTACACTCAGTAAAACTCAGTGCTTTAAAAGCTAGTAGAGTTGAGTTGTAAAGGTGGTGTACCTTATGCTTTTGCAAAAGGGTCCATTACATGTGCCATGAAATGCTCAAAGCAAGTTGTTACATATGACTTGTGCATGTGTAGCTGTGGGGAATAGTTTCAAGCCTTTAAAATCCCACTAGCTTGAACCCCACTGTGATCATACACTAAAGTACGGTGGCGTCCAAAAGGGAAGAAGATAGAGCAAAAGAGTCGCCAACAAGTTTTTAAGGAACTTGTAAACCGTTCACAAGGTGAAGGTTACACCCCTTAACGATCCAAGAGATCGTCAACTCCATAAGGTCATGAACCAAATAAGGGTTCGGGCATGATGGTACAAATCCAACCTAAAAGAGATTGAACCTGCCCTAATAATAGGCCTCTACTTTATTCTGCTCGTATTCATGTGCGCTTTCTGACTAACATACAATCAATAGGATTACCCTAAACCTGTTTAATCTATGTTGGTTGAATTTAATGCACAAATAAACTATTATTGGCGATCACTTGAATTACAATCACAATTAACCCTAAACAATATTATTAATATCTTATTAAGCGTGGTTGCAAATACCAATTCCCTTTAACATGCAATAAAAGGTGATCAAGCAATAACAATAAATAAGCATCAAGCAACATAATAAATAATCAACATCATTAATAATAATAATCATCATTAAAATAATTACAATCACCATGATAACCATAAATTATAATCATAATCACGTTAAAGCATAATAAACATAGCAAGATCCTAGGCATGATACTAACAAGATTAATAACAAACCCTAGCATGTCACTAAGCAATAAAAATCAAAGCTTTAGCCCTAACATGATACTAACATGAATTAATATTAGAAAGAACGTAGGAAGCATCATAACAATCATATTTAATATTAAAAATACCCTAGACATGATGCTAGGAATATCATAATAACGATATAAACATGATTTCTACATCATAAATCAATTAAACCATTAAAGTACTTACTTGGATGCCTCGTATCTCTTTCTAATAACAAAATACACACGTTAGTAACTTCAAGGAAAATAATAAACAAAACAATTAAACTAAATAATTGAAATAGAGATTTGGGACCAAACCCTCAGAAATTAAAACCTTTCACGTCTAGGGCGAAGGCAACTTCGAATATGGCTAGGTGTATCAAGATCTAATGAATGCGGAATTTTGTATTCGAGAAAACAAAGTTTTAGAAAAGAAAGAATGAATGATTTTAAGAAGAGAATTGAAGATTCTTGGTGAATGAATATTGATAATCCGTCCATGAAAACGGAGTTTTTGATACGACATTTATAGAGAAAAACATCCAAAAAAGATAATTTATCAAAACAGAGTCTGAAGAACGAAAAACCAACTTGGCGCCAGCCCTGGCTCATTGGCGCCAGGACCAGTGGCTAACGCCAGGCGCCAATGGCTGACGTCTGGCGCCAAGGCCTGGGGTTGGACGCCAAACCGGATTTTAACGCGTTTTCGAAAATCTGATAATTTTATTGTACTGGAAGATAAAATAATATAATTTCAGTCGAAAATGCTATTTGATCTAATTAAAACTCTGAAGAATCCTAATTGAATTAAGAATGATGAGACCTTCTAGAATGTTCTAGAAGACCAAAACCATTCCTAATTACATTAGGAATGATAAATCATATTAGACCCTCCCCTAGATCATTGGGCCGTACTTAAAGCTCAAACCGGGCCTAGTCTAGTAAATTGGCCATAAATTCCTCAATATTCATCGGAATTGGGCTTATAATATATCGTTGGAAAGGTCTTTGCAAGCCCCATCCAACTACACCACTATTGGACCCATATAGTGGACCAATCAAACTGGATTGGCTGTTTTCTTAAAATAAAGTTTTCAAAAACAGAGAGAAGAGAAAAGAAAAGAAAAGAAATAAAACTTTCCGCAACACTAGACCTTTCCACACTTTCGTTTCATTCGATTATGATTCGACGTGAAAGGCACTCATCACTGGGTTTGGTTTTGGGGAGACACAAATGGGTGTCTACAGAAGCCCCCACTTTGACTGAGTTTGGAGAAACGCAAGTTTCGAAAACGAAAGTCAAAGTATCGATAGGGACGGAGAATGATTCAGAACGTTCTGCGATCCTAAATCACTCTTGTAACGCCGATACCTGCAAAACTAGCGTTAGTTAAACAGATAGAAGAGTTAAGAAACGCGTATCTTGAACCGTCGAGCACACGTCTCTGAAAGTAACCGATTGTTGTTGTTGTTGTTGTTTTGATGACCTCCTGCAAGCTAGAGAATGCCATCCCGCTTGAAAACCGCTACGCCTTGTAACTGCTTCCAAAATAGAAGATTGCTTCGCCTGAAACTACCTTCTCCGCTGTGATAATATTCCACGTCCAAGGGAATATCATCGAAAATTATTTCTCTTGAAATAATTCTCATCCGCATTATGATCATCTTCCACGCCTCAGGAACTATGATCGAAGACAATTTCGCCCGAAATTACCTTCAGTTTTTTATGACAACTTTCCGCAAGCTAGGGAATGATGTCGAAGACATCTTCTCTTGAAGTTATCCTCATTTGATGCGATAATCTCCCAAAGGAAAATACCAAAGATCCACGCCCGTCGATCTCTAAAAGTTCGCCTGAACTTGCCTTTTGCTATGCCTGTACGTCGGCGCTCTTTGCTCTGAACCTGTATGTCGGTGCTTTTTGCTAACGAACCTGTATGTCGGTGCCTTTGCTGTGATGACAATCCTCTTTTCTTTGGGAATAGTTGCCAACACAACTCTTGTATGATGTATGACAATCCGATTTAGGGAAAGTTGTCAATGCTTCGTAACAATCTTTCATAAGAACTTTGCTACAATCGACAATCCACATCTTGGAACATAACTCTTGAAAGCAATCCACCTTGGAAATTTGCCAACGCTATGCAACAATCCTTTTGGGAAAATATTGCCACTATTGACGATCCGCGTCTTAAAACATTTGCAAAAAAGAGTCGACCGACAATCCACTTTGGGAAAATTTGCCGAAATTTATGATGAGTAGAGACCTACGACAATCCTTTGGGAAATTTTGCTATAGGGAACTGGGTGTATGACAATCCAATCTCGGAAAACTTGCCAGCGATCTATGAATGTATGACAATCCGAATTTGGAAAAACTTGCCAAACAAAGAAGGAGCACGACAATCCACGCTTGGAAACTTTGCCAGAGATGACAATCCAATCTTGGAAAAATTGTCGTTTGAAGAAGATGCACGACAATCCATTTTTGGAAATATTGTCAGTTGGGGATGACAATCCAATTTTTTGAAAACTTTGTCGTTTAACAAGAATGCGCGACATTCCATATTTGGAAATATTGTCGTTTAAGTGCTTGCTTTTGAACTGATTGTAATGAGCCAGTGTTTTAGGCGCTTAAGCTAAGTGAGACGATTTTTTTTTCAGGTCAATCACTTATTGCAATTGTAATCAAACCGACTACTAATCATGTCAAATTGCTTATAGGGGCTAACTGGCGTACCAAGGAACCCGAAATTGATGTATGAGGTCGAAATCACCTTTTTGAGAGGCTTCGAGCTCTGTCGTTGCTGAAATATCTCTGGTGCCAAGCATTGGAGTAGGGTCTTCCCTGTTCTGCTGCATCTGTATTTATTTTTGACTATAGAACTTTGCCAATCTTTTTTAATTATCTTAGGGTTGACCTAAGGCTTAACGTTGCTTGACTCATCGACTTGACACGACTCAAGGCATAAACTTGACTCAATATGTTGACTGACTCGAGGTGAAATGACATGTGTTAGACTCAAATCAAAGTTATATGACACGACATGACTCAATGTGTACATGACTCGTGTGTGCATTGTAATGTGATCGTGCGACTCGAAAATGCAAAAAAGCAAAAATTTTCCGTCATTTTTGTGGAGGGTACCGACTTTCTCCCGAAAAAGAAAGACGCAAAAAAGAAAATCAAAAGTTTGAAGATGCATGTTGAATGAGCTTAGTAAAATGTTGTTTGATATTATCTCTCAAGGTTCAAGGATTAATTCATCCTAGGCTATCTCAATGGTTGACTCCATGATGAAAGTATTTGGGTAACTTAGGCACGGAGGCTAAGCACTTCATACTTCTATGTAATGACAATTATGAGTGATGAGTGATGTGACAAGGCATGCTTCATCGTTATGTTAAGATTTCATGACAAAGGGTTCCTAAGGGAAATATATTTGGTCATGTATCTGTGCAGTGTGTGATAGTGACACTAAGGCTAGGCCGCAAGAGCTAAGTGTGTGGAAAAATATATTGAAAAGAGTCAAATGGTGGTGACTCTTAGGCTAGGTAAGCTAATAATATAGGGATCAAGCCCCCAAGTCTAGCTCTAAATGAAAAGGGATGAACATAGGGAATTCCTTGATATGATCATGGTGTAAGTGTGTGAATGTGAATATGAATGCATGTTTATTACGGCCGCACCTCGATGTGAGGTTGCCTACGTATCCGTTAGGAATCAGGCCGAACGTAGCTCTAGCCGAACCTCGCACAAGTGTGTATACCTCAAAAAAAGGTCTTTTTAAGGGTTGTAACGTGGTTAGGCTAAAGGTTATAGAAAAAAGGGATAAAGGCTCAAGACCCTAGAAAAGCCCCCAAGGTGTACAACCTTGCTTTTGAATATTTGTATTTTCATGCTTGAGGTTTTCTACTCTTTTTTTAGCTCTTTCTTTTCTTTTGCTTTAGCATTTATTTTATTTTAATAAGTGTGGGCAATCTCGATCATGCGGTCTATCACTCACTTGACATTCATGTTTCTCAGGCACGGTACCGAGCACTCGATAAGAGACGCAATCTGAGACGTGTTCTTATCGAAGATACTTTCATATCAAAGACATTGGAACACTTACCCTTTTGTACACTTTTATTTATTTTTTATCATTGCTTATTTTTAATTTTTTTTGGATTCACTCAAGCTTAGAATTGCATAAGTTACACACCATCCCATCCCAAGGTTAGGTAAATGTAGGTTGAAAAAAAGAAAGGTCTATCGTTAGACGAGGCTCAAAGTGGTTTATGAAGAAAGGATTTGTAAATTAGAAAGGCGAAAGGAGATATGATGTGGCTACAAGGGGTGCCTCAAATCATTGGTATACCTTGTGCTTAATTCGACATTTTTTTTTTATTAAATGCAATGTAATGAAATGATCATATGCAAGGAAATAAATGCTCATTTTATTAAAAGAAAAAATATAATGATCCTACAAAATAAATCTAGAGGAAGAGAAAGGTGTCTATGCTAGACTTATTGGGGAAAGTAAAAAATGAAAAAGAAATAGAAAAAGAGGTCATGAAATCTTTTCGTTGAAGCTCGCCTCTTGTCTTGTGTCATTTGCTTCATCATCACCCAGTCTTCTCGCTAACTAGAGGCAATGGGACCTTGTTTGCTTCTATGAGGTCTTGAATGAGATTTTGAAACCTGTAGCATTCATCGGTGGTATGACCGTTTCCTCGATGGTACTTGCAATAGGAATTTGGATTCCATCTCGAAGATCGATTTTTTGGTGTTGGATCCTCGGTAGGGCCAATAGGTTTGATTAATCCTTGATCATAGAGACGATCGAAAGCAGCATCGTAGGTCATTCCAATGGGTGTGAACTCTCGCCTGGGTTTCCTTTTAGATCCTTGATTGTCCATGGCTAAGACATCATTATGGTCAAAGGTACTAACATTATTACTAGAGTGGGCGTTTTCAGAAGAAGAAGGATTGTCGTTCTTCTTTCCTTTCCAGCCACCGTTGTTGCTATTGTTAGTAGCTTTTTGCTTTGCGAGGTCATCTTCGATCTCGATACCTATGTCATAGACGGCCTTGAAAGTATTCAAGTTGTGTTGATATTTTAAGTGCTTTGAATACTTTTCTTGGAGATTCTTGATAAACATCCTCACGGATTCTTTTTCAGTGGGGACCTCAATCATCTTGGCGGAAGTTTCCCTCCACTTATTAAAGAAAGAAGTAAAGCCTTCATTCTTTTTTTGTCTTAGCATCTCAAGTTGTCTATGGTCGGTTTCAACTTGGGTATTGCACTTGTACCTACCGATGAAAGCGTTCACCATCAATTCCCAGGTAGAGGTTTTCTCCTTGTCAAGGGAGAAGAACCATTGTTGGCAAACGGTCTCAAGAGATAGTGGGAACAGAGAGGGGAAAACCTTCTTATCGATACCCTTAATGCTCATTATAGTTTCAAAAGCTCTTAGATGGAAGTAAGGGTTATCTGTTGCCTTGAATTTAGGGATGTCAGTGGCGTTGAACTTATGCGGAAGAAGTTCCTTGTCCAGCGAGACCCCTTGTGAACTCATGCCCTGGAAATTTGTAGTCACTAGATAGCTTGCTCAAGCTTTCTTGCATGAGGTCCATCCGTTGTTGCTTCACGGGATCATCAACTTTGAGGGTGAGTAGTTTCAGTGTTTCAGTCATGGTAACCAATTGGTTCCTAAGCTCATTGACTTCTTCTTGAGTTGCCATTTATCTTCTTAGCCTTCCTCTTTTGACGAATCGGTTTATCAAAAAGCGAGACTTGAATAAAGAAGTTGTCCTTGATTAATCGCCCTTCTCTCCTCGACCAAGTACTGTGGAAAAGGAATTTGGGGATACTTATTGTTAATTATTTAACTCAAACTTTATTCAACATGCAATGGATGGAGGAGGTGAAGAAAAATGGAAGAATGTGAAGAAATATTTAGATGGAGGGATATGAAGAATTAGGAATAGAATGTACCCCCCAACTCAAATGACGGAAAAGACTGACTCATGCGTGAACCTAAGACATGGCCATGGTGATGTATACTCAAAGTGTGTGCTAAGACTAGTTAGTGTAGATGGTACTTTAAGACTCGTGTCATGACCATGTGGCTAGACTATGTGACTAGACTCAAGCAAAGACTAAGTTAAGACTTCACGTATATGCATTAAACTGGACAGACTGTGGTATTTTAGTCATAACTTTTTATCTGTGACTCTGATTGGGATGAAACCAACGCCGAATTAAAGATAAAACCCGGGCTACAGATATGACCAAAACAAGTTGACGTTTGTGCAGTATACGGGAATAAAAATCCGGGTTGACTTAAAGGAACTATGACTCGATTTTATGTTTATTTATTAGCTCAAATTAATTAATTAAACAAAGTTCTTTAGTCATTAATCAGTTTATTTAGTCTTAACACAAGTCAAACAAACGGTTAGGAAAATTCACATAGAGTATGCACAACAAATAATGCACAATTAGTCAAGTAGGCACAATATGATGCAATGAGTTTGCAACCTAACCATGGCTCTAGTTCTCTAAAGTTCGGGATATGGTTTAGTCAAATAGGGTCCATGGTTAATTGTTCAGATGCACCGCGTAGAAGCCTAACCGTGAAGGGTTAACGCGTGTGGATAGAACACCGCAAGTTTTTAGAAAAAACTCACTTCCATGGTTTGGTGAATTCAACCTCTTAGATGTACCCTTTGTTGCCAGGAGCGTTCAATCGGGTAGATAGAGCATGAATTCCCAGAGGGTTATGTCCATATGTAGAACACATATGGGTTTCAGAAAAGTGAGAAAAAATTCAATCAGGAAGTAGGATCGAGCAAACAATACGAAAAACCGGTCGAAATTAGAACGCATATTTCTGGCTCGGTATTGGGGGAAATTGGCGCCAGCAAACAGAGACTGGCGCCAACTTTTAACTGTAGCGCCTGGCGCCAATACTGGCGTCTGGCGCTACGGCTAAAAGTTTGGCGCCAAGCTCTGGCCCCTGACGCTACTTCCCACATGCCTCAGCAGCTTTCTGTGCTCAATAAAATCATCCTGTTTCGCGCGGTGTTATTTCAATCCTAGTTGTGAAAGACATTTCTTAAATTTCCTACGTGTAAAATCCTTATGTTTTTGACTCATTACGGATGGTCTTTCCAATGAGAACCTTCTTATGCATATGCCACAATGTTAATCAAAATTACGCACATGAAATACTTAGAACTTTTCGAGTCTCATCCACTCATTCTAAATCATTGCCGAAACAAATTCAGGAATTAAAATAGAAATCCTCCCCAGCGGAGTCGCCAAAAACTGTGGGGAATAGTTTCAAGCCTTTAAAATCCCACTAGCTTGAACCCCACTGTGATCATACACTAAAGTAAGGTGGCGTCCAAAAGGGAAGAAGATAGAGCAAAAGAGTTGCCAACAAGTTTTTAAGGAACTTGTAAACCATTCACGAGGTGAAGGTTACACCCCTTAACGATCCAAGAGATCGTCAACTCCATAAGGTCATGAACCAAATAAGGGTTCGGGGATGATGGTACAAATCCAACCTAAAAGAGATTGAACCTGCCCTAATAATAGGCCTCTACTTTATTCTGCTCGTATTCATGTGCGCTTTCTGACTAACATACAATCAATAGGATTACCCTAAACCTGTTTAATCTATGTTGGTTTAATTTAATGCACAAATAAACTATTATTGGCGATCACTTGAATTACAATCACAATTAACCCTAAACAAGATTATTAATATCTTATTAAGCGTGGTTGCAAATACCAATTCCCTTTAACATGCAATAAAAGGTGATCAAGCAATAACAATAAATAAGCATCAAGCAACATAATAAATAATCAACATCATTAATAATAATAATCATCATTAAAATAATCACAATCACCATGATAACCATAAATTATAATCATAATCACGTTAAAGCATAATAAACATAGCAAGATCCTAGGCATGATACTAACAAGATTAATAACAAACCCTAGCATGTCACTAAACAATAAAAATCAAAGCTTTAGCCCTAACATGATACTAACATGAATTAATATTAGAAAGAACGTAGGAAGCATCATAACAATCATATTTAATATTAAAAATACCCTAGACATGATACTAGGAATATCATAATAACGATATAAACATGATTTCTACATCATAAATCAATTAAACCATTAAAGTACTTACTTGGATGCCTCGTATCTCTTTCTAATAACAAAATACACACGTTAGTAACTTCAAGGAAAATAATAAACAAAACAATTAAACTAAATAATTGAAATAGAGATTTGGGACCAAACCCTCAGAAATTAAAACCTTTCACGTCAAGGGCGAAGGCAACTTCGAATATGGCTAGGTGTATCAAGATCTAATGAATGCGGAATTTTGTATTCGAGAAAACAAAGTTTTAGAAAAGAAAGAATGAATGATTTTAAGAAGAGAATTGAAGATTCTTGGTGAATGAATATTGATAATCCGTCCATGAAAACGGAGTTTTTGATACGACATTTATAGAGAAAAACATCCAAAAAAGATAATTTATCAAAACAGAGTCTGAAGAACGAAAAACCAACTTGGCGCCAGCCCTGGCTCATTGGCGCCAGGACCAGTGGCTAGCGCCAGGCGCCAATGGCTGGCGTCTGGCGCCAATCCTGATTCCAGGCGCCAAGGCCTGGGGTTGGACGCCAAACCGGATTTTAACGCGTTTTTGAAAATCTGATAATTTTATTGTACTGGAAGATAAAATAATATAATTTCAGTCGAAAATGCTATTTGATCTAATTAAAACTTTGAAGAATCCTAATTGAATTCTGAATGATGAGACCTTCTAGAATGTTCTAGAAGACCAAAACCATTCCTAATTACATTAGGAATGATAAATCATATTAGACCCTCCCCTAGATCATTGGGCCGTACTTAAAGCTCAAACCGGGCCCAGTCTAGTAAATTGGCCATAAATTCCTCAATATTCATCGGAATTGGGCTTATAATATATCGTTGGAAAGTTCTTTGCAAGCCCCATCCAACTACACCACTATTGGACCCATATCATGGACCAACCAAACTGGATTGGCTGTTTTCTTAAAATAAAGTTTTCAAAAACAGAGAGAAGAGAAAAGAAAAGAAAAGAAATAAAACTTTCCGCAACACTAGACCTTTCCTCACTTTCGTTTCATTCGATTATGATTCGACGTGAAAGGCACTCATCACTGGGTTTGGTTTTGGGGAGACACAAATGGGTGTCTACAGTAGCAAGTTTCAAGCAAATACAGAATAAGCATACGGAAAGTTACCAAGAACAAATCCTTGAGTACTTGAGAAGCACTAAAGGAACTTTTCTAGTTTATGGTGTTAAAAGTAAAAGGTTTTGCGGATGCAAGTTTTTCCAAACAGGCAAGATGATTCTAGAAGTTGATCTAGATGCATATTTTGTCAGTATGGAGAAGTACAGTGAACTTGAAAAGTTCAAAGCAGAGCACTATTGCATGCTCAATGTCAGAATATGTGTATAAAGCTATAGTCGGATAGTTTTAGAGGAAGTTTGGATTAAAATGTCATGTGACTAAAGGGTCACCTTTGCCCAAGAACAAAGGAGCCAGGGTCACATCACAAATCCAAACAAATGGATATGAGATATCGCCTCAGTTATGAGATCATTGACCAGCGGGAGGTCACGTTCTGCAAAGTTTTATTATGAGTGAGAAATCACTAAACCCCTTCCATAGACTAAGGTATGAAAGTCATATTAAAGTCTTGGATTGAAGTAAATTATGTAAATTAAGTTGTTTATGTTTGAGAAAACATATTACATGAGAAATACATCAATTTGCAGAATTATGTTTAAAACAGAAATTATTATTTCTCTTATTTAATTATGGTTTTGGAAATTAAATAAAATGTCCAAAATAATTATGAATTGATGGGCTCACTAGGTTGATGACCTTTTGAATGAAACCCCACAGGTGAACAAAATTCATATATTATTTAAGTTCCTAGTTCGAGATCATTAAAATGGACATAAATGTTTTCAATGAATGGACTAGTATGTAAGATTGATTGGATAGCGCAGTTTCATGGGCTATAGGGGCATAGTGATGCTCGGTCAATCACTTGGATATGCATGAATGATGCATGATCGAACTATTGACCTACTTTGAATTTCAAGTATAGAGCTTCCGTATATATTAGTTGATTCCTTTGACATGAGTGGAACATTGATTTCATTCAATGGATGTTATGGTTGTGGTACACTCAAACGTCTGCCCGTAACTGGAGATTATAAAGGGTGTTTCCCGGTCATTTCAGAAGTTGAGTGGGTGGCTTGTTGTCACAAGATTGGATAGAGTCTACCTATTAAATTAGGAAATGTGTCATGGCTGCTTGAAGAGGAAGAATTCAGAAAATACGTGGCCGCGTTCAAATGCATTACTTAGTAATCATTTGGTTTTGTAATTCTAACTCAGATTTCAAGAAACGATTTGTAGATTAATATGATCTCGACATGTGATGCAATCATATTATCAAATCGACATATACATTGACTTAAGGAATTTGAATATTGCACCCTTGTCTCAGACAAGTGGGAGATTGAAGGAGTTATGTCTTCGTCGTGTGCAATTACTAGATATATAATTGGATCAAATTATGGAGATAATTAAGTCCGGACATTTGGGTCGTCGTTTTGCCATAGCTAGAGGTACTTACGATCTTTGGACTAGTAAAATAAGCCAAAGCCCAATTGGACGGATCCTATAAGGTCACACAAAGGGGCTAGATCGAGCATTAGAGGACGAGGCCCATCATGGGCCTCATCACTCTAGCTGGCCGGCCATGTAGGGGCTTTAAGAGGCTATTGGTCTTCGTGCCCTAGTCTAATTATAATTGGATTATAAATAGACTAGGTGCCTAGGTTTGCAAGTAAGCAGTTTACTGATCTTTTGATCAAACCCAAATTAGCAAACACGAAACCCAACCCCTCTCAAAGTCCTCTCTCTCACGGCTCTCTCCTCCTCCCCGGCGCACGGTGGTGTCTCGTGGTGGTGGTGGTTCGTGTGGTGGTCGGTTGTCCGAAAAGGTGGTGATCGCGGTTTTCCTCAATCACTCGACCAATCTAGTATTGGTGGACGGCTCGTTCGAATCTCGTGGACTAAGTAGAGGAGCAACACTTGGGGCTCTATTCTCTCCTTGATTTGCCTGTCGAATAGCTACGTGGAATTCACGCTTCAAAGGTATGATTATGTGTCTTGTGTGTTATGCATGTGATTCTTGGGATTAGGTACTTTATTGAATATGATTCATATTATTTCCGCTGCGTAGTACCTATAAACTCCTACACAGAGATGCGACAATTGATCGAATTCTAGCGCCTAATAAAATTGTAGATAATCAAATTGCACAACTCTCCGCTACTCTACAAGCCCGCCAACAGGGAGCTCTGCCGGCACAGCCGACTAGGCCTACGGATCAAGCATTTGCAATTACTCTAAGGAGTGGTTCAAACTATGAAGGGCCCTCTAAGCCCAGAGTTGATGAACCTGTTTTATCAAATAATGCTAATCTTGATTTGAAGGTAACAATTCCCTTTACTGAATTGATCACACAAATCCCCTCGTATGCAAAATTTATGAAAGAAATATTGACGAGAAAAAGGTCTATTAGTGAGGTAGAGACAGTAGCTTTCACTGCAGAGTGTAGTGTCGTACTTCAAAATAAGTCTCCACCTAAATTAAAAGATCCGGGTAGTTTTTCTATCCCTTGTCATATTGGCAATCTCTTGATTGATAATGCATTATGTGATTTGGGTGCTAGTATTAGCGTCATGCCATTATCTGTGTGTTCTAAGTTAAATATGGGTAAATTAAAAGCTACCAATATAACTCTGCAAATGGCCGACCGTTCTTTCAAATACCCCTTAGGTGTTTTAGAGGATGACCCCGTTAGAGTAGGTAAATTTTATATACATGTAGATTTTGTTGTTCTTGATATGGCTGAGGATATGCAAACCCCAATTATTTTGGGTAGACCATTCCTTAACACTGCAGGAGCAGTCATAGATGTAAGAAGTGGTAAGTTAACATTATCAGTAGGGGATGATAATCTGAATAATGCCCCTAAAAGCTCCATGGCTGAGGAGAAATGTTTCAGTGTTAATGTGGTTGTAAATTATTCTAACAAGCCTCAAGCTCTTGAAAAAGATCCTTGGAGGCGGTATCTTGTGTTGCATCCTTTTAAGATGAGATAGACAAATGGCAGAAGGAAGTCGATGCAATAGAAAGAGCACTCTACAATGTTGGTCTTGGTTTCGAGGATGAACAAGTGGAACCGATCGAGCAAGTTTTGCGAATCGAGCCTATGGTAAGTGTTCCGCCAGATCGAGTTGCAAGTGTTGAACGCAATGTCAATTTGAAGCAACATTCGATCGAAGAAGGGTTTTTAGTGCGTAGCATTGAAAATCCCCCAGTCAGAGTCAAGGAGGATCCACCAGATAAGGAGATTTGGCGTCCCACAGGGTATGTCAGGAAGCCGCATCGCAGCCTAAACACCGCTAGACCGGGTGAGAAACACCCGATCAAGCGTTAGGCCAAGGGTCCTAGAAATTGTACTTTGTAAGAAGGTCGTGCGGGACCTAGATAAACCAGCGCTTTGCGGGAGGCAACCCATATTTTTAATGCTTTTAAGACTAGTTTTTCTTTTCTTTTTCTTATGAGAGGAGAGATGAAGGAATTGAACGAGTTCTATGAGTGTTTGTACAGGTTTGAAGGAAAAGAGTTAGCCAAATTTTAGAGAAAAAAAGAAAATTAATATTTCGCCGATTTAGTCTCGGGCCCGACCGGGCGAAGCTCGCCCGATCGGGCGCGAGAGCAAGGATCTGAAAATAAGTAATTTTGCCCGACCAGGCGCGAAATTTGTCGTATACGCACTAATTTGTCCGCCCGACCGGGCGCGAGAAGGGAGAAATTTTTTACTTACAGATTGCCCGATGGGGCGAATGGCGCGAGAGCTAGAAGGAATTAGGTCGTTAGATCGCCCGACCGGGCGAGTGGCGCCCGACCGGGCACGAAAGGTTACGAAATTAAGGCAAATCAGATCGCCCGACCGGGCGCAAGAACCAGCTACGAAAATTTTCCAGATCGCCCGACCAGGCGACCCACCGCCCGACCGGGCGCGATTATATCCGCCCTTTTCTTCTTCCTTCTTTTCTTCTTTCTTTCTCCATTTCTTCTTTCCCCCATTACTTTCTCTCTCTAAAACTCAATTTCTCTCTACCTTCTCTCTAAGATTTCTCCTCCATTTCTTACCCAAATTCAAAACTCTTTACATATTTGTGATCCTCTCTTCATCCTCTTCACTTTCATATAAAAATTTTTCAGTTTTAATTCAATAAATTTTCAAACCCATTTCTTGAACATGGCTTCAAAGAGGGCTAGGTCCATTTTTGGTAGGAGCTCCAGTTCGAGGGAGGAATACGACCCGGACTTGCAATTCCCGTACTGGCCGACGATCCGGATTGTGAGCCGAGAACAAAAGGAACGGCTAGAGCATTTGATCGGTCGTGAGGTAATTCCTTCTCGGTGGTTACACCGCCCTACCCTAGAATCATTTGGTTTGTATGATTTTGTTAAACGATTTTTGAATGACATTGGCATGAGAAAATTTGTTGACATGCACTATCCTACATACCGAGAACCTACTTGTGAATTCCTGTCCACTTTCCATGTTGTTAATAGTAGAAATGGGCCAAATTTATTTTTCAGGTTAAACAATAGAAATATTAGTTTAACTTTTGTAGAATTTTGTAAAATTTTTGAATTAAATTCTGAATTATCTCACCAGTGGCATGCGGACTATAAAATGGGTGACTTATATTATGCTTTGACTGGTTTACCTACCCCCGACCAATAATCAATAATAGTCAATCATTAATGCATCAATTAACCAGATTGTAAAGGGTTTTCTCTACGTATTACAATCACATAATTAATTTACCGGTATTAAATCTCATCTCTCGAATCTCGACTTAACCATTTATAAATTAATCTGCCTATTGAAACTAGACCTAAACATTAATTCTCATCTGTCGAATCTCGAATCAATTTTGTCAAACTCATGCATAAAAGATAGGCCTAATCTAGTCACAAAGCATTAAATCAATCAATTGGAAATCAATCCAGCATTAATAATTAACAACAACAAATTACCCCTTTATATTATTTATGGATCCCCTTAAACCCTAGAAATAAAACTACTCACACATGGTAAAAACTAAACTAATCAGAGCAATAAAATAAGACATGATTAAATGAATAAAATAAATAACTAAGATTAAGAGAGGAGGAATCGTTACCAAAATAAATCTGGAATTTATGGAAATAATCAAGAACAAGAGTTGAGAGAGAGAATTCTAAGAGAATAATTAGGAGAGTAAAGAAAGAGTAAAAAGAGAGAAGAAGAGGAAGAGATCCTAAAATTGTATTATGGAGGAGTATTTATACTCCGTACAAAAATCCTAAACTAAAACAAATTCAAACGACGTTAAACGTCAACTAATAAATACACGCGCCCGATCGGGCGCGCCTTTTTTGCTCATAATACTAAACTCGCGCCCGGCCGGGCGCGTCACCGGGCGCCAGCCTAAGCTTCTCCCGCTCGGCCGGGCACGCCTCCGAGCACCAGCCTCTTTGGCCGGGCGACTCAATTGGGCCACTATTTGGACTACGATTGGGCTCCAATTCTTCGGGCCAATATGGGTTTCCTCTTCCAGTCTTGAATACTCGGTCCAAATGCCCCGGTATCACCTACACCGAGCCCTTAATCACCGGCTCGATGGCTCTAACTGGCCCTGGGCCATAGAATCTGGTCCTGCTTCTCCAATGTTCGTGATTGCTCCAAAATATCTCGGGAAAATACTCCAAAAGCATAAATCCCTGCAAAAGTCAACCAAATCTACGAAAACACTAGAAAACACCAATTAGTAATAAAAGTGGCTCTAAAGAGCCAAAAACACTACTAATTATGACCAATGGACAGGGGTAAAATACTATATAAAATAGCACATCAATTCACTTCTTTCTTCAATAAATGGAGGGAAACTTCTGCTAATATGGTCAAGGCTCCTACCGAAAAAGAATCTGTGAGGATGTTTATCAAGAATCTCCAAGGGAAGTATTCAAGGCACTTAAAGTACCAACACAACTTTAATACTTTCAAGGCTGTGTATAACATAGGCATTGACATTGAAGATGACCTTCTGAAAGATAATAGTGCGAGAAGAAAGAAGAACGACCATCCCTCTTCTTCCTCTCCCATTAATGAGGTACATGCCACGACTGCCTCTAAACCACGAATCCAAAGGTCAAAAGGGTGTTCACTCCACTTGGTATGAGTTATGAAATAGCTTTCGAGAAGCTACATCACAAAGGAATAGTCATGCCCATAGGGCCTATCAAAGATCCAGTTCCAGAAGCCAGGCCACCTAAGTGGGATCCTAATAAGCACTGCAAATATCACCAAGGAAAGGGTCACGACACTGAGGAGTGTTGGAAACTCAAAGAAGCTATTCAAGATCTGATCGATAATAATGAAACTTCCAAAATTCTAGCCATCGAAGAAGATCAAACATCCTTCGATCCATCACTTCTTATCACACCTGTAGGAGAGCCCATGATCGAGACAGCTTATATGACCTCTCTCGATGAAGTGGCCATGATTGGGGAGGATGAAAGTCTTTTCTTAGATAATACCAGGGAAGACTCATCAAGTCTAAAAGAGGACTTTGGGAAATTGCAAGATGTCGTTACCATGCTCTTGAACGTGGTAGAAGGATTAGCAAACCGGGTAATGGCCATCTAACAAAATCCTCGCCAAGGATTTAATGAAGAACTCAATGCTCCTAAGCCACGGGCAAAATGGACCATTGAAGAATACACACCAATAGGAATGACTCACAATGAAGCTTTTGGCTGTCTTCACGATCAAGGCCATATTCACTTCATTGGTCCCAGTCAAGACCTTCCACATGAAAAACGTTTTCTCAATTGGGATCCAAATTCCTATTGTCGATACCATAGAGGTCGCGGTCACACTTACCGAAAAATGTCTCGCCCTCAAGGATCGTGTTCAAAACTTCATTGATTCTAATCTCCTTCATGTTCCTCTGCACGACAAGAAGGCCAAGATCAGTAACAATAACAATAGTGGCTGTAAAGGGAAGAAGAACGACTAACCTTCTTCTTCCGAAAACACCTACTCTAGCAACAGTGTTGGTACTTTCGACCTTAATGAGATCTTAGGATTTAGAAAGCAACAAAAAAGGGATTTTACCCCTATTGGAATTAACTATGATGATGCTTTTGATCGACTCCATGCCAAGGGACTCATTACTCCTATTGGACCTCTTCAAGATCCCCCGCTTGAGAAGAGGGTGCCTAGTTGGAATCCAAATGTGCGCTGCAAGTACCATCAAGGTAGGGGTCATGCTATTGAGAGATGTTGGAAGCTAAAGGAGGCTATCCAACATTTGATTGATAATAACAAGCTTCCCATACCTCCAGTTAACAAGAAGAGCGAGTGATGATAAAGCAAACAACACAAGACAAGAGGCGAGCTTCAACGACGAGATTTCATGACATCTTTTTTCTTTTTTTCTTTATTTATTCTTTCCCCAATAAGTCTAGCATAGGCACCTTTTCTTTTCCCTTAGATTAATTTTGTAGATTCTTTCTTTTCCTTTTTTTTTAATAAAATGAGCATTTATTTCCTTGCATATGATCATTTCATTACATTGCATTAAAAAAAAAAATCCATGTCGAATTAAGCACAAGGTATACCAATGATTTGAGGCACCCCTTGTAGCCACATCATATTACCTTTCACCCTTGAATTATACATCTTTTTTTGGTAAACCACTTTGAGCCTCGTCTAACGATATACCTTTCATTTTTCAACCTACATCTACCTAACTTTGGGATGGGATGGTGTGCAACTTATGCAATTTTTAAAAAAATCTTGAGTGACTTCAAAAGCAAAAATAAGCAAAAGTAAAAAATAAATAAAAGTGTACAAAAGGGTAAGTGTTCCAATGTCTTTGATATGAAAATATCTTTGATAAGAACACGTCTCAGATTGCGTCTCTTATCGATTGCTCGGTACTGTGCCTGAGAAACATGAATGCCAAGTGAGTGATAGACCGCATGATCGGGATTGCCCACACTTATAAAAATAAAATACATGCTAAAGCAAAAGAAAAAAAAAGAGAGAGCTAAAAAAGAGTAGAAACTCAAGCATAAAAATATAAATATTCAAAAGCAAGGTTGCGCACCTTGGGGGCTTATCTAGGGTCTTGAGCCTTTTATCCCTTTCTTCCATAATCTTTAGCCTAACCAAGTTACAACCTTAAAAAGACCTTTTTTGAGGTATACACACACTTGTGCGAGGTTCGGCTAGAGCTACGTTCGGCCTGATTCCTAACGGATACGTAGGCAACCTCACATCGAGTTGCGGCCGTAATAAACATGCATTCATATTCACATCCACACACCATGATCATATCAAGGGATCTCCTATGCTCATCCCTATTCATGTAGAGCTAGACTTGGGGGCTTGATCCTTACATCATTAGCTTACCTAGCCTAAAGAGTCACCACCATTTGACTCTTTTCAATATATTTTCCACACACTTAGCTCTTGCGGCCTAACTTTAGAATCACTATCACACATATCACAGATACATGACCAAATAGTCCTTCCCTTTAGGAACCCTTTTTCATGAAATCTTAACACAACGCTGAAGCATGCCTTGTCATATCAACATCACTCATCAATCATAATTGTCATCGCATCACAAAGTATGAAGTGCTTAGCCTCCGTGCCTAAGTTACCCAAATACTTTTATCATTGAGTCAACCATTGAGATAGCCTAGGATGAATTAATCCTTGCACCTTGAGAGATAGTATCAAACAACATGTGGCTAAGCTCATTCAAACATGCACCTTCAAAACTTCGTTTCTTTCTTTTTCGCGTCTTTCTTTTTTCAGGAGAAATTCGGTACCCTCCACAAAAATGACGGAAAATTTTTGCTTGCACACACGGGTCATGAGTCACATGTGTCAAACACTTTGAGTCGAGTCAACCTCGAGTCAATCACAGAGAGTCAAGTTTATACCTTGAGTCGTGTCAAGTCGATGAGTCAAGCGGTGTTAGACCTTAGATCAACCCTAATATAATTAAAGAGATTAGCAAAGTTCTATAGTCAAAAATAAATACAGGTGCAGCAGAATAGGGAAGACCCTACCCCAGCGCCAGACGAAAACATCTAGCGTATGGCAACAGTTTTTAGCGCCTGGCGCTAGATCCCAGTATCTGGCGACAGAGTCAATTCTTGGCGTCAGAGATATTTCAGCAGCGACAGAGCTCCAAACCACTCAGAGTAGTTATTTTAACCTCTTTCAACAAATTTTGGGTTCCTTGGTACGCCAGTTAGCCCCTATAAGCAATTTGACATGGTTAAGTAGTTGGTTTGATTACAATCACAATAAGTGATCGACCTGATGAAAGATCATCTCACTTAGCTTAAAGCGCCTAAGAATTGGTTCATCACGGAGACACCGACATACTGGTTTTAGCAGAAGCAAAGTTCAAGCGAGCTTTAGAGATCGACAAGCATTGGACTTCGGAAATTTTTCTTCGGAATACTATCGCAACAAACATTCAATCATTGAAGCTCTTTTGTACAGAGACGCGTGGACATTTCTTTCAAGCTCTTTTGTTCAGAGACGCGTGGACATATCATCCAAAGATCTTTTGTTTAGAGACGCGTGGACATTTCTTTTAAGCTCTTTTGTTCAGAGACGCGTGGACATTTCATTCAAGCTCTATTGCTCAGAAATGCGTGGGCATCCTATTCTCAAGATCTTTGTTCAGAGGCGCGTGAACATATCCAAAAAAAAAAGAGAAAATCTTTGTTCAGAGGCGTGTGAACATATCAAAGAAGCTCTTTGTTCAGAGACGAGTGAACATCGAAACAGCAGGATGGCGTTCCCTAGATTGTGGAGAGTTGTCATAAACAAATGAAGGTGATTTCAAGTGAAGTTTTATTCGATCATGTTCCCTTAGACGTGGAAGATGGTCATAAAGCGGAAGAGGATTGTTTTAAATGAAGCAATCTTCGATAGTATTCCCTTGGACGTGGAATATTATCAAGGTGGATATTGGAAACAGTTACAAGTGTAGCGATTTTCAAGCGGGATAGCATTCTCTTGGCAGGAGGTCATCAAAACAACAGAATACGGCAAGCAAATCGGTTACTTTCAGAGACGTGTGCTCGACGGTGCAAGATACGCGTTTCTTAACTCTTTTATCTGTTTAACTAATGCTAGTTTGCAGGTATTGGCGTAACAAGAGTGATTTAGGATTGCAGAAAGTTCTTAATCATTCTCCGTCCCTATCGATACTTTGACTTTTGTTTTCGAAACTTGCGTTTCTCCAAACTCAGTCAAAGTGGGGGCTTCTGTAGACACCCATTTGTGTCTCCCCAAAACCAAACCCGGTGTTGAGTACCTTTCGAGTCGAATCATAATCGAATGAAGTGAAAGTGTGGAAACTCTAGTGTTGCGGATAGTTTTAATTTCTTTTCTCTTCTCTCTATTTTTGAAAACTTATTTTTAAGAAAATAGCCAATCCAGTTTTGTTGGTCCGAGATATGGGTCCAATAGTAATGTAGTTGGATGGGGCTTGACAAGAGATTTCCAACGATATATTATAAGCCCAATTCCGATGAATATTGAGGAAGTTATGGCCAATTTGCTAAACTGGACCCGGTTTGAGCCTTATATACGGCCCAATGATCTAGAGGAGGGCCTAATATATATTTTTCATTCCTAATGTAATTAGGAATGGTTTTAGTCCTCTAGATTTTCTAGAAGGTTCTTTTCATTCCTAATTCAATTAGCATTGATAAATTGACTTTTGTTGACTTTTCAGAGTTTTAATTAAATCAAAGAACATTTTTTGAGGAAAGATACGATTTTATCCTCCTGTACGGCAATTTTTATCTGATTTTAAGAAAACGCGTGAATTTCCAGATCAGCGCCAAACGCCAGCTGTAGCGCCTAGCGCTACACTTGGCGCCTGACGCTAATGTTGGCGCTTGGCGCCAATAGCCAGTGTTGGCGCTAATCCAATTTTATGTGCGCCAGAACTCTGTTTTGATATTTTATCATTTTGGCTGATTTTCTCTATAAATAACGCGCTAAAAACTCCGTTTTCGATAACCAGTTTTCACCTAAAATCATCAATTCTCTCTCATTCTCTTCAATAATCATTTACCAACTCTCATCAAGATTTTCTTGATTACTCTCTCTCTCTCTCTCTCTCTTTCTAAACTAGCTTCTCTCAAATATAAAAATTCTGTATTCATTAGATCTAGATACACCTAGCCATATTCGAAGTTGCCTTCGCCCTAGACGTGAAAGGTTTAATTTCTGAGGGTTTGGTCCCAAATCTCTATTTCAATTATTTAATTTAATTTAATTGTTTGTTTATTATTTTCCTTGAAGTTACTAACGTACGTATTTTTTTATTAGAAAGAGGTACGAGGCATCGAAGTAAGTACTTTAATGATTTTTATTGATGTTATGATGTAGAAATCATGTTTAGGTTGTTGTTATGATATTCCTAGTATCATGTCTAGGGTAACTTTGATATTAAATATGATTGTTACGATGCCTTTTATGTTCTTCCTAATATTTATGATTGTTAGTATCATGTTAGGGCTAAAGATTTGACTTTTATTGCTTAGTGGCATGCTAGGGTTTGTTATTAATCTTGTCAGTATCATGCCTAGGATCTTGCTATTCTTATGCTTTAACATGATTATGATTATTTTTATTATGATTATTATTATTATTATTATTTATTATGTTGCTTGATATTTATTGTTATTGCTTGATCACACCTTTTATGCATGTTTAAAGGGAATTTGTACTTGTAATCACACTTAATAAGATATCAATAATCTTGTTTAGGGTTAATATGATTATAATTCAAGTGATCGCCAATAATAGATTTATTTGTGCATTAAATTCAACCAACATAGATAAACAGGTTTAGGGTAATCCTATTGATTGTATGTTAGTCAAAAAGTGCACATGAATACGATCAGAATAAAGTAGAGGTCTATTATTAGGGCAGGTTCAATCTCTTTTAGGTTTGATTTGTACCTTCATCCCCGAACCCTTATTTGGTTCAAGACCTTATGGACTTGACGATCTGTTGGATTGTTAAGGGGTGTAACCTTCACCCTGTTATTTTAAGAAAAAAGGGGTGCATATTTTTGGCAAAAATAAGGTACATATTTTTAGGGAACTAAGTATTATTATTTATATTGGAGGATTAATATCCGACTTACCCCCCTAAAAAAAATGACGGAAAAAACGCGCACACAAGACTCTCTTAATCATGTTCAAAGCATGTGTATTGGTGTGTGCATTGAGTGTAAGTGACATGCTTGGACTCTTGTGTAAGACCATGGGAGTTAGTGCCTAAACTCAATCATTGATTCAATTAAGCATTATTGTCAGCAAAATTAACCGAATTAAACAGAAGACTGATTAATTAGACTTTAGGTGATGATTCGACAAATAATCCGAACTGTCGGCCCAGCGACAGAACTGGCGTCACACTGTGGAGGTTGGCGCCAGACAACATAGCTGTCGTCTGGCGCTACACACCATAGTGTGGCGCTACAGCTCATACTTTGGCGCCAATAGTGGAGCTTCGGTCTGGGACTGTTTTCGGTATTATTAGTCAACTGGGGTTAGCCTAAAGTCGTACTAGGTCAATTCCGATTGAAAAATTAGACTTTATTGACTCAAATTAAATAATTAATTAATTAATTAGGCAAAGTTCTTTAAGTTATTAATTTATTTATTCTCAACACAAATCAACAAACGGTTAAGAGAAACACAGATTATATATGCACAACAAATAATGCACAATTAGTCAAGTAGGCACAATATGATGCAATGCGTTCGCAACCTAACCATGGCTCTAGTTCTCTAAAGTTCGGGATATAGTTTAGTCAATGAGGGTCATGGTTAATTGTCCGGATGCACCGCGCGGAAGCCTTACTGTGAAGGGTTGGCACGAGTGCATGGGACACCGCGAGTTTTAGAAAAACTCGTTTCCATGGTTTGGTGAATTTAACATCTCGGATGTACCCTTTGTTGCACGGAGCGTTCAATCGGGTAGATGGAGCATGAATTCCCAGAGGGTTATGTCCATATGTAGAACACATATGGGTTTCAGAAAAGTGAGAAAAAAAATTCAATCAGGAAGTAGGATTGAGCAAACAATACGAAAAACCGGTCGAAATTAGAACGCATATTTCTGGCTCGGTATTGGGGGAAATTGGCGCCAGCAAACAGAGACTGGCGCCAGATTTTAACTGTAGCGCCTGGCGCCAATGCTGGCGTCTGGCGCTACAGCTAAAAGTCTGGCGCCAAGCTCTGGCCCCTGACGCTACTTCCCACATGCCTCAGCAGCTTTCTGTGCTCGATAAAATCTTCCAGTTTCGCACGACGTTATTTCAGTCCTAGTTGTGAAAGATATTTCTCAAATTTCCTACGTGTAAAATCCTATGTTTTTTACTCATTACGGATGGTCTTTCCAATGAGATCCTTTTTATGCATATGACAATAATGTTAATCAAAATTACGCACATGAAATACTTAGAACTTTTCGAGTCTCATCCACTCATTCTAAATCATTGCCGAAACAAATTCAGGAATTAAAATAGAAATCCTCCCCAGTGGAGTCGCCAAAAACTGTAGGGAATAATTCAAGCCTTTAATCCCACTAGCTTGAACCCCACTGTGATCATACACTAAAGTACGGTGGCGTCCAAAAGGGAAGTAGATAGAGCAAAAGAGTCGCTAACAAGTTTTTTTAGGAACTTGAAAACCGTTCATAGGATGAAAGTTACACCCCTTAACGATCCAAGAGATCGTCAACTCCATAAGGTCATGAACCAAATAAGGGTTCGGGGATGATGGTACAAATCCAACCTAAAAGAGATTGAACCTGCCCTAATAATAGGCCTCTACTTTATTCTGCTCGTATTCATGTGCGCTTTCTGATTAACATGCAATCAATAGGATTAACCCTAAACTTGTTTAATCTATGTTGCTTGAATTTATTGCACAAATAAACTATTATTGGCGATCACTTGAATTATAATCACAATTAACCCGAAACAAGATTATTAATTATCTTATTAAGCGTGATTACAAGTACCAAAATTCTCTTTAAACATGCAATAAAGGTGTGATCAAGCAATAAATATCAAGCAACATAATAAATAATCATAATAATAATTATAATCGTTATCAAAATAATAATAATAATAATATTTATAATCATCATAAATTATAACAATTATAATCATAATCATGTTCATGTTAATATTAAAGCATAACAAAAGCAAGATCATATGCATGATACTAACAAGATTAATAATAAACCCTAGCATGTCACTAAGCAATAAAAATCAAGTCTTTAACCCTAACATGATACTAACAATCATAAATATTAGGAAGAACATAGGAAGCATCGTGACAATCATATTTAATATTAAAATTACCCTAGACATGATACTAGGAATATCATAATAACAATATAAGCATGATTTCTATATCATAAATCAATTAATCAATTAAAGTACTTACTTTGATGCCTCATACCTCTTTCTTTCACGTCTAGGGCGAAGGCAACTTCGAATATGGCTAGGTGTTTCTTGATCTTGTGAATGCGAAATTTTGTATGAAAACAAGTAAGAAAGAATTGAATGTTTTAGGAGATGAATGAATTAGAGAATGCTAAAGAATTAATAATTGTTGATGAAAGCTTGCGAATGAAGAGAATTGGTGAGAATTCGTCAATTGGTCCATGAAAACGGAGTTTTTGATACGATATTTATAGAGAAAATCAGCCAAAAAAGATAATTTAACAAAACAGAGTCTGACGCTCAGGAAACAGATCTGGCGCCAACCTTGGCTAGCTGGCGCTAGACACCAATGGCTAGCGCCAAGCGCCAATGGCTAGCGCCTAACGCCAAGGCCTGGGGTTGGACGCCAAGCTTGATTTCATCGCGTTTTCGAAAATCTGATAAATTTCCCGTACTGGAGGATAAAATAATATAATTTCTTCGAAAATGCTATTTGATTTTGATTAAAACTCTGAAAAGTCAACAAAGTCAACTTATCAATGCTAATTGAATTAGGAATGAAAAGAACCTTCTAGAAAATTCTAGAAGACTAAGACAATTCCTAATTGCATTAGGAATGATAAATCATATTAGGCCCTCCCCTAGATCATTGGGCCGCACATAAAGCTCAAACCGGGCCCAGTTTAGTAAATTGGCCATAACTTCCTCAATATTCATCGGAATTGGGCTTATAATATATCGTTGGAAAGGTCTTTGCAAGCCCCATCCAACTACAACATTATTGGACCCATATCATGGAACAACCAAACTGGATTGACCGTTTTCTTAAAATAAAGTTTTCGAAAACAGAAAGAAGAGAAAAGAAATAAAAATTTTCCGCAACACTAGACCTTTCCACACTTTCGTTTCATTCGATTATGATTCAACGTGAAAGGTACTCATCACTGGGTTTGGTTTTGGGGAGACACAAATGGGTGTCTACAGTGCTCACATCACTTTTATGCCAAGAATAATAGTGACCTATACTCTTAATAACAGTAAGATTATAGGTAGTGATAAACTCAGAAAAATCATGAATCTCATGCATAACTAACAATAGTGCCATTAACACGATTAGAGAGATTTAAGATAATGTTAAAGTCCCCAGCAATAAGCCAAGATTGATTGCCAACAGAAGCAAAGAAACTCCCTAACTCAACCCACAAAGCTTTCCTGGTCTCAACAGAATGCAACCCATACACAGCAAAAAAAAAAAAAAAAAAAAAAAAAAAAAAAAAAAAAGAAAAAGAAAAGATTGACCAAGAGCAAGATCAATAATTTCACAATGAATAACTTGAGAAGAAATAAAGAGAATTGAAATAGTAACATTGTTAGGCTGACACCCCAACCAGATTTTGCCTCTATCACAAAAGCATAGTTCGTTTCCCATTGCCAAAGTCTACCAAATTTCTTCATATATTTATTACAATTTTGCGGTTTTACTCTAGTTTCTAGCAGAGAATACCTTAGAAGGGTCATCCAACCCCCTTATATTCCAAGTGCATAGACTAATCATCAAACATCTGGAGGATCCTCAAGTACATCCTGAGTAGAACTGGCTTCTGCATCCACATTTTCCACTTCTGCCACATCCATTTCCGAGAGAGAGAGTTAAAGGTATTAGATGAGCTAATAGGAACTCCTCTATTCTTAGCTTTATTTGTAGCAACTCTCCATCCTTCATCAGCACCAGATTGGTTACCAATAAATGTGTGGTGTTCAGGAGTGCTCACATTATTGGCATTGGCTGGTTAAAGCACTTGGTTAGGCTGCTGATTAGTTTGTTAGGGATGCACGTTCTTAGGCACCCATACTTGCTTATGAGTTTTCTTCATAGGAGCAACAAGCTTGGCCAGCTTGTTATAAGCAGAGCAATCATGCCTTGACATCTGACGTTTTTTACAGTAAGCTGGCTTCCAATCACAAACCACCTTTTGCTTGAACACAACTCCCATCTCATCTTCAATCCAAACATGGTCAGGGAGTGTAGTTGTAACATCAATTTCCATCAGAATACGAGCAAAAGAGACCCTCTATTGCCTAGTAGTGCAGTCATCAGAAAATAAGGGAACACCTAAGGTGCTAGCAATTCTAGTCAGAGAATCAGCACTCTAGCAATTTAAAGGAAGATTAGGGAGCTTAATCCAAAGAGGAATCACTTTCAAGATTTCCTCATAGAAGTTAAAATGAGCAGACCATGGCTTGATTATCAGTGGTTTATTCAAAAAAATTGTAAGGTCCACCAATCAAAATCACATCTCTATCCTCAATAGAATTAAATTGAACAACAAAATATCCATCATCATGCAAGAAAACATTTGGAATTTGAACTTGATTCTAGATTGAGGCAGTATACCTTTTCACCGCTGAAAGAGTGGGAGTATCTCCAACAACATAAAGTATAATCGAAGCAAGCCATTTCAAATTCATAGCCTCAGTCTCTGCTTTCTGCATTTGAGCAACCTTGTTCCCTTCTTTCACCACTGGAGTAAAAAATTGCAGAGCTACACCCTTGCTCGTCAATGGAGAACGCTGAAATAAAAACTTGTCCAGGTAGTTTTTGGATTATCCATGTCAAGCCGGCGCTGAACTTGTTTCTCCTTGCCCATAGTGTTAGTTCTTCCTCAACAATATTCCCCATAGCATTCAAACAATGAGTTTCATCCTCAATCGCATAAGCTGAAGCATTCCCAGATCTGACTGAAGTTTGCCCCAAACTCTAAGATTTGGTTACTGTTCCATTGATTTCATCGTTCACTGAAGGAAAACCCAAAACTCGCTTCTGCTCTATTAAACTCTCATGCTCCTTCCTAGTAATAAGCCCAACACTTGGATGAACTAGCGGAGACTGAACCAGCTCCACCTGACCACCCATTCCATTCGGCACCAGCATAGTCCTAAGATCGACATTACCACTAGCTCTTGAAGTAACACCACCAGTAGTTATTATTGAAGTAGATCCATTCTTCTCCAATATATTATTTGAGGATGAGTTCTTTTTCTTCTTCACCATATATGGAGGTTAGTTTATGTTAGTAATCGCCCTAAACATGCACCAGAAACCCTAGAGAGAGAAGTTTATGATACCTCGTAATTGATTTTGATAAGTTTGAGTTTAAAAAAAACACATGTTTTATATGTTTCTGGATTAATCAAAGAGTATATTTTTAATATTTTTTTTATACTCTTACCTTTGCTTCACGATAGAGCCCCCAAGTTTATAAAAAATACATCAAAATACCCTTAGTGACTAACAACCTTTAGTTCTACTAGTCGTTAACCTTTAACTAACCCATTATCACCTCCCAGGTTTAGCCTATGCCTACTAAAAACTTTCATGGCAATAAGGCTTGGCCTTAGTGCATAGATGAACCAAGCTTTGGAGTCGCTTCGTCCCCATTACGCGATCATAGAGTCGTCGTCCGTATTCACACATGTGCTCTCAAAATACCGAATGACTTGCTACGCAACCGAACATTCAACTATGATGCATTTGTGACCACCCCTTGAAGCCAATTAATAGTAAGAACATAGAACCTTTACATTTAGGTTACGAACTTCATTGCATTATTTGTAACTAAATGTTAAGTGTGCATATTTGTTGCTTCTATGCTGATACTATGGCTTTTAACGTGTTTACGAATGGTCTAAATTCGTATCGTAATTTATGCCGCTTTGAGTAAAAAAAACTTGATGAGAATAGATTCAGCGAGCCACGATGCATGTGTAACACGCTAGTTTTTGGCATGCATTACATACTTGAACACAATGCCACATTGTAGTTTATCACACACAAAACTAGCATGACACATGTAGACACCCAATTATGTCTCCCCAAAACCAAACCCAGTGATGAATACCTTTCACGTCGAAAGATAATCGAACAAAGTGAAAGTGTGAAATGTTTAGTGTTGCGGTAGTTTTTATTAAAATCCTTCTTTTTGTTTTCCAAAACCTACTTTATTTTTTAAAATAGCCAGTCCAATTTAGTTTGGTCCATGATAAGGGTCCAATAATAGTGTATTTGGATTGGGCTCGAAAAGAGCTTTCCAACGATATATTATACGCCCAATTCCGATGAATAATGAGGAAGTTATGACCAAACTACTAAGTTGGGCCCGATTTGGCTCTTACATGCGGCCCAATGATCTAGAGGAGGTCCTATTATTAATTATCATTTGCTATTGTGATTGATTATAGTCTTCTAGAATTATCTAAAAGGTTCTCTTAAATCTTAATGGAGTTAGGATTGATAATTATGTTTTACAGAGTTTTATTTGGAATAAAATAAGTGTTTTTATGAAAATACGATTTTAACCAGAAACATGGATTTTACGACTTAATCATGTTAAGAAAAGGATTCCCTGTGGAAAACGTGTGAATTTTCTGAAACAGCGCCTGGTGCTAATACTTGTCGCCTGGCGCTGGTCCTGTCGTCTTGCGACAAGAAGTGTTTTATTCCGATTGGAACTCGATCTCTTTTCTATCGGTTTCCGGACTAGTTTTCAACATCCACAGTACAACCATCAATTCTCTCTATTCTCTCTCTGAGCATTAGCTTATTCTTTCTCCCTCTTGCTTTCTAAACCAACCTTTTTACAAACACAATTCCGCATTCACAAGTTCTAAACACACCTAGCTAAGTTCGAAGTTGCCTTCGCCTCAGACGTGAAAGGTTGATACCTTATGAGGGTTTGGTCCCAAATCTAGTCTAAACTTTTTAACTTTTTCATTCAAATTCTTTGATTTTAATATTTTATTGAAGTTTACTATTTCGTGTATTTTGTTATTAGAAAGAGGCACGAGGCATCAAAGTAAGTAATATTATTGCTCTATTCTTGTAGAAAGCATGTTTATTATTTTTTAATTCCTAGTATCATTTTAGGATGTTATTTATTGCTTTCTAGGATCATGTTTAGGGTGCTTCTTATACTTTCTAATATCATATCAATATCATGTTAGGCTTACAGCTTTGATCTTTAATGTTTAGTGACATGCTAGGGTTTCTTATTAATCATGTTAGTATCATGCCTAGGATCTTGTTATTATTATTAAGCTTTAACATGATTATGATTGTTATTATGATGATTGTTATGATTGTTGTTATTATTGTTATTATCATGTTGCTTGATATACATCTATTGTTATTGCTTGATCATGCCTTTTTATGTAGGTTGAAAGGGAATTTGTACTTAAAATCACGCCTAATAATATAATTAATGATTTGTTTTAGGCTAATATGATTTTAATTCAAGTGATCTCCAATAATAGTTTTGTTTGTGCATTAATATTCAACCATTATATATTAAACAAGTTTAGGGTTAACCTAATGATTGCATGTTAGTCAGAAAGCGCACATGAATACGAGCAGAATAAAGTAGAGCCTATTTTATAGGGCGGGTTCTTTCTCTTTTAGATTGGATTCGTACCCTCATCCCCAAATATCCAGTCATGGTTCCAGACCTATGGAGTTAGCGATCTCATGGATCGTGAAGGGGTGTAACCTTCACCCTGTGAACGGTTTATAAGTTCCTAAAACTTGTTGGCGACTCTTTTGCTCTCGTTTCCCTCCCTTTGGACGCCACCATACTTAAGTGTATGATCACAGTGGGGTTCAAATTTGGGTTGCTTGAAATATTCCCTACAATTTTTTTGGCGACTCCGCCAGGGACAATTTCTATTTTAAATCCTAAAATTTATTTTGGCAATGATTTAGAATGAGCGGATGAGACTCGAAAAGTTCTAAGTATTTCATGTGCGTAATTTTGATTGACATTATTGATATGCATAAAAAGGTCCTCATTGGAAACACCATCCGTAATGAGTAAAAAACATAGGATTTTTACACGTAGTAAATTTAAGAAATATCTTTCACAACTAGAATCAAAATAATACTGCGAACACTTGAAAATTCTAAGAACACATAGAGCTGCTGAGGCATGTAGGAACTAGCAACGAGAAAACAAAGCAAGCGCCTTGCGATGGTTTTGCCGCCTGGCGACAAAAATGTCGTCTGGCAACAGAGTCATCTCCTGGCGCCAGTCTCTGTTGTCTCGCGCCAAGTTATTCCAATACCGAGCCAGAAATTTGCCTTCTTGTTTTGACTAGTTCTAGTATTGTTTGCTCGGTTCTACATCCTAATTGAGTTTTTCTTTCTTTTTTGAACCCATATGTGTTCTACATATGGCCATAACCTTCTGAGGTTTCACGCTCCATCCGCCCAATCGAACGCTCCTGGCAACAACGGGTACATCCGAGTTTGTGAATCCACCAAACCGTGGAAGCAAGTTTAACTTGCGGGGTCCCATCCATACGCGCCAACCCTTCCAAAGGTAAGGCTTCCGCGCGATGCATCAAGATTCATAACCATGGACCCTCTTTGACTAACCCATATCTTTGAACTTTAGAGAACTAGAGCCATGGTTAGGTCGCAAACTCATTGCATCATATTGTGCTTACTTGACTACTTGTGCATTCTTTGCTTGTGCATAACCTATGTGTGTTTACACAAACCGTTTGTTTGACTTTTTAATGAGTCTAATTAAACTAGCTAATGAATAAAATGACTTTGCTTAATTAATTAATTAATTTGAGTAATTAAAGTCTAAATAAATGGATCAAACCTGACTTAGTACGACTTTGGGTCTTTCCCTTTAGAGCAAAACACTGGAAACAGTCCCTGACCGATGTTCCAGCAATGGCGCAAAGGTTTGTACTGTGGCGCCAAACACTGGTGTCCAGCGCCCGGCGACAACTCTGTCGTCTGGCGCTAGGCTTTAGTGTGCGGCAACAATCCTGTTGCTTCGGCAACAGTCCAGGTTTTTGCTCGAGTCTTAACGACGAGTCTAATTAAACAGTTTATTAATCAGTTTAACCAGTTTATGGCAGTAGCCATGTTTAGTCCTTAATTGAGTCTAAGCACTTAGTCCCACGGTCTTACACAAGAGTCAAAACATGTCACTTGCACTCATATATAAAGCACACACTTAATATGCATGTTACACCTTGACCAAGTCTAGAGAGTCTTGTATGTGCGTGTTTTTCGTCATTTTTTTAGAGGGGTAAGTTAGATATTAATCCTCCAATTAAAACCACACTCGTTTGAACCCACATACTTGATTCCCAAAAATATGCACCTCAATTTTGCTTTTTTTTGCCTTTTAAAACCAATAAAGTCAAAGTTAATTTGAGTCAAGTCAATAAAACAAGTAAAATGGTTTAATTTACAGCGCTTGGTCAAGAAAGGAAGGGCATTTAATCAAGGACAAAACCTTCGTTCAAGTACAACTTTTTGATAAACAAGTCAGTCGAAAAAGAAAAGCTAAGAAGATAATGGCAAGTCAAGAAGAAGTCAACGAACTTAGGAAGGACGTGGCTAGCATGACTGAGATGATGAAGGCTTTGACCCTTCAAATTAATGACCCTGTGAGGAAACAACAAATGGAGCTCATGCAAGAAAGCTTGATCAAGCTCTCTAATGACTATAGTTTCCAAGGCATTAGCTCGCAAGGGGTCTCGGTGGACAAGGAGCTTGTTCCGCAGAAGTTCAATGCCAACGACATCCCTAGGTTCAAGGCAACAGACAATCCTTACTTCCACTTAAGAGCTTTTGAGACTATAATAAATATTAAGGGGATTGATAGGAAAGTTTTCCACTCATTGTTCTCTTTATCTCTTGAAACCGTTTGTCAACAATTGTTCTTTTCCCTTGACAAAGAGAAAACCTCTACTTGGGATTCTATTGTAAACGCTTTCATTGATAGATATAAATGTAATATTCATGTTGAAGCTGATCATATAGAGAAGGTGAAGTACTTAAACAAAAAGAGAATGAAGGTTTTACTTCTTTCTTTAATAAGTGGAGGGAAACTTCTGCTAAGATGATTGAGGTACCTACTGAAAAAGAGTTTGTGATGATGTTCATTAAGAATCTTCAAGAAAAGTACTCTAAGCATCTCAAGTACCAAAGCAACTTGAATACTTTTAAGGCCGCCTATGACATTGGAATCAATATTGAAGATGCCTTGCAAAACAAAAAGCTGCTAATAATAACTCTAACAGCGGCTGGAAAGGAAAGAAGAGTAACAATCCTATTCATACACGTAGTTAGTATCACTGAATGAATATATAATATCAATACATACATATATTGTACCACTGAATGTTCAATGGTAGTACTTGATCATCCAATGATAGTATTAATCACCCAATGGTCCTACTCTTAATTCAGAATATTCATATATGTGTAATTAAATTCTTACCCTTGTCTGCATTTCTCTATGCATAACGAAACTCCATCAGAACAAGCACATATTCATTTTAAAACGTGTACTCCTTATGTGTTTTAATAAGTGATACTCCGTACAATTTTACCGACATATAGTTTTAAGGAATTTAATTGACTTAAATTAAATAAGTGGTAAGTTGGTTAGTTGAAATATTAAAAAAATTAGGGAGTATAAAAGATTTATAGTGTGGTTAATAGTTTATTTAAGTATGAATGTGAGAGGAAAGAATTAATAATAATAATAATAATAATAATAATAATAATAATAATAATAATAATAAAGTAGTAGTGGCCAAATACGATATAAAATATGTTAAAGTTACATAAAATATGAAAAAGATGTAATATGACCGTATTTGGTGTGAGTATTGAAAATCTCAAATGGAGCAACAAAAAATACTGAAACTAATGTTTAGACACAATGGCCCCGTTTGGTTTAATGTAAAACATTTTCAATGGAAAATTAGTTTTCATGAAAAACATATTTTCAAAGAAAAACACAATTGTTGTTATAAAATAGAGAGAAATATAAGAGAGATTGATAGAGAATATATCAGTGTATCTCTATTCCATATAATGGGGTATATATAAATACAATATATTAGGGTTTGAATTGATAAGAATATAAACCCTAGATCTAGATTGTTCCGGAATGATACAAAGGAGGATAATGGATATCCACAAATATTTCATAACACTCCCCCTTGGATGTCCATTATCGAAGATTGTGCCTCATTAAAACCTTACTACGAAAAACCCTGTGCGATAAAAACATAGTGAAGGAAAAAGAGTACATCATTCTTCGTAATACGCTCGAGATGTTGCCTCATTAAAAACCTTACCAGGAAAACCCAATTTGGGACAAAACCATGGTCAAGGGAAAAAGAGTGCAGCGCGTATTTTCTCCCCTTGATGAATACATAACTTGAGATCTTCTAGTGTCGCAACAATGAATCCAATATGTTGGATATCTTCTAATAAGTCGGTAAAATATCACTTGTTGATCTTCGACTCTCCTAAGCTGAAGTTGCATCTTCAATTCTTCAAGTCTTCACGTGAACATGTGAAGTGTCTTCATCTCACCATATATGTGTTTATCTCTAATATCACCATTCCAAATCTCTATTTAATAGTTGATTAAAAAGGTTAAATTCATGCGGTTATGACTTCTTCTGGAAGTCGTTAATAATAAATATTGGTGATCATTATTTGATTTAACATTCATTAATAATAATTAGATAACAAAACTTGATATTATAAATGTCATTCTTCAATCTCATATGAATTATAATATAACATATGTAATTATGTACGCTAATCATGATTCTTCTGGACCATGAGAAACATTCTGGCGCATAAGTATTCCATTGATATTATTTAGATGTTTCATGATTGACATGATAGCTCTCTTGTAAATACAAATAGTAAATCTTACTAACTCTTATATGCTCAAACTTCAGGTTGAGATGTCAATAATGTAATCACATAGACTATTCAAGAGTTTGATAACAATTGCAATATTCAAGACATAAAAATTGTAGGGTTGGACATTTAATACGTCGTATATAAGTTCTTCAGGAACTCCTTTTACATGATTCATAACATGTTATTAAATAAGTGTCATCAATAATTTCATTACAATTATAAGCCCATTGGAATATAAATATCTCTTTCTAATTTTTCATCAAATTTGTAAATATGTCTTACTATACTTTGAATGAACATTCACATACACCACAACCATTGTAAGAAATTAATCCATGCAATATGAGATATATAAAACATGATAACATATTAAACAAATTATACAACGAGTAATGCATCTAACTTCCTACATATGCAATAAACAATTAACCTATGACTCACATGCACATGAATATAAGACTCAAAATGATGCAAGACACTGTATAGTGTGGATTTAAAAATCCATATTTCATTGGACTTCGGGTCCATGATAAAATTATGATCATTATCATTATGTCGACATCAAAATGTACATATATTTCAGATCCATTACTTATTAGTCCATTCCATTATGCATATGCATATTATTTATCGGTTCCATTATGTACCGGTATCATAAAATTCCTTTAACTTACATTCCGCATGCTATTTTACTATGATATCTGAATACATTTCTTATTGGTACCATCATAATTTTTCTTACATCATAGGCCATCTATTATAATAATTCAGATATCTATACCACTTTTAGGGTATTTCATACACTATGGTATTTATATACTATTACACTATTAGTGTTAACTGCACTATCTTGCCAAATATCATATCTATTAAACATATCTTTATTTTGGAACCGATCATATACAACCTACACTTCAGGTGTAGTGATTCAAGTACAATTAGCAAGATTTTATCTCAATGTATACACATAATTAATATGACCAAAATGTATCTTCAACGCTATGCAACATGAGTCATAACTGAATACAAATCAAATCATAAATGTGCAACATATCTTGATAATGTATATACAAAAGTTGGCATATATATAACTTTTCAAACTACCATTATAGGGATCATAAATATTCTTTATTTATTTAATTTTTCCAACTTTTGCTAATTCGTTCTTCTCCCTCTAAGTTGGTAAAATATCTGATTTATAGGGGCGTCATATTATAAACCAACTTAGTAGACAAATTCGCATTAATAAAATTCACTTCATTAAGAAAATCACAATCAAAAATTTATTTCTCATAAGATTTGTATTAAACAAGTTCCATCTCTTCTGGAGAACAACTTCAATGAAGAATCATTTCTTCATTAACTTTACATTGCATGTGTATTTAATATTACCTTTTTCATAATATTTTCTAAGAAACAATGTCAATGGGGAGACATATGTTGTGCAGTTGTACGTTATCCCTTCTTTTCTAATTTCTTATGTGCTGACATAGAATAGCTCCAATCAAAAGAATTATTATACAAGCATAATTCATTTGCTTGTAATTCTATTAGGTGGTGATCTTCTGGATCTTTAAAGACTTAAATAGTGTATTTAGTGAGCTTCCGGTCACCTAATAGTTGACAATTATATATAAATTATTTTAGTGAACTTTTGATCACCCATTATTCTTTTATATTAGAAATCAAAACCTATTAACTCTTGAAATTTCATCAATATAAATTATTATGAATCACAATCCAAATATAGCTCAATCTCAATGCTATGTCTTGTCATTCAATTCATTTCATATATCTAACATTGAGAGAGCGTCAGCACATTATCAAATGAAACTTCATGTTTCCATAACGGGTAATTATTAAACCCGGATGACCTAATTTAATTATCACATCCAATCACTTCACTAAATTTGAAGTCTGGTCAGTTTTCCAATACTAGTGATCACTTTATTAAACTCAATTTATGCATGGCCATGAATATGATGTGATATTATGAAACCAACATGTATTTCCTTATACAATTGACAAGACAATCACCTAATATTTGATCCAATATTAGCTCATACTCTGCTAGAGTGCTTTTATTAATTATAATCTTGATACATACTAACCTTGTTGGACATTTTATGCTCTTCTGGAGTATTTTATATAATCATGGTACTTATCAATAGTACTTGAAATAATCTCTTTAGAGTAAATCCATCAAAATGTATTACCTTTTTTTTTCATTGTCAATAGTTGCTCTTTTACTTTTAGAAGATTATTATCTTTGGAACCTATACCACACTTCAGGTGTGCTATGAGTTAATGTTGTCTTTGTGATACATCAGTTTAAATTCGAGCATTTATAGTTATAATATTTATTTATATCCATCTTCAGGATGATATTGAATTCTAAATATTTGACGATCATGTGGCCCCCTTTATAAATCATTGATATTTAAGTTAATATATGTACGAAAACTGACCATTATTATTTTTTATTATTCATGTGCAAGGATTTCATACAATAATATATAATAGGGATAATATCTCCGATCCCCTTAATTTTTGCATATGGGGGTATGAAAATAATCCAAAAACCTTTTAAAATACTTTGCACCTTGTAAGCCATAAATTCTTTTGTCAAAATCATGTATCAAGCAAGGTAAATTATATCTTACAAACACTTAATCATGTTCCTTATACCCAATTATATCAATTTTTTAAAAATTGAAATCTATATAAAGTTTAGGCAAAACAAAACTTTCAAGTAAGTTGCTCACAATGCCATCAGGAATACCTATACCATGCTTAGATAATATTATTTTTACCATCAATCAATCTCACATTCACTTCAGGGAATTGAATGAGAATATTTAGGTTTGAATCAATACTTTTAATCTATATTTTATTACTTTGTGATAGTTTATACAAGCCATTCATATGCCTCACAGTACATGCTCTTTTCCTACTCCTGTTACAATTACTAGGGTGTGATAAAAGATATACATATTTGTGTGATAGCTTTCTTTATGCATTTAGGTCTAATACTGTAACTCTATAGTTTAATGTCATATATAATATCGAACTAATGTGAAGAACCTTTAAAAAGGACTATATGAGCACTTGAATATTGATCATCAAAGATAAAACCAAACATATTAACAATACAAAACAAAAGATATATCAAATAGATATAAGTGAAGTTAGCATACTCTTTTCTATCATAAATCACTACGACATATTCAATATTGAATAGGTAGTTACATGTACAAAAAGGAAGGCTTGCAAAAATTAAAACGCATAACAAGATTAGTAATACACAACTAAACATAATGATTGATATCTTTTGGTCTATTTGCTTTAGTTTAATGCGAGTCATATAAGCAAAATTAGAAGGCCAAATTGAAGGCATGCATTAATTAATTAATAAGGTCACCGGAATACAATACTGAGTCATGCATTGTCAACTTGTTATATATTATTGCCACAGACTAAATTGGTCCTAGTTCACAAATGCAAATACAGAGTACATAACAAACAAGTGCATGGGCACAAGAAATAAGGGATTGATCCTACACTGAGTGAGTAAATTCAGGATATATACAACAACCTTGATTTTTCGTATATATATACTAACATACTTGTATTTTGCAATACTCAAAATAACCCAATGCAATGTATCCAAGACCGTTTGATATATATGTGATGTTAAGGTTGGCCAAAATTGCTCTAGAACTTCATATGCGGTTATTGTTCACGAGACTACAATTAAGTCCACTAACCAATTATCATAACAAAACATGAAACCTTAATTAATAAATTTATACGTAATACTCGACAGGAAAATTAATAAAATTATACATAATACTCGACACTAATACTTTGCTTAACTTTAGCCATTGTTAAAGTCTTTGACTAAAAAAACCAATCTGACTAGTTTTGTTAATTCATTATTAATGAACCAAACCCAACATTAATGTGTAATTGATAAAACTGTACAAATCTTTCATCAAACAAGGCAGTGAATGAGAATGAAGTAATTAAAAAAATATAATTTGTAATATAATAAGGCTACTAGCATAAAACATTGATGTATAATATAATATTATTTATTTATTTATTTCAATCACAAAAGATAATTATGGGTTAATGATAAAAGATATACAATCAACAACCGGAACATGATAAGCTCATAAGCGCCTACACAATCGAAAGATAACCGAAACATGCTAAGTGCCTATATCTAAGGATTAGAGCTAGTAATCAGAAGCATGTGTTCAGCCTAACTATATAGATAAATCTAATAATAATTAAAAAAAAAATTACATATATATAACACAAAGTATATAGTAATCACATGAATCACATGCAAGTACAGTGGATATCAAAAACATACAAGATGATATGCGGTATAAGATCATGAATATATAATCTGATTATGAAATTGTGAAGTAAATAAAGAAATAGCCATGATCGATCAAAAGTAAATCCTATGAGGTTATGACACAAACATATATAAGGCCAATAATTACGTTATTTATTTGATCAATCACAATAGTAAGCACATGATCCAAAATTATATATTTAATCAATTCAACCAACCAAATATATAAATTACATATGAAAAAAAATACGTATTAAGCTATTTCAAGTAGTCAATACAAATTAGGCAGATTGAATCATATAGTGCATCAAAAACTTTTATGAATCATCGATAGTCGTAAAATATAGTATATACATTCCAATTTGCATAAATGTTTATACATCAAGAATAATCATAGTATAACGAAATAATCAACGAATGAACGGCAAATCATATTTATTATTAATTTATTATAGCTTCAAAATTCATAATTTAGGAGAAATAGGACAGGGTTATAGGGTACCTTTTCTAGTGGAGGAGTTGTAAGTTAAAGTTGCTAATACGTTGGCTATGGTGCTCAGTGAAGATTGATATCTAACCCTGATGACAATTGATTAATCACATCTCCAAAGATTGATCTTGTAAATTTTTTTTGATTGGTTAGAGAATGGTGCTGATAACGTGTTATAAAATAGAGAGAAATATAAGAGAGATTGATAGAGAATATATCAGTGTATCTCTATTCCATATAATGGGGTATATATAAATACAATATATTAGGGTTTGAATTGATAAGAATATAAACCCTAAATCTAGATTGTTCCGGAATGATACAAAGGAGGATAATGGATATCCACAAATATTTCATAACAATTGCATACTAGTTTTCCTTTATTTGGTTGCATACAAGAAAAGTCCAGAGTGGAAATGTAAGGATGAATGAGAGAAAAGTAAAAAAAGGAGGTAAGGAGAAGAGAGGAAAATGTGACTTCCCTTGTTTTGGGAAGGAGAATGTTTTCCATCATTAAGGATGGAATTTTCCACCCTTGGAAAAATTGTTTTCCACCCCTTAACAAACCAAACAAAGGAAAATGGGAAAAAATGAAAAATTCATTTTCCATGAAAACCTTTTACATCAAACCAAACAGGGCCAATATTTAATACGAATACTAAACATATATTCCCTACATTGAACATTAAATTTATTTGATCAGAGTGAGGTATAGCTCAAGTGGTTAGAGCATTCCTCCCGATTCCAAGAGATCCTGGAATCGATTCTCACCCCGCCCTTGTGGCTCTCTAAACACAAAAAAAAAAAAAAACATTAAATCTATTTCCAACCATAAACCGATTAATGTGTGAGTGAAAAAGGATAAACCTCCCTCCACCTTACACTCCATAAATAGAGTCGAAGGTTTCTCCCTTTTTTCTCGTATAAACATAATTGCAAGAGATTTTAGAAAAAAAAATAATAATAAATAATAAAAATGGTTAAACAACTCCACATTGTGATGTTTCCATGGTTTGCCGTGGGTCATATGACTCCTTTTCTTCACCTTGCTAACAAACTTGCCGAAAGAGGCCACAAAATCACATTCTTTTTACCCAACAAAGCCAAGATTCAGTTACAACATTTTGTGCTTTACCCAAATCTTATCACCCTTCACCCTATCACGGTCCCTCACGTCCACCCTCTTCCTTTCGGGGCCGAAACTGCCTCCGACATCCACCTTAATCTTACCGGCCATCTAGCCACCGCTCTCGACCTCACTCGTCCTGAGGTCGAGAGCGTGATCATAGGCCTTACCCCCAAACCCCACCTCTTTTTTTACGATATCGCCCATTGGGCGTCCGAGATCGCCGCTAAGCTCGGGATTAAGTCCGTTAATTATAATGTGGTTTGCGCTGCATCCCTCGCGATCGCTTTGGTCCCGGCCCGTAACCTGGCACGGAATCGACCTCTTACTGAGGAGGACGTATCCCAGCCTCCTCCGGGCTACCCCTCCTCTAATGTTGTCTTGCACGGGCCTGAGGCCCGTAGCTTGCTCTTCTTAGGGGAGGACTATGGAAGCGGTTTCACCTTTTACGAACGAATTACTACTGCATTGAAATCATGTGACGCCATTGCCATTAGAACCTGCCGTGAGATTGAAGGCAACTTTTGTGATTACGTGTCGGCCCAATACAACAAGCCCGTGATCCTCACCGGCCCGGTACTTCCTGAAAATGACAATAGTAACAACCCACTTGAAGCCCAATGGGCCGACTGGTTGTGCGGGTTCGGGCCGGGCTCGGTTGTGTTCTGTGCCTTTGGGAGTCAGTTCATCCTTGAAAGGGATCAGTTCCAGGAGCTACTCCTAGGGTTTGAAATGACAAAACTACCCTTCCTAGTGGCCTTGAAGCCACCCAAGGGGTGCGCCACCATCGAGGAGGCGCTCCCCGAGGGGTTCAAGGAAAGAGTAGGAGATAGGGGTGTGGTGCATGGTGGGTGGGTGCAACAGCCTCAAATACTAGCACACCCTTCAGTAGGGTGCTTTGTGAACCATTGTGGGTTCGGGTCGATGTGGGAGAGTTTGATGGCGGCGAGTCAGATAGTGTTGGTGCCGCAATTGGGTGACCAAATATTGAACACAAGGTTGATGGCAGGGGAGCTGAAGGTGGCTGTGGAGGTGGAGAAGGCAGAGAATGGGTGGGTGTCTAAGGAAAGTTTGTGTAATGCTATTAAGTTAGTGATGGATGAGAAGAGTGAAGCGGGGTGTTTAATTAAAAATAATCATGCTAAGTGGAGACAAATTATGGCTAGCCAAGGATTTATGAAGGGTTACATTGATAACTTTATTATGGATTTGGAGAAGATTATGAATTAATTTGGTACCTAAGATATAAATGTTTGGTCTAAGATAGTAAGATAAGAAATCCCCCTCCATTATTAAATAAGTGCATCTATCGATCACTGGGTGATGAGCACAAATTATATTAAGAGGGTTTATGTTGTTACTTGTTAGGTAGGTATCCCTTTGTTCTAAACCAATAAGGTCATGTTTTGTAATTGTAAGATTCGTCTCACTTTAAAGTTTCTAAATATTTTTTTTTTTCTAATTTTTATAGTTGCTAATTAAAAAATATTATCAGTCAAAGTAAAGCACTTGTTAAAAAGCAGGATAGTATATCAGTTTGATTATACACTTGTTACTCTCTCCGTGTTTTAATAAGTGTTACAATGACTTTTTTCACTATTCACATAATGACTTTGACTTGATTATTTAACTAATATATAAAAAAAAATAAAAAAAACAAATGTTGTTGAATAAGACATTATTGGATTCATTATTATGTATACTTCCATATTATAAAATTTCATACGATTTTTCTAATATATAATTAGATAAAATGATGGTTAAAATTGTGTCTCGACATGCGTGTTTGGTTAAAGTATAACACTTATTAAAACACGAAGGGACGGGGGAGTTATACTCTATTTTCACAGCTTAAGAAAACAGCTATTTTTCGACCGTAGAAAAAACCATCGATGATATCATAAAATTCGTTCACCCCAACGCCCATGACATGAGTGATGAGTATCTGTATGAGCTTGAGTGCATGACCCGTGAGGGTAGTTGAAGCATCACGTTCCATTCGAAAAGGACGAGTTTTGAGTGCATGACCCGTGAGGGTAGTTGAAGCATCACGTTCCATTCGAAAAGGACGAGTATAAAGAAGACGTGAAGAATGCTAGTATCTAGCTAACAAGTATCTTAATCAAAAAAAAAAAGTATCAAGTAGGGCGAGTAAGTGTATGGGTATTGGGTAATACCTCAATACTTCCCAATACCACAATTTTTTTTTTTGTTTTCCCTTTTTTTTTTCCCTTTCCTCTTCATCTTCTTCCTTCCTTAAACCCTTTTCCCACCTCCATGGATAGCTCTCATTGCCGGCCAAACCTCCGTCCACCACACCTTTACCTTCGACAGCAAGAAGCCCACCCCACCAGCTACTACATTATTGATCGAAATCCAAAAACATGCAACTACCTCCATTGAAAATCACCGGAAACCACCCAAAAAAACCTAACCCAAAAATGAGAGACACAAACTTATGGCTCTAGCCATTAAAACGGTGAGTTCTATGCTGAAAATCGCTGACTTCGATCGAAATTGACGTCGGAAATTTTTTGTCGGTGTTCAGTTATTATTAATTTCTATACTGTTATTATTGGGTTGTGTATTGTTATTCTTTATTTTTGTAATGTTATTCTTAATTTATATACTCCCTCCGTGTTTTTTTTAAGTGTTATACTTACCAAATCCGGTCGTATTTTAATAAGTGTTACACTTCTTTTTTTGGCAAAAAGATACATTAAAATATTATATCTCTCTCCTCTCATGGTCCCCACCCAAACCCACTGCTACTTTTTATATTATATCTCTCCTCTACATTCGTTACTTTTCAATAAACTATTAACTCCACTATCTTTCTTTTACAATTTTTTAATACTCCAACTACTCCACTTACCTCTTATTTTATTTAAGTCAATTAAATGGCCTAAAACTATGTGTCGGTCAAACTGTAACACTTAAAAAAGACACGGAGGAGTACTGTCATTGAGAGGAGATAGACTACTTTTTTACACATGGGTAAGTAATACGTGAAATTACATTTTTGCCTTTGGTATGGGCCCAACGAGCCCATACCAGGTAGTGATCTATCATTACTCAGGGCATTGCAACTTTGCTGATTGGCAATCACTTCTTCCATATCTACTTAGGATATTACTTTAACTCTATATAGTATTTCTAAACTCCATGCTAATTTTGACTTGTTACTACCTCTGTTAAATGTTATGTGTAACTTTGAAATATTTTATATCTCACAAATAATATCCCAAAGTTGCACAACATTTAACGGAGGAAGTATTTACATTGGCTTTTTATATTTTTAACAGTATACAATTGTAAATACTGTAGTAGTGATCTTTCTCAATCAAAAAAAAATTGTAGATATGCAAATTGTGTATTCAAATCTTAATTATTTAGGAATAGAGAGAGTTCCATAGATCAGATAAAATAAGAATATTTCGTATAATATATGGAGACAACATGTTAATGATATGTGCTACCCTTCTTTATGATGTGGTGTCAGTTTTGTGTCACAATTACGACGTGTTCATCCTATGTACATCATATTTTTTTTCTTACCAAATTGAATTGTAATAATGTTTAGTTACTTTAGAAAACTCTTCATGGACATGATTTTAGTTAGCTATAATAATACGTAGTGTTTAATTTACTTGGAAACTCTTCATTATATTTAAAACCCTGGTAATTTATTTTGGGTATTGTTTGGGAAAAAAAAAAATTGAAATTGCAATTCTTAAAGGTTTTTTTTTTTTTTTTTTTTTTTTTTTTTTTTTTGACAAATTCATTTCACTTCCTACAAAATGGGGAAATTTAATTACCTAGGGAGATCTTGGTAACTGGAACTTCTCATTAAATTTCAAAGTGATAGAGTATAAAACATATTCTCGGGCCTCAACCATCAGCTTAAGCTTTTGGTTGAGTTGGTCCTTTATCATGGTATCAGAGCCCAAGTTTGTTGGGCCGTTCATAACTGGGTATTTGTCAAACCACTGGTTAAAGGGCCTCTATTGGATGTTCATTCCAAAGAGGATTTATATTGTACCTTCTGGTGTGCTCTAATTCTAAGGATACTCACAAGTGAAGATGGGGTGTTGAAACCCATTGTAGCCCACTTGTGAGTGTCCCACATTGCAGAAAGAGAAGATGTGGTTCCACTTTATAAGGTAGAGGAGTAACTCCTGCTATTGCCAATTGATTTTAGTATGGAAGCTCTTAAGCCTAGTTTGTGGATCAAACTCTCCTCCTCCTTGTTCGGGTTACCCATGCCCATTTCATATTCTCTCGAAATTTATCATGGTATCAAAGCAAGGTGACATAAAGGTCACGAGTTCGAATCTCATCCACCCATCCTTCAAATTGGAATTAATTCGCGCCGGGTATGGGAGTGCCTGTGTTACATCCATATTTCAAACCCAAAGGGTCTTTCATGTGAAGACGGGTGATAGAGTATAAAAACATATTCCTTGACCTCAACCATCAATTTAAGTTTTTGATTGATTTGGTCCTTTTTTTTTGTTTTAAAGACGGTTGATTTTGTCCTTTAACATAAAGGAATTTGCATTTCCACTTACAGAGGAATATAAATTTTCAAGAAATTTGCGTACCAAATTAATCTTTGTCGCCTTAAATTATTATCCTAAGTTTTGAATTAAACTCGAAAGATATGATAAACTGTATAAAGGATTAGTGTTGTTCATTTCTCTAAATTTTGGTTCAATTACCTTATTTCTGGTTTGATTTTTCGGACTCAATTTCAATGATTCGGATATTGACATATTGTTGATACTTGATACTATCCCATGAGATTATGAGAATTAGAATAAGAAAGCGGACACAAATGTTAAAAAGTCGAGCTTAATAATTTCCAAATTAATCATAGATAATATATATATATATATATATATATATATATATATATATATATATATATATATATATATATATATATATATATATATATATATATATATAAGTGGGTAAGATTCTCTCCTCATTTTCAGCAAGGTAGTAGGTTATTTGTTATTGTCGTCCTGTACAAAATTGTCTTATTTTTGGGTGGAATAACATCAAATTTATAACAAATTGTTGAATAATATATAGGCCTTGTTTGGTTGACATGATAATTAATTTTCCATAGAAAATTGTATTTTATGGAAAAATTATTTCTCTCATGAAACTCTTAGAAATTTCCTAAATTTGTTTGGTTAACAATATGAGAATTAAGAAATTCCATGAATTTAAATTAACCTAGGAAGGGATATGTAATTTACTTCCCTTGTTTTGTGGGAAGTTGAAATTCCTATAAAGTTCCACTTCCTCTATTTTAGCTTTTTTGTGTCAACCAAACAAGGCCTATATATTATCAAATTCCATAAATTTCCACTTCTCTTATTTTATGTTATTAACCAAACAAGGCCAAAGTATCTCACGATGAAAAATGAAGAAACTTCAATTTTTTTTTTTTTAAAAAAAAGAAGCTGAACCAATTGACACATCACTTTATTGCCAAAACTGACAAATCATAAGAGCCATCACCTCATAATATAAATCTATCATAACCTCTTAAATTTCATGGATGATCCAAAAAAAAAAAAAAACTCCCTCCATCTCTTAATATAGTTTCTATAATTTTAGTAAAATTTAATGGGAATCAAGAAACTTAAATAAGAATAATAAAAATACATTAAAAAAGTAAATTTACACGGGATATGCAAAAAAGTATAGAGATAAAGTAATGCTCCATCCGTGGTGTTCACAAAATTTAAGAAAATTTATAGGATTTTTTATAATATAAACTAGATAAGTCCCGTGCGCAATGATATTTAGATCTTATTAATTTTGAAGCACGACGTAAAACAATTTATTGAAATAAATATATATTTTACATATGTCTCTCATATGAAATAAATTATAAAAACATAATTATTACTTGCCATTTGTAATGATATTTAGATCTTATTAATTTTGAAGAACAATAAAAACTTAAGCAAATTATGTATTATGTGTAAATTTAACCGACAGTAATTATATTTTGAAGTCAGATAGTAATAATAATAATAATAATAATAATAATAATAATAATAATAATAATAATAATAATAATAATAATAATAATTGTCTTCACAAAAAATATTATAATAATTTAAGGTAAAAAAATATGATGTCAGCAATTGATTTAGGCGGGGAAAATTTTAACAACACCTTGACATGTGTATAATTTTAATAAATGATGATGTCAGCGGTTGTTATTTTAATATATTTATAAATTATTGTAAGTAGGAGATAGAAATAATAATAATAATAATAATAATAATAATAATAATAATAATAATAATAATTAGTGTAGTACGGTTGGTAAACATGGGCACGGGCCGTGCCGGCACGCGAGCGGCACGGGCCCGGCACGACTCTGGCACGGCCCGGCACGACTCCGGCACGGCCCGGCACGGCGGCCCGCTTTTTTGGAAATTGGCACGGGCACGGCACGTAGCACGGCGGGCTGCACGTGGGCCGGCACGCTGGCACGACCCACCGGCACGGCACGAGGCACGGCCGGGCACGGCACGGCACGGCACGAGCCCGCCATATAATAAAATAATTTAATTATTTTGTATTATTAAATTATCGTACCGGCTGCCGTCATATAATAAAATAAGTTATTCTTCAATTTTTTGTGTTTTCGGATTATCGCACTCGTATTTTTTTTTTTATTGTATGCATTGTTGTTTTTTGCTAAATTAATAAAATTGTTTTTATTTGTTTATATAAACTTAAACATAATTATTAATTAGATAAATAATTTATATAACCTAAATTAAAATAAAGTTGTTCAAAAAATGTAAACAAATTATATTAACATTAACATAAACATAAATTAATCACATATATTAAGTTGTACTAAAAAAAAATATATATCGTTTAATTCGTTTTTTTTCATTTATTTTAAAAAAAAAAATTAAAAAGGGTGGCACGATTTGGCCCGCGGCCCGGCACGGCACGGACCGCAAGGCACGTGGGCCGTGCCGTGCCGTGGGCTGGGGTGTGCCAATTTCAGGCACGGCCCGCTGCGGAGCCGGCACGACACGGCCCCCACCGCGGCACGGCACGGCCCGTTGCCCATGTTTAACAGTTGGTAAGAAAGATAAATAATAAAATATTTGTAAAAGTAGGATTAGTGGGAGAGAGAAATTATAAAATAATGGTGGGTTCTTTTCAAATATAAAAATGTTGCAATTAATAAGAAAAATGAAATGGGTGTAAAAAGAAAATGTTCCAATTCATACAAAACGGAGGGAGTAAAAGTATATGAGAAATGGCAAATTTACATGGGGAACCTAATTTGCACAAATACTTTTGCAAATTGGAGAGAATTTTGATAAAAATGTGATAGTAATGGTTTTTTTTTTTTAAAAAAAAAAAAAAAAAAAAAAAAAAAAAAAGCGAATGGGTTGAACATTTTAGGACTAAAAAAAAAAAAAGCAAATGAGTAAAGATTTTAGGAATAAAATTCAGTCAAAATAGACTCATTAAAGGACCAAGGGAGTAACTAATACTCCCTCCGTCCCCTAATACAAAGCCTTATTTTTTATGGTAAACCAAAGTACAATGCCTCTTTTTATTTAAAAGATGTATTTTTTTTTTTTTATTACGGTCTAGGAGTTTCGACCCCAAAATTTGGAGGGAGCACTATTTTTGACATGAGCTTAAACCGTTGGGACATGTCATATCATAGTGGTTGCTACATTGCCATATTTAATTTTTATTGTTCATAAATCATACAAGTCCTAGTATAGTAGTATTACCATTAAGTATTAACTGCTATTGATATTTACTACCCATATTTTATTTTGGGTTCCCTTTCTGAATGATTTGAAGAGCAATGCTTTTGTTGTACTGAATGTTTTTAAGCCTTAAATAACAGTATTATATTTCCTTCGTTTTGGGTTAAAAAAAATATTTACTACCTAAATCATATCATATCATATCATATTATTTCACTAATACATAAATCAGGTCTCTCATCCAGGCCATGAAACAACGACACTTGATATTCCAATTTTTTGCCTAGTATCGCACCACAAAGATGACAAATAGGTGTTACTAGTATAGTACCCGTGCAAATAGCACGGTTTTAAAAGTTGATGTATTATATATGCTGAAATTTGAAACTAAAATTAGCTTACTGTTAGTTATGGTTTTTATCATGTTAGTACCCGTGCAAATTCACAGATATATATACCCATTTTATCATGGTATTGTGTATCAGAATTTTAATTAAATGTTGCATTAAAAAAAAAATTAAATTTGGAGATATAAAAAGATTTATGGCCTTTACATATTTTACCTTTTATATTCGGATGACTCATGCTCATTTATATATATTATATGTTACCTTTCAGCAACTTTTGTAAGTGAACAGCTAGCACACAATGATACAAGTAACCCTTGACCACGACCGAGTAACCCCTAACCAAATAAACCCTGATCAACCGAGTAACCCTTGACTGAGTAATCCATGACTAACCAATGAGTAACCCCTGACTGAGTAATCCATGACTAACCGATGAGTAACCCCTGATCTATCGAGACTGACCAAGTAACCCCTAACCAAGTTACCCCTGACTGACCAAGTAACCCCTGGCCGAGGGAGTAACCCCCTGCAGTCACCCAATTGTGTCTCCCCAAAACCAAACCCAGTGATGAATACCTTTCACGTCATTTGATTATCGAACGAAGTGAAAGTGTGAAAAGTCTAGTGATGTGGTTGATTTTATCAAAATATCTCTCTTTCTGCTTTTGAAAATATTTCTTTTTATAAACTATTTATGAAAATAGCCAGTCCAATTTAGTTTGGTCCATGATAAGGGTCCAATAATAGTGTAGTTGGATTGGGCTCAAAAAGAGCTTTCCAACGATATATTATAAGCCCAATTCCGATGAATAATGAAGAAGTTATGGTCAAAATACTAAATTGAGCTCGAAATGAATTTTATATGCAGCCTAATGATCTAGAATTTTATATGCAGCCTAATGCCTTCGCCCTAGATATGAAAGGTTGATAATTTCTGAGGGTTTGGTCCTAAATCTCTCTTTCAATTATTTAATTTAATTGTTTGCTTTAATATTTTCCTTGAAGTTACTAACGTGTGTATTTTGTTATTAGAAAGAGATATGAGGCATATAAGTAATTTAATTACTTTATTGATCTTCTGATATAGAAATCATGCTTTGATTATTTTAATTCCTAGTATCATGTTATGATGTTTTTATTGCTTCCTAGTATCATGTTTAGGGTATTAACTAAAATTTCAAATATCATGTGTTGCTAGTATCATGTTTAGGTGGCTTCCTATCCTTTTTAATATCATGTTAGTACCATGTTAGGGATAAAGCTTTGATTCTTTAATGTTTAGTGACATGCTAGTATTTGTTATTAATCTTGTTAGTATCATGCCTAGGATTTTGCTAATATTATTATGCTTTATTGAGATTATTATTATTATTATGTTGCTTGATATATATTATTTATTGTTATTTCTTGATCACGCCTTTTATGCATGTTTAAAGGAAATTTGTACTTGTAATCACGGTTAATAAAATAATTAATAATCTTGTTTAGGTTAATATGTTTATAATTCAAGTGATCGCCAATAATTGATTTGTTTGTGCATTAATATTCAACCAACATAGATTAAAAGGTTTTGGGTTAACCTAATGATTGCATGTTAGTCAGAAAGCGCACATGAATATGAGAAGAATAAAGTAGAGGTCTATTATTAGGGCATGTTCAATCTCTTTTAGGTTGGATTTATACCTTCATCCCCGAATATCCAATCATGGTTTCAGACCATTATGGAGTTAGCGATCTCATGGATCGTGAAGGGGTGTAACCTTCACCTTGTGAACGATTTACAAGTTCCTAAAACTTGTTGGCGACTCTTTTACTCTAACTTCCTTCCCTTTGGACGCCATCATGCTTAAGTGTATGATCACATTGGGGCTCAAGTGTGGGATGCTTGAAATATTCCCTACACCCCCAACCGTTTTTTTTTAATGTGGCTTAACTGATTTTGTAGCACCTTATGAAACTTTATGATTACCTTTAAACTGTGTACGTACTTTAGGTTTAATCAACATAATAACACTTTCTCGCTATCCCAGGCCACAATGTGGTCACAAAATTATATACTATCAATTATCTCATCATTTCTAACATATCTAATAAAATTTTCATGGTTTAAGAAAAATGAATTGCACTGTTTTAAAAATTCTTATACTGTGTATATATATTTTAAAATTACATCATCAATAATGATGAAGTGCAACCCACGACCCATTGTTAAAAAAATACATGCTCGTAGTGCAATTAAGAATTTTCACGGCTTAAGATCATGAATCTTGCTTAAGATCAAATATTGTTATTCAAAAAAAAAATGTTAAGATCAAATATTAAGAAGATAATAAAAATATTTAGATGAATAATATTATAAGGAAGTATAATAAAAGATTATATCCTGATTTAACATGCATTATCATAAGAAGGAAGTAGGTATATTATGGTAATAGGTAAATGTGTATAAAATATTTATATTATTTTATAACATATAAAATTTGATTTAGTTTCTATATTTAGGAGTGAAAAATGAAGCGGAAATTTTTTTAACAATAGCTCGATACGTGTCAAAGTATAGTTAGAGTGGAGCTTCGAGTGTACTCTGTTTTAGTATATATATAGATTAATGTTGTATATAGTTTTATTATCACTATGCTTCTAATATTTCATATATACAAAATAAATCATAAATTTTAATAAATATCCTATAACTCGGTTTTATTTCTATCATAAAATTCATTTCAAAAAGTTCTTTAAAATGAGACCAATTAATAATATATTTAATTTAGTTAAAAAATTATAGAATTAGTAAAAATAATTTTGATTTGGTAAAATATCTTTCATTTCAGTAAAAAATAATTTAAATTCAATAACAATAACTTAAGTTAAGTCAGACCCGCTAGGGTGGGGGGAATTCATGCGTGAAATTGGTGACTTTCTTGGAGGTTTTATCGAGTTCGATGAGTCAGACCTGCTAGGGTGGGGGGGATTCATGCGTGTGAAAGCTCTGCTAGACATAGAAAAACCCTTGCGAAGGGGTTTGTGCCTGGCCAATGGAAAATCATCTTCTAAGTGGATTACCATCAAGTATGAGCGAATGATGGAGTTTTGTTTCTTTTGCGAAAGATTAGACCATACTGAAAGTAGCTGCTCATTCAAAGAAGAAGCGAGGGATGATTGTAGAGACATAGTCTTCCCATATGGTCCATGGCTTAGAGCTTCTCCTAGGAGGACAACACGTCATTCGGATTCTGAAGTTGAGAAGGAGAGGAAACTAAAAGTGAAGTTAATGCACCCTAGGAAGGGAAGAGCTCCTTGTTACTATGATGCTGCTGCTATTAAACTTGGCCCTCCTGAGGCTGCACGCAGACTTCATTTCTCAACCCCAATCCGAGAAAAAGATCAAGCAGTTTTTCCATGATGAAGGGAAGATGCTCTAGTCCCTATGGTTAATGATACAAATTCGAGAACTGTTCTCCAAATCATGAGTGTGGCAGAGAAAGAGCACCAGGGGAAAGCTAGGGAATCGAATCTTTTAGCACCGAATGCAGACTTGGACAAGTGCAAAAATTTGCTTAAGCAGATTGCGAGGCAGGAGGAGGGGGTTGTGGAGATGGAACATGATTTAATTCTGGAACATCCACAAGTGAATATAGGGAAGAAGAAAGTCAGAATTGCAAAGAAGAATATGATCGAGAATGTGATAATTCCAAAGTTGCCTTACCCCCATCAGGAGTTTCTCAAAAGAGAATTTTTGATGCTGTTTTGGAGGAAAGCGAACGAGATGTATATGTGGAGCCTAAAAAGAAACAGAAAATAGTCTGAGAATCCTTTGTCGGATATAGGATAAATCAATTAGAGGGTGTTGGTTTTGACCAGCCCCTCGAACAACAATGAAACTTTTGTGTTGAAACTGTCGAGGAGCTGGCAGACCTTGAATAATTCGAGCACTCCGTCACTAGAGTAGAAAATTATGCCCAAATATTATTTTTCTGTCAGAAGCGATGATTGATCACAAGAGGTCAGAAGGTTTGAAATTTTTCTATGGTTGTTGGTGTAGATAATGTAGGGAAGTCGGGAGGTTTATGCATTTTTTGGAGAGAAGGAGTGGACTTTGAAGTTGTGTCTTATTTGAATCATCACATATGTGGAGATATTAAGGAGGTAGGGGGAAGGAAATGGAGGTTTGTGGGAATTTATGGGTGGGCGGATAAAGCACTTAAAGGGAATACTTGGGCTCTGATTTGGGCACTCTACCTCGACTCTCCTTATCCAGTCGTTTTTAGAGGCAATTTTAATGAAATGCTCTGTTCACAAGAAAAATCAAGAGGTGTTTTTAGAGAGCAAAAAGTTATGGATGAGTTTAGACGAGTTCTTGATATGTGTACTCTTAAAGACTTAGGCCATGATGGGTCTTGGGTTACTTGGGAGCGTGGCAATTTTGAAAATTCGATTGTCCAAGAGAGATTAGACCGATTTGTTGCGTGTACAGGATAGACATCATGGTTTGGCAATGCAAGTGTCAAGCACTTGGAAAAAATTGGTTCGGACCATGTAGCCATTCTTCTTGATACTTCACCAGCTCAGAAAATGAAAAAGAAGCCCAAAAAGAAATCTTTTAGATTCAAAACTGGATGGTTGCTTAAAGAGGGAATGGAGGATGTGGTGAGGGAGGCGTGGGGGGATTATTGACATCCAATTATGCCTCACAAACTGGAGATGGTGGCAACAAAGCTCACGGCTTGGAGTAAGGACTCTCTTGACAATCTTGGCCCGAAAATTGCAGACGAAGAGGACTCTCTTAAAGAAGCTCAGATTAGTCATGGCGGCACTTCAAATTTTTCCAAATGTTCTCAACTTGAAGCCCTCCTAGATGACCTCCATGAGAAAAATGAAGCGTATTGGTACCTTCGCTCTAGAGTCTCGGAAATTAAGGATGGTGACCGCAACACAAGCTACTTTCACCACAAAGATTCACAACATAAGAGCATGTTGAAGTATAAAGGTTTTGATGATGAGGAACTTAAACTAAAAGCAAACTCATCTAATAAAGATTCTCTAGTGTGTGATTAGTCAAGGTGCAGAATAATCTTGGTGATTGAAGAACCATCTGAATCTAAGAAGACCTGAAGAAGATCTTTATTGAAGAAGTTAAACAAATCAGAGGAACATTTCTCTAACAAGAACTAAGGGAATCCCTAACATGAACTTGAAGATTAGCAGTTAAGTTCTTTGGTGAAACTTGATATGCTTGGAGCCCAAGTAATTCATCTGATCAGAGTGCGGCGCAACAATAATTGTTAAAGTTTTATTCTTAGAAATTATTGTTAATATGGTAAGTAGGTTAGTGCATGAAATTTATTAGAAACGTGATAAGTTTGCTTGGTAAATAAAATAAATATGGAAAATAATAAAAGATAGATTTTAGGAAAAGATTTTCTAAAAAGATTATTTTTCTCTAAAGTCAGTTTATTAAGAAAGATAAGTTTTCTTAATAAATATCTTTTATACTTATTTTCGGAAAAGATTTTATTCCACTTGATTTACTAAAACCGTGTTTAATTAAGATAAGTCAAGTTAACATATTTATCTTTTTAGAAAACCTACTTTCTATACAAGTGTCACTTGTTTAATCACAGTGCTTTAAACGAGTAAGTTTACCAAGCTTTTAACTTATCATATTAGTTTTGGATTTTGTTCATTGCTTACCTATCATAATAGGCGTCTTATATTTGTATTGGTTGGGTTATTTGGGTGGTTTTATAGTTTGTGTTATATACAGTTTTGTGTAAGCTTCTTGGTGTGGCTGTGAGTTTTCACTGGGGTGGTACGAGTGTTTTGTACTTTGGTAGTATGAGTAGTACTTTGGTGGTATGAGTGAATCTAAGTGTGGTGCTTAGATTGGGTAGGATAGGGTCCTATCAAGTAACAAGTCCAGTGAGGAACTTGTGAAATAAAGGTCTGTGTCTAATAGGTTGTAACTTGGTGTTTGCCCTATTATAGTGAAGTGTTTTGTGTTTGAAATCCCTAAGGTAGGGTCGAGGTTTTACTTCCAGTTGGGCCCTGGAAGGTTTCCTCGTAAAATCTGTGTGTTTGCTTAAGTTCCTATACGCATTGTTTATTTATCCGCAAAAAGTAGTCATTAGGAACTCTATACAATTCACCCTCCCCCCCCCCCTCTTGTATTAATCGTCTCAACTAACAGAGCAAAAATTATATCAAGGGGCTTGAGGATGCAGAGGGAGTATGGAGAACGGGGGAAAAAGAGGTTGAACCTATTATTATGAATTTCTATAGCTCACTTTTTGCAGCAGGAGATATTGAAGACAAATGATGAATGAGGTACTTGCTTGTGTACCAAATCTGATCACCGAAGGTATAAACCTTTCTTTGTGTCGCAATTTTCCCAAAGATGAAATTCATATAACTCTCTCTCAAATGGCCCCTTGCAAAGCTCCAGGTCCGGATGGTTTACATGCTATTTTCTATTAGAAGAATTGGCATATTGTTGGTGATGATGTGACTATTTTTTGTGAATAATATTATTTATGGTAGAATCTCTCCTAGTGTGATAAACAGGACAAATGTTGCTCTTATTCCGAAAGTGAAAGATCCCATAAGCATTACTCAATTATCCCCTATTGTGTTATGCAATGTTCTCTACAAGTTGGCTTCTAAGTCTATGGCTAATAGGCTTAAACCACTCCTCCAAAATATTGTGACTGAAAACCAGAGTGCCTTTGTTCCAAAGCGGTTGATCACCGATAATGCCCTTATTGCTCTTGAGCTTTTCCATACTATGAAGAAGCGTGCAAAAGGTAGAAGAGGTTATGCTGCTATGAATTTATACATGAGCAAAGCTTTTGACCGGGTTGAGTGGGATTTCCTTCTGAGGCTTCTTACAAAACTAGGCTTTGCCGGAGCTTGGGTTTATACCATCATGGCCTTTGTTTCCACGGTCGAGTACTCCTTCATCATAAACGATGAACCCTCGACAACTCTTACTCCTTCGAGGGGGCTTTGGCAAGGTGATCCTATTTCACATTACCTCTTTATCTTAGTTGCTGATGTCCTATCTAGGATGATATAGCTGGCTTCGGAGAAAAAACAGATTCATGGTGTAAAGGCAAGCAGGAATGGCCCCGAGATTACTCATTTTTTTTTTACAAATGATAGTCTCTTATTTACTAGAGCAACCCGACATGAATGTTCAATCATTGTTGATATTCTCAACAAATATGAAGAAACTTCCGGGCAAAAGATCAATTTAGAAAAGTCGGAAGTCTCTTTTAGTAAAGGTGTTCCCTTTCACTTAAGGGTCTCTTTGAGCTCGGTCCTTGGTATGGAAATGGTTGATGATCATGTGAAATATCTTGGTCTGCCAACTGTAGTGGGGAGATGGAAAAAAAGCCGTGTTTTCTTTTGTGAAGGAGAGAATTTGGAAGAAAATTCAAGAGCGGGCAAGGAGGTGTTATTGAAATCCGTCATCCAAGCAATCTCGACTTATCTTATGGGGGTTTATAAATTCCCCTCAACTTTGTTACAAGAAATACACTCCATGATGGCTCGGTTTTGGTGGGGTTCGAATATGAAGGAGAATAAAATTCATTGGAGAAGTTGGGATTTCCTATGTCAACCGAAATGGCTTGGAGCTTTAGGTTTCCGGGATTTAGGAGTCTTCAATGATGCTTTGCTGGGAAAAAAAATTTGGAGACTTGCTTGCAATGAAAATTTCCTTCTAAGCCGAGTTTTCAAGGAAAAGTACTACCCTAACACCTCTATTTTTGAAGCTGCTTTGGGGCCTTGTTCAAGCTACTCTTGGCAAAGTATTTGGGGATCGAAGGCTCTTGTGCTTGAGGGGATTGCTGTGGAGAGTTGAGAATGGCAGGAAAATCAAGGTGTGGGATGAATCGTGGCTCATTTATGATGAGAGACGATTTTCCACAAGCGAGAAAATGTATGATGAGTGTAATTTTGTTGCAGACTTGATCTCTGAAGATAATAAAAGTTGGGATATGGAAGGTGGATAACATTTTTAATGAGAGGGATAAGCAACTGATTTTAGCCACTTTATTGAGCGATAGGCTGCCCATGGATGCGCCTACCTGGGCCTAGTTGAAAGACGGTTGCTATGAGGTGAAGACTGCCTGTCTTCTAGGTAAGTCTTGTTTTCTTGAGAATTTTGAAAAATTCTGGGTAGAAATCTGGAAGGCCGAGGTAACTCCAAGAGTAAGACATTTTCTTTGGAGATTTTGCACTAATTCCCATCCTACCCGAAGCATTCTTCTGCATAGACACTTGATCAACGTCCCTAAATGTCCATGTGTGGCTATGAGAATAAATCTTTCATTCATGCCCTTATTACCTGCCAAGTACTCGCGTCTTCTGGGATAAAACAAGCTGCTCTGCTGCGTTGGATGTTTGTGAAGCCAATTCTTTTGGCGAGCTCTTGCTACTGTGGGTGGAGAAGCAGAATCGGGACATCGTTCAACGCTGCTTATTTTTGGTGTGGTTCCTATGGAATAGACGCAACAAATTAATCTTCGAGAATTCCCATGAGTATGATGACATCCTCCTCCAACGTCACAGTAAACTTGTTGCTAATTTTAACGTATATAATGAGAAGATTTATGGTGGGATTAGTCCCCAACAAGAATGCACCAGGAAGATTTAGCAGCCCCTGCCCCCTAATTTTGTTAAAATCAATGTAGATGCCTCTACTAAAGATGAAGGGTGGATTGGTTTGGGGGTGGTGGCTCGTGACAGCTTGGGTCATGTTCTGTTTGCAGTTATTAGGCGTATTAAGGCCAGATGGGATCCCCTTGTGGCTGAGTGCAAGGCAGCCCTGCTTGGTGTAAAGAAAGCACGAGATTTCGGTTTTGACAAAGTGATTTTAGAATCTGATTCTCAGATTATGGTTTCCAAACTCAAGAAGAACTCCTTCAATATGTCACCAGTGGACAATATCTTAGAGGACACCGTTCTATCTAGTTCTAGTTTTCATTCTCTTTTATGGTCTCATGTAAAGCGGGATGGCAATGTCGTAGCTCACCATCTTGCTAGGTTAGTGCCGGTTGGTCTTGAACAATGTTGGGTAAACCATGCTCCTAGTGCCCCGTATGTATTAGTTGATTATCTTACTATGATTCAATAACAATAATTTTGTTCTATAAATAAGCGATAGGATGTCATATATCTAAATATCCTGCATTATCAAAAGACAAAAAATTTATCCTAAAATTTTATCAACAATCCGTGATCGCCCGGACACAAAACTAATAATAACTAATATATAAAGCTAAACTTTTAGCCAGGTTACGAGACAGTGACACTTGGTGTTCCAACTTTTTGTCAAGTGTCGTGCAAGGTGAGCAACAATTAAACATTAGTATGGCACATAGGATTTTTTTTGGATATATTTTTTATGAATAAAAAAGTTGCATTTTTTAATAGGACAAAAAATAGGATAGATTTTGTAGGATAAAAAAAAAAGTTAGTGTCGAGTTTTATTTTCAATAAATTTCAATAGATTTATAGGATAAAATTTTTAGTTTAGATTTTTATTTTCGATAAAATAGCTATATTTAACAGATACTCCCTCCGTTTTTAAATACTTGCTCCATTTCTATTTTTTGCACTAGTCATTTGTCATATTTTGACTAATTTTTGTGATTTATATATAAGAAAAAATATAGTCTTGTGGGTACTTGTTGGAATCATCTCAATAAACAAATTATTAATTTTCAATTGTTAGAATTTACACCTATTGATAATTAAAGATATTAATGATCAAAGATTAGCATCGGCATGCGTGTCCAAGAGAAATGGAGCAAGTATATATTTAAAAACGGAGGGAGTACAAAATAAATTATAAGTTTATCCAAATCACGAGACAAGGACACATGATGTTTCAACTTTTTACTAAATGTCGCGTCATGTATACAACATTTAAATAATTTATCATATAAATTTATTTTTATACCATATTTTTTTTAAGCAAGGAAATAGTTCACAACGTAGAACATTCATGTATAATATATCATAATCGATTGAAATAAAATACTTTACAATCTAATATGATTTTATTAGATTATGTAAAACTGTTAATCGGGTCGGCTCATAGGTCGTTTCGATCAAGTTACTTTAGGTAACGGGTCAAGAAATGTTCACACTAGCCCAAAGTTTCGAATTTAGGTCTAGCTAACAGGCTTAGAACAATTTTTCTGCCCGAAAGCTGCTTCGTATACGTTGAGTATATCAATTATCTTAGAGCATTCATCTTGGTTGACTCTAGCAAAGAGAAGAGTGTCGTCAGCAAAAAAAAAGATATGAAACTTTTGGCTCGTGTCTACTAGAACAATTTTTTTATATACTTTATTTTTGGAGTTAATATCACAATCAGGCCCTCAATTCTTACTTTTTTCACTCTTTGGGTACTCAATTTATTTTTTTCACTTTTTGGGTACTCTAACCCAAAATCCGACCAACTAACTCACCTTTAACTCACCGTTAACTATAGGTAATTAAATACTAATTAAATTTGATAAAAATAAAATGCATAAATTAAACGAATTTGTTTTCAAAAAAAATAGCCATAGGAGGCTTTTAAAATCAGTTTACAGCAGCAAATATTATATATATATATATATATATATATATATCCTTCCAAACAGAAGGAAAAATAAACAATATCAGTAATGCAAAATTGAGAGCAAGATTTCCCAATAAAAAAAATAAAAATAAAAAAACTGAATAAGAATTCCAGAATATCCTTTCAACACATATCAATATTCAGACAATTCATGGGGAAGAGGATGAAAAAATCAGAATATTTCCCGCTTCAACTTTCTAACTCACAGTCAAACTCTGATGACTAATTAAATCTATAGTCGTTAGTGGCTATTAATTTGAGTTTACAGTAGCAAAAAAAAAGCCAAAAAAAACCATATCAATAAGGAAAAATTCCAAGTAAGATTTCCCCAAAAAAAAAAAAAAATAAAATCATACAAAAAATTCAAAAAATCAGTCCAGCTTTCTCAAGAACAGATATCCTTCTCCCTTCTGTGTTCAAGAACCTCCCTCAGAACATTTTTGCCTAAACAAATTAAACTGACCATAATCTAAAGTCAGCGACTTCAAATTGACAACAAAAACAACCAAATTTGCAACATTCGCCCATAAAATTTTCGAGCAAAACTTCCCCTGTTTTGCGACGCACAAAAACATTAAACCCTAGAGCAATTTCTACAACAATTAGCCACAATTCAACAAAATCAATCACACATAGCAGCAATATACTACATCATAAGCACAAATTAATTGAAAAACAACAACAAATCACCATTGCACTGTCGTTCTCAACCCATAAACTATAAACCCCTAACTTGCGAAACTACACTATTCAAACACCACAAATAATCAAAATAAAGAAATATAAAACAAGTAGATTGCTGAAGAATCATACATACCTCACAAAATGGTTGTGATTCTTGCCTTTTTCCCCAAATATGGCTACAATCCAAACCCTTTTTCCTCACCAAACCTCGTTCAATTTTTTAGAAAAGGAAAAGAATATGAACAGAGGAGGAAGAAGAAAGAAAGTCATACTTTTTTTTTGGTGGGCCCCACAAATTAACCCAATGTACTCAAATTTTAACTAAGGGTACTCAATTTTTTTGGGTGAATTAATTTTTTTGGCAGGAAATAGGGTAAGAGTACCCAAACAGTGAAATTTTTTTTTTTTGAGTATTCGAACGATGAAAAAATCAACAATTGAGGGCCCATTTGTTGTGTTAACTCTTATTTTTGGCATTTTCATAAATTTCTAATATTTCAAGCTTACTTTGCTATTGTTTAATAATTTTTTAAATCAAACATTTTTACCAATACTATCTATTACTCACTCCATTTTTAAAATACTTGCTCCATTTCTCCACACGCGGAGTTTTAGGAAAAATTGGAGAAAGTAATAAAATATGGAGGTAGTGGGGTTGGTGGAAAAATGAAAAATTGTAAAAAAACAAAAGTAGTGGAGAAATTGGAGGACAGAGAATATGAAATTAATAAAATATGATATTTGTAGGGTCCACTAGGTGAGAGAAATGAATTAAATATTGTAAAAACTTTCCAAATAAAGAAATGGAGCAAGTATTTAAAAACGGCCGAAAAAGGAAAGTGGAGCAAGTATTTAAAAATGGAAGGAGTACTAGATGAAGCCCGTGCACGCAATGCACGGTTTGTTTGAATTTTGTAAAAAAAAAACATTTTTAATTAATGTGCTAAAATTGGTTATTTATTAAGATAAAATTCCTAATATCAAAAGATAATATTTTATATTTAATTAATTTAAATTTAAAAATGACATTCAACAATTTTTCTTACGTGGCATATGAATCATTTAATTATAATTTAAATTTTAAAATCTCATTTGCTAATTTTGCTTACGTGGCATTTGAATTATTTAATTATAAAAGATTTTAATGATCTTGTTTTTAATTGGCTACTACTTAAATTTATAATCCTACATGACACACTAATAATTTTTTTTTATATTTATATTTATGTGATAAAATTTGTTATATATTTAGATAAAATTCCCGATATCAAAAGATAATATTTTATATTTAATTAATTTAAACTGAGAAATCTCATTCGCCAATTTTGCTTACGTGTCATATAAAATAATTAATTCTAAAAGAAATTAACAATCTCATATTTAATTGGTCACCACTAAAATTTATTATCCTACATGGCACGTTAAAAAAATTAAATCATACGTGGCTCTCTTAAAACTCGGGAAAAAACTCCCCTTTATATATATATATATATATATATATATATATATATATATATATATATATATATATATATTAGATTAGGCATGACATGCCTACTACATACTTCCTCCGTTCTTTTTTACTTGACACGCTTTGACTTTTACACTATTCATCACCTCTCCTTTGTCCGTCTTTTGTGAATGATATGTAAGGAAAAATATATTCATATAATATCTTTTTTAATTCGTTTCAATAAGTACTATCATAATATACAACTTTTATAATTTTTACTTATGAAGAATTAAAGTTATTGATCGTTAAAGTTATGTATTGGCAAGCGTGATAAAAGAAACAGGTCAAGTAATTTAAATCGTCACTAAATCAAATCAATTCTTACCTAAGTTTGTATCAATGATATATTTTAAAACTTGATACATAAATAAAAAGTTTATCTTCAAATTCAATAAACAAACTGGGCACCGCACGGGGCACCAAACTAGTAAAAATATAATGTAATACAAATAAAGTTAGGTGTACACCTTATACGAATTCACAGAGAGTGGCGGATTCAGGAAATTTAACTAGGGGTAGCATAGAATAATAAAGAGGAAAAAAAATTAAAATAAAAAAAAAATAAAAAAAAAAAGCTCTATATTATATACTAGCATTATCATTAGCCTTTTAATTTTAAAAATTCATTTTTGTTGATGATTTTTCATATAACGAATATGGAATAAATTATATTCTACTTATGAATATGATCAAATTAAAAAGTATTTCATAGGTTTAACAGTATATTTTTGTATGTATTCCTCTGAATTGAATTTACTATTCAAAAGTAAATATAAAACTATAAAATTATTTTAATTAATATAAATTATTGAATTACTCAAATGAAATTAAATAGTAAATATATTAATTACTTACCAAATAAATATATGCATTGTAAAGTGCAACAAAAATGGGAAGAAGTTTTATCAAATAAAGAGTTTTTAAGAATAATATTTTATTTTTTTTACAGGAAGAATAATATTGTATTATTATTATATTTGGTATTATGTACGGTGGTTAAAATAATTAAAAGTATAAGTATATATATTTTATAATTTAAAATCTTAAAATTCTACTAATTTGTAAGTTTTTATAAATTAAATGAGAGTTTTTTCAAAAATTATATTATGTACAAATATTTTTTTATTTTTTATTTTTTTTGAAGAAAATATTATGTACATATATAACTATAGTTGATTTGTTTCAAAAAAGAAAAAAAAAAAAAAAAAATCAATCTAAGAGACATGTTTTATATAAGCAGGTCTCTTTTCTTTTAACAAGGTTATAAAAAGAAAAGGTTAGAACCTAAGAGACCTGTTTAATATAAACAGTCTCTTTTCTTTTAAGTTGAAGAAGCGGGATTGTTGGCATTTATTATAGCATACTCTAAGAGACCAGTTATTTAACATAATAGGTCTCTTTGAACTTCTTCTTCTTCTTTTTTTTTTCTACCAGGGGTAGCATGTGCTACCCCTTGTGCCTTCATAGATCCGCCACTGTTCACAGAGGGCCAAAGTTCATAAATATTCTTGGGGCAAACTTGTACAAGTTGTACTTGTAAAGTGTATATATTTTTTCAATAATAATGCAATATATGGCTTTCAGGATTGACATTCGACTCCTTACCTTTACAGTATTCGATTAACAAGAAATGACAAAAGTCAGCCACAGCTATGTTAAGGACTTGCGCTACGTGGGCGGTTGCTTATCGTCCATGTGTACCGCGTTTACCAATGGTTGTGACTTGTGCCCATGGAGTTGGACTGATGGATGCCTTAATGGTGAGATGGTGGCAGCCTAGGTGAAAGATAGTGAGCAATTGGAACTTAAGTAGGGTGTATGAAGCTCATTTCTTTTTTTTTCTTTTTTTCTTTTTTTTTTTGACAAAAGAAGCTCATTTCTTATAATAATGCAGGTGTTAGTAAAATTCAGGCGTCAGTCAACAATTTACCACAACCCATATACTTGTATATCATATGAAAAACAATGAAGTTTTGAGATTATGTATACACTTCTTACATAAAATAGACTTTCAAATCATAATCAAACTAAGCAAATTTACAAATTTTTTTATGATGGGAATTCTAAATCAAAATCTTACACGATTGGAACTTGGAGCTACTGAACTAAGAAGCATCAGCCCTAATTTCATTGCGCTAGAACAAGTTATGTCAATAAAATGTACTACATGATCCTATAGCAAGTATCCATATTCATGCATCTCATAGTATATGGTTGATCTTGAATCTGAATACCATAACACTGCCAAAATTGCGCTTTTCCAAGCCAGTATAATTACTACATGAACACTACATCAATCTAGAGCCTGTCTGGTGTTTTCTATCACCTTTATCAAAGAAGATAGGCACAAGGTATCATATTCACAATGGAAAGAAGACTCGTTGTCAGAGTTTGCAGAAATCAAGACACCGTTCCTAAAAAGGTAAGTCAGACTGGATTCGGGTTGGTTGTATGAAGAAGGACCAACTTTCTTACAAAAGTCCTTCCCTGAATGACAAACACATTCAACAAGATTTGCCAGCTTATTTTCTGAAGCCTCACATTGACAAGCATTTTCTTCCTGGGATTCAAGCTTTCTCAGACCTCCATTTTCAGAATTACTGCATCTTTTAATGCTATACAGATTCCTTATAGTTGAGCACAGACTTGAAGATAGTGCTGAAACAAGATCATGGACATCTTCCACGGTGCAACGTGACGAAGTCAATTTCCACTCTTGGGCGATTTTTTTCTTTAACAGTTGTTGAAGAGTATAAATGCATTCACTGCAACAACTGTAAGAACATATAGCTTCAGACTCTGATGACAAATCATTGCTCTGGGAAGACTTGGAATCATGGAGCTGAAGATCACTTGTACAATTTCCAGCTTCAGAAGAAATCTCATTTTCCACCAAGGGTTCAATAATAGTTTGATTGCAGAATTCACTGGATACATGGAGCCCAGTGTTTTCAAGTTTTTCAGAGTTACAAATACCAGCTGCTGGTTGATCAAGAGATTCTGTACAAGCCAATTGACTAGACTCTTGTTTAGTCAGCATGCGTCCACCAGTGACGGAAATATCTTCAAAATGTTCCAACTCTGGCTCTTCACATCCTGTAAATTTCTGGGGTATTATACTATATGATTGATGAACAGAATCCACACAGTTGGTACTAGACACCATATTGCTCCCTGAAAGTATTTGATCGGCGGATTCCTTTTCTTCATTTATAACCTCTACTTCAGAATATACATCCTGTGGAACATGGGCTATAGCCGCAGCTGTTGGTCGAGACTCTTCAATAAGGCTCACTGCCTCTGTCAGATTGTCATTGCCAGAATCAATAGTTCCCACGTTTGAATCAGCAGGTTGAGCACTTACAGCAATAGTTTCTGGCAGCACTACTTCAAGTTCTGGCTGCTGGAAACCATTACCTGGAATATTAGGCTCTTTTTCAACCTGGATAGAATTGTCACCTGGTGTGTGTAACGGGTTTTCAGCACTACAGGCCTGCAGGCTCTCCTCAGTTGGGTCTTCTAAAACTTGCACAGTTTCAGGACACTGAGCACCATTTAGCTTCGAGTTCACAATTGATGTTTGAGCATCTGCCTCTAAGCTGAAATTCAACATTATTTCTGTCAGACAATTCAGGCGAAACAAGAGAATTTACCAGCACATTAATGAAACCATACCTTTTTAATGAGTAAGACCAGCTGTTAACCATGTCCTCTAGGTAAGCAACTTGGGACAAAAGGCGAAAATATTGGTATCTGTCTTTTCCTGCCTGGATCCTGGTAGCTATTTGCTCAATGAGGAGCTCAAGCACCTTCCTTACTTCCAGAGACACTTCCAGTGGAGAAGTATATACTCCTCGATATGCAGACAAGCCCACAGCTAATAGGCCTCTAACCAATGTAAACTGGTCCTTACCTTTACTGCTGTTAGTATTGCATGCAACAGTTTCCTTTGCTACTGACTTAGAAGGGCGTACAATGCATGAATTAAATGGCCATCCTTTCCAAGGTCCACGGACGTCAGTGCTTGGACCTTCGTTCAGCTTAGAAGTGATCCAACAGAGTTCAGCAAAATGTGGGTACCTCAGAATTTGATAGCCAAAGGTAGTTATAGCCAACGTCACGGATGATTTTCCTTTGCCATTTCTAGATGCAGATGGCGCCGGCAATTTTGCAATAGAGCCTTCAGCCAGTTCTGGATTTGCTCTTGGTTCCTCCATCAATTTGAGTTCATTATGGTGACTTAATACATCAACTTTACCTCCATGACGAGCTTTATAGGCAGTACTTGAATCTGAATCACCATGAATTCCAATGTGAACAAGTTGCACAAATTGTTGAATCAGATCCTGTGATAAGTCTAATGCAGCCGAATGAATCAACTTATCATGGTGAAACTCCCTTTCCACCTCCACAGAAAATCGGGGAGTTCCATACTCCGAATGAACAGAGCCTTCAGATGTTAAAATGTCACAGCCAAAGAACTGACGCAATTCTGCAGGAAGAGCTGAACTTGGAATCTCTGATGTAGCCTAGTCATGAAAACAACAAATAAGCAGTCAATTCAGGGATAACATATGAACCCTTGTGCCAAGTGCTCTCATTATAAACAAATCATATCAGACAGACAAATCAATGTGAAATCTTAGGGGGCATTGTAATGGGGGTTTGAAGAAGTAAAAAAGATTCAAAATGCAAGCCTTGTGTCAGGACCTACGGCCAAGGGACACTCCCTTGATTCCGTTTTTCGTCGTTTGTAAGTCATATTTATACATTCTCCCAAAACACACCAAACAATGCGTATCATTTAACCCCAAAACTCCTTTACACCCAACCACCTTCACCACTCCATCACACTATACCACTGCCTGACCCCACCAATCCCCATCTACAAACACTACACTCTTTATCCACCAACAACCTCACCAACTCCCCTATTCACCCCCAAAAACCAACAAACTCACCCCATAAGCAAACCTAACCACCCAAAAACCACTCCACCACCTCAAATACAACCCTAACCACCTCAAAATCTATCCACCCACCACGAAAATTCACCCAACTAGCCAACTGTCACAACCCAAAAAACCACCAAGGCCAACCTTTATTGCTAGTGTCGTGATCTAGAGAGCAGGGTTGTAGGGTGTATCCCTTGTTATTGTTTGTGGTGGTGGTAGTTTTTTCCTTTTCTTTCCACTTATCACTCATTCTTCTTTAGCCTACACCCAATAAGTTCCATTTACTTCAGACTGTAAAGCCCTATTTGGTTTAATGGAAATATTTTCGATGATATATGAATTTTTGTGGAAAATAATTTTTCTAGGAAAAACACAGGTACAAACTAGTTTTCAATTGTTCAGTTCCTTGCAAGAAAAGTTAAAGACAAAAAGAAAATGGAGAAGAAGGGAAAAGATAGATTGGAGGAGAAAGTGAGGGGAAGCAAGGGAGTAGGGCAAAAACTTAGCTTCCCTTTCTTACACAAGAAAGATGTTTCCAAATTTTGAGAGAGTTATCTTCCACCCTTGAAAAAATTGTTCCCACCCCAAACATAGAAAATTGAGAATCATTGGACGAATTTTTTTTATGAAGCGCCATAATTCCCAAAATCACAATTTAAGAAAATAATTATTCCACTCTCTTAAGTCAAGGAATAGTTACAGATAATGTAATAAAGACAAGACAAGTAAATATACCCCATTCCTGTGAGAAGGAAGGGTAAGAGGCAGAATGGAAGAGAGAGAAATCACCAGTATGATAAGGGATGAGGATACACGTATGTATTCTAGATGCTCCACAAAAGATCTCCATATCTGGGAGGCACTGCTATCTTCGTATTGGTATGCTGTCACTTCCATCAGTTCAGATTTGCTTGGAATGGGACTACAGTTCTCATGATCAATTGGACGAGATGTTGACAAGGATTCCTTGGAAGACTGATGTAATGTTGCAACCTCAACATCTTCCTGGACACTCGGGCATGACTGTACAGCCCACAGATCAATCCTGGGCATGAACAAACCACACATCTTCAAACTGGCACATTTCACTGCAAAAATGACAAGCAATGAGAAATATTCAAATGTCCAAATCATATTTGGTCATGGAAGCATTAACAATAAGGTCATATAACTAACAACTAATCAGCTAGGACAGCAGCTCATATTTGCCTTGAAGCCAAACCAGAATTAGTTGTGAATGTTTGAGGAATAGAGGACAAGGTTATAGAATTATAGAAAAACACAAGGGAGGGGGGGGGGGGGGGGGGGGGGGGTAGGGGTATTCCAGAGCTTCTTCAGATTGTATCCAATCGTTCAACTCCAATACTTAAACCTCCCTTAGTACACAATATTGACTTCCATAAACCTCATAGCACATGGCTATAATTAGGAATGAGAAGGAAGGGGGGGGGGGGGGGGGGGGGGGGGGGGGGGGGGGGATCAGTAAATGGGACAATAATTTTAAACCTGGAACATTTGACATTTCGTAGGCATCAAGGATCAAATTAAAGATTTAGGTTATGACCCAATTAATTAACTTCTCTGATCTCCTCTCAATAGGGACAGGCACAATTGTATACTTCATTTCCTCCCATTCCCAACCTGAAATCAGGAGTAGAAATTCTTGTATACAGAATACAAAACATAGCAACCTAAATTTTCCCTATCTTGCTTTCTTTTGGTTATTTTGGAAATTGTCAATGTCCAAAAAAATAAAAAATAATAAAAAAAATTAGCAATCATCTTAAGTTATTGTCTTCAAACGTTAAAGGACTTTCAGCCTAGCAAAAGTATTCAATTTTACCCTTTATAATAGAATGTTTTGAAAAGACTGAAGCATGACATACTTAAAATATTTGAAATGCCTTGTTCCATATCGCCATGCCCCTCTTGTGAAATTGTAGCCAAATCAATCTTCTGCATTTCAATACTGCCCACAAAACAATGAAGAAGGCAAGAAGCAAGATGCTTTTGGCCAGATCTTGGATCCCCTGAAATCATTATCCTATACCCTATTTTCTTTGATAGAACATCACAAAATTTTTGGTGAGAACCATAAGTATTGACATGAAGATCAGAAGAGCGAAATCCACCATCCCCAGATGAAGTATCCCTTGACATATCACATCCAGCGGAAGAAGCATCTCCTTCTAGGATTCCAGCCATGAGAAGATTTCTCACAATCTCTTTAGTAGTTTCTGCATCTTGCACCATATCTTGTGCATGACACCACCATTTATCACTCTGCAAACCTTTTTTCTCCAAAACTGAAACAACAACCCTTTCAATGGCTGCTGCAGCATATACAAGACGACGAGGTAACCAGAGACGGTCATCAAGATATAGAGATATCATTAAGCTTAAAAGTGGCTGGAGCAGGAAAGTTATAAGATGCATGTGAAGAGGAGAGCCAACAACTTCATTTGCAGCCATCCCTGCCTCTCTACGGGAACATGGGGGAGGAGCAAGGGAAAGAGCCTCTAACCAATCTTTCTCTTCCACCACAAATGAAGGAAGCTGTGGACGTTTTCCCTGCTCAAGATTGTCTTCAGCATAAGAAATAATTTGGTGCCATGAGCAATTTCTTTTCAAGGCGATAACAGCTGCTTGAGCACAAAGAGCTTGCAGATCTGCACCAGCAAATCCCACAGTTCTAGCAGATACCCACTCCAGCAAAGTACCAGATACTGGCTTAGGCCACTTTCTTGTATGAAGAGCCAAAATAGCAGCTCTATCATTTGTTGAAGGTAGTGGAAAATAAACTTCTCTATCAAACCTTCCAGGGCGTCTTAAAGCTGGATCTACAGCATCAGGACGGTTTGTAGCACCTATAACTATAACAGATCCTCGAGACTTCAAGCCATCCATTAAGGCAAGCAAGGTGGATACCACTGAACTGTGAGTCTGGTCTTGCTGCCGCGTACGAACAGGTGCCAACCCATCAATTTCATCAAAAAAAATGATTGAAGGCTGAGATTTCTCGGCAACCTGGAAGAGAAGTCTAAGCTGTCGCTCAGCATCGCCAACATATTTTCCCAAACAATCTGCACCTTTCCGGGCAAAATAAGCTATGCGTTTATCCCCACGAGAACAGGCTCCAATTAATGACCGCACAACTAGAGTCTTGCCTGTGCCAGGATAGCCATGCAATAGAACGCCTCTGGGAGGTGTAATCCCCATGTTTTTAAAAAACTCAGGGTACAGAAGAGGCAAGATTACAACCTCTTTCATGCATTGTATGACACCCTGAAGTCCAGCAACAGATTCCCAACCCTCAAAAGAATTCTGACCTTCAGAATGTGGGCCCCCTATGTACACAGGGGCAATTCTTAACAAATCACGCTGAAGCCTTTTTGATTCACGCTTCAGAAATTCTTCATCCTCACCACATTTCTCCAACCACTTTTCTTCTGCCTCAAGATCTTTTCGTGAAGCATCATTTGACACCTTTCTCAGTTCCAACCTCACTTTCTTAGCCTTAAGCTTCTTCATATGTTGTGCATATTGAAACCCATGAGGTTGGAAATGATGTCGATGATCAGCGCAGGCTATAAGAAATTTACGGTGATCAAATATGCAGCCACTAGCTCGTGCACAAGGCTGTGGAAAGTAAATCGGGAAATAACAAATCAACAACACAAACAATAAATTGAATCAATTGATGAAAGTTTTAACCTTCTGACTGCAAACGATCTAGAGTGATGAGACAATGTGTAAGAAGAGCGCACACAAGTACACAACACATGCGTCGATAAATGGCAGACAATAACAACAATTTTGAAAGGTATACAAGATCCTGGACAAGATCACAATATGAGCAATAGAAAATTCACATCAACATCAATATGAGAATTTGACAAAATGAAAGGTCTGCCTGCAATAAACTATGAACAAAAGTTAGATGGCTCCTTACCAAATGGTAAGTTCTTGGACACCGATCCACACGGCACCCAAGAGTTGCCCCAGGTCTTCCACAGCGGGTACATTTCAACGCCCTTCCTCTACAAAGTGCAGCTCTGATGTTTCTTAAACACCCTAAGCCAGCAAAATAAACCTACAGACATTAATCAACAACAAAAATTTTTGAATGAGGAAAAAAAATCGCATAAACTGGTATACGTCAGAATGCTCTTAGGAACTCAAAAGGAAAAGCCGACAGACTGTCAAGAGCAAAAAAAACAATATATGGACTGATGTTACTTGTATTAAACATTGAATGTCAGGAGGTCAGCAATTTCCAATCCTAACTATTTGATAACCAAAACATCAAACACGTGTACATTTTTTTTTTTTTTGGTAATATTTTAGATATTAAATCAAAGCAAGGGAAGACCAAACTTCATATAACCAAGAGCTCCAAAAAAGATGTGTACACTGTGTCTCTCAAACGCCTTGGAAGTATTTAAAGGCATCTGAACAAAAAATGGTAATGAAACAGCAACTTGAAATGTGACTTAATGTTTAAAGCAAAAGGAAATATAGATTAAATGACAGCCAAGTTTTAAGCATGCATCTCCCCACCCCACACCCCCCACCCCCCACCCCCCCCCCCCCCCCCCCCCACCCCTCTCTTATCTATTTGATTCAATCAATCAATCAAAGCCTTTGGGGTTGGCAACATTAAACAAAAGTGATTATTCCGTATAGTCATCCACAAAAATCTTCCTCCTCCATCCTTTTCAATCAAATACCTCAATCTCATGCAATCCATACGCTTCATATCCTTCCTAACTCCTTCCAACTAAGCCATTTTCATTATCCCTATACCTCGTTAAACTTCTCCGTGATCTCACTCTTCAATTAGAAAAGACATTGGACATTATAGGATCATAAAGGGGAGTGGATGGATAAATAAAAGGAAAAAAAATAAAAAAGAAAACACTAAAAGGTGCAACCACCTGAAAAGAAATTATGTATCTAAAGCAAAGTCAACTAAACCTCTCCTATAATTTAAAGCCAAATTAAATTGAAAAGGATTTTATTTTCCTTTTTCTTCAAACTTTTATCTTCAAAATATATGTTTTAGTTTATGTTTGATTATAAAACATGATATTATTTCCACAGATCTCATATATATACACCATTAAAGATAATTCAAAGACGAAGTATTAAATTGAATATATTAACAGCAATGGTGAGCTATAAGCCTTGCAGCTTTGTTTACCAACTAAGCTTTCTAAACTACAACCATGAAAAACTACTTTACCCTCCAATGGTAAGCAACAATCTCTTCTAACTTAAATGGGCCCACGTGTTAAAATTATTTTATAATAAAAGAAAAACAACAAACAATAACTTTAATGCTTTTGAATTGCCAAGTGGAACCATGATATATGTGAAACCACACCGCTTTGTGGAGCTACATATATATCAACAAACTACAACTAGTGTTGCTTCACACTAGTAAGCTCACTGCTCCAGCTATTAATTATTTGCAAGCAGGTTGTTCATTACAACTTGTGTGGATGCTCTTCATTCCATTTTTGTGATATGACTTAAACAAGTATACCATGGATGCTCTAAAAAAAAAAAAAAAAAAAAAAAAAAAAAAAAAAAAAAAAAAACAAACTGAGAGGTAGCATGAGGGTATACGATTCCAACACAGAGAAGGGAATTTTAATTGAAAACTCAGGCCACATACCCGTAAACATTGGAACACCAGGTATATATGTCTAAAATTAGTAAACACACCAGGGAAGTACACATGAAGCTAAAGGTTATTCTTTTTATCTGAAGCTATCTGCCATTAAATTTTAAATACATTATAAAACATCGTCATCCCAATTTCTTCAAGAGACACAATTAATTGATAGAGTAAGCACCCTTACAATTGCTCAGAAGCTGAACCTAACTTCGATCAAATTAACAAACTTTGTAAGGCTAAAGCATCTAAATCGTAAGGAGTAAGGACTAAGGAGCAAAATATCCTGCGTGTTCCTAGTAGACTCAAACCTTTTCAGACAAATTAAACGCATTATCATGTAGGATAAGGTAGACAAGTAAAAAGAATATGAATCATGCAACTCACCTCTGGACTCCATACAGCACAATGTTGATGAACCCAAATTCCAGCAATTCCATATCGGTCATTTATAGGGCCCAAGAGTCTTCCAAGCCAACCAGGTTCATCACCAAAACCATCCCATGGATCATAGTTGCATTCCTCAGAAGCAGATGAACCACTGTATGCCTCATTGTCACTGCCAGCAGAATCATTAGCCGTAACCTTTGGAGGCTTTCCATCAGTCCCTCCTCCACACAAACCACATCGTCTTCCCTTCTTTACACGTGATTTAGGAATCCCACCAACAGCAACATTGCAATCAGCCTGGTCTGCACCACTATCAACCTCTGCATGTTTTTTCTTAACTTCTGCAACCTCTTTTAAAACATCATGTCCCACATCTTCAGCTAAATCAGTAGCCATCGCAGTCACCTCTGCAACTTGATTATGATTTTCATCGCCCTCATCATGTTTCAATGAATCCAATGCTTCATGATTCTTCTCGTCACCTACCATATTGTCAATGCTATCAACATTTTCCATAGGTATATCATCCTTAGGACCTTCACTCTCTATATCTACAAGATGAACAAGACTACCATCCCTAATCTCCTCATTTCCGACTATTCTTCCACTCGTTGAGGGCATACAGTCCCCATCGCCTTCATTTCCTATGGCATTAACCCTATTTTCCAAGTTGCCATCTTCTAAATGATCATCATGCAACTCATCCTCATCATCAACTGAAACCCTACCACTATCAGGTTCACTAGACGTCATAGCCCTCGATTTATCACTGTCCAAGCATGGTTCTTCCTCCACCGGATCATCCTTCACAGACTTAATCTCCTCATCATCATCCCAACAAAGCTTCCTCTTCCCACGAGCCTTATTCCGACTACCTATCAAACTAAGACCCTCACTCTTACCCCTAGACCTTACCCTCAACCTCAAAGCTCCCAATTCCTCCTCCGAATTCACAACACTCGGAGTAGGACCATCATTCTTCACATTCCCCTTCCCCCTCAACTTCTTCCCTGAACCCCCACTAACATTCCCCCCTATTTTATCAATTTTCCGCCTCTTTCTCGATGGGGCAGGAGACGAATCAAGAATCACCGGTGCCCTTATCGCTCTCGAGCTTCGACGAAGCTCAGTCTCCTTCCCCACCAATTCCCCTCTACTACTAGTGCCCTCATTAGACTCCAATTTAACCCCACGATTCTGATTATACACATCCTCACTAATTGCATCAAGTCTTTTATGTTTCTTTCGAGTTCTTACACCCGACCGGTTCCCATTCCCTCCTTTCGAAGGAGAAATGGTTTCCGATTCAGATTTTCGCATCACAAATTACTTCAAAAAAACAGAGCAAACCCCCCTATTTTCGATTATTCATCCAACAAACATTACAGAAATAAAACCCTAATCATACATCAACATTCATCAAATTAAAACTTCAAATTAAACTCAGAAACACTCACCTCTTCGTCGACAACACCAATTTGATCCCCCAAAAAACAATCACATAAACCCTAGAAACTCCAATGCAAATTTCATCCACAAACATCCCAAATCATCTCATTGATTATCGATTAAACGAAGAAAATGTTGAAAAATCTGCAGATTTTTAGGGTAATTACAGCATTATCTTGACACTTTTTCTCTCTCCTCTGTTTTCAATTTCACTCGAACTTCATTTTTCATGCGCTTGTTATTTTGAAGAACTAGGGCAGAGAAAAGGGGGGAGTGTTCATATTATTTGCTTAATTTTTATTTTTTTGTATAATCTCACGCGCTATTATCGCGTGAATTGACGCGCTATTAAGAGAAGAAGTTAACGTTTTTTTTTGCACTTTTTGTCCAAATTGTTTGGAAATGAATATTTTGGTAGGGTCATTTAAATTGAGTATCCAAAGCACGTGGTTAATGAGAGTGGGCAATTTTTTTATTTTTAATTTTTTTGGAAAGAAATTGAGAAAATTGGATGATATGTTATTTTCTAGAATGTTGTTGTATTTTTTCCCACCAAACACTTTTACCGCCAAATGTGGGGAGTGCCTCAACTAGAAATATGAGAGAATGGAGGGGTCTCTTTTGGATTTGGCAATACATACATCAATCTTTAAAAGCAAGTGGTTGGAAAGATAGGTATTCTTTGCAAGGGTTTACTAGGAAAGAGGTCAATTTTAGGAAGGGCACTTTTTTACGAGCGTGTCAATGTTTACTTACGAGGATAAATCAAAAGCGTTTATCTTGTGACAATATTGTAATAAAATGTATTGGTTTTGTCTCTTTATTTAAAAAAATTTCTAATTAAAAGAAAAGCCAAATATAAAAAACATAAACTATAGATGTTTCTTGACGACTTCAAAGTCAAAAGCTCACTAACAACTTTAATAGAGAGCGCTTCAATGGTGGATAAAGTGCTTCAAGTCGTTTCAATGATACCTAACGAAAATAAACACAACAAACCAACGCCGCCATTTCTGATAGCTTTGCGGTTGATTTCAAAGAAACCCTAAGCAAAAAATTAAAAGGAATGGTTAATTCCATAGGATAGATGTCATCGTCTGTTTGTGATCTCTCTCCTCCATTGATTTCTCCATTGATGCTGCTTGTGAGCTTCTTTGTTTGCTGCTTCCTGCGTCAAATTTTTGCTCTAATCATCAACGTCTTATTTTAAGAATCCCTAAAGTACTCTCACTTCACCAAGGCAAAGTACCAAAATTAATACGAATAAATGTTACATGTTTCTCATCTTGATATAAAAATAAATTATAGATGACGGTTCACCATGCTTATCGTACACTTTAACCTAATTAATAAACAAATTCCTGATTACTACTAAATCACTAAAAAAAAAAAAATTACAAATGCATTTTTTAATTCATGCCCTTCCATGTTACCAACACAAGTTCCTTCCTCTAAAAAGTACTTGCTAAGCCCTAGAATAGAAGAAGAAATTAGAGACAAGTTGTGACGTATTTCATTCCAAGATGATCGATGATACGATCTCATTAGTTGTGGAAGCCAAGATGAATTTCATATGCATGGTTGAAATGGGACAATTGGGTTTGTCTTTTTGGTGTAGATAATAACAAATGTGTTTGGTTTGAGTGATATGGACCAATAAAAGGTTTATATAGAACATAGAAAGTGGGATAAAAGGTTTGGATCCATGCAACATCAATGCTACACCTTCTCCCATTACATATTAAGATATACAATGCAAGTATGCATCCCTCGAGATTTAAACTAGAAGCTCCAATTTTTCTATGAAAGAATCCACTGGCGTCGCTATGTAGTTGCTATCTCCCATATCTTCTAGTTTTAGCATGACAGACACAGAATCAACTGCAGCTATCAGTTGTAAATCCAACTGATCTTCACCTACAGACAGAGGGGCCATCAACTACAAAGTTTAGCAAGCAAACAAGCTTAACCACAACAATCATAACTAATAAAACGCAAAAAGGATTATACCTAATGCGGTTTTCAAAAAGAAAATCAACACTTTTGGGATCTGCAGGACTCCGCCTGGCAGTAATTTGCATTAATACACCATCTGCCAACATCCGTTGTACCACCTTTGCTATGTTCTTTGTGTCATCGATACCTAGGTGATGACTTCCCAATAATGGGATTTGAAGTTGATCCAACATGGTCCTCATTCCTTTGGCCTGGCATAATGAATTAGCAAGTCATGCTGGAACAGAAAGACTAAAGGGAAAAGATGGAATCAGCAAAGCCGTAGTCTGACTAGTCCTGACTAATTGAAAATTACGATAAATAAGTTATGTTAGACCTAATTTGCAAAATTGCACAGCTGACTGAAGTATTAATGACCTATTAAATAAATGCAAGAAATGTAGACACTTTCAGCTTGCTAAACAGTCAAGCATGTATGATTACATTTGCAAGCCAGCATAGAACTCCTATGCCCAGACTCCATTTGAGGATCGATCAAGAGCTAATCACTAAACAATTAATTGCCAGTTTGCCAACAATAACCTACCGTTCTATTGTAGAAGTTCAAGTAGATATCCTTCAAATTAATCCACTCCATGAAATAAGGGGGTATTTGCATTCCACATACTTGACATTGCTGAGGAATTTTTGTTTTGATGTCCCAGTTGCCACTGTAACAGTATATGAAAAGTCAATAAAGCCTAAGTTCTGTATTTCTAATGACGCGAGAATCAGGGAGTTTTAAGGAAGTAACACCTAAATAAGAGAAGTTAAAGAACAGAGAACGACCACAAAAACAAAATCAACAAGGGCACAACTTACAGGGATGTAAATCTTACAACTATAATGTTAATTAGACCAGCAATGCTTAGCTAACCAATTAGCATTGCAGGGTATTGGCAAAAAAAAAAAAAAAAAAAATTGGATGTTATCACCAAAGACTTGACAATTTGAAGATTCTAAGATGCAGCATTCAGGTCATGCTAAAATTGCTAATATTCGTCTGAACGCAAGTCAAGTGGACATGGATTTGACAGTAAAATTGTAATATTTAATCAAAGGATAAAGCCTTGACTGGATCAACCAACCAACAACTGCCTTCTACACGCTTTCATGCAAGAATGACAAGTTGATTACAATGCAATGACATGATTTTAATCACAAGTAAAGTTTAGGAATTTGGAAATTTGTTGAGGTTCGATTGTATTCTTGCTACAAACTTACATGGACAGCTGCAATGCCTGCAACTGCAGGTATATGATAGGTATTATTAACATTTTCACATGAAAATCTTGAAGATATAAAGTTATGCCTGATATAACTATGTAAGTCTTCAAGCTATATACTGTCAACGGGAGTTTACTGGGCTGAATGCGCATGAAGTCAAATCTCTTTGCTTCAATTAACAAAGAAGCGTCCAGTATCTAATCATAGATGAACTCAGATATTACAGAATGAGTTTACTTAATAACACTCACCAAGTCACAAAAGCAGCTCTGTTTAGGTATCCACCACTCTCCTTTTCCCACAGGTTATGACCAGAGATCCAAGCCTCAAATTCTTGAATGACATCTTTAAAAGGTATAGCTGTATCATGCCAAACACTGCATACATTTAAATATTATATCAACTACTTAACATCAAGAAAATTAATCGCATCAAATCATTGAAAAATACCCCTTTTAGTTTTGTTTGGACTATGAATTGCCAAAACCCAAAAGAAGTGCAACATCTTATATTTAAAAGCAACTAGATTAATTTCAAAGTAAATAAATAGAAATGTTGGCCATGAGTTTTTCCATTGTATCAAACAAGGTAAATAAATCAGGTCATGATACGAGTTTAACATGTCCTATCTTGAACTTACCGATCAACACCTATTTTCCCATATTTTCCTTCAATGTATTCATTTATCCTTTGCTCACTCATCTTTGTAGGCCTAACAAACCTGAAGAAGAAATGCAGAAGAAGTGAATAAGCCACTTAAATAAAGGCATGTTAAAAACTGCTTAAGTTATAGCTTAGAAAGCAAAAGGGTGCAAAATCTAGAAATTTTGTAGGGGAACCTTTTGCAAAATCTCTCTTAAGAGAACATAAACATAGATCTCGCCTTATCACAATGTAAATACATCAAACATCCCTCCATCTAACCCCTTTTTATTTTATCTTTTACCTGAGGGAGAGAGAGGGGGGGCAACTGAGGCACATCTTAATTTGGGGGGGGGGGGGGGGGGGGGGGAGGACTGAGGCACATCCATGCCATGAAAAAAGACTGAAGTTTGGAGAACACTAACAGGGAAGAGCATAGTAGAAATTTGGTAAGAAAACCAAACCTGTGGAAGAAATCAACAACCTCCAGTGTTTTAGCATCAATTATCATAACTGGGAATTCAAGTATTTCAACTTTTCCTTCCAAATCGATCACCAGAAAGAAATCTATATTCTGTGAGCGCAACTTATCCGATTTAGAAATATTTTCTTCAAGAGGCACAGAGCAATTGTGATTGAACTTGTCCAGATGGAAAGATTCATTCATCTGCATATTGATATAATTGCATGAGAAACATGCAGTTTTATAATACTACCAACTCTGAAAAATGCAGTAAATTTGGCTTTCCCTCTTGATAAGAAACAAGAAGTGCTTATAATCAAATGAAAACAAGAAACAAACTAGAAGGATGGAACATGTTCATCATAATTCCACACCACCACATAATTTGTTTGTTTTTGGTTTGCAACAGCAGATTGAATTTCATTTATATTTTCATGATATGTACAAAGGATATATGTTCAACTTGATCAAAAAAATTAATAACATTGAAAAACAGATATTCTTGAGAAGAGACTCAGTCCCATGACTGTATAATACTCCGATAAGAAATGAGTTAATTTGTCATCCTTAATTCACTAACAACACTGAAAACCCTGGAATGACTTCATATTAAGAAGGAATCATATAAACTCACCAGTACCAAACCCCCAAACATAAAATCTTCTATATTGCCTCATTTGCCTGGTAATAGCAAAAAAATGACCAAAATGATAAGATCAATAAGATGGATGGCACAGAGTTCATTAAAGATCGAAGTCATCCAGCGATTTTTTTTTTTTTTTTCTCAAAGGCCTATCCTCAACATCAATGGTATTCAAAGAAACATAGATTAATTTCATCAATTAATTAGCTACTCGTAATATAAGACGACAAATGACACAAAATGATACAAGAAACGGCGTTCATATAACAAATTTCTGAAGAACGCATATTGTGTCACAATCAGCTAGTCCTATAACGAGCACTTAGAAGCTAAAAAAACTAAATTAAACACCTGAGTTAGCAAACTAGCATTACATTGATAAAATTAACTCAGGCATTTCATCGAACACTTAACGTGCAACATTTTACATGCAATGGAAAACCCAGAAAACACAATCCCCAACAACCCTTCTGAAATTCGTCTTCTTTCACCAAGTAATCAAATTCCCAAAAGTCCTTCCACAATCTAGTTTTTTTTTTTAAAAAAAAAACGAATCGGGCTTGAAGAAAATAAATAGAAAATTAAGGATTTAAGGGAAAAGTGAGCTTACCAAGGTGCATTTTCCTTGAGTATAATACAAGCACAAGGGTTTCCAACTGGGTCTCAAAGTTTTGAGAATGGGACCTTGTTCAGAAGAATGATGAGTATTTGAGTCTTGGGTTGAGAGAGAAGCAGAGAGACGACTGAATCTGCGGGAAGTGGAGAATGGAGGAGAGAGAAAAGAGAAAAGGGGTGAAGAGGAGAGAGAAGATGAACGAAGTAAAGGAATTCGAGAAATGCAAGCTCTGGAAGACGCCATTGTTGAAGGCTTGAGCTTTGAAGCTGAGGTTTAAACTTTAAACTTTAAGTGGTGTGGTATACTGGTATTGGATTGTGAGGCCGAATTTTAAACTTGGTTAAGTCCAGATTCGCGGGCTCCTACAGGGCTATTGTCATCTACTGTACTCCGCAAATTTATTTATTTTTTTTTTGGAAGAATTGGTTTAAAAATAATCTCATGCTCAATTTTTTTAAAACACAAATTTTTTTTATGTGGTGGGCTACATAATTTTTTTTATTGAGTTTTTCTAAGCTATGCCCCCTAAGTTTTTCGGTTTCTAAGTTGTACCCATGTTTTTTCAAAGTTATAAGCTGTACCCTCCATCTTATGATATTTTATCAACAATACCCTTTGACAGTCATATCCGTTAACGAAAGTTAAGTTATTTTATCAACAATGGTATCGTGGTGTTATTAATTTGACACATATCCCATCTAATTGGTTTTAACACTTTAAAAAAAAATCAGAAAATAAAATAATAAAAAAAAGCTATTGTTAACGTCAAAGGTTATTGTTAATAAAAATTAGTGAGGTTGAGGGCACAGCTTAGACGTTTGAAAAAGTATGGGCACAGCTTAGAATTCGAAGAAGTTTAGGGGCGTAACTTAGAAAAACCCTTTTTTATTTTTGAATACAACAAGTCTTCTCTCTCCTTTTTTTTTTTTTAGCTTCTTCTCCAAGCCAAACCGCACATCACCAATAATCATATCTCTAGTCCACCCATTTTCTCTCCCCTCTTTGCCAAATTGTTGCAATTAAAGCCCGAAATTGTAGAAATTAGGTGTCAAATTGCTGTAAAAAATAGCGATTAATTAAACTTAAGATCATCAACAGCATTTGAAGTAGTGAAATTGATGAAATAAGAGCTCGTTTTCTTCGTGGAATCTTCAATTGAACATTCTTTGTCAAAAATTCAGCAACCGAAACGACAATAATAGTATGAGTAGATTGTAGAGTACTTTTTTGCTTCATTTTTGAATTTGGTAGTTTTGAGTAGTTTGTTAGAGAATGAAGTTAGGTAGAGATTTGCAGAAAATCAAAGAAAAAGGAGAGAGAAAGTATAGCTGCATGAAGAAGAAGAACAAGGAGGAGGAGGAGCGAACTCCTTCGTGCTCTTGAGTTGATTATGGTGTGGTCAGGGGTTACTTATATGGTGTTACTTGTAGGGTGTTACTGGTTTATTAGTCAGGAGTTACTTGTAGGGTGTTGCTGGTTTAGTATGGGGGTTTGGTTTGGGATTTCTTGTATTATGGGGTTAATTGTATGGTGTTACTGGTTTGGTCAGGGATTACATGTAGGGTGTTACTGATTTGGTATGGGGTTACTCAGAATACAAGTAACACCTACAAGCAACCCATACAAGTAACTAGTGGCGGATCCAGGATTCCGGACTAGGGGTAGCACTAAACGCATACTAGAAAAATTAAAGGGACGAAATAACCATTATACACCTATGAACTTGAAACTCAAACTAAATTTAATTAAGATGGTAATAACACATCAAGTTAAAGTTTTTGCATAATTAAGAAGGTAATAACTAGGGGTGTTAAAAAATATCCGGTCCGAAATATCCGATCCGAAAATTCGATGATCCGATCCGATATTATGGATATCCGATCCGGTATTTCGGATCGGATATCCGAAAAAAATTCGGATTTTCGGATCGGATACGGATCGAATTTTGTCCAAAAATTTTAACTACCCGATCCGAAAACCCGACTATCTGATCCGAATATCTGACTATCCGATCCGAAAATCCAGATATCCGATTCGAAAATTCGGATATCCGAAAATTTCGGATCGGATTCAGATCACAATTTCTCCGATCCGAAAATTTCGGATATCCGAAATTGAACAGCCCTAGTAATAACACATCAATTTAAATTTCAACTATCTATACATTTTGCTATGAGTTATTATTGCGGATAAAATTATGCATGTACAACATACTAGCTATCAAAATATATATTTCGTATTACAATCAAATAAAATTAGTCAATTTATCAGATATTACTAATTTTCTTCACGGACGAATAATCTATATATATTTATATATATTTCATACTATTATTGTTGTTGAACAAAATTTTATGGAAGTTATTTTTATGTAATGTATTTTAAAATGAATGTGAAGAAAGTGAAAAGTAATTTGGAAAAGAATCAAATTTTGTTGGAAGCTAATTGTATCTTATCTATTTAAATGTCAAGACAGAGGAAAATTATTTGGGGTGGAAAAAAAATAAAGCATTGATAGGTGATTTTTTTTCAAAAAAAAAAAATTAAAAAAAAACATAAAGACTTATAATAAACCAAAAAGAAAGTGTTTGTTGTAAAAAAAAGGAGCAAAATATGGAGAGATAAATTATGGAAGCTTTAATTACTTGCTTTGTAATTAAAGAAAAAAAAAAAGTGTTTGGGGAGAGAAGCGAACCGCTGACCCCAGGGCACTTCAAAGGAAGCTTTAATTACCTACTTTGTACCGCTGAAGCAAATTCAGTATTCATTTAATATATGCATTGTTTAATACTTATCAAGTATTTAGAAGGAAGGTTTTTTTTTTTGTTTTTTTTTTCTTTTTCCCGGGGGTAGCGCCCCCCCCCCCCCCCCCCCGGGTTCCAATGTCGATCCGCCAGTGCAAGTAACCCCATAATACAAGTAACCTCTGAAAAAACCAGTAACACCCTACAAGTAACCCCTGCCACACCATGTGGCCTGCCGCACTGAAAAACCTATGTTTTTAAAATAATTCCAACTTTCAGAATAATCTCAATTTTAAGGTTGTTTTATTCTACCAATTCCAATAACCGGTAACTTGTTGAGAGTGTTAATTATTTTTTTTTCAAAAAAGCATGTGTCACAAGTTAAAATTTTGTAAAACAGAACAAAAAACCCCAAAATACCCACCCCTCCCCTGAGCCCACTGGCGCCATCTCCCCTCCCCCTGCACTAGTGCCCAGACCCCAACCAACATCCACCAAACCCCAACGCCTTCCCCCAACGTTGGTTTCCCCTTCCCTCGTGATGATGCCTAGGAACGACCTACCTCCCACCGCCATCCTTCCCTCACAATCCATCCCCCTCCTTTTCTGGTTCTCCTCCACCCCAAGCCCCCTTCACTAGAAAATCCCTTGAAACCCCTCCCCCATTCTCAGGGGCGGATCTACACATGTACACACTAGTGCACGTCCAACAGCAGTGACAGGGTAAAGTCGTATCCCCTAATAAAAAATAATTACCTAAATCACTAACTAAGGTAGATAGGGAAGTAGGGTCGATCTCCACAGGGAAACAAGTCTTTTTACTCCTAATTAAATATTATAATCTAAATTATTTAAGTAACCAATATTTATAATTAAGTATGAAACTAAACTACAAGGAAAAGGAATAGGGGAAAAAGCAATATATAAAAGGATCTAGGTCATAGGTTCACCAATAAATAATACTCCAGGGTAAAACATAGTAATCAATCATTGACATTGCATAAATAACATGATTAACAGGCTCTCGCAATTTATTAATCAACATAGATCTAACAGGCTCTCGCAATTTACTAGATCTAAGTTCTTATTGAAAATAGCCTTTAATATCAAATTAACATCTGCTCGATTCATCAATTTAATATTGCTATACTTTTACAAGCCGCAATTGTAAAACATTAAAACAATTCAATAGGAAATTATCATGCAATATCAATAATCAATAATAGTCAATCATCAATGCATCAATTAACCAGATTGTAAAGGGCTCTCGCTACTTGTTACAATCACACAATTAATTTATCGGTATTAAATCTCATCTCTCAAATCTTGACTTAACCATTTATAAACTAACTTGCCTATTGAAACTAGACCTAAACATTAATTCTCATCTCTCGATTCTTGAATCAATATTGTCAAACTCATGCATAAAAGATAGGCCTAATCTAGTCACAGAGCATTAAATCAATCAATAGAAAATTAATCTAGCATTGATAATCAACAACAATAATTTACCCCTTCATATTATTTATTAGATCCCCATAAACCCTAGAAATTAAACTACTCACACATATTAAAAACTAAACTAATCAAAGTAATAAAATAAATCATGGTGAAAGGAATAAAATAAATAACTAAGATTAAGGGAAGAGAAATCGTTACCGAAATAAATCTGGAATTAATGAAAGAATTAAGAACAAAGGTTTAGAGAGAGTTTTAGAGAGAGAAAACTAAGTAGAGAGAGAAAGTCTAAGAAAGAAGATGTACTAAAATCGTATTACGGAGGAGTATTTATACTCCGTACAAAAATCCTAAACTAAAGCAAATTAAAACGACGCTAATCGTCTCCTAAAAATACACGCGCCCGATCGGGCGAGGCACCGCCCGATCGGGCTCGCCTTTTTGACTCCAATACAAATCTCGCGTCACCGGGCGCCAGACCAAGCTTCTCCAGCCCGGCCGGGCGCGCCTCCGAGCGCCAGCCTTTTTGGCCGGGCGGCTCATTTGGGCCAATATTTGGACTTCGATTGGGCTCCAATTCTTCGGGCCAATCTGGGTTTCCTCTTTGGGTCTTGAATATTCGGTCCAAATGCCCCGGTATCACCTATACCGAGCCCTTAATCACCGGTTCGATGGCTCTAACCAGCCCTGGGCTATAAAGTCTGGTTGTGCTTCTCCAATGCTCGTGATTGCTCCAAAATATCTCGGGAAAATACTCCAAAAGCATAAATCCCTGCAAAAGTCAACCAAATCTACGAAAACACTGGAAAACACCAATTAGTAATAAAAGTGGCTCTAAAGAGCCAAAAATACTACTAATTATGACCAAGGGACGGGGGTAAAAATAATATATAAAATGGACACATCAAACTCCCCCAAGCCAAACCTTTGCTTGTCCCTAAGCAAAGATCTCATCAATGAATCAATAAATATGTTTCACCCCAAAAGTACAAATCAAGCACAAACGATCTAGGGTAAATCAAATAAACACGCTTCAGAGTCAACCAATCAAATCCATCCAATTACCAATCTTCCCTAACAATTGTCAAACAGAGCAAACCACAAGAGCATATAGAATTCAAGACCAGTGCTCACACACTCAACTCTCATTTAAGTGGCGAGTAAAAGATGTAGTCGATCGCTCTCCATCCAACCCCTTTATGTGAACAATGCCCTCCCAACTCACACTCTCGTGTGTATAAACAATGAACACTCAATCCTACTAGTCGACTCGAAATATGCCAAATCATAACTTGCATTGATAAACAACACTTTCACATTCATACAATTCTATGCACAAATGTCGGAAGGTCTTTAAAGCTTGTAATGTAAAGTTAGGGTAAAGGGTAGGATAAATTTGGGAATAAGTGAGAGAAAAGCTATGCTTAAAGGAGCCATATCCTAATAAAACCCATGATCAAAATAAATAATGATCATACATCTCCTACATAACAAACTCTAACATCAACCAGATATACTCCAATCATAATAAATAATCCCAACTCTTACAATTTCACTCATAAGATATAATAACGAAGAAGTAGAGTGAATAATCAAACTTTATTTTTCAACTTGAATTTTTCATTGAGGCTAAAAATTATTTTTCTTTTGATCACCCTCCAACTAGAACATTTGGACATTTTTTTTTCTTTCGAAGTTCACTTATTTTTTTCACATTTTTTTTTCTTTGAACTTCTATTTTTTTCATAATATCATGCTTTATTTTTTCAAGAAAATATAACTCTCAAACTCATCAAAAATAAACATGAATAACAACAAAACAACTTCTCAAAAACCCACCCAAATTGTGCAAATAAATAGCACACTACAAACTCCCTTACCTCACTCACTAATAGCTCCCCCAAGCCAAGCTTGGGACTAGTAACCAATGGGGCAAAATAGGCTTGTAATGTGGCTAATAAACAACAAAAAGGTCAAGGCAACAACATGGGTAGCAAGAAGGGAACAAATGTATCTACAATATCTGGAGGCTACCTAAAAGAACAAATGCCTTCGTCCTCCACAATGTGCATAATAATGAATCATATAAACATTACTTATAGTTGCAAACCAATACTCAAATTCATCGACATACCAGGAACTATGGAACTATCACACATTCCTTACCAAATCAACTAGTCAAGCACTATATTCACAAGTAGTTGGACAAAATTGACGCATGTAAAGGTTCAAGGCAATCAAACATCAAATCATGATCAACTTATCCGCAATGCCTATCATCGAATACCAAGAATCAAAACAATTTTCTCAAGTAAGGGGCACAGGGAAACATAATTTATAATTCATTGGAACGTATTTTTGGATTTTTTTTTAATTTTTTTAATTTTTTTTTGTATTTTTTATATAAGAAAACAATAAAAACTACACTAGGAAAACAAGAAATCTAACCTAAGAAAACACACCAAAAATAAAAGAAAAGAGAAAAAGAGAGATACCAAACCAAAATCTCCCCCAAGCCTAAATCAGACAATGTCCTCATTGGCTCGGAAACTAGCCCAGCATAGCTAGTCCTCATCATCCTCGTCCATCGAGCCGAAACCCGCACCTCCACTGCCACCTGCACCACCTGCACCAGAAGAGCTACCACAAAAATAGTCAGCGTGAAAACTCCCCCCCGCCGGTCCCCCGAAAGGAATGTCCTCACGACCGACCAAATGCTCCAATCGTTCCTTTTGTTCCCGGCTCACGATCCGGATCGTCGGCCAATACGGGAGCTGCAAGTCTGGGTCGTACTCCTCCCTCGAGCTGGAGCTCCTACCAAAAATGGATCTTGCCCTATTTGAAGCCATATTCAAGAAATGGGTTTAAAATTTTCTGAATTAAAACTGAAATTTTTTTATATGAGAGTGAAGAGGATGAAGAGAGGATCACAAATATGTAAAGAGTTTTGAATTTGGGTAAGAGATGGAGGAGAAATCTTAGAGAGAAGTTAGAGAAAATTTGAGTTTTAGAGAGATAAAGTAATGGAGGAAAGAAGAAATGAAGAAAGAAAGAAGAAAGAAGAAGGAAGCGTCTGCCACTCGCGCCCGATCGGGCGGTGGGTCGCCCGATCGGGCGATCTGAAGAAATAAGAGGTTTGTTCTCGCGCCCGGTCGGGCGATCTGAATGTACTAAGGTCCGCAACCTCTCGCGCCCGGTCGGGCGATCCGACTACCTGATTTCGTCTTGCTCTCGCGCCCGGTCGGGCGCCATTCGCCCGATCGGGCGAATTTTAGGCCCAAATTCTTCCCTTCTCACGCCCGGTCGGGCGAGGCTTGCCTGATCGGGCGGACAAATTAGTCCGTAAATGTCAAGTTTCGCGCCCGGTCGGGCGAAATTCCTTAATTTCAAACCCTTGCTCGCGCGCCCGATCGGGCGAGCTTCGCCCGGTCAGGCCCGAGACTAAATCGAGGAATGTCTATTTTCTTCTTTTCTCCAAAAAATTGGCTAACTCTTTTCCTTCAAACCTGTACAAACACTCATAAAACTCATTAAATTCCCTCATCTCTCCTCTCATAAGAAAAAGAAAGGAAAAACTAGTCTAAAAAGCATTAAAAATACGGGTTGCCTCCCGCACAGCGCTGGTTTATCTAGGTCCCGCACGACCTTCTTACCAAGTACAATTTCTAGGACCCTTGGCCTAACGCTTGATCGGGTGGTTTCTCACCCGGTCTAGCGATGTTTAAGCTGCGATGCGGCTTCCTGACATAACCTGTGGGACGCCAAGTCGCCTTATATGGTGGATCCTCCTTGACTTGGACTGGGGGATCTTCAGTGCTACGCACTAAAAACCCTTCTTCGATCGAATGTTGCTTTAGATTGTCATTGCATTCAACACTTGCAACTCGATCTGGCGGAACACTTACCGTAGGCTCGATTCGCACAACTTGCTCGATCGGTTCCACTTGTTCATCCTCGAAACCAAGACCAACATTGTAGAGTGCTCTTTCTATTGCATCGACTTCCGTCTGCCATTTGTCTATCTCATCTGAAAAGGATGCAACAAAAGATACCGCCTCCAAGGGATCTTTTTCAAGAGCTTGGGGCTTATTAGAATAATTTACAACCACATTAACACTGAAACATTTCTCCTCAGTCATGGAGCTTTTAGGGGCATTATTCAGATTAAAAACCACTTTATCGTCCCCTACTGATAGTGTTAACTTACCACTTCTTACATCTATGACTGCTCCTGCAGTGTTAAGGAATGGTCTACCCAAAATAATTGGGGTTTGCATATCCTCAGCCATATCAAGAACAACAAAATCCACAGGTATATAAAATTTACGTACTCTAACGGGGACATCCTCTAAAACACCTAGGGGTATTTGAAAGAACGATCGACCATTTGCAGATTTATATTGGTAGCTTTTAATTTACCCATATTTAACTTAGAACACACGGATAATGGCATGACGCTAACACTAGCACCAAAATCACATAATGCATTATCAATCAAGAGATTGCCAATATGACAAGGGATAGAGAAACTACCCGGATCTTTTAATTTAGGTGGAGACTTATTTTGAAGTACGGCACTACACTCTGCAGTGAAAGCTACTGTCTCTACCTCACTAATAGACCTTTTTCTCGTCAAAATTTCTTTCATAAATTTTGCATATGAGGGGATTTGTGTGATTAATTCAGTAAAGGGGACTGTTACCTTCAAATCTTTAACCACCTCCAGGAACTTACCAAACTGCTTATCCAAGCTTGTCTTCAATTGACGATTAGGGAAAGGAAGTTTGATGATTGGCTTTTGAGCATTCTTATTCTTGTCTGGAGTAGCCACCTTCTCTGGAGTTTTACCGTGCAATGTAGAATTAGATATGTTAGTATTATCCTTTAGCCCTGCAGGGCTATCAACTACATTGTTTGGTTTAATGGAATCAAGATTAGCATTATTTAATAAGACAGGTTCATCAACTCTGGGCATAGAGGGCCCTTCATAGTTTGAACCACTCCGTAGAGTAATTGAAAATGCTTGATCCGTAGGCCTAGTCGGCTGTGCCGGCAGGGCTCCCTGTTGGCGAGCTTGTAGAGTAGCGGAGAGTTGCGCAATTTCATTATCTACAATTTTATTATGCGCTAGAATTTGATCAATTGTCGCATCCCTGCTCTCCATGTGCTTTTGCATATTGACCAACATTGCTCTAATTTCCCCTAAAGAAGGGTCGGAAGATGAGGGGGGTTGTTGTGGTTGATTCTTCTGGCTAGCATTGGGATGATAGTCTTTCTGCTGCTGTAGCTGTGGCACCTGTGGTTCTTGTGGTGGTGGATTTTGAACATTAGTGCTCCGATAGGAAAGGTATGGATGATTTCGATACCCAGGATTGTAAGTGTTGGAGTATGGGTTATTCTGTCTATAAGCTTGGAAGGCATTAACTTGCTCCACGGAACTCCTGCAATCCTGCTCCCAATGACCTACAATACCAAAATTTTCACAGAAAGCCTCATTAGAATTATTATTAATCGCAGAAACATTGGCTACATTGGCAGTGCTCAGATTATCTAATTTTTGGCAAGTAGAGGTCAGTTGAGCTTGCAAAAAGGATACAGAGTCGACACTATGTTTCCCCTTGTTAGCAAATCCTCTGGGATTCCCATATTGGGAATTGTGTATCGCCATGTCTTCAATAACCTGACCTGCATCATCAACATTAAGATTCATAAATCTCCCACTAGCTGCAGAGTCTAAAATTATTCTAGAAGAATTTCCAATGCCGTTATAAAAGGCTTGGATTAACTGCCATTGCGCTAAATTATGGTGAGGGAATTCTCTTTGTAAGTCCTTGAACCTCTCCCAAGCCTCATATAAAGACTCATCGGCTTCTTGGGCAAAGTTCTGAATCGCACTCCGTAGTACTGCTGTTCTCTCTGCAGGATAATACTTGTTATAAAAATTCAAAACAAGAGTTTCCCAGTCAGTTATACCAAGTGTAGTTCTATTTAAGCCATTAAACCACAATTTAGCTTTTCCAGTTAAAGAGAAGGGAAAGAGAATCTCCCTGATTTGGTCTTGAGTGACCCCGGCTTGCCTGATGGTGTTGCAATATTGACAATAGTCGGCAATGTGAAGATTCGGGTCTTCACCCTTTGCTCCACTGAATTGCTTCCTCTCTATCATCGTTATAAATTGAGGTTTAATTTCAAATTGAACCCCATCAAGAGCCGGAGTAGGGGTGAGATGTGGAAAATCCGTAAGCTTTGGTTGTGAATAATCACTAAGCTTCTTTGGAGCCGCCATCTCTGATTCTATGTCTGATGATGTCTCTGAATTGCTAGAATCAGTTGGAGGATCGCGGTGATTATTGTTATTATCACCAGAATCCGCCAGGATTTGCTTGTAGAAGTTTTTCGGTCTATGGAAGGAACGTTCGATCTCAGGATCGAAAGGGATGTAACCTGATCTGGAACACCTGGGCATAAACAAAAACTAGAAGCAAATATGAGATTTGTCCCAGAGATCTCACGCTCTCTGAGACAAAAGAGAAATAATATAGACTACAAAAACAATCAGAAATAAAAATAAAACCGTCTCCCCGGCAACGGCGCCAAATTTTGACAGGGTAAAGTCGTATCCCCTAATAAAAAATAATTACCTAAATCACTAACTAAGGTAGATAGGGAAGTAGGGTCGATCTCCACAGGGAAACAAGTCTTTTTACTCCTAATTAAATATTATAATCTAAATTATTTAAGTAACTAATATTTATAATTAAGTATGAAACTAAACTACAAGGAAAAGGAATAGGGGAAAAAGCAATATATAAAAGGATCTAGGTCATAGGTTCACCAATAAATAATACTCCAGGGTAAAACATAGTAATCAATCATTGACATTGCATAAATAACATGATTAACAGGCTCTCGCAATTTATTAATCAACATAGATCTAACAGGCTCTCGCAATTTACTAGATCTAAGTTCTTATTGAAAATAGCCTTTAATATCAAATTAACATCTGCTCGATTCATCAATTTAATATTGCTATACTTTTACAAGCCGCAATTGTAAAACATTAAAACAATTCAATAGGAAATTATCATGCAATATCAATAATCAATAATAGTCAATCATCAATGCATCAATTAACCAGATTGTAAAGGGCTCTCGCTACTTGTTACAATCACACAATTAATTTATCGGTATTAAATCTCATCTCTCGAATCTTGACTTAACCATTTATAAACTAACTTGCCTATTGAAACTAGACCTAAACATTAATTCTCATCTCTCGATTCTTGAATCAATATTGTCAAACTCATGCATAAAAGATAGGCCTAATCTAGTCACAGAGCATTAAATCAATCAATAGAAAATTAATCTAGCATTGATAATCAACAACAATAATTTACCCCTTCATATTATTTATTAGATCCCCATAAACCCTAGAAATTAAACTACTCACACATATTAAAAACTAAACTAATCAAAGTAATAAAATAAATCATGGTGAAAGGAATAAAATAAATAACTAAGATTAAGGGAAGAGAAATCGTTACCGAAATAAATCTGGAATTAATGAAAGAATTAAGAACAAAGGTTTAGAGAGAGTTTTAGAGAGAGAAAACTAAGTAGAGAGAGAAAGTCTAAAAAAGAAGATGTACTAAAATCGTATTACGGAGGAGTATTTATACTCCGTACAAAAATCCTAAACTAAAGCAAATTAAAACGACGCTAATCATCTCCTAAAAATACACGCGCTTGATCGGGCGAGGCACTGCCCGATCGGGCGCGCCTTTTTGACTCCAATACAAATCTCACGCTCGGCCGGGCGCGTCACCGGGCGCCAGACCAAGCTTCTCCCGCCCGGCCGGGCGCGCCTCCGGGCGCCAGCCTTTTTAGCCGGGCGGCTCATTTGGGCCAATATTTGGACTTCGATTGGGCTCCAATTCTTCGGGCCAATCTGGGTTTCCTCTTTGGGTCTTGAATACTCGGTCCAAATGCCCCGGTATCACCTATACCGAGCCCTTAATCACTGGTTCGATGGCTCTAACCAGCCCTGGGCTATAAAGTCTGGTCGTGCTTCTCCAATGCTCGTGATTGCTCCAAAATATCTCGGGAAAATACTCCAAAAGCATAAATCCCTGCAAAAGTCAACCAAATCTACGAAAACACTGAAAAACACCAATTAGTAATAAAAGTGGCTCTAAAGAGCCAAAAATACTACTAATTATGACCAAGGGACGGGGGTAAAAATAATATATAAAATGGACACATCAAGCAGCTCAACAAATAATAATTTTGAAGTTCAATTAAAAAAAAATCCAATCAAAGAGATCGATTAATTATAATAACCGATCTCTCTCTCTCTCTCTCTCTCTCTCTCTCTCTGTATATATATATATATAAAAATGGACACATCAAGCAGCTCAACAAATAATAATTTTGAAGTTCAATTAAAAAAAAATCCAATCAAAGAGATCGATTAATTATAATAACCGATCTCTCTCTCTCTCTCTCTCTCTCTCTCTCTCTCTCTCTGTATATATATATATATATATATATATATATATATATATATATATATATATATATATATATATATATATATATATATATATGTATGTATATATATACACTATATATATACCCTAATTTTTTCTGCTGCATTCTTTTTCAGTAAAAGAGACTGGTTATATATAACAACCGGTTTCTAAGGTCATATTATTATTATTTTTTTGGCTACTATTAAGAGTAATGGGTGTGTACTGTTTGTTTTTTACATGTTATTTGTCATACTTTCGGCTTAAAAATGTATTTTTTTTTTGTAAGTAATATTTGGTTTAACTCCATAGTATGGATTTTGATGTCCTATTTTTGAATTGAAATCAATTATGAACTATCTAAAAAAATCACTTGTGATCGATCAATAATTGACGGTGACTCACCATCTGGGAATCCTATATCCGCTGCTGCCCACTCTCGAAAATCCCTAACCCCAAAATCGCCCCTCCCCCACCGTTGAAAACCCTATTTGCTAGGGCTTCTCGGTGGGAAAGGGGCGGTTTTGGGTTATTCGGGAGTGCGAAAGGGGCCAGGTTTTCTTTATGGTTGCGTGGGAAATGGAAGGGGGTTTTGGGGAGGGGAGTAGTGGTTCAAAAGTGGGAAGAAGGAGGGGTGATGCCAGGGGAAAGGTGGGGGTGGCAGGATGGTGAGGGAGGGAGACTAGGATGGGGGGTGGGGGTGGAGGTTAGGTTGGTGGGGGAAGTTTTAGTTTAGTCGTATTAATTTATGCATGTAGTGCGGGATGAGTTTTGGTTCCGCACGGTGCTCAGTCACCGTAAAACCCAACACTTTAGTGATCTGAGTAGTATCTATTCCAATTAAAATTATTTTATTGGAAATAAAAGTGATATATTATTTGTATGTAATTAATTTGTATATTTATATGAATATTGTGCTAATAGTTCGACTGTAGATTTTAGTATGTTGCTCGGTTTTGTAGTTTGATGTTTATTAAAAGGCATTTATAATTAAGTCTTTAGTCATGTAGTCACTAGATTGTATAGCTTTATCGGGAATAATATGTATCAATATGTAATACTTGTAGATTGTACATTGCTCTTAAATATATTTAGCACAACAAATTAACAATATTTTTTAAAAATATTTTATTTATTTATTTATTTATTTTACAATTGTAGTTGTTATAATTTTTACATTATTATTTTATTATTCTATATGAATTGCATTTGTTTAATCCACATGAGTGCCTCATTTTTATATTATATCACAATTAATTATGGGAAAAAGATTATAACTATCATGCATCACACAATAATCTAATATTTCAATATTCCAAAGTCTTCATTGTGATTTTTTTTATATTTAATTTTACAAGTAATACGCTACAGTAGAAATTACTTAATTACTATGTATATAAAAAATTAACAAGGTAGAAAACTTTCTTACGCCGTATTATAAACAAATCTCACAATGAATTTGCTTAATAAAACTGTGCATCGCACAGAAACTAAACTAGGCATAGGTCTATTTTCTAAAAACATAATAGTATATATTAAGGTATTGTATTCTATTAATGTATTATTGTATTCTAATTTCCATCCTTCCTAATTCCTATATATTTGTATATGCCTAAAATAATTTAAATATCAATAACAAAACAACAACAATAACTATAACAATAAAAGCATCTATAATTATAGTAGATTACTTACACCATTGAAAAGATAAATATATCTTTATTATAAAAAGCATCTATAATTATAGTAGATTACTATTTCCAGGGAAAGCAAATATTATCACTAGGAACCCTGCAAGGCACACTATCTTGAATATTCCAATTACAATAATCTTCACAAGCCTTATGCTTACCCTTACTATCCCTATTAAAATCATAGATATCAAACTCTTGAAAAGTATTTTCCCATTTAAATCCACAGAAAAATAATGTTGTACCTATGAGATTAATTTTGAAACTGAATTCATATTTCTCAAGGTATGTTATATCATGTACCCCTAAATCATCGTCCTTTGATTTGCAATGAACTTGGAGATTCATCTTTCCGTCCAACTCATTAATGATTCCTACATGCATTGTTGAGTTCCACTCTGCCTTGCACCTACATATTACATGGATTGATACAAATAGTAGGAGAATTATAACATGTTTATGCACAATTTGATTCATTTTGGACTTCTGATTTTAAAACTTGTATTAGTAATTACCTTATTTTATATAAACTCGTATGAATTTTAAGGTCTAACTATTGAACCTTTTATTATGGTGGTTGAGGAAGGGTTGGAGAATGGATTTCATGAATCACTTAGTAAGGAAACTTATCCTTTTAGAGTTGTTTAATTATGAAAAAATTATATTAGAGATATCACATATCTCTTAGAATCTTGGTTATTATCATTATGATTTTAATTTACATCTCAAATATTATGTTAGCCTTAAATGCTCATTGTAATTGTAACACCCCTAAGGGTGTTTTTCACATGATTTTCTCTAATATGAAATTATTAGTCCTTATCAAAATTTATTGTAGTTATAATGTGAATTTAAGTAACCTTATAATTTATTTTATTTTATTTTATTTTTTATTTTATAGAGCTTATCTAAACTTATATGAACTTGTAAAACTTGGAATAAATGAAAATTACGTGAATAAAACAAGTCCTAAATAGTTAATTGAGTAATGTATACTTGTATTTTCCCATCAACAATCAACTTGTATTTTCCTATCATATTAAATCAAATGGTGATACAAGATCTGCTAATACAATGCAAGTTGATATCCAATATCAACAAAAGATGTTAAGTGTTGTTTGGTTGCTGTGGGAATTTACTTCCCATAGGAATTTGTATTTCATGGGAATTAAATACATACATCAAATTCCTAGGAATTGCATAAATTTGTTTGGTTGACATGAAGGAAGTTGCAAATCATGGGAATTTTGAATTACCAAGGGGGTGAGTAATTAACTTCCCATATTTTGTAAGAAGTCACAATTTTTATTTTTATGAATTTGCCATTTCCTCATTTACACTTTTTATCGTCAACCAAACTACTCTATCATTTTGAAAGCTAGAGATCTATTCACCTATTAAATGAGGGGTAAATTTGTAATGTCGTGTGGTCTCCGATACATCCCATAATTTGTACACCATTTTGAAAGCTAGAGATGTTAACGACCATTTGTAACTCTCATCAATTCATCTCAAAATGTCCTAAACCTTAAATCGCAAATCTAACAACAATGGTGGTACTAAAAGGGAGGAACCCTGTTCGTCTATCTTATTATAGGAAAAGATTGTACTAAGCTTCCCATCATCAAATCAAACGGTGATATAATATCTGCCAAATTGAAGGAGAAAGGAGAAATGGTGTAGAGCAAGACATAACTCAATTCTGTTGGTGACACCACATTAGTTGGTTTGAATTGCAAAAACAAGGTATATTGAAGATTATGAAAATAGTAAATGTTAAATTAATGTTAATTGTGTCGTAATTAGGTTATTGTTCTTAGGTACTGGATTATTGTGTTGAATAAATTATTATACAACAAAATCTGAAGATGCATTTAGGAGTGATGCAATTGTTTGATTTTTTCCAATCTGAAAAAAAAAATCGGCAAAATATCTACAAGTTCTCGAATCGGTCGTCCCATAGCCAGACCAGTACAAGGAGTCAAGTATGAACTGCATTTTCATTTAGGGTCGATCGGATTCGCCTGAGTTTCGAACAAATTCATGTTCATTCTCTTAGTGTACATTTTGGTTTCTTTCTCCTCCTTCCCAAAATTATGATATACTCATACGAACATAAGGTAACAGACGACGTTACATCAAATGAATTATAAAAACGGACTTGGGGTTAGAGAGGTAGAGAACGAAGTCCAACTAAGCAAATCATTATTTAATGAATAATAGATTGACAATGCAAAACCAAGGCATTTATTTTTCAAACTGCCACTATATTAACAAAACATGTTAATTTAGGAATATAGGATATCAATGGGGACTGCTCAATTATGCATTTAGTTAAAATATTACATGCATACAGTACCACCCAAAAAAACAAAGGATAGTTTATTTATTTCATTTCGTCCGCGGATCAAGAAGCTCTTGCTAATGTTATATTGTCTTTGATTTAGAAAAGCAAATAATGGATCATAAATTGCGTGCTTTGGCAGCTAAACTACGCTAAGAGAAACATATATTATATTACATGCTATACTTCCTCCATTCCAATTATATTGTAACAATGATGAAATTACGCACTCCAAAGCACAATTTATATGTTAAGTATTTATAATTATATATAAGTAAAAATTATAAAAAGTTAATATTGTGAAACTATTTTATGAGACTAATCACACAAGACCAGCCTCGTATTTGGACTAGGGTAGGTGGGGCGGCTGCCCAAGCCCCCTAATTTTTGAAGCCCAACTTCTTAATGCAAGTCCAAAAGGAATAAAAAAACCATACAATGCAACGTACAATGCTTAATTCATATTTATGCTCTTTACTAGATGAAGCCCGTGCGTTGCACGGTTTGTTTGAATTTTTTTTATTTTTATTTTTTTATGTATGTGCTAAAATTTGTTATATATTTAGATAAAATTCATAACATCAAAAGATAATATTTTATATTTAATTAATTTAAACTTAAAAATCTCATTCGCCATTTTTGCTTACGTGGCATTTGAATTATTTAATTTTAAAAGAAATTAATAATCTCTTATTTTATTGGCTACAATTAAAATTTATAATCCTACGTGGCGCGTTAAGAAAATTAAATCCTACATGACTCTCTAAAAACTCGGGAAAAAACTTCCCTTTATATATATACTAGTTTTGTGCCCCGTGCGATGCCCAGGTTATTTATTAAATTTTAAGATAAATTTTAATATATATGTCAAATTTTAAAATATATCATTGATACAAAATTGGTTAGCAATTAATGTGCATTAGTGACGTTTTGTTATCTAGTAGGCATGTAATGACTAATCATAATATTGATAAAAATGTTCGATTAAATACATAAAAAAATAAATGTAAAATTAGCAAAAAAAAAATAAATTAAATAAAAAAAAAAGGAAAAATGGAAAAGAAAAATCCCACCTTTCAACTTTTTCTTTACAAAAATCCAACCTTTTGATTATTCCTCAAAAATCCAACCTTTATACCCCTCCTTCTTCAACAGGTCCATTACCTGTTGATGACCCATTTTTGTAAGTCATATTCCACGTGTCAGCTATTAATAGGTTAATTATTTTTTTAATTACTAAAAAACAAAAATAATTAAAAGAAAAAGAAAAAAAAAATCAGAAAACCAGCCCCACCCTCTCCCTTCCCTTCCCTGACCACCCCAACCCACCGCCACCGAAACCCAACGCACAACCACCAACACTCACACCCAGCCACCAACTCCACCGCCCAGCCACCAACACACACGCCCAGCCACTCCAAATTTTTTTTTAAAAAAACTCACTTATCTCCTCCACTAGCCACCAGCACCACCAGCGCAACCTTCCTCCCAACCCCCGGCACCGGCCGCGCCCAGATCCCCCTCCCCTGGCGCCGTCGCCGACCCCTCTCCCCCATCGCCATCCTCTTCCCTCTTCCTCGGCAACCAGCGGGAACCCCCTTCCCCAAAACCATCCTTCCCACGCAAAACCACCAAAAACCCATCTCCCACGCTCGATCTTCCCTAATCAGCCCCGCAACTCCAAACGCACAACCACCACCTTCCATCACTCTCACTGCATTCTCCGACGCGACAACGGGGCATTTTGCGGTTTTCATCTTCCTCAATTGCTCTCCTCATCGCACTATCCAAGTCCACCCCATCCTCTGTTCATCGCTGTCTTTGTTGTCGTCGAGGGTTGGTAGTAATCGGCGATTTCTGCGGTGTTGAGTGGTGGTGACGGAGGTGGGGTTGGTGGTTGAGGTGAGAGGAGTGAGAAAGAATAGGAGTGAAAAGGGAAAATGCAAAAAATAAAAAAAAAAACTTTTTAACCTATTTATCAGGTTATAGGTAAAATGGACCTGTTGGAGAAGGAGGGGTATAAAGGTTGGATTTTTGAGGAATAATCAAAATGTTGGATTTTTGTAAAGAAAAAGTTGAAAGGTTGGATTTTTCTTTTCCATTTTTCCTAAAAAAAATGTCCATAGCCCATTGGGTTGACCCGAATCCAAAACGTTGGGCAAGGATTGAACATTTCTTGGCCCGTAACTTAAAGTGACCCAATCAAAGATGGCTCATGACCCGACCTTGATTGGTAGGTCTACATAGTAATAAAATTATATTAGATTGTTAAGTATATTATTTCAACTGATTAGTATATATATAAAAATAAATGTTATACATTTTGAACTACTTCTTTCGCTCCAACTATTATTATAATATAAAAAATAAATTTATATGATAATTCTTGAGAATTATAATCTATTATTTTATTTTATTTTTGAATAAAATTATTATAATTCAATATGTACATCTGAAATATTGGTATTTTATCAAAAATAAATCTCTAAACTAACAATTTTATCCTAAAATTCTATCCAAATTTGATTGAAAATAGAATTCAAAACTAATTTTATTTATTCTTTTAATCCTATGAAGTCTATCTAAATCTATCCAACGTGGTGCAACACTTGGCGAAAAGTTGAATTGCCAAATATCAATGTCTCGTAGCCTGACTAAAAGTTTTATTTTATATATTAGTTATATGATATTAGATTGTTGAAACTTCCATATACATTCAATGTTCTCTGCTAAATTAGCTATTCAACTTTGGAAGTTGAATATTCCAAGATTTATTCCTCCAAACCTATTTACTTTTTCTATTTCATAATGTTAATCCCATATGGAATCAATCACATAAAATAAGAAAAGAATAATATTTGAAATCTAACATTAAAGTACAAAATAATTCATAATTAGTTTACCTTATTTAAGTTTTTTGATTTTTTATGGGAAAGCATAAGTCATAATTGCATAACTAGTATAGCACCCGTGCGATGCACGACTAACAAATCTTAATACTCATATTCATTTCACAAAATTTTAAAATAAAATGATTTAATAGTAATAGTGCATTTACTTATAAATATGTCTTAATCATATAGTCTTAACCCTCAAAATAATGATGTACAAAGTACAACTTCGAAACAACCTTCACTACTAAAATTCGGTAAAATCTACAATCGTTTTTAATGCGGTCGCAGTTTTGCGACCGCATTCAAAGCGGTCGCAAATTTGCTACCGCTTTGCGACCAACTTTGGGCTATTAAATAGTCGCAAAGGTATTTGCACATTTTTTTAAAAATAAAATAAGCGTGCCAAATAATTTTAAATAAAAAATAAATTTGTTATGCCCGCTTTCAACGGTCGCAAATTAATTGGACCGTTTCAGAATCCGTCGTAATTCTATAACCGCTAAAAGCGGTCGCAAAATAATTTTTTATAAAAATAGGCTATAAAACGGGTGGCAAACTCACCCTACCCCTAATTTATCTCTACTCGCTCCTCTCTCTCTCTCTCTATCTCTTCTCTTTCCTTTCTTTTCTTCTCCTTATCCCTCTGTTCTTTTTTTTTTTTTTTTTTAGTTTGGTGATTGCATCTCCATTTTTGCATCTCCATTTTAGTTTGTCTCACGCTACTCCATTGTTGTCTTCTTTTTCTTCTTCATTCTTTCCAGAGCAAAATGGTGTTCAGATTTACTTCAACATGCGAATTATTGTTTTCATGGTCAAATTTGACCATAAAAATGTAACACCCCCAAATCTCCCTATAAGGAAATTGTAATACCCCAAATTTTGGAGTATTAATTTTGGAGTATTTTTAGTCAACGATTTTTTTTCAAAAAAAAAAATAAATAAACTTTAAAACTAATTATTATTATTTTCAAATTGTAAAAATTATTATTATTATTATTATTATTATTATTATTATTATTATTATTATTATTATTATTATTATTATTATTATTATTATTATTATTATTATTATTTTCGGATTTGATAAAAAAAAAAAAAAAAAAAAAAACCTGATTTGGTATAACATACAGAGATTGGTTTGGAAGCTGATAAAAAGGAATTTTGAAAATCTGTTTACTAAGTTTATGTAACAAACTCAAGATAAGTTTGACCCTTATCTTGTGAAATTTCTAGAGTGCTAAACAACTCAAATTATATAAAGCCCCCTTAACCTCAATTTTCAATACCGTACTTTCAATCTTTTCTCAGGTAAACTATCTCTTCTAAAAAAAAAAAAAAATTTAAATAAATATTTTGACGAGTTCGAAAGTCACCGAAACTCGTCACTCCATTGTTTCGGTTTCAGTATGTATTTGGTCTATTGGATTTTTGTGCTTATTGATTTCTAAAAATAAAAAAAAAAAAAAAAAAAAAAAAAAAAACGATTTTGTATGGCTTCAGTGGAATTTGGGATTTGGGTTTTAGTGGAATCTTGGTGATAATGGTGATGATGATAATGTCGGTGATGATGATGATGGGTGATGGTGATGGTGATGATGATAATGGTGGAGATGATGATGATATAATACTATCCATCTAACTCTATAATTAGTTGTTTATATTTTGTTTTAGGGTGACTAGATTATGGATTGTGATAAATTAATCACACCCTCAATTTTTTTTATATATATAGTCGTATAATTATCTAACTTAGAATCGTTTATTTGTAGAAGGAGGCTACTAGGTGACCGTTCCAGAGGTTAATTACCTTGAATTTTACGCACGATCAAGGTAATTTTCAATGTCCATCATCTTTAGAATCCCGTTAGGAAATTGTTTTGAAATATTATGTGTCAAATACGTGCTTATGTAATCATATGTGATGAGTGTGCTATCGTATGATATTATGGAATCATATATTATATATGAGTTTTCTATTTTGTGTACTAGTATATGTAATTTCGAAAAATATGATTATTTGTTAGGAAAAATTGCTCCCATTAATCTGAACTTTGCCTCGTCCGCCCAAATTAATCCCAACTTTCGTTTATTATCTATCACTCCCAACTTTAGGGGGTATTAATTTCTATTGCACCCAACAGGTAATCTAACCTGATATTGCAGGTTACCTAGACACGTGTCCACACGTGATAGGTCCAAAAAAAATACAAAAAAAAAAAAAAAACTAAAACCAAAATACCAGTCACCCTATCCCCACCCCCTAACCCACCGGAACCCTAACCCCAGCCTCCAAACTCGCCGGAAACCGGTCCACTAACCCCCCTAAACCACTTAAAACAGCCGGCCGTTTTCGCCCCCTTTAGCCCCGCAGCACCACGACAACCATAACGCACCAGCCAAGCACCACCACACAACCGCAGCACCACGACCACGCATCTCACTTGCCCAGTTCCCCCGCCGTTTTCACCCTATTTACCACCGTTTTCTCCCCTTCCCTGCCGGATTTCGCCTACCCATCCCTTTCCCCGTCGAATTTCACCCCCTTTTTGTTCCCCGATTTCTTTTCCCCTGTTTTGGTGCGAGGAAGGAGAAACATGGGGTTGTGGTTGTGGTCGTGGAGAGTGAAGGAGAATAGGAGGCTGGGTGGTGGCCGTGGCGCCGACACCAGGGCAGGAAAGGGGGTCTGGGCGGTGGTCGGTGCTCCGGGGGAAGGTGTTTGTGGCCGTGGGTGGGTGGGGCGGGTTGTTGCTGTCGTGGGGAAGGTTTTGTTTTTTTTTTTTTTTTAATCTTTAATTTTTTTTTAATTTTAACCAATCATTATGTGACACGTGTGCAACTAATCACAAGTCAGCAAAATTTACCTCTTCAACCGGTTTCAAGTCATTTGGGTGCAATAGAAATTAATACCCCCTAAAGTTGGGAGTGATAGATAATAAACGAAAGTTGGGATTAATTTGGGCGGACGAGGCAAAGTTCAGATTAATGGGAGCAATTTTTCCTATTTGTTATCGTATGAGTTTTTTTTTTAAAAAATATAATCTTGGGTATTGGATGATTGATTATATGTGATTGATGGTCTATATGTCATGTAGGATGACTATGGTCTAATAATACTGAAATTGAAGTATTGATACTTGAAATTAAATTGATTTGTGCAATACTTGTGTACAGTGTAATTGGATGATATAATCTAATAAGATGTACAGTGAAATTTAATTTAAGAAGGGAAATGAAACCCGAAAGGGTGAAGAACAAGTTTCCCAATAGTAGTTATGGTTGCTACTAGTTGGTTTAAATTATTGTATATTGCTGTTAGTCTTCCTCCTAATCACTGGGTATTAGTGAGGGGTGTGCACACTATGGACATTCTGTCTATTTCATGGCCATTTGGGGTAATGCGCGACCCTCTGTAAAATAGGTGGTGACAGGGACTAATCCCGGCTTACTGACGTTCTCTTTCCCTTTCTTAAATAAAGTAATAATATGTTATGTGACTATTTGAACTTGGTTGAGTATTAAAATATTTATGAGACTATATTATGTATAAACTGTTTTGAACTAAATTTATTTATTTTACGGGATGGAGTTGGAATTACTCAGTTTATCTGATTTTTGGGAGTTTTCTCTCTTTTCTTGTTTCTGATTTATTTTGCAGGTTGGTAAAAAGGGTACTCGGTTACGTGTGAGGAGACGTTAGAATAATCACGTAGCTAAGACAATTTAGTTTATCCCCGAATTTAATTATTTCCTCTCAATTATTGGTTTCAAATAGTTGCAGTTTTGATGTAATGACTATTTTATTTTGCCACAACTTAGACCACTTAGTTATTTTAAATATTATGTTATTTTTGCTTTGCATTTATTTTCTACGGAAAATAAGTGTAGCAGTAACATTTCCAGAGTTTGATGGTTGGGTTTTTGAAAGTTAAAAGTTACTCTTATTGTTTTTAAAGACTCGAATTTTGGGGGTGTTACTAATTGGTATCAGAGCCAAGTTTTTCAAAAATTTAGGGACTTAAATGAATTAAATTAAAGATTTAGGTTTAAAATTTGTACATAAGTTTAAAATTGATTTAAGCTTAGGAAAGCTGGGAGTGTGGGAATCACGATAAGGGATTTATGTGTTTTATATTACTTTTATTTAATACTTATTATGTGATTATTTACTCTATTTTATTAGATGGTACGAGTACTTAAAACTGCAAGAAAGTCGAGTGCTAGGAAGCGTACACATTTATTACCTGATTCTTCTTACGGGATTCATATGAATTATAATGAAAATATTCGACATTACGTGCACCGCTTAAATCTCGGCATTGAGCACTTTCATTACAATATACTTGGGGGCCAATATGATTATCTCACTCCAGAGAGGCAATCTCAAATCCTTCTACACACGTTAATTGGTAAGGGACCCTATGCTCAACTTACAAAGAAGTATGTTGACTTATACATTAATGGTAAACCGAATGATAAGTATTATTATGATGAACAATGGATCCGTACTGTGGACTACCTTGAGAAGGCAATGATGGAAGCCAAGCGAGACTTTGACTATAACCTGGATGATGAGGAGGAGGATGAGCCCCAGGAAAGTGAAGCTCGTGAGAGTCAAGGGGAAAATAGTAATTGAATTATCCATTTATTTTTTTTAAAGCTACGTTTAGTTTATTTGGTTAAAATTTTTATATATTAGTTTTACAAATAAAAGCTAGTTTCTTATGACTAGAAACTATAGTTTTGGTTTATTTGTAACTAGTAGTTTATTGAGCTATTTTAGTACTAGTATTTTATTTCAAAGACGAGTTTCATTCTCTTCTGGTTTTGCAATAAAATAATTTTGATTAATATATTTATACCTTGCTATTTTATTATTATTAATAAAAATCAATTCATTTTTTTTTCTATCTATTGTATTTATATAGGACAAAGCTCTTATTTTCTTATGCTTACTTTAGTCAAGACTAGTAATGACTTGGTCGGGTGATAGTGAAATCACAAAGCAATGCACGAATCTATAGTATAATGCTAAGTTGATGCATTATTTGGTTTGGAATTTGGCCGACTCTTTGAATGCTATGAGATTTAATAAATCGCTTAATTCTTGTCTCTATATGTGCTGATGTGTTACATGAAAGCATGTCGTGGTTGATGATTTAATTGCAATTCACACGATCTAAATAATTCGTGTTAAAATGTGTATGGTGGTAACACCAGTGTTGAAATTGTGCAGACTGTGTATGCAAAATTACCACGTTTACACCAGGTCTCGTTGGAGAAGAATTGCACAAATGGCTGAGACTCCTGAACAACTTGCTGCTAGGTTAAGAGCTCTTGAGCAAATGAACCAGAACCTTGGAATGTTGTTGCAAAACCAGCTGAATAACAACAACAACCACAACAATAATGACAACGACCCTCAAGCTGCTATGGCTAAGAAACTTGCTGCATTGAAACCTCCGCTATTTATGGGGAAGGAAGATCCCATGTTGGTTGAGAACTGGGTACGTGACTTTGACAAGATTTTCACTGCTGCTGGTACCCCTGATGCTCAGAAGGTGGATCAAGCCACATTTTATTTACGTGAGGCTGCTGATATTTGGTGGGAAAATGAAGGAGCCACCATAAGAGCTCAACAGAATTTTAACTGGGAGGCTTTTAAGACAACAATTAGGGATCGTTTCTTTCCTGAGCATATCAAGAGGCAGAAATACAGTGAGTTTAGTAGGTTTAACCAAACAGCTGGTATGAGTGTGCAGGAGTATGCTGAGAAATTTAATGAGTACACAAGGTTTTGTCCTAATGTAGTGCCTGATGAGAGATCCAAGGCTCAGAAGTTTGAAGATGGACTGACTTTTAGGATCCAAAAGAAGGTGATCGGGGCTGGTACTGCTGCTACTTATAAGGAGGCCTATGATAGAGCTTGTAATATTGAAAGGATTTTGAAACGTGAACAGGAGGTCAAGGATAGGCATAAGAGGAAAGGAAATGATGAGAGTTCATCGAACCCTCAAGGTTATGACAAGAGACCACGCCTAGGGGGTAATAGCAATGGGAATGGTGGAAATGGTCAGCAGGGAGGCCGTAACAACAACAATCAAATCAATAATCACCGAGGCCAGGGGCAACAGAATCAGCAAGGATCTCGCAACCGACCATGCCGTAAATGTGACAAGAGCCATCCAGGACGCAACTGCAATGGAGATTTGCTTACTTGATTTGAATGTGGGGAGGTTGGTCATAAGAAATTTGAGTGCCCAAAGAAGCAGAATGGCAATAATCAAGCTCAGAATGGGCAAGGTAACAACAATGGAAATAAGGGAGGTGGTTATGGGAGGAACTCAAACTCCAACAACCGCTTCAACAACAACAATTCTCAGGGCCAAAATGGCAATGCTCAAGGAGGGAATAGCCAAAGCAACAACAATGGCGGAGGAAGAAACCACAATGGCAATGGTAGGACCAGTAATGGAAGAATCTATGTCATGAACCAGAGCGAGATTGACTCTAATGCCGACGTTGTGACGGGTACTTTTCTCGTTAACTCAAAACCTGCTTATTTACTTTTTGATTCTGGGGCATCTCATTCTTTTGTCACCACTTCTTTCGTGAATAAACATGCTTTAAAACCTTCATCTTTGTGTCAAACCAACATAACAATTCCTTCAGGGGAGGTAGTTCCTTGTAGATCCATATACCAAGACATTCCAGTTAACATTGCTGGAACTGAGTTGCTTGCAAACCTTATTCTGTTTGACTTAACTGACTTTGATGTGATATTGGGGATGGATTGGCTTAGTAAATATAAGGCTAGAATTGAGTGTCATACCCAAAGGGTGTCTCTTAGGGGGCCAAGAGGGAATAGAATCTCTTACCAGGGGGTTGTGTCAAAACCAGGGATCAGTATTGTGTCAGCCATGACTTTTCATTCTTATATCCGAAAGGGCTACCCTATTTATTTATGCCATATGCAAGATGTGAGTGTAGAAGAGAAATCCATAGAGAACATTCCAGTGGTGAGAGAATTCCAAGATGTGTTTCCAGATGAAATTCCAGGGATGCCGCCGGTTAGGGAGATGGATTTCAAAATAGACTTAGTGCCTGGGACTAGAGCTATTTCTAAAGCACCATATAGAATGGCACCAGCAGAGATGAAAGAGTTGAAGGTGCAGTTGGAGGAGTTGCTGGAGAAGGGTTATATAAGGCCAAGTGTTTCACCTTGGGGAGCACCGATTTTGTTTGTGAGAAAGAAGGACGGATCCTTAAGGTTGTGTATTGACTACCGAGAGTTGAATAATGTCACTATAAAGAACAAATATCCATTTCCTAGGATCGAGGACTTGTTTGATCAGCTTAAAGGTGCTGGGATATTCTCAAAAATTGACTTGAGGACAAGATACCACCAGTTGAGGATTGTTGAGGAAGATATACCAAAGACAGCATTTCGCACAAGATACGGACATTATGAGTTCACTGTTATGCCTTTTGGACTCACTAATGCGCCGGCAGCTTTTATGGATCTCATGAATAGAACTTTTCAGCCATATTTGGATAAATTTGTGGTGGTGTTCATAGATAATATTTTGGTGTACTCGAGGGATAGAGAAGAGCACGAAGAACATCTAAGAAAAGTGTTGGAGATTCTTAGAGAGAAGAAGTTATATGCCAAATTTTCAAAATGTGAATTTTGGCTAGAGAAGGTAGCATGTCTAGGCCATGTGATCTCAAAGGAAGGAGTTGCGGTGGACCCATCTAAGATTCGAGCAGTTTCTGATTGGCCAAGACCCAAAAGTGTGACCGAAGTGAGAAGTTTCTTAGGGCTTGCTGGATACTATAGGAGATTTGTACAAAAATTTTCAAGGATAGCTCAACCCTTAACAAATTTGATGAAGAAAACTACTAAGTTTCAGTGGGATGAGAGGTGTGAGCAATCTTTTCAAGAATTGAAGCGAAAACTCACCTCAGCACCAGTCTTAAACTTACCATCAGGGACTGAGGGGTTTGAAATCTATAGTGATGCATCTAAGAATGGCTTTGGGTGTGTACTTATGCAACATGGGAAGGTTGTAGCTTATGCATCAAGGCAACTCAAGCAACATGAACAGAATTACCCTACCCATGATTTGGAGCTAGGAGCGGTAGTGTTTGCTTTCAAGATCTGGAGACACTACTTGTATGGTGTGAGATGTAAGGTGTATACGGACCATAAGAGTCTTAAATACATATTCACACAGACTCATTTGAACATGAGGCAAAGGAGATGGCTTGAGGTGCTAACCGATTACAACCCAGACATTCTGTATCACGAAGGAAAGGCGAACAAGGTAGCTGATGCTTTGAGTAGGAAGACAAGTCATACAGTGAACTTGATGATTTTAGCCAAGGAACTTTGTGAAGAATTTAGAAAGTTGAACTTGGAGGTTGTAGAGTATGGTCAGGTGAACGCTCAGTTGAATGCAATGTCAGTCAAACCTACCATATATGATGAGATTCGTGAGAAGAAAATGTTAGATGAGTGGTTGACCAAGGTGAGGAAGATAAAAGAAGAAGGAGCGACAACTGAGTTTGATGTTGATGATAGTGGAACAGTGAAATACAAAGGGAGATGGTGTATTCCTAAAAATGAAGATCTCAAAAGGAAGATTTTAGAAGAATCTCACAACACCCCGTACTCTGTACACCCAGGAGGAGATAAGTTCTATAAGGATCTTAAGAAACATTTTTGGTGGTCAAACATGAAGCGTGAAGTAGCCGAGTTTGTGGCAAGGTGCCTTACATGTCAGAAAGTGAAGATACAACATATGAGACCTGGAGGGAAGTTGTAATCGTTAGATGTGCCAGGATGGAAGTGGGAGTCTATCTCTATGGATTTTGTGATGGGATTACCACTTACAAGGGCAGCAAAGAATGCTATTTGGGTCATAGTTGATCGTTTAACGAAAACAGCAAGATTCATAGCAATAAAGGATACTTGGAATGTGAATCAGTTGGCAGCTGCCTATGTGAAAGAAATTGTGAGGCTACATGGAGTTTCTAAAGATATTATTTCAGACAGAGATCCAAGATTTTTATCAAAGTTCTGGGAAATGTTTCAGCAAGCATTTGGCACTATCCTGAAGTTTAGCACAACGTTTCACCCTGCTACAGATGGACAGACAGAGAGAACAATTCAGACCTTGGAGGACATGTTGAGAGCTTGTGTGATGGACTTTGGCGGAGCATGGGACGAAAGATTACCTATGATTGAATTTTCATACAATAATAGCCATCATGCGAGTATAGGAATGGCGCCTTATGAAGCGTTGTATGGGAGAAAATGTAGGAGTCCCTTGTGTTGGAGCGATATCAGTGAGTCTTTGACTTTAGGGCCAGAAATGATTGAAGAAACAAAGAATAAAGTTAGGCTTATCCAGGCAAACATGAAGGCAGCTCAGGATCGACAAAAGTCATATGCAGACCAGAATAGGAGAATAGTGGAATTTGAAGTTGGGGAAAAGGCTTTACTTAAGGTTTCACCTACCAAGGGAGTCATGCGGTTTGGTAGAAAAGGGAAGTTGAGTCCTAGATACATTGGCCCGTATGAATTATTGAAGAGAGTTGGAGAGGTAGCATATCAACTAGCCTTACCCATGGAGTTAGCCAATGTTCACAATGTTTTTCATGTTTCCCAACTTCGAAAATATGTTCATGACCCTACCCATGTTATCCAACCCGAGTCTATTGAGCTAGATGAGACCTTAACTTTCGAAAAACGCCCTATGAAAATTCTCGACACCAAAACGAGAAGTACCCGAAATAAGGCGGTAAAGTTAGTTAAAGTCCTATGGTCTAATCAGAATTCTGAAGAAGCAACTTGGGAAGCTGAGCATGATATGAAAAAATGTTACCCGGAACTTTTTCGACCAGGTATGCCAAATTTCGAGGTCAAAACTTTTAAAATGGGGTAGAATGTAATTGTTGTTCCAAAGAATACTACAAGAAGGGGGGGTTGAATTGTAGTATGAGAATTTAGCCTAACTTTTTGCGGAATCAAAATTAAGTTAGCTAAAGGAACTGAAAGATAAACTAAAGGAACTAAAGAATGCAAGAGAGATTTTACGTGGAAAACTCCTTGGCCCTAACAAGGAGAAAAACCACGACCACTTGGGATTTTGGGAAAAGAATCTTCACTATAATAGGGCAAATGATCCTATTACAAGCTAAAGACTCAAACTCAAGTTCCTCTACGAACTTGAGACCCTGAGGAACAAGTCACCCAACTTGTTACTCTTCTCTTCTCTTTCTCTCTTCTCACTTCTCTGTTCTCTCTTCTCTTTCTCTCTTCTCTTTCTTTTCTCTTTCTCTTCTCTCTCCCTTTTCTCTTTCTCATACAAATGTTCACTCGAACTTCCCCATTCCCCAAATTACAACTCGAAAAGAAAAACAAACTCTAGTATAAGAACATTAAAACACTCTAATGAACTTGTGTGGAATTTGACACTTGACTCGATTTAAAGCTTGAAAACTTATGTGAGCAAGGGTGAGTTTTTCCAACAGAAATCAATGGCTATTTATAGATCAACAAATGCTTTGGAAAATTCTCTTTGTGCAGCAACACCATTACGCCACTACTCATACCCACTAAGAAGATCATGTTCCTAGAATTAAGGAACTATGAACTCCTCAATGTGCAAAACCATGACTGACATAGAACATGGGAGAGTAAGCCGTAAGTTTTGGAAAACATGGTGATTTTATTTTTTCAGAAGATATTTTCGAAAATAAGAAAATAAAATAAAATCTTTTTGCACAAGATATTTTCGAAATTCAGAATAAAATAAAATCCCTTTCAAAAGATAAACGTTTTAGAAAGCAACCGTTTTCCTAAAAACTAGCATGCACAATTTTATCTTTTTAGACCAATTCCACACAGATTTTTCGAGTGCCATTTAATATCTTATACTAACATAAATCCTAAAATATAAAAATATATTTAGTCTTCATGTTCTCTGATGAAGCTTCTACTCCGAGGCTTCTGTTCCTTGGGAGGAACTTCTCTTCTCTAATGAGGCTTCTTCTCTGAAGCTTCTGTTCCCTGAGGAAACCTTCTCTTCTCCAGTCTTCATTTCTGAAGCGCCCAGTTCCTGCGAGGGAACTCTTCTATATGGCTAGCTCTGCTTCTGGCCTTCTTGTTCCTCATGGTATTTTTACAAGACACTTCATTCTCCTAGTCTTTGTAACTGAGTACACACTTAAACAATCAAGCACTTATTAGTTTGTAAGTAAGTGAGGTTGTGTCATCATCAAAATCATTAAGTCCAACAGTAATACTAACTTATCTTTTATCTTCGTGTGAGACTTTTTGAGAGCTAATTTTAAAGTTCGAGGACGAACTTTCGTTTTAAGGGGGAGTAGATGTAATACCCCAAATTTTGGAGTATTAATTTTGGAGTATTTTTAGTCAACGATTTCTTTTCAAAAATAAATAAATAAACTTTAAAACTAATTATTATTATTTTCAAATTGTAAAAATTATTATTATTATTATTATTATTATTATTATTATTATTATTATTATTATTATTATTATTATTATTATTATTATTATTATTATTATTATTATTATTATTATTTTCGGATTTGATAAAATAAAATAAAAAAAAAAAAACTGATTTTGGATAACATACAGAGATTGGTTTGGAAGCTGATAAAAAGGAATTTTGAAAATCTGTTTACTGAGTTTATGTAACAAACTCAAGATAAGTTTGACCCTTATCTTGTGAAATTTCTAGAGTGCTAAACAACTCAAATTATATAAAGCCCCCTTAACCTCAAATTTCAATACCGTACTTTCAATCTTTTCTCAGGTAAACTATCTCTTCTAAAAAAAAAATAATAATAAATATTTTGACGAGTTCGGAAGTCACCGCAACTCATCACTCCATTGTTTCGGTTTCAGTATGTATTTGGTCTATTGGATTTTTGTGCTTATTGATTTCTAAAAATAAAAAAAATAATAAAAAAAAAACGATTTTGTATGGCTTCAGTGGAATTTGGGATTTGGGTTTTAGTGGAATCTTGGTGATAATGGTGATGATGATAATGTCGGTGATGATGATGATGGGTGATGGTGATGGTGATGGTGATGATGATAATGGTGGAGATGATGATGATATAATACTATCCATCTAACTCTATAATTAGTTGTTTATGTTTTGTTTTGGGGTGACTAGATTATGGATTGTGATAAATTAATCACACCCTCAACTTTTTTTTATATATATAGTCGTATAATTATCTAACTTAGAATCGTTTATTTGTAGACGGAGGCTACTAGGTGACCGTTCCAGAGGTTAATTACCTTGAATTTTACGCACGATCAAGGTAATTTTCAATGTCCATCATCTTTAGAATCCCGTTAGGAAATTGTTTTGAAATATTATGTGTCAAATACGTGTTTATGTAATCATATGTGATGAGTGTGCTATCGTATGATATTATGGAATCATATATTATATATGAGTTTTCTATTTTGTGTATGTACTAGTATATGTAATTTCGAAAAATATGATTATTTGTTATCGTATGAGTTTTTTAAAAAAAAATATAATCTTGGGTATTGGATGATTGATTATACGTTATTGATGGTCTATATGTCATGTAGGATGACTATGGTCTAATAATACTGAAATTGAAGTATTGATACTTGAAATTAAATTGATTTGTGAAATACTTGTGTACAGTGTAATTGGATGATATAATCTAATAAGTTGTACAGTGAAATTTAATTTAAGAAGGGAAATGAAACCCGAAAGGGTGAAGAACAGGTTGCCCACTAGTAGTTATGGTTGCTACTAGTTGGTTTAAATTATTGTATATTGCTGTTAGTCTTCCTCCTAATCACTGGGTATTAGTGAGGGGTGTGCACACTATGGACATTCTGTCTATTTCATGGCCATTTGGGGTAATGCGCGACCCTCTGTAAAATAGGTGGTGACAAGGACTAATCCCGGCTTACTGACGTTCTCTTTCCCTTTCTTAAATGAAGTAATAATATGTTATGTGACTATTTGAACTTGGTTGAGTATTAAAATATTTATGAGACTATATTATGTATAAACTGTTTTGAACTAAAATTTATTTATTTTACGGGATGAAGTTGGAATTACTCAGTTTATCTGATTTTTGGGAGTTTTCTCTCTTTTCTTGTTTCTGATTTATTTTGCAGGTTGGTAAAAAGGGTACTCGGTTACGTGTGAGGAGACGTTAGAATAATCACGTAGCTAAGACAATTTAGTTTATCCCTGAATTTAATTATTTCCTCTCAATTATTGGTTTCAAATAATTGCAGTTTTTTATGTAATGACTATTTTATTTTGCCACAACTTAGACCACTTAGTTATTTTAAATATTATGCTATTTTTGCTTTGCATTTATTTTCTACAGAAAATAAGTGTAGCAGTAACATTTCCAGAGTTCGATGGTTGGGTTTTTGAAAGTTAAAGGTTACTCTTATTGTTTTTAAAGACTCGAATTTTGGGGGTGTTACAGAAATACTAGTATAATACGTATGATTATACTGTAGAGATAGACTTGGGCGTATTACTGCCGCGTGATTACGCAAGGCTACTCAAAGTACTTAACTCAACAACAACTTGCAGCGGAAACTCAATTTTCTTTTATTAATACTTATTAAAATAGTAACATTGTTATGAGTGCTCAAAAATAAAGACAAGACCAACATTCCTAAACTAGGTGAAGCAAATCCTTGGACTCCCATATGCTCATTCATGACTCCACCTGAAAATAGTCAACACTGCTTACCATTACGGTAAACAGGGCGAACCAAAACAAATAAGAAATAGAGATTAGCAAACTATGCTAAGTACGATAAGTGCAAGATAGCGTAAACTCAATTTATTTGCAAACATGCTTTTAAAACCAATTCTAATAATTAATCCAATAAATTCAAAACTCATTATTCCAAAATCGATTCCAATGATTCAATATTCAAAATAATAGTTAATAAAACCAATTCCTTTATTAAGAACCAATTCCTTTTAATCCAATTCCTCACCCAAGTGTGCACATTCCCCAAGCTAGTCTCCTTATATTAGGAGGCTATTCTTGAGGAAAGACACGGTCATACAAAGTCCAAGGCCTTATCAATAAACCAAATCCTCATAGTGGGATTACTAACATGCTTATAAATCATTAATAATAATAATTCAATGGTTCAATAAATCCTTTTAATATCCAATAGTTCCCAATATTATTTAAACACGATAAGTAATCCAAACCATTCAAAACATGATTTAAAAATCAATCATTCAAATACTTTTATTAAAATAAATACCTTCAAACATAATTTATTTCAAATCCAATTTAATTCAATCACCAATCAAATCATGTAAAACATGTTATTCAAACCAATTACTTTCAAAGGTATCTAGCCACCTAAAAGCACCTTGATCCTTGCTAGAAAAACCACACAAAAAGAACCTCAAGAACCTTAACTGAACACACCCTACAAATAAATATAACCTTAATCAATATAAGGTTAACAAATAATCACAAATAATTAAATTAAAAAGTAATAGTAATAGTAATAGTAGTAATAGTAATAGTAGTAATAATAGTAGTAATGATGATGATGATGATGATGATGATGATGATGATGATGATAATAATAATAATAATAATAATAATAATAATAATAATAATAATAATAATAATAATAATAATAATAATTGAATAAGAGAAGAGAATAAGAAAAGATAAGAAACCAAGGAAAAGAGAAGAATTGGATTTGCGTTGGAAAGAATAGGCATAACTTGCAGAGGCTATAACTCCTTTGGTATAACTCCGAATTAAGTGATTCTTGATCCTAAACTCAATAATTTTTCGAGAGAAACAATCTTTTGTGAAACGTCAATGCCCCAAAAACTGACCAGAAGTGCCCAAAAATTGGCTTCAAAGATAAACGGGATGATTTGTGTAAAAAGAGGCCAGGAGAAGAAAAGTAGAGAATTGGTGTGAATAAGTGGGAAGAATTAAGGGTCTATTTATAGTGTTGAGGGTGTAGAAAGGATAGAGCTTAAGGTGTGATATGATTACTAGAAAATGTGATAAATTTTTTGGGTTGTTAAGGTACTTGAATTAAATTAAGTCTAGATTAATAGTTGGGTTAAAAGATAAGAAAATTTAAATGGATATACATATGGTTGGGAGAAGAATAATAGGAACAAAATGAGATAATGAAGAAGAGAATTAGAGGTTAATTTAAAGTATAATAATTAACAAACTAAAGTGATAACAATCACTCTTCAAAACATGATCAAATCACGTTTCACAATTATTTTTATTATTTTTAATGTAAAAACAAAAATAATAATAAAATAATTAAATAAATAAATAAATTTTTTAGATAATATAAAATTAGTTAAATACATAATGTATATTAGATATTTCTTTTGAAATAGTTAGTATAACAAAATATGGATCGACCTTAAAAAAGATAATTAAACCTATATTATTAATTTAGAAATCCAAAAATAATTAATTATTCAAATGATTAAATACTTATATTTGGCGCCAAAATTCAAATAGTATTTTTCTCTAAATAATGAATTTACTAAAATACCCTTTTTATAAAATAATTCTTGAAAATATGAGGTATTACAAAAAATTCCAGTGGAGTTTTTATGGTTGAATTTGACCATTTAAACCCAAAGAGGAAGAATTATTGCGATAGGTATGTTGATGTTACGAAAATATTGTTTGTTTTTCTAATTTCGATTTATGTAGTTTGTTATTTCGATTTTTTATCGGATTTAAATTTGATGTTTGAGATTCTTGTTAACTTCTGTTCCAATAATAGTTTGATTTTTGTTCAAATTTTTTTTTTTCGAATTTTTGCTATTATTTTCGTTTGATATTTAGGTCGATTTTTTGGGTTTAATTTTGAGGTTTTTTTTTTTTTTTTTTTTTTTTTTTTTTTTTTTTTTTTTGTTTACCTTTTTGGATTTAATTTATGTTAGTTTAATTTATGGGTTGAATTTTAGGTGTAATTTTGTGGTTTTAATTTATGTTAGTTTAATTTTTGGGCTGAATTTTTGGTCGAATTTTGGGTGTAATTTTGTGGGTATAATTTTTGAGTTGAATGTTTTGTTTGATTTTGGATTTGATTTTCTTTATTTGTGTTTGAATTTCATGTTTGAATTTTCGTTAATTTTGTTGGGGGTGGCTTTTGTGGTGGTTGATTAGGGTTTTCACAGTTAAGGGATGGGAATTCGTGGTGGTTGGGTGAGATTTATAACAGGATGTCTGGAGATTTCGTGGTGGCTAGTGGAGTTATCAAGGGTAAATGTCGTGTATTTGGGGTGGCTGGTGATGTATTTGGGGTGGCTAGTGGTGGTTTGGGTAGGTAGTACGTGGTGGTTTGGGTTAGGTAGTGGTGGTGGGGCTGACTCAGAAGTACAGGGAGGTGGTTGTGTTTTTTTTAAAAAAAACTTTTAGCGACGGCTTAAAACGGTCTCTAATATCCAGATTTGTAAGCGACACATTAACCGGTCGCAATTATTAGTATTTTCGACCATTTTCCATACAATCGTTGAAGATATTGAAAACGGTCGCAAAAAATCCACGACTGTCAGACGGTTGTAATTATGTTTTTTTGCAACCAAGTGAATAACGACCACCACCTTACGACTGTTGACAGTCGCAATTATTTTCATCGATTGTTTTTGCTGTTTTCAACGATCGTCAGAAGCGGTCGCAACTTGGCCGTATTTTGGTAGTGCTTTTGCAAAGATTTGAAAAATAGTTCAACTATATGAACTAACAATCAATACCCACATTAAGTCATATTTTTTCCCTCATTTCTACTTACGCCACTGGCCACCTCATTTTATAATGGGGATGACTTTTTGTGTGACTGGTCACATCATGAGGCTGGGTTACTCGAGTTACTAGGTTAGGGTTTACTTGAGTTACTTCTGACCAAGTAATCCCTGATCGAGTAACTCGTAACCCCTGACCGAATTCTCGTGTAAACTGATATGTCTATTTTGTATAGTGTTTTACCCTCGTCCCTTGGTCGTAATTAGTAGTGTTTTTGGCTCTTTAGAGCCACTTTTATTACTAATCGGTGTTTTATAGTGTTTTTGTAGTTTTTGTTGAGTTTTGTAAGAAACTGCATCTTTGGGGCTTTTTCCCGAGATTATTGCTGAACGATTACGAGCATTGGAAGGCACGACCGCTTGCATTGAACACCGAGTATTCAAGACCCGAAGTGGAGATTTTAATTGGGCCAATAATGAAGCCCAATCTAAGTCCATCTATAGCCTGGTCCGATCGAGCGAGCTTTAGCTCGATCGGGCGGCTGCCCAGAACAAGGGGGCGAAGAAAAAGGCGAGCCCGATCGGGCGCGAGATTCTGGAGAGTTATTTTCAGCGAATTACTTAGCTTTAATTAGGAGTATTATGAATTTTATATAAATACGTTTTAGAATGTTTTGTTTAGGATCTCTTCTCCTAGACTTTCTCTCTCTACTTAGTTATTTTCTCTCTTAATTTCTCTCTACAACTTCACTCTTGTTCTTGATTCAACTCTTTGTTTGACGTTAATTTGGTAACGATTTCTTCTCTATTAATTTCAGTATTTCTATTTCTTTTATTCATCACGTTTTCGTTAATTGTTTTGTTTAGTTTAGCTTTAATTATGTGTGAGTAGTTTAATTCTAGGGTTTTAGGGAATCCATAATTAATATGAAGGGATAATTTATTATTGTTGATTGTTGATATTGCATGATAATTTCTTATTGAATTGTTTTAATTCTTTACAATTAGATTATGAATCGAGCAGATGTGATTTGATTGTAAAAGTATAGCAATATTGAATTCATGAATCGAGCAGATGTTAATTTTATATTAAAGGCTATTTTCAATAGGAACTTAGATCTAGTAAATTGCGAGAGCCTGTTAGATCTATGTTGATTAATAAATTGCGAGAGCCTGTTAATCATGTTATATGTGCAATGTTAATTATTGGTTGTTATGTTTTATCCCGGATTATTAATTTTTGGTGAACCTGTGACCCTAGGCTTCCTTATTATTGATTTTCTCCCTAAACAAGATCTCCGTAGTATAGTTCCTTTCTACAACAACAAATTAGTTACTTGATAATTTAGATTACTCTTAATTAATTAGGAATAAATTAACTTGTTTCCCTGGGGTTCGACCCTTCTTCCCTATCTGCATAGTGTAGACACCTACTTTTGCCTCTTGTCCCGAAAGGAAGTGCGATGATGTTACAAAAATCCGTTCTTCATGTTAGATCAAAGTTGAAGTGTTTATGGACTACGAAATGCATTATGAAGTAAGTTGAAACCCATATTTGAGACCAATTTATCTTAGAGCCTTTTCAGATTACTAATTAGGCCTAAAACGTGTTCATACATGTTTAAACTTGATTAATAACGGACCCGAATGCGTCAAATGCAATGATTGGATCCAATGGAACCTACATTGTTGAAAAACCGAGCCAAACAGATGAACCAAACATCAAAATCTTGTGCAAGGCCTATACAAATGGATAGAACTTTTAAAGATCTTTCCAACGGTATATTATAAGCCCAATTCCGAGTTAAAACAAAGAAGTTATGATCAAAACACTAAATCGGGCCCTAAAACCGACACCCTTGCACTCCAACGGCCATATCTTTTGATCCATATCAGATTTTAACCTAATTCTAACGACATTGGAAATTAGACATTCATAGCGTTCCAATTATATCTCACACGCCTTAATCTGACTCCACAATTATATCAGATTTTAAAAATGCGTTTTCGTATAAGGCTAACCGCAAACCAGCGCAACTCAATTAGTTGCGCGCGCCTGTCTCGCGCGACTCATAGAGATGCGCGTGGCACCCAGCACAACTTAGAGAGTTGCGCGCGTCACCTAAAGGTGAAGTTCTAAAACCCTAAACCTAGATCCCTACGCCTATAAATAGGGGTCTTCGTTCAGCATTACGGGGACAGAAAAATCAAATCTAAACCCCTAATTCTGAAAAACCCTAGCATTCTCAAAACCCTAATTTCTCAACTTCTCTTACAATCTCTCAACTTCTCTTACTATCATACTACCTTTTATTCTCTCTTCCCAAATACTTTCAACCCTAATTGAATCCATTGATCCTTGGAGGTACGAAGAAGAAAGAAAGTCCATAAACGCATTAAACGGAGATTAAACATAAAAAAAGAACGGTTAGTTTCCTGGGCACTTAGATAAATCACTTTTCTTTCATTGTTTAAATAACTATAATTATATAAATAGTGTTATTTGATCACTTTAAACAAACTTTTAATTAATTATTTCACATAGTATTCTTTCGTTTAATCAAGACTAGAATTTGATGATTAATCGTTGTTTTATCACTTAAGACAAGACGAATATTGTTTATTTTGTTCTTTTCATGAATATTGATTAAACAAAGAATAACGACTTTTGCAATGTAATTCCTACATGATTAATGCTTGTAAATAAAATCAACTAACTTAGTTTTAGGTATCGCGTTGCATATATTTTTTGGTGATGAAATTGTAAAAAAGGAAGAGCTAGTAGAGGCCGTACTAGGGCTAGGATAGCGATTCCCTCTAAAGGGAACGTTATTTTAGTACCCTCGCTCCCGAACTCATTTCTGGTTTATGTAGACCAATTTGGGCATGGATAAACTTACGATTTGTGCTAATTATTCCCGAACTCCACATGGAAGAAATGCATGAACGAGGGTTTTCCTAAAACTCATTGGCGACTCCTACTTGTTTCTTATAAAAAAGCGTAATGATAGAATCAATTCTAATTCAAGGTCCCCCAAACAGTCAGGAATTCAAATCCTACTACACCTTATTCACAAGTGTAAAGTCCTAGGCTTTTAAATGGCCAATGGGCATTTAAGGAGAAGATCCCCTACGATGGGAACACCCTCCTTACACATAGTTAGAGGACTTAGGAATTATTTTTGATTAGGTGATTACGACTTTAGCCTGTCATACACCCTTGACCGAGTAACTCGAGTAATCCCTGATCGAGTAACCCCTGACCAAGTAACCCATCTCCGAGTAGGGCTGGAAATTCCTGACCTGCTTACCCGAATTTCCGTCCTTATCTCCGAGTAACCCCTAATCGAACACCTAAAGTAACCCATAACTGAGTAACCTCTAACCGAACCCCTCAACAAGTAACCCTTAAATTAAATCCTGATAGAGTAACTCGAGTAATCCATGAGTCCATGACCGAGTAACCCCTGACCGAATAACCCCTAGAGTAAAACCTGATTGAGTAACCCCTTAAGTAACTCATGACCAAGTAACTAACCCCTGACCGAGCCCCTCTATTAACCCGGCCCCAAACCGAACCCCTCAAGTAAACCCTGACCAAGTAACTCGAATAACTCATGACCGAGTAATCCCTCGAGTAACCCCTGACCAAGTAACCTCTTATTTAACCCATGATCGAGTATTTAACTAACCCCTAACCAAACCCCTCAAGTAACTTCTAACCGAACCCCTTAAGTAACTCTTGACCAATTGCAAGTAACTTGAGTAACCCCTGCCACACGATATTGCCAGCCACATATAAACATTTGCCTTTTATTTAATTGACTATTTATGTCCTCTAACTTAATACGAAGTATATTTTAGGAAGGTACCATTATAATAACAATATGATCATTATATATTGTACTTCATATATCACAAATAATTTCGTATTCTTTTTCTCCTCAATGGCCTCTAAAAACACTTAAAGTTTGAAGTTTTTTTTTTTCCTAAAATTTTAACCTCGGAATGATGTTTAGGCTTGTCAATTGTTTGATTACTTGTCTTTTTTTTTTAATTACATGGAATCATTTAATATTTAAAATGCATATATATAATAGTAAATAAAAAAATAAAATATAAAAACATATAAGAGAAGGAAAAAAAATGAATATCATTCTTACATATCACTAGTGACAAAATCTACAACATATTTTCTATGCGACTGGTCACACTGTTTGAACGCTTGTAAAAAAAGGGGAGTATTTAACCCCTATGACACTCACAAACTAACCCCTATCATATTAATATAGAAACTATTAGGCCCTGTTCACTTCACCTCATATTAGCTGAACTAAAATTATTTTTATTGAATTGAAATTATTTTTGTTGATAATTTTTTTTTATTGTTTCTGTATTATATTTATTCTTTAAAGTAATTGCTTTTTACTGAACTGAAATTAAATATACCAAATTGAACTTATTTATACTAAACTAAAATTATATTTACCAAATATTATATTTTTAAGGTGTAGTGAACAAAGTCTTATTATACCTTTTTAGTAACCCTTAAATAACAAAGTACAACACTGACAAAGTAACAACTATAACACTAAGTGGGTAACCCCTATAACACTAACTGAGTAAACCTATGGTGGTTAACTACACACATATTAAATTAGTACCAAAATCTATATATATTAAAAATGAAAATTATAGTTTTTCTTATAGGGTGGTACATATACACTTACATGCCTCATATTTATTATTTTTTTGTATGAATTTATTTATTTCTATTATGTAAATTTATATATATGATAGATAAATAAAATTATTCTTATGCACACTTAGTACTAATATAATTTATAAAATTTTCTAGCTTCATAAATTCTTATAATTTGTGTCTATTCATAATCTACTAGATGAAACTCGTAAGATGCATGGTTTGTTTGAATTTTTTACATAATTTTTTTTAATATATACATTTATGTGCTAAAATTTGTTATATATTTAGATAAAATTCCTAATATCAAAAGATAATATTTTTTATTTAATTAATTTAACTTGGGAAATCTCATTCGCCAATTTTGCTTTAGTGTTATTTACATTATATAATTCTAAAACAATTAATAATCTTGTATTTAATTGGCTACCACTAAAATTTATTATCCTACATGGCGCGCTGAAAAAATTAAATCTTATGTCGCTCTCTAAAAACTCGGGAAAAAACTCCCATATCTTTTATGAGGGACATCTTGATATTGGCTTGAATTTTGTCACCCTATAATATGAAATCAATACAAGTAACTGGTAAGTATATAGAAATTACAAAAAGGAAGTTGTTGATGCTAATAAGATAAAATCAATATAAAACTTTACTACATGAATTTACCTTTTCATCAATCAAAACTAACTCAATTGATTTAGTTATGTTTGGCTTGTAGTAATCAGGTTTATCCCATTGTCTCACAATCCTAACCCTAATTTTCCAACTCTCTTTTAGTGGGGTTATATCTTATTATAGTGAATATCATTGTTAATATAAATACTAAACACAAATACTACGTATTGTAAATTATGTGCATATATATAATGGTATTTGAACACTAATTATGTTAAACGCCATATATGGTAATTTTTTTTAATTATATCTTTAGAAAATATACTTATAAGATATATATGTATTCTTAGTTTATTAGTAAGAGAATGTTAAAATATAAGATAATTATATTCTGTATTTATGTATATGGCTTAGTTTGTTGAGTAAATATTCTTGTGCATAATTGTAGCTAATAAGTTTGTTAATGAGCAACGGAAAGAAGAAATAGGTGGGGAAGAAGATAGACAGATTGTTAGGGATTTTAGGATCTAAAATAAAATAATACCAAGAGTTTGAATCCTTGCCTTCTCATTACAAACGTATGGATTATATACAAATTACAAGAGCATAATTAGCCCAAAATCATGGAAATTTATTAGCCAAAATATGCATAAGAATATTTACTTAACAAAACTAAGCGATATACATAAATTAAATACGAAATATAATTATCTTATATTCTAACTGAGAAAATGTATTACAGATATCTATATATAAGTATTTTTTTTTAAAAAAAAACTAAGCCAGGGACACGTGGCAGCCATGGAGCTAGTGTACCCTCTTTTTAGTATAGTATATAGATTCAGGGTAGAGGTTTCCTTACTTAGGCTCTGTTTAGTTCACCTTAAAAATATAATATTCAGTAAAAATAATTTCAGTTCTATAAAAAAAATTTCACTGCAGTAAAGATAATTTCAGTTCAGTAAAATTATTTTTTAATTAGTAAAAATCAATAATTATAAAGATGAAATATAATAGAGATTCAGTAAAAATAATTTTAGGTCAGAAAAATTAATTTCAATTCTAGTAAAAATAATTTAAGATCACCAAAAATAATTTCAGTTCAGTGAAATTAATTTTAATTCAGCAAAAATAAGGTGAAGTGAACGGGGCCTTAGAGTCAAGTCATCTATCCACAACCAATTAATTCCAAAAAAAAAGAGTTAAAAAATGTAACATATTCAAGTTGGGTAGATCTTTTTAAAATGCCCAAAATAGTATATGGGACTAACATTATAAAATGGATGGAGTATCAATTTTCATAAGTATAATCCTTCTTTTTCTACGAAATTAGGAAAATTTGCAAATTGCAGCCATTTTAAGTTCGTATTTTGCAAATTGCAGCCCAAAAGTTCATATAAATTGTAAATTGCAACCCGATTCAACTTTTTCATCGGTTTACAAGTTGAAAAATCTTCGATTAAGGTTTTAGGGGTCATTTTAGCCCTTAAGGGTCCGAATTGAGCTCGGAATTAGCAAAAAAATAACGCAAGTATCTCGTTTTGCGTAACAAAAGTGTATCGATTTGTGGGAAACTGTAAATATGAGATACTTACGTTATTTTTTTGCTAATTTCGAGCTCAATTCGGGTCCCTAAGGGAAAAAATGACCCCTAAAACCTTAAGCAAAGATTTTTCAACATGTCAACCGATGAAAAAATTGAATCGGGCTGCAATTTACAATTTATACGAACTTTTGGGCTGCAATTTGCAAAAAAAAATTAAATGGCTGTAATTTGCAAAATACGAACTTTAAATGGCTGCAATTTGCAAATTTTCCACGAAATTAATTCTTCTATCATTATTTTATTTTCTGATTTTTCATCTTACTTTCTAAATTAATTCTCAATGTTGTACAATTTTAATTGTTCTTAAATCTCAATTTTTCTAATTACTTTTCTTCATGTGTTTATGTATGCAGGGTCATAGCAATGATTTGGGGCCCCTGTTCCAAATCGAAAAAGGGGCCCTTAATAATGTAAAAATTATACAATTTTTTTAATCTATAGTTTAGACAATGCACAATTTTTTAATATATACATTACAAAATAATAATGCTTTATAACGATGTATATTTAATCATGCTAAATGAATTCAGATATTTTATTAATGTTGATAGCAACAACTAAATACAACTCAAAGCTTATATAACTTAACTTTTATTAGTGAATTACAATGTTCTTCTAGACAAATTAATAGGCTAGCACAACTTTAAAATTAATTATACAACGAAGTACGGTACTAGACCAACTAAAATTGCTTCAATTGACATTATCAAAACCAGAAAAATTAAAAAAAAAAAAATTAATTGCTTCAAGCCTTCAATTATTGCTTTAATTCAAAAAAAAAAAAAATTGCTTCAATTTGTTTTTGTTTGATTTTGTATCAATTGAAAATTAGATGAAGATGATTGAAGAATGATGGAAGAAACCCATATCTATATATAAGGGAAGATAATTGGCCATTTGATAACAATAATTATGGAAAATTGAAATTGATTTCTCATTGCCATTGTTATGAAATTGGAACAAAAATAGTTTGAATTTGACTAATATTGTTTTCCCCCCTTGAAAATCCTTGAATAGAAAAATATGCAATACAATTTTTCATGGAGTTGATTGATGTAATTATGGAAGAATTTGGAAATTGGAAATTAAGATGGAAGCTTGAAATCCTTGAATAAAGACGGAAAATAATGAGGAAAAATCAGCGTGATAGACTGATCATGAGTACTACTGCTTGCTTGGCGTTACTAACAAGTTGGACCCCTTTAAAATTAGGGGGCCCAGTGCAAGATGGCACCTTGCGCATTCTATTCTACGAGCCTACTAACATGGAGAATTTTACTTGTTTTTTTTTTATTTATTTATTTAAGAATAAGGAAAAAAAACGGGTCCCTTTAAAATTGGGGGCCCAGTGCAAGAGGGCACCTTGCATATGCTATTCTACGGGCTTGTATGTATGTTATTTTATTATTTTAGGGTTTGTTTGGCATTGTTGTGGTTTTTGGGTTTTTAAAAGTGTATGATATTTGCCCCATAATGAATCAAAAATTATTTAAACTTATTAAAATCATGATAATTTTGAAAACTGACAACAGAAAAGTGGAAACACCTTTTTCTTGTTTCCTATTTTTGGTTTTTAGTTTTTAAAAAAACAGGAAATTAGTTTTTGGATTTTCGGCTTCAAAGATAAACTATCCAAGAACAGTTTGTATGAGAGTGTTGGCAGCCATTATTCAAAATCATTAGACGATTAGGTGATGTAATTCTTCAACTTTTGCTATGTTATTTTTTTAGGGGTTTTCTACATTATAACTCTCTAAATTTTCATTTTCTAAGATGTGCCTCCCCCTTTTGAGAAATCCACGCTATAACCCCAAAATACATTGGAAAAATTGCCCCCATTAATCCCAACTTTGCCTCGTCCGCCAATAATAATCCCTACTTTGGATTATTCACCATCAATCCCAACTTTAGGGGGTATTAATTTCTATTGCACCCAAATGACTTGCAACCGGTTAATCAGGTAAACATTTGTGAATTAGTTTTTTTTGCACACGTGTCAATATGTAATTGGTTGAAAAAAAATAGTGAAAACAAAAAAAAAATCCTAAAACTAACCCAGTAGCTGCCCCACCTCCACCACCACACCACCACCATCGACGCACACCCTCCTCACCACACCACCACCACCGATGCACTCCCTTCCTAGCCATTACTACCAGAAAACCCATCACAGGCCTAAACAGCTGTTTCCCCACCAAAATTGGCCACAAAAGTAAGCCCCCTCCCCAAAATTGACCGCGAAACTTAAATGGTCGAAATTGGTCGATGTTGGGGCTGAATACCCTAAATCGATCGAAATCGACCACAGTGGCTGATTGTTGCCGTTTTCCAGTGGTTAGGGGAAAAGGGAGAAATTCGATGGGGGAAAGGGGAGGAATTCGAAGGGGAAATGAGGTGTAGGCTGAAATCGGCAGGGAAGGGGGTGAAATCGGCAGGGAAGTGGCGAAAAGGCAGGGGAACTGGGGTGGCAGGGCTACCGTGGCGCTGCCGGAGGTGGCTGGGGGCTGTTAGGGAAAGGTTTCGGGGGTGGGGGAAGGGAAGGGGTGGGTTTCGAGGGAGGGGGAAGGCTGGGCGGCGGTTTCCGGCAGCTGGGGAGGGGTTTTCGGGGATGGGGCCGATTTTCCGGCGGGGTGGGGGTAGGAGTGTGGTGTTTTCCGGGCTGGGCATGGGTGGTTTGTGGGGTTTTTTTGTTTTTTTTTTTAAAGCCAATTATAGGTTAACACGTGTCTTGTAACCTGTAATATTATGTTGGATGACCGGTTGGGTGCAATAGAATTAATACTCCCTAAAGTTGGGAGTGATGGTGAATAATCCAAAGTAGGGATTATTATTAGCGGACGAGGCAAAGTTGAGATTAATGAGGGCAATTTTTTCAACTACATTTAGTTTCTATACGGTAACCTTGCTGTTAACAAATTTCGTTAGTGGGGTTCACTCTCCCCTTAATAATATTTTGTAAACGATTTGCGTGTTGGAATTTATTCCGTCAAAGGTTTTGGGGTTTATTTTGGTCTCGGGGAACCAAATTGAGCTCACATTTGGCAAAAAAATAACATAGATGCCTCGTTTTACGCATTAAATACGTGAACACGCAAATCGAGACATTTCTTAATACGCAAAAAGAGGAGTTTACGTTTTTTTTTTTTTCAAATTTGAGCTCTATTTGAAATCTTAAGGGACAAAATAACCTCCAAAACCTTTAATGGAACAATTTTCAACTCGCAAATCGATAAAAAAATTATTAAGTGGAGAGTGGACTCCACTAGCGGAATTTGTTAACAACAGGATAACGGCAAGGTTACCATATAGGAACTGAATGTATTTTTGGGTTATAGTGTGAATTTCTCAAAAGAGGGACCATTATAGAAAATGGAAAATTAGAGGGTTACTATATAAAAAAAAAACTTTTTTTTTTTAAATAATGTTTTTGAGAAAACATGCATCCAATTGTGATTTAATTCCTATGCATTTCGTATAATTTCTTAGGCTTGTTTTTATTTGGTTTTATAGATTCTACTTTCGTTAACTTGCATCATTATATTGTTATTACTATTAATTATTAATTGTTACGATTATTACGTGTATCTTTTGTTTAATCACAAATTATTATGTTATTGGTTAATAGGGTTTACAATGATGAACAAATAGTTTAAAACATATTCATCGGCCTCAACCATTAGTTTAAGCTTTTGGTTGAGATGGTCCTCTAACATAGTATCGGAGCCAGCGTGACACAAAGGTCACGAGTTCGAATCTCATCTGCCCCCCCTTCAAAGTGGAATTAGTACGCAAAAAGAGGAGTTTACGTTTTTTTTTTTCAAATTTGAGCTCTATTTGAAATCTTAAGGGACAAAATAACCCCCAAAACCTTTAATGGAACCATTTTCAACTCGCAAATCGATAAAAAAATTATTAAGTGGAGAGTGGACCCCACTAGCGGAATTTGTTAACAACATGATAACGGTTATTAATTAAAGAGAGAATAGGAAAAGGTTGAATTAAAGGGGGGAGTTGAAGTGTGTATGAAAGATGAATTATAAGTTTAATGACAGAATTAAAAAAAAAATGGTGTAATAAAAAATTAATAGTGTAGGATGACATGTGACACTATGGTTAGAGAAGTGTAATATAATGGATGGGGACATGTGTGTTTCTTAGTTTCTTGGTTATACTTTTTAAATACTAAGTATAGATTTCTTTTTAGGTGTGTTTGGATAGAAGGAAATGGAAGGAAAAGAAGAGGAGGGAAATGAAGAGATGTAATATCTTTCATTTTTATAACAAATGAGGAAGTAAAGGGGAGAGAAATGGAGAGATTAAATTGTAGGAAATTAATCCCTTCAACAATTGAGAGATTTGGAAGGAAAATTCACCATTCTTTTCTCCCTCCCTTTCCCTCCCCTCCTCTTCTCCTCCCTCCCCTTCTTTTCCTTCCTCTTATGTTATCCAAATACACTGTAAGTGTTTAAAACTGCTAAGAGGTTTTGTTCTAAGAGGATGACGGGATGACATGTAGGGAATTTTGATAAAAAAAAAAAGTAGCATAATTGAGGAATTTTGATTTATTTTAGCAATTTTAATGAAAATCCTTAATTATAATGACAAAAGTCTAATAAGGTTCGACATTAAAATTAGATATATCTTGTAGCATATTGTAGCTTCGAAGAAAAAATAAATAAATAAAGAAGTTTTTATTATACCCATGTCATAATTTAAGTGGGTGAAAAATCAAGTAATGTAGCTTGTTTGAGCAGGTTGCTAAGTCTTTAATCTTAATATGTCGATGTTTCAATGGTAAGGTATATGCTTGCAATTTTAATTAATTTACTAACTAGTCTCTTTTTTTTTTTTTTTTTTTTTTAATACCATTGAAGATGGTCTAATTGCTAAGTTTCGGTTTTTCTACTATTCCGTATTTTCGCGTGTTGTTAAGATGAGTGCATTAATTTGAACAAATATTCAAACACAAATTTTTAAAAAAGGCTGGTGTACAATACTTATTGTATGGCGTGGCCCAATTTGAGGAATTATTGCCCTCTTCTCACTGTCAGGTTTTAAGATTTTTTTTTTACTTTTTTTATTTGTATCTCTTTCTGATTTTTTCTTCTGCTCTTAAAACTCTTTTTAATTTTTCTCTCCCCTCTTTTCCTTTCAAGGGGTATATTTATGGTTTTTATTCAATTATAATCTCCTTATCCTCTCTCTCCTCTTCATTGCATTTTCATTTTACCTTTTCTTTCTTTTTTTCTTTCTCATGTTAATTTTTTTTTTAGTAGAATCAACTCAATTGGTAAATAAAAAATCTTTGAAGAAGAAAAAAGTTATAATGAAAATGTGTCATATTGAAGATTGTAACGAAGAATGTTTTTTCTCATGTTCAGCGTTTTGTAATAAAGGTTTGATAACCATTTTTTTTATTTTGTTTTTGTTTTCGTTTTTTGTAGTGTTTGATTCTGCGATGGTGAAGAAGAAGATTACAAAGAAGTCGTTAGATGCTGAAGGTTCAATTCAGTTTTTTATGGGGTCACTTTTATGTATAAAATGGGTAACTTTTGATCATAAAAAGATATATTTTGTGCATTGAAAAGGTAACTTTTATGAATGAAAAGGGTATTTTTGTGGCTTAAAAGGGTAACTTTTATGAATGTAAAGGGTAACTTTTATGAATGTAGATCAGGGATGAAACATATTTTAGAAAAGTCTGTCCCATTTGGTTCGCTGTACTTTTCCTTAAGCCCATCGCAGAAGTGTATATGGAGTGTTGTGAGTGACGGAAAGATTGTTTCTGGAAGCGATTTCAGTCTCAGACAATAACGGATGTCAAGTGATCGCAAAGACTTGAGGCAATCAAGCCACTCTGGGAGGGCTTCCAACTTGTCACAAAATTCAATTTCAAGACTTTGAAGGGTAGTCAAGTATTGAAGGCCCTTTGGCAGATGTACCAGTTGTGGAAGTTCATTGAAGCTCAAGTCGGACAGGACGTGAAGGGCTTTCCATGGAAACCCTTCCTCTTCTTCCAGTTTCAGGTTATGGCATTCCCAAATCGATAGTGTTTTCAAGTTGGTGAGACCCTCTATTCCTCCTCCTGACAAACTTTTTAAGTTTGGGCAAGACAGAAACTTAAGACTATGAATGGAAAATGCGTACTTCTGATTATACTCTTGTACAGAACTCGACAAACTCTGGACCTCCATGTTAAGCAATGTGAGATGATGAATGCTTTGTATAGAATCACGGAAAAGGGACTTGAGTATTCCTAAATTGTCTGTTTTTAATTCCCACAAATCAAACACATCAGAATTATTGTTGTTGCTGCTTGATAATGAAGAGCCAGCAGAGGTGGCCGTTGCATCATCTCTATGTCTACAAAATGTCAGTGCTTCGTCGAGGCCACATAAAGTAAATTTTTTCACATGTGGACAATCAGGAAAACATTTCAAGCTTTGGCAATTCCAGAGGAACAAAGACTCAAGTGACAGAAACGATGGTACAACAGCAGCACCACCACTATCATCCTCCACGAACTCTACATTGGGCATTTCTATGAGCGTAAGATATTTGAGATGCTGTAGTTGACTCATTGCTGGCAGATGTTGCAAATCACGAAAATACACTAGTGAGATTGTCACAAGCCGTGGGAGAGACATTGCTAGTTTGGCTGCCCATCTTGGCAACGTCACACCTTCATATCCTGTAATTCTAATCTCTCTAAGATCATGGTGGGGTTCGAGTCTTTCTAGCAATCTTTCTTTTAAAACTACTGGGTCATCCTGCTGATACAAATGGTTGATTCGGTGTGATCTAACCCAGATGTTTTCTTGTTCTATCAACAAAACCTTGATATGTTCCTTGTTTAATAAATATGATCCCTCCTCAGAGTTGTTCAAATCGTATGCATATCCTCTTTTAAGTTCAATTTCAAGTCTATTTCTAAGGTTAATTAGAGGCATCAAATCTCTAAGTTGACCCATTTGGGTTTTTTTTGAACTTTTTGGACCCAATACAAACCTTGTAAGGGTACAAAGACTAGTCATACTATCCATTCCAACAGGCATATGAGTCAAGCTAAAGCAATTAAATGTATCTAAATGCCGAAGATTGACTAGTTCCCTCACGTCCTTAGGCAACTCTTTTAGTTGCAAACATGATCTTAAGTTCAAGGCCTGCAAATTATACAGTCTAGAAATCGACTCAGGAAGTATCTTCAACTCCATATTATAAGAGAGATCAAGATACCTTAAATGCAGAAGGTTCTTTATTGTACTTGGTAAAACTTTTATACTAAAATGGTGCAAGTCCAATACCCTCAGGCGCTTACATTTTGCTATTACAGTGGTCATTGGCGATTCACAATTCAGCTGACGTATAGAAGGCCGAAGAAAGGTACGCAATCCCCTCAACTTCCCAACAGTATCACTTGTACAAAGCAAGGAGGGACGCCATATAGAAAGGGAGAGATGACGTTTTCCTTCAAGAATGCTTTTGCTAGTCTCTGTTAAGCACAACTCCTTTCCTGCTACTTCTTGTGCAAGATCGTGAATCAAATCATGCATTCCACATGAATAAATTTCACCATACGAATCCCTTTCAATGTCTTGAAAAAAACATCTATTTAATAAAATCGAAAAATACTCCTCACCAACATCTTCTATGCTCTGCATGTCATTCAACGGCTTAAGATAGCCTAATGCAGACCAAAGACATATCAACATATTTTTCACAATGGCATAATCCTTAGGGAAGAGTGCACAATAACTAAAACAACTCTTTAACTGAGGAGGAAGATGATGATAACTAAACTTCAATATTGGCATTATGCTCTCTTCACCTCGGTCCATTTCAGGCAACTCAATGCTCTGAAATAATTTCCACTTGCTTTTGTTACAACCATACAACATGCTCCCTACGACCCTTATAGCCAAGGGAACATTTGCACATTTTTTCACAATTTCTTTACCAATGCAAACAAGGTCATCATCTACCACTTTACTCTCGTGGTTAAGTGATATCCTCTTAAACAAAAGCCAAGAATCATCGTCCTGCAAACCTCTTAATGCATACATTGGATCGTCCCCTATAGCTCCTCCCACCTTTTCTGAGCGTGTAGTAACCACAATTCGGCTTCCTCTTGCACCTACCTGCAAGAACTCCCTCAACTTAAGCCATTCATCACGACTTTCGTTCCACACATCATCTAGAATAAGAAGATACTTTGTCCCTTCTATTCGTCTTCTAACTTTTCTCTGCAACCCATCAATTCCAAGATCACAAGGATCTTGCTCGGCGGCTGACTTTAACATCTTATGGAGGATTTCCTCAATAGAAAAGTCATCAGAGACACAAACCCATAACTTCAATTCAAATGCACTTTTGATCCTACCATCATTGTACACTAGTTGAGCAAGAGCAGTTTTCCCCAATCCTCCCATCCCGACGATGCTCACAAAAGAAACACTATCAATTGACTCTCTCAGCAACATGTCTATAATGGCCTCCTTATCGATATCTCTCCCAATTATACTATGTTCATGCACATAAGACCAGGTTTCCTCTTTTCTCTTAACAGCTCTATACACATTACTAAACCCAAAATCTGCACGATCTTTAGCAACGCTATCCAGCTTCTCTCTAATCTTCTTTATCTTTTGAGATGTACTAACAGCAAAAAGAAACTGGTTTTCACTGGAGAAGAAAGCACGTACCGTTTTGGAGATCTTACCATGAGGCATCATTTTCTGTCTCTGAGCAATTGTGGCGAATTCATCAAACAAGTCATCAGCATCATAGACTGCATCCTTGAGTTTGTTAAGCCAATCTAAGCCTTGACTGTTGAGCTCCTGCTGCTTGGACTCCGCATCAAGGAGGACATTCTTGATGGTTTCAACAGTTCCGCGAAGAGCTTCAAGTTGAGATTGATACCCAAACATACAGCACAACTCTCTTAATTCCTTGCATTGTAGTGCTGAAAATAGAGTTTGCGCGACACTCAACACCATACCTGTGGCCATTTTCTTTGTTCCCTCGCCTTTCTGAATGAAAATAGATTTGAGATTGTATGAATCACAATAAAGTTGCTGATTATAAAAACGGTACTAAACAGCAGGCTCTTTAGTAAAGTGCTAAGAAATTCTATCACACTTTCCCCTGCTTTTTTTCCACTAACTATGAGAAATAATTGAGGTTAGTAGGATTAAAGTTAGCAAATGCAACTGTGCAAGTTCATTGATATGAAATTCAAAGAAACGGGTCCCTCACTCCAGTGCTTTACTTCCTTTTATTGACTGCCTTAACATTAATTTTATGATTTTATCTAGTGGCGCCGAAAGTTAACCAGACATGAAACCAGCGGGATTAAATTGTTTAACAACCTGTTTGAGTGATTTAAGTTAACAATGGGGAGGGGACTAGAACCTAACCACCCAGAACTGATTCCCAAATCCGAATTAACCCAAAGGGTGAACCGGATGTAACACCAAAAAAAATGTTTACATGATAAAACATGTTAATTGCACCTCCTAATTGTATGAAGGGACACATATATAAATATATTACTGTTATATGTGATATCAACATTCAACATACTTCTTGGCATGCATGGTTACGTATGATTAGATGTATAAAGTATAATTTTGTTCACATTATTTTGAAAATTTGAAGCAACAATCAGTTTCTTGTGTTTCTTGTGCACTTCATATCGTATTGTTTTATAACTTTTGGCTTCTCTTTGGATATTCTCGTCATCTTAAGCAGCTTCATTGCGCCTCTACTTAGTTATAATAAAAAAAATTCATGAATATCAAGCAAGGTTATACAAACAGGTAACTTTATAGCCTTGGTTACCTGTCTCTTTGATGTATCGTGTCAGGGAACATGGCTATCATTAGCAGCTTGATAATCAAGAATTTCAGCCTCAAAGACAAGATGCAGATTCTTGAAGATGAATTTGATACTCTGACAGCTCGAGCATCTGATATCAGGTCTGAGTTGGAAATTGCTGAGCTACCATCCAGGAAAGAAACGAAGAAGAGAATTGAAGTTGAGCACTGGTTGAAAAATGTTAAAGAGTAAAAAAAGTTGGAGATGCCATATGGTTTTGGGATAGAACCTCCTTTGGTCTTGTGAAGTGGACTCCCTGTCCAATATGCTGTCAATAATTAGAAAAAGCTACTCGTCCTAGATGACATATGGCAACATTTTCCAATATTGCAGAGTTAGTCGCCAAAGAATGTGGAGGTTTACCACTTGGGATTAGGACAATGGCTCGAAGCATGAATAAGGTGCTTGATGTATATGAATGGACCAATGCACTTGTATTAATACAGCAGCAACTATTCCCAAACCTGCAAGAGATTGAGCTTGTGAACTGTCCTTACATGACAGAAATAATAGCAGACAATGAAGATGAAGGAGCTATAAGGGGTGATAAGGATAGCCTCCTTTCACTCCCAAACTTGAAAACTATATCACTATGTAACATGCCGAATTTGGAGAGTATCTGTAGAGGACTACTGCTGTGTGATTCTCTTATCAAGTTGAACAAGGAGGGCTGCCCTATGTTGAAAATGATCCCACTCTCCCTGCCCTTGCTTTGTGATTCTTCTGAATGCACACTTCGTCGTCTTCCTACTGATATAGAATGGTGGGCATCTTTGGATAAAAACTATCCCGAAGATGTTAAAGTCCTAAGACATCTTCTTATTAAAAGATCTGTTCTGAAATTTAGAGCTACTTAGTTTTGGCTTGTAATATCACTTGAACATGTGTATAACATATCTTATTCTAACATAAATTGGTTATGTATTAAGAACTTATCAGTTGATTTGTAATGCTAATCAGGATTTTGGCCTTCTGATTTCGTCTTTGATTTGTAGCATTCTGAATGATTGTTTGAGATTTCCTTGTTTTTTTAAGTTCCAGAGCACTGGTTACCATACATATCAGAAAGAACAATTTATAAGCTTAGCTAACTGCCTAACTTGATGCTTACTCTTTATTGCTAGCACAGGGCCAAAATTTTAAGAAAAACACTTACTGTTCTATTCTATATTTATGCAATGTTTCAATGAAGGTTGTTCATGAATTATTGAAACATTCAAGCCCAGACATGAGATTAGAGGTTGTCGGAAATTATTTTTCCCTTGATTTTCTCTTATTGATTTTCCCTTGATTTTCTCTTAATGGCTGTATTTAGTGAACAATATGGAGTATTTTAAAAAAAAAAAAAAAAAAATGATTATTTGGAATACTTGGTCATATTCATATATGGGTAATATACACAATTAATTACTACTTGGTCAAGTGGAATAGCAGCTTATCTAGTCATACTACTATTAAATATTTATCAACTTATACATATATAAACCTTCTGCTTCAAACAGCAAATATATTGTTTAAAATCATTGACATAGTCTGGTTAGCATGGCCTAAGGAGTAAGGACTAATGGTATCGAAAAGTCATGTGAGATTATACTGTATAGTATCTGGTTTTGATTGCGCCAACATTCTATTGGTGCAAGTTGTGCAACGTAGAGGAAGCTGTAAAACCAACGCATTTGACAAGTAATTGCACCCAATACAATAACATCTAGAACAAACAATGATTAAGTCGGCTCTCTGACCTAAGTTTGAAGGTTGAAATTTCACCAAATCACAATCATGTCATACTTGTAGGCTTTAGAATAACTAGTAAAAAAATTTACTAAATACATGCTCTCTATTAAATTCGTAAAGTATAGGACTTGTTGTGCCTGTCATAAGTGTTGGGACAAGGATGGGCGTGACGGACCTTCCTGGGCATCCACCGAATCCGCCCACCTCATTGACATTCCAGATTCCATATGGTAATGAAGAGGAATAAAGGGACTTAATTTTTCAGTATCTTTTGAATGGCTACATAATAACAAAACAAATTCAATTCCATTCCCTCAATATTTGCCATTATACCAAATAAGCCAGTCAGGTCCAATATCAGAGACATTGATCCTCATGACAGTCAGTTTCACATTACTATTTTAAATTTCTATTAAGACTCAACAAGGCTTTACTAGTTCAGAGGATACATCAGCCAAAAGAGGCTGTCAATCTTTTGAAACTGTTAAGCAATACTTATATGATCTATCAAAACCAAGAAAAAGTAATTGCTGTGATGTACTCCTTCCATATTGACTTCTGAAGCCGCAAACCAAGTATATACAAAGCCAAAACAGAGGAAAAACAAAGAAAACGGCATATGAAATTAGCATGATTCTAACCCAAGTGGCCAAGTCCAGCAAATGATGTGGTCAATGACAGTTAACTTGGTTCTAAATTCCAAATCAATGAACAGGTCCTTGCAGATCTTTCCACAACAGGATTTACAGCTAATGAGGATCTAAAGAGATGACTAAGCCTTCCAAATCGCAATTAACACCTTCAGAGCAACTACTGAAATATTCATCCTTTCTTGACAGGACGAAAGACTAAAGGGAAATGACCACCTTAAAGCACTTCACACATCAATGCCATCCACTGAAGGAAATTTCAGAGGACAATGAGTTCAAATGTGATGGCTGTGAAATGTTAGGCATCGGACAGAGATACCAATGCAAGGAATGCAGTTTCAATCTGCACATGCATTGTGGCCATTGTCCTGCAAATCTTTGCTCATTTATGCACCCAAAACACCGACTTCACTTGACCTTAGTGCAAAGGTCAAGAGCCTCATTTTCCAACAAACATGCCTGTGAAGTATGTGGTAAGGGTGTAGGGGGCCTATTCTATCACTGTAAGCGGTGTGAAATTTATGTTCACCCACTTTGTAGCCAATTGCCTCAATATGTACACTACATAACAGATGTAGAGCACAATTTAGAGCTACAGTGTCGAGAAAAATCTAATTCTTGCACTGTTTGTGGGGGATACTGCAGTCACTGGTATTACAAATGTGGCAAGTGCCCTATAATCCTTCATATTGACTGTCTACTATCAAAATTTCTGCTCTCAAGACCACTACCTCTGCAAAAGAAAAAGCCATTTTCTTGGTCATCACAGAAGAAAAGGTCAACTGTGGCATGGTGGTGGTTCTGTGTAGCTTTTGTTATGGCTTTACACTTACTTCACCAGGTAATGGGATCCCAATTTCCAGCAGATCACAGATAAATGTGGTTACATAGAAGAGGTAACTCAGGTGAGTTTGAAGTTGGGCTACATGAATTATTTTACTCTTTTTTCAAATTATCCAAATACTTGTAATTACATGTACTAATATATGTTGGCCTTCTGTTATGTAACACCAATGGAGATATTTCCAGACACTTAATTTTTATAATAAATACAAACACCAAAATAAGAACTGTTAGACATAATCCTAGGATGATCAGCAAAGAACAGGTCAAAGCGATTGCAATACAAGCATATACTCCATATTACAGCTATCATAGGTTTCATATTGCAAAAGGTACCTCTACTTTATTTCAAACAGAATGAGGAACAATGAGAACCTAATAGTGTGAGCTTTATATACAGCCTTCATCGCTTGTCAGTCTTCATCGTCAAGTGCAGTGAAGTCTTCTATACCTTCAGGCTCAACAGTATTTTTATTTGATGAACGCAGTTCCTCGATTTCCACATGTAATAGAGCGTCACACACCACTCTATTAGCCTTTAATGGTTTGGGACAACCTGAAAGCAAGAGAAATTAGGTATAAATGTTACAGCTCAAAAAGGTTAGATGAGCTAAACCATAGAACTGATGATTAATACAACCTGCTACAGGGCATTTTTTCGTTGGATTATTCTTCATGAAGTGCAGAATTGCACTCTTATCATAGACGTGCTTGCAGTCCATGCTGCCAAAGGAAAAATCAGTCGAGAGTTTCAACAGCAGAGTTACAGGAAACAAATTGCCTTGAAAAAAGTTCGACTGCTTAATTCTCTTTCTTTGAGCAACAAGTCAACTTAGGAAGGAAGTTACACAAAGTCTCAAACCAAAAGACAAACTTACGCATCCAACAGTAAGTAGGTAAACTACAGAAGTTATACATGCTTTGATGAGTTAACAGACTGAGAGACCATTATTTTAACTCTCTCTAGGACTTATCTTCTACTTGAAATCAGTGAGCTTCAGAATTTTGAGACATAACTTAAGGTAGCCTTAACTCACAACCATCAAATCCTTTTCTCCAGTTATCCAATATATAGGCAGGCTAAGCTAATCACCATTTTCAAATATAATGACAATACATCTTCTACCAGGCTTGCATTCCCTTACTCCACAGCCAAAGGGATGCTACTTCTAGTCTTCAATGACAGCCTAAGTGTCTGATATACATTTTGGTAAAGTGACAAGAGTCTTGGCAGATTAAGCAGTATAAAGACAACAATAAAATCTTAAACCTTACAGAATCTAGATCATACAAGGAACTATGAAATTTACAGTCACTTCTTAATGCATTCGCTTTATTAAAAAAGTGCTGAAAACTTTGAACTGCATGCATTAATATAATAATATCTAATTGCAAATGAAATTTCTCAGCTTCAAGTGCTTTTCAGCTTCAAATTTATTGACTTACCATGGAGATGAACTTGAATATAAAATCACCAAAAGCCCACAATTATTTACTTACCATGGAGATGAACTTGAATATAAAATCACCAAAACCTACAGTTCCTAACTTGAGGTTACAATCTTAATGGTAACTCAATTTGTGGTGAAACTGATGATCTCTACTTTATGTTTCCCAACTTCAGACCAAAAGCAACCCCTCATCACTCTCTCACACAGTCACACCTACCAAACATGCCTGTTGGAAGTTTAATCAAGGATAAGGGATACAGAGCTATTTTAGATTGACAAAACAGAGTATTATGTCCTATTATGACCAACTATCTAAACTTTAGGCAACACTCTAGACTATAAGATCCCAAAAAGGTTCCCTTATAATGACCCCCTAAAGTAGTTTGTGATAAGTCAAAGAAACTCCAGATAACTTAATCGGACAGACATGAAACACTAGTAAGAATACCATAATCCATATTAAAACCAGATATGCTGGACTTGGGGTCTTGGAAACATTGATCTTAAGCCCCAAAATCAACTCAAAAATTCAAAGAAGAGTAAACAATATTCTTTATTTTTCCAATTTGAGATAGAAAGAATTGCATCATCCACAAGCTGCAAGCGAGACAGCACAAGCCCTACCAAAAACCACAAATACAACCAAGCAGCTTCACTTCTGAAACCAGCTGACAGCAACTAAAGTAAACAAAGAAAGAGGAAAAGGGTACCAACCCCCAAGACTTTAATCAACTAAACTATTGGCATCCACACTCATGTTTCTTTTCTAACAGCTTGTTGAACTGATACAAAATATAAAATTACATCTGTCCCGCATACAAAATAAGTCATACAAGTATACAACACATGAAGAATAGATGAAATATTACCTGCGAACTGGATCTGCCAGGTCAGTAATTGACTTTCCAGATATTGGGCAAGCTGTATTTAAAATGCCTTGTGTGCTGGTCATCACAATGTCTTCTTGCTCTTCACCAGGCATTGGCTGACCTGAATGATGGACATTCTGCAAGAAAAACGTATGAGAAAAATTCAAGATATAATGTAAATAACCCAGGCATAAATAGTGAAACGTTTCTGTCTCCAATTAAGTTCTAGCAAATAGTACGTTAATCAGATATATTCTCAGTCACTTGCACAGTGAAATTCAGTTTCTGGATTCATATAATTGTATAATATGACTGACAGCACAAATTATAAGAAAGAGCATATATTTAAAATTATAATTTGAAGCTAGAGATAATAATTTCTAATATTCCTTTCCTGAAATTCTACATCATCAACATCCAATTATATAAAAGAGATACCAAGAAGATGGATCAAACAATACCCAAACAGCTTCTTTGAACTGCCGTAACATGCCAGCAGTCTGACGATTTGAAGACGCATTACGCTTGAGCCTAGAAACTTCATTTTTAAACAGCTTATTAAAATCGGTTAACTGCAAGGGGGGGGGGGGGCAAAACAAAACACAGAACATTAGCTTTTTATAAAGAAATAGAGAATAATCACATGAGAAAAAGAAAAATTCGTTCAGAGAACCTCCGGGCCAGGTTGGTAATTGCTCCCAACTGATTCCATCACATTGGTAAAATTCATGGATTCTTCATAAGTGCCCAATAACTCTACAAAAGCGTCTTCAAGCTCTCTTACCTGCAACATGTTACTGTCAGTTCATGGACAGGAGCTTGTGGTGGATGGCATCATTGCATCCGAAAAAAATAAACAACAACAAAGCATAAGCATTGAACAATCAACAAACAAACACATAAAAGTATTACCAAGTTCCCTCTCTTTCAACATCCTCTAAAGCCAATAAGGACTATAAGAGCGATCACTCAAAACTTGTAAGCTTGCCCTTCAACCGATCATCCCCAAGATGATAATATATGTTGCAGAACAAGAATATATATCCCTCATTTCCTCCAAACAACTTCATAAAATAAAGCAATGATCTTTATGTAGATCACACACATATTTTCTTCCAAAAAGCGCGCCATTTAGTAACAGTATCTTGTAAGTTTATTGGGTTTTTTAGCCAAAACAGCAACAAATAATTTGATTTGTTATACCCATAAAATAACACCCAATCACCCTAATTTTATCAACATGCATTATTAAACATTCATTACATCATCTAACTAGCAAGATCACATCGTGTAATTGGTAAAACTGCTGAGAAATTAGGGTTCATAATCTTCACAATATTAAATCAACATTATGGTTCATACTGCATATATAAAGGAAAATTAGTAAAAATGACAAATTAGGGTTTAATTGCATTGTTATTTTGGAGAAATTACCTGTTCAGATCGATTGAATCTCTCCATTTCTACCGCAACTTCCCTCAACGTATTTAGGGCTTTACGGATGTCCTGAATAAGTAAATAAAAACATCAATAAAAAAGAAAATTTTAGTAAAAAGTAAGAATTAAATGATGAACAATTAAGGAAATTGAAGATGAAAAGGCAGTAAAAATTACAGAGATAAGTGGTCGATTATCGGAGACGAAGGTATCAGTAGTGTTTTTGATTCGCACGGAAGCTCCCACGCCACGGCGAGCAGCAGAGGTAGACGCCATTTTTGCCCCTTTTTCTCTTCAAGTGAGTTTCAAGGGTTGTGTTTTTGGAGGGAAACAATAAGAGAGCAATTACTCACTAACTCAAACTACTTTATTTTATACTCCCAAGTTATTGGCCAACGAGTAATTTCTAACCGGTGCCCGACTGACTGAGTTGATATCAAAGCATTAATGATATGCTACATTGCTATGTACGAGTAATCGTTAACCGGTACTCGATTGACTCGTGTAAAGTCGTAATACGAGTATTTTAAGATGGCTCTGGATCGTGTCTCGTGGAGTCGTGGTAGACCCACATACTTTAAAGTTAGTTAGACCCGGAATACATATTTAGTTTCTTTCCGTTCCGTGCCATGTCGAGCCGAAGTTTTCAAAAGGTTGGCTCGTGCACGGCCCATGTCCATAATGCCATCGTGTCGGGTCATGTCCGGTTTGCATGCCTAAGCAAAATTGCATTGATTTTAGCATGTTTTTTCATGTCTTGCCCCATCGTGTCGTGCCTTATCGTGCTTCTCTCAAATAAAGGCGACCCAGGCCCAACCCACACGCACAATACCGTGCCGTGATGTGCTTTTACATGTCCATGTCGTGCCGTGTTTTTTTTCGTGCTGGATTGTGCCGAGCTTTATGCCGGCTCGGCCCAGTGCCATCTTTAATTGTAATACGGAGTATGTAGTTATGTACTCATGACTTGTAAGTTGTAAGCAAGCAAAATGTGTTTGGTACGCCATAAAGTATCAAACACTCTGAACAACTTTCGGTAAGAAAGGGAGTATTGTGTATTTTTATGAGATAGTAAAGATATCATTAAATAAATAAATAAATAAATAGTACAATTTGATGGTATTATAATACTTTTTTTAATTTTAATTTTTGTACAACAGCCGAATATATTAATGAAATCAGGGTTTACAAAATATGAAACAAGAACTAAAGCTTATCATTATCTACGTAAATTATTGTTGAATTAGCATTTCATGTTATAATATACCGTAAAATTAGCAACAAATGTGTTTTACACGGGAAATATTGACCAAAGCTAGAGGATGAAATAAAATACTACTCCCTCTGTTCCTATATGTTCTTTACGTTTCTATTTAGGGTGTTCCTTTTTATTCTTTACATTTAGTATATTTTCTTTTTAAGTCATTAATTTTGGACAACGTTACCCTTGCTTTACAATTTAAATACTCAATTGTCCTCTACTTTTTATGCGTAATTATTGTACATTTCATAATATTTTAATGGCTTTTCAATATTCATTATTACTTTCTGTCACATCTCTATTCTACTTTCTTTCTACTTTCTCTGTTTTTTAATAGTTGCAACACACACTTTTTCACGGTACTTAAGGTATGTGGAGTTCACATGATATACTACCTCTACTTCGTATTACTCGCAACAAACGAATATTTTATATCTCACAAATAATACTCCTTTGTTGCGAGTAATGCGAAGCGGAAGTAGTAATTGTTGGGGATTTTGTGTTTAACAAGGGTCACAAAGAAAGAAAATGAAATAAACTAGTAAAATCTTCGAGGCGTGAACGGAATCACTTTCCCAAAAGTATAATTCCGACCCTATACTACAACCGGGTTTCACGGAAATTTACTTAGGAGATACAACGAAGAACAATTGCAATCACAAGTGTTTAGGGTAATTTTACCCCGCCACGTGGTCCAACCAGAGGACGACACGTGTCAGCTTCAGGTTGGCCCAAAGTGGACCAATCAATGCCTGACACGTGTCATTCCATAAATCAAGGGAAAAAAGGGCGGCCTTCAGGTCCAAATCCCGAGAAAGCCGCAAAGCGGCGCAACCCACCAATGATTAGGGTTCAGTGACCTAATCAGGGGCACAATTCCCAAAGACCCTATAAATAGGGAGATATCCCTCTTTTTGAGGGCACGTTTTACCATTTATTACAAACAGTCCCTGTGATAGAGACATCTGAGCTTGGAATCCAAGCAGATACCCACCTAAATTTCCGCATCTTTTCCTTTCTCTACAAGTTACTAACTTGTGCGTCAGAGGTGGAGCACCACCCAACAGGTGTCTCCGTTTGTTTTGCAGGTACAGCTCCCCCTGGATCAGTCTCCGAGTTGTAACTCTCCCGAGGGACAAAAACACCCAAAACATTTGGCGCCGTCTGTGGGGAGAGTACCTCGAAGATGGTTCAAGAGTCTGTACCACCCCCTAACCGTCTAGGCGATGACCCAGAAGTCTTTACAGACCAGGAGGATGAAGATCCCCAGGTCGAAACCTTTACAGCCGATGACGGCTCTCTCAGAATCAAGCGCATCCGGCCCAGAGAGACTCTGGAGCGGGGTGCCTCCCAGGCGGGTGCAAGTCGATCACCTGGGCAGCCGAAGGGGAAACCCATACGGCCGCAGGATCAGCACCTGTCACCCGAGATGAACTCATGAGGTTCATGACAAGTTTCAAGGGTGAAATTAAAGAGCTGATCACCCAGAGCCGGGCTGGCTCGAGTAGAGGTCAGTCGGCCAAGAAGGCTCCTCCGGAGAAGGGGAAGTCAGTCAGAGAACGGAAGCCCACTCCTCATCCAAAGGAGAAGGCAGCCGGGACCATTGATTGGTAAAAAATTCTCCTTCCTAAGAGGAACAACATCCGCCGGACTCAACAGACGGTGGGAAGCAAAAAATCAATTCTTGATGCCCGGGAGATCATCAACCGGAAGAGAAACCAGTCGCTGTCTAAGTCGGCTTCAACGTCGAACTTTCCAGACAGCTTCAACAACATTTCTACAGGGAGTGCACCCTCCTTGCATGAGAGCCAGACAGGCGGTAATACCGTCCATTCTGGCCCTCATATGATTGGAGCTGTACCGTACGTGCCTACCCAGGTTTACGGACAGTATCCCCCTCACTTCATGCAGCCGACTCTCTTTGGAGGTCAGGCAGCATATCAAAATGTCCAGCCATTGGACTGGAAGCTCCGTCTGCTGCGCCTGGGTGAACAGCTTTCTGCGTTCACCCGGGAGATAACCGAGGCGGCTCAGCCGGCCAAGGTTAAAATGTATTGGTTGGTACCTATGATGGTACCACCAATCCGGAAGACCACCTCATGGCTTACACCAACCTCATGTATCTGCAGGGGTTGGATGATGCCACTTGGTGTCGGTGCTTCCCGGCTACATTGAAGGGCATTGCCCAACAATGGTTTGGTAATCTGCCAGCCGGGTCCATTGATAGTTTCAGGAAGCTCGCCTTCCTGTTTGCCTCCAACTTCTCAATGAACATCTCTGCTAAGAAAACAAGCCTTGATTTGAGCACTGTTAAGCAGGAAGAGAGAAAAGGGTTGCGCTCATATGTCAGGCGGTTCAATCTGATCAGAATTCAGATTCAGGGACTGTCTGATGAGGTAGCTTTTACAGACTTCTTTAAGGGTCTGAGAGACGGGTCGACCTTTAAGTTCGACCTAGTCAGAAAAGGGGCTTTCACCTTACAGGCGTCCCTGAGGGAGGCGGAAAGCTATATTCAAGCTACCGACCTCTACTCGCCTGGTAAACAGTCGGACTCCAAGAAGTCCGACAAGCAGAAAGACAGCCGGTCTGCTTAGCCGGCGAAAAATAAAGAGAGCAAGAAAAGAAAAGAAATCTGGGCGGTTAATGCCTCTGACCAGCCGTCCCAGAAGAAGAAGAAATAATTTAAACCGTACGTCCCAAAGTACGAGTTTAACAAGGACTGCAACTCCATCCTCATGGAAATCAAGGACCGGCTGTCCCTAGAGAAGCCGAATCCAATGAAAAGTTCCATTCAGTCAAGGAACAAGAGCAAGTTCTGCCAATACCATGAGGAGGTTGGCCATGACACCAACGACTGCTTCAGCCTACAACGGGCGTTGGACCGTCTGGCTGACAAAGGGCTGTTGAAGTCCTACATTTCTAAGTCCCCAGCCGGGGCAAAAAAGAAAAACAAGGGTCAGTCATCCAAGACAACCCCCAGCCTGCTAGTAGCTCGGATACCGACAAGGAGCCGGTCTACACAATAGCAGGCGGGCTCTCCTGTGGTGGCCCTACCATCCGGGGCACCAAGAGCCATCTTCGAAAGATGGACAAGGATGATGATGAGCAGGCGTCTGCAAGCACCTCCTTCCCAGACGTCTTGATCACTGAGAAGGACAGGGGCAGCGTCCGCCGTCCGCATGATGACCCGGTCGTCATTGAGTGTAAGGTGGCCAACCAGCTGGTTGGAAGAATCCTTATTGACACCGGCAGCTCATCAGACATCATCAGCCTCCGGTGCTTGCAAAAGCTGAAATACAACGTCAGCAGCATGCATCCGGTCACCCACCCCTTGGTTGGTTTTGGGGGTGGGATGGTCTACCCAGCCGGAAGAATTGACTTACCCATCCGGCTGGGAGAGAAGGGCCAAGGACGACATATTGTCGTCAGATTCTTGGTCGTTGAGGAGTTGACCGCCTACAACATTATCCTTGGCCGGCCAACCCTCAACGTAGCCAAGGCAGTGATCATCCCGTCTCTCATGCTCATCAAGTATGAGAGGGATGACGGCACTTTTGGTTCCCTGAATGGGGATCAGAAGACGGCCCGAGAGTGCTATCTCTCAGCCGTCAGAGACAATGTGGCCCTAGGCGGCCAGGAACCAATAGACCTTGACAATCTCAAGGATGCCGACCCAGCGCCTGCCCCACCAGCAGCCGGGAAGAAAATAAAGGCACCTCTGCTGGTGGAGGTGAAGAAAGAGAGAAAATAGCAATCACTGACCGGTGAACGGTCAGATGAGCTCCGTCCCCAACCGGCTGGTGAAAACATTGATCTCGTTCTGGATGACAGCCGTCCAGAACGTACTGTAAAGGTGGGGACGGTTGCCCATGCTACCTTGGGTGCAAGCTTGCACCTTCTGCTGAAGGAATTCAAAGACATTTTTGCCTTTGAAGTGGAAGAGATGCCAGGCGTTAGCCCGGATCTCGCTGTCCACAAACTCGCCGTGGACCCTAAAAAGAAGCCCATCCGGCAGAAGAAAAGAAACCACGGTGAGGAAAGAAGTCAGGCGGCAGCTGCCGAAGTCAAAAAGCTGCTAGATGCCAGGTTCATTCGGCCTTGTAACTTCCCCGACTGGGTGGCCAATGTGGTTCTTGTTAAGAAACCGAATGGGACCTGGCACATGTGTGTTGATTACACAGACCCCAACAAGGTGTGTCCAAAGGACAGTTACCCGCTTCCAAAGATCGACAGTCTGGTTGATTCTACAGCCGGTCACGCCTTGATGAGCTTTATGGATGCCTATTCCGGCTTCCATCAGATACCCCTGTGGAAAAAGGATCAAGAGAAGACGGCCTTCGTCACTGATCAGGGTTATTCTGTTATACTGTGATGCCGTTTGGCTTGAAAAATGCGCCTTCCACTTTCCAACGGATGATTAATACGGTCTTCATTAATCAAATTAGGAGAAATGTGGAGGCGTACATTGATGACATGATAGTCAAATCCAAGCTACAGACGGATCACCTTGCTGATCTCCGAGAAACATTCACCACCCTCAGGCGGCATAAGGTCATGTTAAATCCAAAGAAATGCGTCTTTGGTGTTGAGTCTGGGAAGTTTCTTGGATTCCTGATTGATCAAAGGGGGATAGAGGCTAACCCCGAAAAGATACAGGCGGTGATTGACATGAAGTCACCCCGTTCTGTCAAGGAAGTTCAGAGACTCACCGGTTGTCTGGCCGCCTTGGGGAGGTTCCTCAGCCGGTCAGGCGACAAATGCCTCTACTTCTTCCAAGCAATCAGGAAGAAGACCAGATTTGAATGGGGGGATGATGCTGAGGCGGCATTCCAGAGGTTGAAAGAACATTTACATTCTCTACCTAGGTTGGTCAGCCCTTTGCCTAGGGAGACGTTGTACATGTATTTAGCCGTCTCAAATCATGCCCTCAGTGCCGTTCTCCTTGCTGAGCGAGACGGCTGCAGCTCCCGATTTACTTCATTAGCCATGTTCTCAAAAATGCTGAACTCCGGTACCCCATGGTTGAAAAATTTGGCCTTGCTTTGTATATGGCATTCAAAAAGCTGAAGCCTTACTTTTTGGCACATCCGGTGGTGATTTACACCGACCAGCCACTCAAGCGGCCAATGTCTACCTTGGAGTCATCCGGGAGAATGTTGAAATGGGTTATTAAAATGCAAAGTCTTGAAATCACTTACGAACCAAGAAAGGCAGTGAAAGGTCAGGCGTTTGCCGACTTCATTGTTAAAATGACCCGTCCGATGGCTCCGGATAATCTTGATCAGGTTTGAAAAGTGTACGTAGATGGGAGCTCTACAAAGAACGGATGTGGTGCAGGCGTAATCTACGAGTCTCCTGAAGGGGACAGATTTGAGTATGCACTACGCTTTAAGTTTCAGGCCTCTAACAATGAGGCGGAATATGAAGCCCTGTTGGCCGGCATTCGCATGTGTAAGGCGACGGGGGCCATGAAAATTGACGCCTACTCTGATTCCCAATTGGTTGTTAGCCAGTATGAGGGAAGCTATGAGACTACTCATCCGGCTATGATCAAATATCTTTAGGCAGTCAAAGAAGAGGCCGGGGCACTTGAGGAATTCCGGCTGAATCAAGTGCCTAGGTCAGAAAACAACCAGGCGGATGCATTGTCAAAACTGGCGTCTTCCGCCTGCCATGATACGCCTCCGTCAGTCTTTTGGGAAGTTCTTGAAAAGAGAAGCATCTATAAAGATCCCATTGGAATTCTGAACCGAAGCTCTACCTGGATGGATGGCATCCGAGCTTACCTCTCAGACGGTACACTTCCTGATTCGCCACAGGAGGCAGCCGTCCTGAAGAAGCGAGCTGCAAGCTTCGAGTTGAAAAATGGAGAACTCTTCAAGGCAGGGTTTCTTAAGCCCCTGTTGAAGTGTGTCACCCCTGAAAAGGGGAAGGAAGTACTCGAAGACCTGCACTCGGGATTCTACGCCTCCCACATAGGCGGCAGGTCCCTGGCCGTCAGAGCCAGACAACATTACTTTTGGCCCACTCTTGAGGCAGACGCCAAGGAGTTGGTGAAGAAATGTGACAAGTGCCAAAAATTTGGCAAACTCATTCAGCGTCCGTCTACTGACCTGACGGCCATTCATAGCCCAATCCCGTTTGTAAAATGGGGCATGGACATTCTAGATCCTTACACGCCTGCTCCAGGCGGAAAGCGCTACATCTTGGTGGCTATGGATTATTTCACCAAGTGGGTGGAGGCTGAGGCGGTTAAAAACATCAAGACCTCAGACGTGATTTCCTTCATCTGGAAAAACATTATCACCCGGTATGGGGTACCTATGTCTATGGTGTTTGATAATGGTCCTCAGTTTGAGACGCCTCAGCTAAAAACTTGGTTGGGAGATCAGGGGATCTCAAGCTATTTTGCATCTGTCTGCCGGCCCCAAGAAAACGGCCAGGTTGAAGCTTTCAACAAACTCATCTCAGACGACATTAAGAAGAAAATAGAAAGAGCCGGTGGCTTGTGGGCAGAAGAGTTAATCCATGTCCTATGGGCCATCCGGAAAACAGCAAAAGGGGCAACCGGTGAAACCCCATTTCTCATGATTTACGGTGCTGAAGCCGTCTTGCCCATCGAACATTACGAGCCGACTCTCAGAGTCATGTTATATGATGAAGAGGCAAACTGGGAAGCAATGCGTCTGGCATTGGATTCACTCCCAGAACGCAGGGGCAATGCCGCCTTGTGTCATGAGATTTACCGTCTGAGAATGACTAGAGCCTACAACAAAAAAGTGCACAAGCGTCCCTTGAAAGTTGACGACTTAGTGTTACGAAAAATGGAGGCAACCGGTAGGGCCAATGAGCTGGGGAAGCTAACTCCAAATTGGGAAGGCCCCTACCGGATCTATGAAGAAGTAAGGGACGGCACCTACCGCCTGGAAACTCCAGACGGCAGGCGCCTGCCTAGAACTTGGAATATAGACAATCTGAAAAAGTACTACTTCTAAGAATGTAAGTTTTTTGTAAACAGTGAGTCAATTAATGAAGATTCAGACTTTATTTGCAAAATTGATTTGTTGTTTTTTGATTATCCGTCTGGGTAATACTCAGGCGGATTCTTCATTTACCTAACTAAGTTCGATACTTAGTAAAGGTTACATTTGTTTGACCGTCTGGGTAATACTCAGATGGATCCTTTATTTAATTAAGTTTGATACTTGGTATGATTTAATAATTGCCTGTCCGTCTGGGTAATACCCAAACAGGCTCGTTTGTTTAAACAACTAAGTTCGACACTTAGTGTAAATTCAATGTTGTAATAACGATCGGCCAATGCTCCGATTAAAAACTAAGCACAAAAACGCTTAGTGGCTATACAACCGGTCCTAAACAAGACCAAAGGCTAAAATGGCCGGATGGTTGCTCATTTTATAAAATCGCCTGTCCCAACATGGACAAAGGCGTCCGGCGACACCTCTCCGGGTGCAATCGTCGCAGAGAACATACTATTTGTCGGTTCTACGTACCCATGCAGACGGCAAAAATTGAACGACCGAATTGGTCAACTCATAGCCGTCTGACCATAATGGTCTGTGAAGAACGATCAAGTTACCAAATACCGGATGCCCTGGGGCATCAGTCGGTCATCGGCTGAAGTTCTCACTTGGGTTATTTATTCCAAAATTGCACTTTCTATCCCAATTGGGGCAAAAGAGTTGTTCAATGGCTATGAAATCTCTACCAAGACGGACAAACGCCGTCTGGGTACTGACTGGAACGCCTGTTGGTGTACGGATGTGCACTTGGTTTGGGGCAATCACTACTGTGATTGATTGACTTACAAACGTATCATGCTCTTTGCAGCATCAGACGTTTCCTAGTCAATCAACCAACTCCATTTGAAACCAATCACACAGCCGTCCAGGGGCAAGGACAACCAGGCTATTGATTAATTAGGCAAAAAATCGCCGCATGCTTTTGATAAGTTGGGCAAAAATGAAAAATTAAAATTCGCAAAAATTGAAAATCAGACGCAAACGCAAAATGATCAAAACCGACTCAGTCGGTGCATTCCATAAAAGTCCACCCAACCAAACGGTTGTAGTGGATCAAATGTAAACCGGACCCCGTCCGGGAGAAAAGAGAAATTGTTAATTAACCCGGCTCCACAGCCGGTAAATACAAACATACTCGGCGCGCAGGCCGAAAAAGTAAGTTTTGGCATACTACCGGTGAAAGATCACTTCTGGCCTGCAGGCGGTGCTTCCGGGTCCTCTTCCTCATCGTCTGAGGGAATCTCTTGTGCTTCACCTGGTCCAGGTTGCTCAGGCACGGGGGGCTCATTGTTGAAGTTGACCCAGGCTTCAAAGGACCCAGGCTCTGGCTAACCTCTGTCTCTCAAGTACACCACGTACTTGGCATAGATGTGAGCCAGTGCCCAGATGCTGTAATCCGCGTCTGGGTACAAGGCAGCCCAGGTAATCTTCATACGGGCGTCATTGTCAACGTCACTCTCAGCAACTAGGCGGTTTTGTTCCGCCTCCGGGGTTGCTGCAAAGTTTATATGAGCCTGCGCAGCCTCCTTCTCCAGCCTCTCAACCTTGGTCTTCAGGTTGGTGTTCTCTTCAGAAACACCCTGAAGTGTGCCAAGGTCCGCCTGGGCCTTCTTGAGCGTCTCGGCAGCTTTCTTGGCGCTCTCATCCGCCTTCTTCTTGGCCTCCTCTGCCTTCTTCTGGGCCATCTCAGCATCACTCGCCCGCTGGTTGGCCGTCTTCAGATCTGCCTCCAACTACTGGATTCTAGACGCCTGTGTCATTATGATTGCTTTAGTTTCAAGTTCATTTACGATAGTCGAGTGTAAATCAATATTATCAGCGTCTATGGTGGACTTCTTGGCCCTTTTTACCTCTTCCCGTTTGCGGGAATAAGGACGTTTGAGCCCGTCCACCCGCAGCATAGCCTGCAAAAAACTAAGCGGTATGAGTATTGCAGGCGGGATAAAACACTTGGTAAAAATAAATTTGACAAGTTTCTTACCTCAGCCAGAAGGGATAGAATGCGTTCCAGATTGAACGTCTCTATCCCAGGGATGCTGTCTTTATCCCTCTTCCGGACAGCGTCAAGCATGGCCTTGGCATGCTTCTGGACGTCTGGCCAGCGGGTAGATTGATCTGCACCACAATCAATACGTGATGAGTGCGAAACTAAGGCAACACCTATTTGTTGCCGACCGTCTGAAGATGATGTCTGTTGAGAGTGGGATTTCACCCGCAAAGGCCACCCCAGCTCAAGCGCGGATTCAAAAGGGTTCTTACCTTCAGAGCCAGCCAAGCGGGAACCTCTTGCAGGCGTGGTGAACCCCCCGGTCGATGTTACGGGGTTGACGAGGTCGAGGCCCAGGCAGCCGCCTACCCTCTCGATTCGCCCCGCTATCCGTATTTGTTGATTCCCGGCTGAGGCGCCAGGAGTTGAGGCGGAGGTAGATTTTTTGGTTTTGTTGAGAAGGGCGGGGGTTTCCTACCTAGCTCGTTTGAGATTTTTCTCAAACGTCTTTCCAACCTCTCCTCCCTGCGAAAATCAACAAGTAAAAGTTAGCATCCGGAGAAAATAATCTTTGTGGACAATCTAAGAAAGGGTCAGGCGTTTTTTTACCTTGGCCTTGAGTGCGGCCGCCGCTTTTTCTGTAAGATCCTTGCGGATGGCTGCAGAGGACCGCCTAGGTGTCTTTTCCGTCTGAAGCAGGTTTAGAGCTTCTTCTGCAAAAAGAGAAATTGGTTAATATCATAAATCAATTCCGATACGAAAGCACTACAGGCGAATATAAACTCAGGCGCATACGTTTGGTAAACATGTTTCCTAGCCCGCAGGCGGCTAGGAAACACTCGTCCCTGAACCAGGCGCTCTTGGGGATCCAGTTCTTGGGGACTTTTATTGTTTCCCTAGCTGACAAGGTCGCGTCTGTGAGGCCGAAAAAGTCTGCCTCAATGATCTTGTCAAAGTCTTCCTCTGGGATCCGGGGAAGACAAATTTCCGGCCCAACAAGTCGGGCTTCTTATTGTACTGACGGAATTCATAATTCTCCCGTCTGCTGGGAGCTGACATCAGGTAGAACCTGTGCTTCCAGCCGTCGAATTTCGAGACCTTGTCCAAGGTCATCATGTATTGAGGATGCGTGGTTAGAGTGTACCACGCCCTCTAGCCGCCTAGGCTTCTGCTAAGATAATGCATACTAGCAAAAGCCTCCCAGCCGGGGTTAAGCCCCTGGAACTCGCAGGCGCCAACATACCCCAGAATGTTTGTCCAAAAGTTGGGGGTAAGTTGCCAGACTCCGAGGCCATAGCCTCTCAATATTGCCTTCACCGCCTAGTGAAGGGGGAAGCGAAGACCAGCCTTGAACGCCGCCTCATAACAATCGAAATAGCTGTTGGCGTTCTCTTGATCATCCTCCCAGGCAATGGTGCCATCCTCAGGCGGCACCCGGATTCTATACCCGTCTCCTAACGGGTGCATTTGCGTAAAGTTTTCTAAGTTCTCCTCCATTTGGATCCGGTCCTTAGAGGAGACGTGGATGTTGAAGGGATCGTCCTTCTCGTTCCACTTCTTCTTTTCTTCCTCCTCGCTATCCTCAAGCGGGGGTAAATCGTCGCTACTCTCAGAGGTAGAGGCGGAGCTGTCGCTCTCCGTCTCCACCTCATTCTGGGTCAAAGGGGCTGAGGCGGCCTCATCGCCGCCTTGGTCGCACTCTTCCAGAAAGGAATCTGCGGGAGTTGAAGGGGCGCGCGGAGGGGATCTCTTCAGAGCCGTCTGGCCTCCCTGACCAAACGTTTCTCCCTCAAGCGTTTGGCCGCCTGAGCCTTTGCTTCTGTAGTTTGGATCAGTGGCCGTCTGCATAGTCCGAGCCATTGTGTCCTGCACAGACACATAAATGGTCGGAATCCAAGGAAAAGGGTGGTCCCAACACCCCGAGACGGCACTCCCAGTCCTAGACTCAGCCGTCCCAGGTGACCGGCTGGACTCTAACCTAGGCTGTGTCGTGTGTGTTGGTGATGCATCCATTTATTGCAAGAAATATGTACAAGCGGTGAAACAAGAAAAAGAGCTGAGAGAGGCAGAGACGGTACCTTTGGATTTGATATCTGAAAACGGACGGATTCGGCTGGGTTGATGGAGTACGAGCTTCCTTGCTTGCGCCTGACTCAAGCGGATGACTTCTGCTCTCTCAAAGTTCTCTCTCTAGAAAGTTTTTGTAAACGTACAAAATTATGAGGGTAAACGGCTATATATAGAGGGTAAATATGGGGGTCATTCCCGTAATTTACTCGGAAGGTGAACGGTTACTTCTTTATGGTAAAATTACCGCCAATCGGAGAGTGACACATGTCACAGATGCCACGTGGCGTGCCACGTCACATCTGTGAGGGGCAAATGTTTAGGGTAATTTTACCCCGTCACGTGGTCCAACCAGAGGATGACACGTGTCAGCTTCAGGTTGGCCCAAAGTGGACCAATCAATGCCTGACACGTGTCATTCCATAAATCAAGGGAAAAAAGGGCGGCCTTCAGGCCCAAATCCCGAGAAAGCCGCAAAGCGGCGCAGCCCACCAATGATTAGGGTTCAGTGACCTAATCAGGGGCACAATTCCCAAAGACCCTATAAATAGGGAGATATCCCTCTTTTTGAGGGCACGTTTTACCATTTATTACAAACAGTCCCTGTGATAGAGACATCTGAGCTTGGAATCCAAGCAGATACCCACCTAAATTTCCGCATCTTTTCCTTTCTCTACAAGTTACTAACTTGTGCGTCGGAGGCGGAGCACCACCCAACAGGTGTCTCCGTTTGTTTTGCAGGTACAGCTCCCGCTGGATCAGTCTCCGAGTTGTAACTCTCCCGAGGGACAAAAACACCCAAAGCAACAAGTAGGATGATTACAATTCAATGTAGATAAGTGTATGTGATTTGTGATGATGATAATTAAACTTTGCATATATTTTCAAGAAGAAAAAAGGAATCTCACTTTTTCTCCTCTCAAATTCTCTTATATCTAACATATGTTCCAAAAGAACATATTTATACTCAAGGCAAATAACAAAGCAAAACCCCTCAATTATTCTCTCGAAAGAAACTGACGTTAACCGTCAATTTCAAACACCCAAGACCCGCGCCCGATCGGGCCGGCCACCGCCCGACCGGGCGATTATGGACGTCGATCTCTGCAGCTTCTTGCGCCTGATCGGGCGATGGTAGCCCGATCGAGCGAAAACCCAGCAGAATTTGTATCTCGTTCTCGCGCCCGGTAGGGCGGCGGCTGCCCGACTGGGCGGTGGAGCAAGATACCAGAAGCAGCCTCGCGCCCGATTGGGCGGCTACCTACCAGACCGGGCAGCTGAGAGGGTGGCAGAACTCCAGCCCTTTTGCTTCCTATTAATTGAGCCTTCTCCCTTTAAACCAAGGTTCTTCATTCAACCTTTTTACCAAGGTTAATTAATCTTGTTATTTGCTTTAATAATCTTGTTTAATTAATCCACAACACCATATCCTAAGTAAATTAATTAATTACATGAATTTTGTCTCCAATTCTCAAAATAATTCAACAATCCTCCCCCATTTTGAGAATTAAACTAGACTCATTGCAAAAACATCATCATCACAAAACAATCTCATGCATAAATGAAAGTGTACATAGACTTGAACTCCCACTTAGTGCAATATACAATTCAAGAATCCGTATTCATTTGGTATCGTAAAACGTTTGAACCAAAAGCAACACATTTGGAAACTTGAAGATATTACACACACAAGATTAATTACTTAAATACATATTAGCTTGACATTATAAGCCATGTGTCCATATCTATTCATAAGTACATCAAAGCTACACCCCTAATAGCTTCTTGAAGCGGCTAAACTTCGTACTTATATAGGTAGATTTCCAAACATGCTCCTGTGACCGAGCAGTATATCAGGAATTCTATTAAGTTAAAACAACCTCTTTTCATCACAGTAAAACCGGAACTTAACCTTGGATGATTTAACAAGTTCCCAATCATCAAATAAGAGAATTGATCTCATTGAACTTAAGACCCAACGTCTTATTGGGCGTGAAGTTGAGATTCTCCTAATTGTGATTACAATGGGGCTCCAATATAAAAGGATTGCCATCCTTTTATTAACATCTCTAACTCATGTTTTTTAAAAAAACTGGCGAGATAACACTTCGTACAAAAATAAACAATAGTATATATTTAACACTATCCTGGTTAAGTCCTTGATGTAACTATACCTTACACCAATATACCTTAACTCACCATTTTATAATTTTACACTTGGCTATATGCCTTAGCCAAAAATTACATTGTTATCCCAATAATTCATCACTATTAGTGATATTGGCTTTTGCAACAAAGAAATCTCATCATGCATTAAAACCCTTAACCATTCTACTTCTTTACTAGCGGAATGTAATGCAATGACCTCCAATGTCTTATAGAATGCACAATGCAAGTTAATTTGCTTCTTTGATGCCCATTACATGACACCTCCCCCATATGGGAATACCCATCCACTTGTGAATGAACAATCTCTATTTGAGATCCAACTTGCATCCGAATATCCTTCAATAACCGAAGGAAACCCACTAAACCACAAGCCATAATTCATGATTTTCAACAAGTACTTCAACAAACAATAAACCGTTTTTCAACATAACATTAACATAGCATTCTAGAATTACTAGTGAACCTATTCAATTGACCAATCACATAAGCAATATTCGCCCACTTACATAGCTTTTGTCTGATACATGCATATATACCCTTTTGTAACCAAGAGTATAAACTCATAATCACAAAGAGATTATCATTATCCATATAACTTGAATAAATTTCACAAACAATATCAACAAACACTTAATTATACTGCTATCACCATAGAGGCATAAATTACATCAATAATTAAATTAAGGATTTTTTTTTTGAAAATAACACCACATATTTTGAAAAAAAAATGGATTATAACACCACCTTTTCTCGAATTTGTATTATAACACCACATAAAAAAAAAAAAAAAAAATAGATTTCACCACTTACTAACGGATTCCATCCAAGAATCCGTTAGTGGGGCTCACTTTTGACACATGTCACTCAATTATTGGATTAAAAAAAAAATTAAAAAAAAAAAAGAAAAATCCTATAATGATAAACCAGCCACCACGGCCGGTGGGTTCCCACCACCGTCACCCAAACCTAACCCTCGAAGCTCCGAGACCGTCGCTGAACCACCGTCGTCACCATACCCTGCCTCAAAACCTCCGATACCGTCACCACACCATCAAAACCCCAACCTAAACTAGCCGAAACCTCAGCCCACATCGTCGCCGAACCACCGTCAGCCGAAACCTAACCCAACCCAGCCGAAACCTCCCAGCCACTTCGATTCCTCCTCGAAAAACCACCCCTGTACTTCCGCTTCACCTTCAAAACGGTCGAAAACCACTTTCGAAGCCCTAGCTAGGTCGATTTTGCGGTGAGGCGACGACATGGGTGGTTTTCGGTGGTTCGTGGTAAGGGTTTGCACGGACTGATTGGTGGGATTTGCGCGGGGGGGAGGGGGGCTGTGGTGGGTGGGGATAATGGGCGGTGATTTCACCGGTGAAGGAAGGGTTGCCGGTGTTAGTATGAGTCTCCGGCTGTGGAGTCGCGGCCGCCGATGGTGGGCTAGTTGCTGGGTTAGGGTTATAGGGTGTTTTTCTTTTTTTTTTTTTAATTTTTTTTACCTTTATTTTTTAAACCAATGTCTTATTGCCACGTGTCTATCTTGGGTCCCACTAACGGATTTCATCCAAAATTCAGTTAGAAGGTGGTGAAATCCAATTTTTGGATTTTTTTTGTGGTGTTATAATCAAAGTTTGAGATTATGTGGTGTTATAATCCATTTTTTGTAAAATTTGTGGTGTTATTTTCAAAAAAATCCTTAAATTAAACGTTGATTTAATCAATTACAATAATTCAATACAAAAACCTCATGTCATAGACCATGACACTCATTGCATACCTTTATTCTATTTCACCATAGAATATTCATTATTATTAATTAATCAACCATTCTTAACATATAACTCATAACCCTCTAAACCAAGGAATTATATATTCATGATTAATTCACTATAACTACAACATAATTTATCATTGTAGTTTCAGTATTCTATTATACCATAGAATAATAACTTGAATCAAATTAATCATCAATTTAACATATGTCATTAACTTTTATATCAAGACAACAAGGCATTAATAAACCTAATAATTGTAACATATTAATCACAAGACTATACTTGCCATGATATACAATACCATCACATCACAAAGTGACATATACCTTTGTCAATAATTAAATGACTACTTGATTTAATTCATGCATGTAAACTTACATTCACAAAACCGAAAACAAGGCCATTCAACCTTTCATGAATAAGTACCATGGATTATTAGACCATACATGAGTAACCGCTATAAATAACTGCCATAAATGAAACAACATCATTTAGGCCATACAAAGTACAAACCATCAATTGACAACCCATCACCCATGTAACAAGATGAAATAATACATACTTTGTATAACAAGTAATCATGGCTATTAAACCGTCCATCTATAGCAAGAATTAACCTTCTAGCAAATATATTAACAATACCCAGAAAAACATCTTAAGTATCTTATTATCAATGTAAAAATAAATAGTAATTCACACCCATTTCATGAACTATAATAATACTTAGTTCATCCATTAACAATGTTAAATTACATGGTTTTAACCAACCATCATGATTTCACCAATCATCTTTAATGGGCATAATTACAAGACAACATATCTCTAATAATAATCAAGATACAATCAATAAACTTAGATTAATTAAACATGTCAAGAATTAACCATAGAGATAAATAATCAAACATATAAATATATATTAATCACAAATAAGAAACCTCTTACTTGAATGGAGTGACTTTGATCATATAACTGACTAGAGAAAACCTTCCATCAAACCTTTTTTCTTGTAATCCCACAAGAAATATCACCATCTTCGTTTCCATCTCCATACCACGATCTTCACCCTCGAACTTGTTCAATTTCTGGAAATTCGTCATCATACCCTTCACATTTGCCATCTTTGTAGAGATTATACTTTTGGATTGTTGGGGATTTTGTTTTTAACAAGGGTCACAAAGAAAGCAAATGAAATAAACTGGTAAAATCTTCGAGGCGTGAACGGAATCACTTTTCCAAAAGTATAATTCCGACCCTATACTACAACCGGGTTTCACGGAAATTTACTTAGGAGATACAACGAAGAACAGTTGCAATCACAATTAGGATGATTACAATTCAATGTAGATAAGTGTATCTGATTTGTGATGATGTTAATTAAACTTTACAATATATTTTCAAGAAGAAAAAAGGAATCTCATCTTTTCTCCTCTCAAAATTCTCTTATATCTAACATATGTTCCAAAAGAACATATTTATACTCAAGGCAAATAACAAAGAAAAACCCCTCAATTATTCTCTCGAAAGAAACTGAGTTAACCGTCAATTTCAAACACCCAAGACCGCGCCCGATCGGGCCGGCCACCGCCCGACCGGGCGATTATGGACGTCGATCTCTGCAGCTTCTTGCGCCTGATCGGGCGATGGTAGCCCGATCGAGCGAAAACCCAGCAGAATTTGTATCTCGTTCTCGCGCCCGGTAGGGCGGCGGCTGCCCGACTGGGCGGTGGAGCAAGATACCAGAAGCAGCCTCGCGCCCGATCAGGCGGCTACCTACCAGACTGGGCAGCTGAGAGGGTGGCAGAACTCCAGCCCTTTTGCTTCCTATTAATTGAGCCTTCTCCTTTTAAACCAAGGTTCTTCATTCAACCTTTTTACCAAGGTTAATTAATCTTGTTATTTGCTTTAATAATCTTGTTTAATTAATCCACAACACCATATCCTACGTAAATTAATTAATTACATGAATTTTGTCTCCAATTCTCAAAATAATTCAACAGTAATACACTTTAAAATGGGGTGAATGGTAGTTAGAAGTGTAATTTAGTAGGTCATGTGCTTTAAATAAGGGAAATAGTATAGTTTTTCCCTAACATAACTTTATATTTATGGTGTGTAGCAACTAGCAAGTATTGTGACATTTCCATTTTAGGGAAGTGTTTCAAGTATTAAAAAACGAAGGAAGTACTTTCTTTACCCCACATGTATAATATTCCCTTTTTTAATTAAATTTGTATATCTAATGATTGAATTTATGTAAATATATCTCAATTTTACATAATTATTAATCGTGCATAATTCCATACGTCAAAAACAAAAAGAAACGGAGGGAGTAGTATAAAAAAAAATAACTTTCTCTAATTGATAAACACACCATCAATTGTTTATCATATGACATTTCGTAAATAAATCAACAAATTTTTCATTAATGTGGCTTTTACAAAGATGGTAATTGTATAAAATTATTAATTTATTTACAAAAATAAAGTGGGGCAAACTCAATAAAAGCTTATGGACATGACAAGCTAATTTGACAGTTAGCTTATCATTGGAGTTGCTCATCTTCCTACTACTCCGTATTATAGGGTTTTATTTTAGCAAGTTTTTTTCCAAACAAATTTACTTCACGCCAAACTAATTGTATTTTTTTAACTTTGCTTCATAAAAAAAAAATTGTATTTTTTAACTCTAATAATTGAACTAATAGATAGGGATTATTTAATATTGCAAGAAAACTCCTAAGTACAATTGCTCTTTCTGTCAAAAAAAAAAGGGAAATTCTCTTTGGTAACACCATACTTTTTACTTTTCTCAGTGGTGAATCACAAAAAAATTTTATTATCTTTGGTAAACCTAAGTTTTGATTACCAAAGATAATACTTATTTTAATTTAAACACATTAACCATAGTTAGTTTTTATATTTTTGTAAATAATTAAATTATTTTTATTTAAAAAAAAAAACCCAACCCCACCCACTGGTGCCCCAGCCAACCCCAGCCCCCTCCCCTCCGCCAGCGCCACCGCACTTCATTGCCGACTCCACCCACCGTTGCCGGCACCCAAACCCCTTAACGCCGGCGACCATCCCTCATCTCTGAAAACCGCCAGCCGCTCATCCCCCCACCCCCGAAAACCACTAGCCGCTCACCCTCCACCCTCGAAAACCACCAACCTTTCATCCCTCACCTCTGAAAACCGCCAGTCGCTCATCCCCCACTCCTGAAATTCGCCAGCCTTTCATTCCTTATCCCTGAAATCCGCAACCACACCTGGAACCCCTCTCCTATCGGACTCCCCTTCCCTGATTTCCCAATTCCCTCTCCTTCGCCAAATCGGACCCAAACCCACGACCCAAACCACCATCGAAAATCACCGGCGAAAATCAGGACAAAATCATCGGTTTTTGTGGCGAAATTCAACGACACTGCTTCGAGACAAAGGTCGTGGTTTTTGAAACCAATCGGTTTCGAAGGTGGGAAAAGCCCGATTAACGTTTTTGATGGTGGGGTATTAGTCGGATGGGGGATTTCGAGGGTGGTTTCTAGGGTTTTCGGGGAAAAGGGAGGTGGGTTTCAGGGACAGGGGATAGGCGCGGCGGGCTGGGGAGGCCGAGGCGCCGGTCAGGGAGGTGGTTGGGGCATGAGGTAGGTTGCCGGCGTGGTGAATGTTGTTCGGGGAAGGGGTGGGGTTTTTTTTTTTTTTTATAATTTTTAAATTTAAGTTAATTATTAAAAAAATAATAAAACTAACCATGGTTTATGATTTTAACTAAAAAGATGTTAACCATGTTTTAATATTAACTAAATTGCTTCATTAAGTTCACCATTGAAAATTATAATAAATTAAAGTTTATCAATGATAATAAGAATTTTTGCAATTTACCACTGAGAAAATTAAAAAATTTAGTGTTACCATTGAGAATTTCCCAAAAACTACAATTACTCTTACTCCTTTTCAAACAATATGTTAAGCGGCAACCGAATGCTGTGCACAGTGACATGAGTACAAGTGTACAAAATGAATCCACCGACTGCAAAATCGTGCAATATTATGAAATCAGCGATTTCATTTGCTTACATTTCTTCTCTGTTAATCTCTCCGCTTGCTGAAATACTTGTAAATCCCTCTTCCTATGTTTTTTTCGATTTACAGTTTTTAAATTATTTTTTGGATAATTACTGGGAGTTTGTTGATATTTATGTTTGTTGTTTTGGAAGGTGCTATGGCTGGAGCAAATGATGTCAATGCTGAAGAAATCAAACTTCAAGTATTTTCATCCACTAATGAGGTTTTTTTTTTCTTTGTATCTTGGATGAATTATTGGAATAATCTCTCTGTTTTATTAGAATCTACCCGTAGAAGATTAAAGGGTTGCATATTTTCTCTACAATATACTATGAGTCTATGACTAATTAATACTGGTTCCATTCCTTTTTGTTTGCTAAGCATATTTTCTCTAGAATATACCATGATTTATTAATACTCGTTCCGTTCCTTAATGTTAGCTACATTTGGGCAAAAAAAAAAAGAATGGAATGAGTAATGTTTTGCATACCCACTTTCACCAATGTTATGTTTTTTACATAATTCTTATACTTGTAAAAGTGTATCATTGTAATGTTTTCGACTATCAAATTTTTATAATGTATATTTATTGATAGTTAAAGATATTATTGATAATTTTTCCACGTTGCATATATGCAAATCAATGTGGGAACTTATTTTGAATTAACGGTGTACATCAAACACATGGAATATTTCAGTACGTACATTACACTACGTGCCCTTACCTCACAAAACAACCCCATTTTTTTTTTCCAAACACAAGGTTATTAAGTTATCACATATGGTGTTGTTTGGTTTAGATTCGTATCCATGAGAAGTTTGATATCTTAGAAATTAGAAAGTAATAATTCTAATAACTAAAGAGCAGTTTGTTTGGTTGAAATTGAGATGAGTGTAGGAAGTGAAAACATCCTAGAGTCTTATTTCCCACACAATGGGGCAAGTTGTTTACTAGCCTCCCCTAGGTATGTAGAACATCTCACCGACATTTCAACTTCTTATGCTTAACCAAACAATGTTACTCAATTCAAAGGAAGTGAAAAGATATAGGACCTTGGCATTATGATATGAGTCCTACGAGGCTACGACTACATATAATTTTTAAATGATCTTGATACGACCCCTCCATGGTCAAGATTTCATATATTAATGAACAAAATACTCTATTTTTTTCTTCAAAAACATCTTTCTTATTACTACTCGTAGTAATTATAATTTTGGAAGAGTATTAAAAGCAAAACTACCGGTTGAACCTCAGAACAAGGACCACCTTTTCCTTTACATACTTTGTGATTAGTTAAAAGTTAATGCTAATGCAACTTTAAGTTTGTATTGCACAGAGTAGCTGGTAATTTCATTTCACAATTGTTAAAACTTATTTTTTTAAGGTGAACGGAACATTCTATAACACTGCCCGTGTTAAATTAAAGTAATTAAAATTTTACTTAAAAAATGATCTAGCAATTATTGCAGCAATATGAACGAGATATATATCATGCATTAGGGAGGCAATATTCCCATCACCGTTCCAACAATCCGACCTATCATACTAAAAGTACTGAGTACAAGATCGAGTAACAGAACTACAGAAGCTTCATCTAATACCTTCATGTACTATTATGCACAAAAATTCTGAAATGATTACATCTAATAGGTTGCTTCCAATTTTGACAGATATCAGTCAGTCATACATATAGAGTACAAAGTACTTAAAATGAACATCTTTATAAGTTCATAATGATAGGAATACATTCCAATCTTATGTTTATTAATCAGTAAATAGTAGTTTTTCTTACAGACCAGAATAATGTAGTAATGGAACAAATCCCCTAATTTTTTTTTGCTAGTTTAAAAAGCAGTGAATGACTCCTAAAGTCCTAATGCAATCTTGAACAATAAAGCTAAGTTAATGCAGCAGTAGTACAACTGCTGAACAATACAAACCCCTAATATCCATCGTTGCTAATAGTCCCCTTAAAAACATAGAGATAATCTCCATTTTCAACACCGTGCCAACGAAGACTACAATTATTGCGCATAATCCTCTGTTTATGGATGAAAATGTAATCATCCATAGGCAGAATCCTTCTACTTAACAGCAATTGCCTCACCTCATTAACAGTGCTTGTTTCCTTCATCTCTAAGGGTATGCTTGCTGCGTTTAGCAAACTTTTTGAGGTCTGTACCACCACGCTTAGCTTCCTGCAGAGAGGTTCGGCCTTAATCCTGTTCATGCTCTTAAGAAAAACTGTGATTTCTGAATATTCAGTAACCCCATACTCACTCAGATATCGAAATTCTTCTTCCATTTCTACCCCTGAAGTGTATAGTAACATCCTCTTTATCGGGGTACCATCAATAATGTGAATTTTCTCCTTCAGGCTTCTGACTGTTTCTGTTATGTTGTCTACCTCTATGCTTACTTGCCTTGAGGAAAATTTTATTGTGACTGGGATCTTGTTATGGCAGCTAGTGTGCTGACTGTGCTCCAAGTAGTAGTCCATAGGAGGTAATTCGTCGTGAGTAGTGTTCACAATGAGGTCGATTCTTGTGCCCTCGTGAATGATGGGGTAGTCATCCATGTCAAGCCCATCTATTAGTTCAAAGCCTAACACGGAAAGTGTTTGTATGGATACAGGGATGCCTAGGATTTTCGATATTTTGTGTTTGATCTCAAGTACAGGCTCTTGGTGGCTTATTTCTATGGGGAAATTGCTGGTGCTGGTGACTATGGTAACCTGCATTGTATGGGTTGAGAGAATGAGAGAATTTGGAGTGATTATGCTTTAATGTTGGTAGAAGATTATATTTGAGATTCGGTATTAAAAGAAGGTTTTATCATGTTCTTATAATGAATAAGACACTATGGTTTCTGTTCTGTCATTCTGATATCATGTCTTCATGTTTTATAACATGTTCTATATCATGCAAATATGCTTCTTTTGAATGGAAATTGTTGGTCTATGTCAGTTAGCATGCATAAGTCATCTATTGAACTAGAGACTTCAATTTTCCTTTTTTTTGGGGGTTATTAAATGATTAAGTGTAAATTGTAAAATCAGTTCAGTAAAATCATGTTACTTAAGTTGTAAGTTGGAATCTTCTGTCCTAGTATAATTGAGACAATGACTGTTATAAGCTGCAATTTTTGGACCATTTAATTTCTGTTCTATTTGTTAGGGCGGAGGGAAGTAATGCAGCACTTTCTATGTTATGCCTATTAAGGTCCATGGGTGTCTTTTTCTATGGTCTTTATATGTCAAACTGATGAAAGCATGTGAAATGATTAAAAACTTGATTCCTGGTAGTCGTCTTGAAGCTATTAAAGTATGAATTAGTAATAGAAATATGACCATATGCAATTCCAAAAGCCACCTGAGTTTTCTTGAAGAAAGTTTTGGGTGAGATTGTCTCTTAATAATCATTCTCAAAAATAACCAAATCGCCCGTCATATCATTAGTCATGAAATGTCTCATATGAGACTTTGCCGTTTGAGCTTATATGTTTTTGTTTTAAGACTAATTGTTTTATTATTTATTTTTTATTTTTTTGCCTTTTCTCTTATTTTGAGTTACATGTTTCCGTTCCTAACTGCTTTCATTCTGATTAGTTAATTGAAATTCTGAACAAGAAGTGCAATAAAGCTACGGATCAACCCTATCCTGCGATGTATTCCAGCATCTTTGGTGGTATTGTTCTTGATCCTATAATGATGATGATACCTATAGATGATCATATGGTGCATCGAGGGCATGGTGTATTTGATACAGCCATAATTTTTGATGGGTAAGCCACTCAATTGCCATTAGCTTATTTCAGTTTGCTCTTTCAACTAGAACATGAGAAATTGATTGTTAGGCTGTACATCTTTGAAATGTTGAGCTGATTTATAATTTTTAGCAATTCTCAATTGTCTATGTAGAGTGTGTAATCAAAGATAAAAGTATAATGATCCGACGTAATTCAACTACCTACATTTGATCCTGTGACAAAATGACGGTATTGGAGTTCCTTCTTTACATAGTTACTCTCCTAGCATATCATTTGTCATGGATTATATTTGGTGAGGCTCTTTTTACTTTACAGCTTCCTTTATGGCCTGGATGCACATCTTGACCGGTTTCTCAGGTCAGCTTCAGTAGCGAAAATATCTCCTCCTTTTCCTCTGCCTACTCTTCGGAGCATTCTCATCCAACTGACTGCAAAATCAAAGTGCAAGAACGGAACCCTTCGCTACTGGCTTAGTGCAGGTCCTGGGAATTTCTCACTTTCATCTTCAGGTTGTCCTACAACAGCTTTCTATGCAGTAGTTATCAAACATGATTTCTCACAGTGGAAAGAAGGTGTTAAAGTCATAACATCCTCTATTCCCATGAAAACACCGTTATTTGCCACAACAAAGAGTGTTAACTACCTTCCTAATGTCCTTGCTCAATTGGAAGCAGAAGAGAAGGGGGCATTCGCCTCCATTTGGGTTGATGACGAGGGTTATATTGCAGAAGGTCCAAATATGAATGTTGCTTTTGTGAACAATGAAAGAGAGTTGGTTATCCCAAAATTTGATAAGATCCTTGCTGGTTGTACCGAGAACAGGCTTCTAGAACTTGCACCCAAGTTGGTTGAGCAGGGGCGTCTGAAGGCTGTCAGAACAGCTGACACTTCAATTGAGGAAGCAAAAGCAGCTGCTGAAATGATGTTTGTGGGAAGCTCCCTGCCAATTGCACCCATAATTATGTGGGATGGAAAACCCATAGGAAACGGTACGTATTGTTATCTGATCCCTCATCTTTATAGTAGTGTTAGTAGAAATAAGCTGCTTGTGAGTGCTGGCTACTGCACAAATATTTAAAATTAGTTAAGAGAGTTGTAGAGTATTGGGAAAAAGTAGCAGATTTTACGTAGTTTTATTTCACTGAAATGGAATGAAATGGCCTCAATAATGAGCTAAAATAATAAGCTTTGTGTAAATTGGTACCACGCGGTCCATGTCTATGAAGTAAAGTCATGGTATAAGTTTCGTATTTTGCATGAATACAATATAAATTAAGATGACTCCACACACATAATATGAAAGTTTTGGTTGGTCTTTGCTCTTTGATAAACTGCTGTTTTAAGCCTGTATCTTTATATGCTACATCTCTTGGCAGGAAAGGTGGGAGAACTGACTCTAGCACTCTCTGATCTTCTCTGGAATGACATGGGAGCAGGACCTGAAACACATAGGATCCGCATAATTTACGAATAGGATCTGTGTTATGTGTTATCTACGAACCTTACTGATCGAATCATTGCCATCTTGCTTACTAAAGGTTATAAAAGTCCTTGTTCCACTGTTTTTTTTTTTTTTTTTCACAACACTTGGTCCTTTTGTTACACTTGTTACTAAAAATTAGTATATCAATGTTAGCTTAGTTGGCCTTAATGGTCAAGTCTTGAGATCGTTGTATGAGAATTGTTGTCATGAGTAACGAGTTGGGATTGACCCAGCCTTCTATATTTTTACATAAATGACATGAGGTGGGCTGTGGGGGTAAGTCTTTGGCCTCATACGTGACATATGGTTAATCTTTAGGCAATGTGAGACAAGCTAAGCTACGTTCATAGTGAATCCAAATTTGCATTTTTGCCCTTGTCTCACCCCTCTCTCTCCCTCAATCTCACCTAGAACTCAGCTTCAGTTAACTAGATATTGTCAACTACACAAGCACACCACTGGCAACCCGGAATAAGCCACATTAGATAAAAGGAGGGTCTTACACGTTCATTGGTTTTATTTGTGATGTTATAAACGTTGCTTTGCACTAGAGGTTTATTTGTTTGGTGAAAGTGTGGCCCTTGTCATTGTGAGAGAACATTCTAGGGAAGATAGAGAAAGTAGTAATGGGCAACCAGGGTCGTTTCTGAGTTTTTAGGAGCTTAAGGGCAAACTAATAATTAGGGGACCCTATAAATTTGGGTGTTTGCGCGATATACGTAATGTGCGAATACGCTACAATCTAAATAAAGCAGTCATGCGGATGGGACTTGGAAGTATAAATGAAACAAAAACATAAATTTCAGGTCTCGAACCCCAGAAGACAAGGCTAATTAATTCCACTATAAATCTTGCTTTGACCACTAAGCTAGTTTGTTCATTTGTCTAACATTGAAGGAGATTAATTTTTATAACTTAAATATTTTTCCTTGAAATAGCGAATTTGATTTGGGGGCCCTGGGCGACCGCCCGGCTGCCCTGGCCCAGCGACGGCCCTGCGGGCAACAATTGCCTGTACTCCATAGATGGCAGCAACTCAAAAAGAGATTGAGGGGGTAAGCAAGGAAGAAAAGGTGGTAGTTCCAAATTGCTTAGGATGATCACTTTAGCAATTTTAAGTGCTTGTTTGGTTCACATCATCACATGTGGTGTTAACTTTTCATGGGAAGTTCCATTTCACGTAAGTTACTTGATAATTTTTTTTATGAAATACCTGTATAGTATTTGATTGACACTTGCGCACTTTTAGCTCATGGAAATTGACATGAGAATTGTGATTTACTAAGGGTAGGGTAAGTAAGTCATTTTACATGTTGGAATTCCAACTTTTAAATTAAGAAAGTTTCACTTTTCTAATTTTAACCATTTCATGTTAAACAAAATAGCTTGTCTTATACTCCTCTGTCCCTAATTGTTTGCTCCACTTTCCTTTATAAGATGTCCCCAAAAGATTGCCCCATACTACTTTTGGCATGTTTTCCCACTTGCACTCTCTCTATCTCTCTCCTCATTGATAATTGTGTCAACCCATGTGCACCATTTTTTGCCCAAAGCCTTAACAAAGTGGATTTATGGTTTGGAGTAAACAATTGGGGACAGAGGGAGTATATATAAATGATGTTAGTGGTTGTTTAATGGTGAGATTAGATTAATTTATCTTGTCATATAAGATTTTGTTGATTGTTTAAATGGTAGGACAAAATTAAATAAAAGAAGAACCAAAAACAAAAAAACACACACACACCAAAAGCAAATGGGATAAAAAAAAATTTCACCACAAATGTGACAAGAAAAATGTTAATATTTGCTTTTAGTATAAGTTTATAGATTTATTTCTAGCTGTCCAACCAAGCAAGCACCAAATTGGATAAGGATGAACCCTTTTGTCATTCCAAATTTGCATAGTAAAGGTATTTTTGTTAGACAATAGTTATCACGCTTTTGTGAACAAAAAGTCTGGGTAATAATTTATTGTCTTATTGAGATAAGAAGTATTTAACCAAATGAAATAAGACATATTCTTCAAAATATTCTGCCCAATAGAGAGGGTAATAGTGTTGCATATCACCTTGCTAAGATCATTCCTTTCGGGGTTGAACAAGTGTGGGAGAATCACGCTGCGAATGAGATTTATCCGTATGCACTTATGGACACTTTGTCCCTAAATTAATATTATTTGCAACCTGGGTTTCAAAAAAAAAAAAAAAAGACATATTCTTAGTGGGTCTATACTCTATAGGGTCTTGAAAACTCTTTTTATTTTTATTTTTATATTTTTATTTTACTTGTAACACTTTTTATTTTACGCTGTAAATGCATTATCTCAATCATTAATATTTTTAATTACCACCTTCTAAAAATTTGATTTTTTTTTAAAGTATAAAGTGAGACAAATTTAACAAGACCACATATGACTAGATTTTTCTCAATTATAATTCATCAAATCTACTTTAAGTAGTGATGAATTATAAAGTGTTGCAACTAAATAAAAACAAATGAATATACCCGTCAAAAAAAAAATGAATCACTTCATAAGATTATGTTACTATATGCAAAGTTTGAAGCATTTTTTTTTTTACAACAGCAGAAACAAAGGAAAGAAAAATAAACAACTAAAAAGCATCAAAAACAGCCGTAATGGAGAAACTATTCAGTCTAAAGCATATCTTACAACAAACCAAACTCACATCTATTATGATTTACGAATATTTAGGCCATGTTCTTTTGATCTAAACTTAAGTTACTATTTATCGTAAATATTTAAATCATTTTTACTAATTGAAATTTATTTTTACCAATTTACTACAACAAAGAAAATATATTTAATATAATTGAATAAGAATTAACCACAAGAGCTAAGAATCTAAATACATGTATATAAGAATTCGGCATATTCTCAATTTGTTACTTCATACAACTTCATGAGTGATTTCGTCACTTTGTAATTTTGAGAGGAAGAAAGTTATTGTGATAATTTCGTAACCAAAATTCGAGCAATCAACTTCAATCGCAGTCCCCTCATAACTTAATACTATACCAAAAGCATAGATCACCCATAACTCGATACTATACCAAAAGCATAAAATCAAAAATCGAGCAATTGTTTCATAGTATGCCATAAGCATAGAACACCTACATATACATCATCGGAAGGTCAAAGATCTAGAAAAATCCCGCAAAAGGATCAGAACAATTAAAATTCACCATCCTAAAAATCCTCTCATGAAAAGGGAGAAATATATATGACTTGAATGAATTGAAACCTAAAAAAGAAAAAAAAAAGTAATATATAAATAAAAATAGGGGTCCACCATCCTTATCCTTAACAATGGTGGATAGCAACCTCTTAAAGGAAAGGACTAGGGTTTACTGAGATTTTAAGAGATTTAGAATTTTTTTTTTTTTTTTTTTTTTTTTTTTTTTTTTTTGGTGAATTAAATAAGCCAAACTATCTTTTATTATGCATATAACTATAATTTATGGATTTTAATACTTTGAAATTACATATGTGAAATGAATCTAACATGATCATACTCGCTTTTTTGTTAAAAAAAATAAAATAAAATCAATTCAGATTAGGGTAATTTCAATTGTAAATTGAAATATACAACCGGCAAAAGTATTAGTTCATTTGCACAAAATGAACAGATTTATTTCCCTCATTTTTCTTGATTATGTTCATATGTGTTAAATGAGCTGTTAAATGAGTGAATTTGTCAAGCAATGATAAAAGCAAAACCAACCTCTCATCTGTGCAAAAACCGATCGATTTAACTAGTTATATAATGCGTGAGTAACCAAATCTGACATAATTTTGTACGAGGCTATGTTGTGTCCTCAATACATTTGACCGATAAAATTACTTGCTCATTTACACAGAATGAGAATAACCTCGCTTGATTATGTTCATTTGCACTAAATGAGCAAATTTGTATGGGAATAAGCAAAACCAACCTGCCCATTTGTTTAAGTAAACAAACCTCAAACCCGATTTAACAGGTTTATTAATGCATAAGTTGCCAAACCAGACATAGTTCCATGCGAGGCTATGTTGTGTCATCAATACATACAACCGGCAAAATTATTTGCTCATTTGCACAAAATGAGCAGAATCTCACTTATGATCGTTTGTACGAAATGAGCAAATTTGTTAAGCAATTATAAAAACAAAATCAACTTGTTCATCTATTTGTGCAAATAAACAAAATACAAATCTGAAACAAGTTGTACATTGTATGATTTGCCAAATCAGGCACACTCCCACATGTGTTTATGTCGTGATGGCAATATAGCCAGCAAAAACGTTTGCTCATTTGCACAGATTGGCAGAATTGTTTCCCTCATCTCGCTTGATCATCTATCAAGCTACGGTAAAAGCAAAACCAAACTTCTCATCTATTCGTGCAAATAAGCAAATTACAAACCTGACTCAACCGGTTGTACATTGTTTGAACAGTAAAGCTACTTAAATCAAACACAATTCTATATTTGTCTATGTCGTGCTGCGAACTCATGCCCCTCAAATCAATTTAATCAATCATAAGCTATTGTTGTAAAATCTTTGTCAAACCATGACAATTACTTGAGTCGTTAGTCTTATCCATGATTATCAATTTATCATGGCTAATTGGCTAACAACCCTTGTGCTACTAACCAAACGCTACAACTCCCCCAATAAAACAACGAAAACGATTGAAAACGCTCCTCATTTTAAAACCCCTTGAACAACAACACTCCCAGATAAATAGAGAGAGAAAGAGAACAAACATTTTCTTCGATCTTCAACATTTCTAGGGTTAGGGTTTTCGAAATTCAGCCGCACCACAACCAAATTCAACGATGTCTTCCGACAACAACACCACCGCTTCTTCTCAGCAGCAGAAGCCAGGAAATGCGCCGACGAAGCCGCCACTGAGAAAGCCTACTTTCATCAAGGTCGACCAATTGAAGCCTGGTACTAGCGGCCATACTTTGACCGTCAAGGTTCTAAGCTCTAACACCGTTTTGAAGAGAGGAAGGGTTGTTTCTCAGAATCTTCGCAATACTCGAATTGCTGAATGTCTTATTGGTGATGAAACTGGTACCATCATCTTCACCGCTCGCAATGATCAAGGTATGGTTTTTGATGGGTTGTATTTCTTTCGTGTTAATTTTCGAAATTTAGGGTTTAATGTGTTCAATTTTTGGATGGGATTGTTTTTTTGAAACCCTAGTTTCATGAATTGGGCATTTATTTGAATTTTTGTGTTTGATTGTTTTTATTGGTTTGTCATTTTGAGTGATATGGTTTTATATAATGGGTTACGTCATTTGTTTCAGATTTTTGTTGGGTTTAAAGAGATTATATGCAGAACACCCATGAATATTTAAAGTATTTTTGTACATGTGCACCTGAAAAGTCAAAATTTAAACACTTCAAAATTGATGGATTTTCTGGTATTTTATAAAGGGTTTTAGTTTTATATGATTTGGTGGAGGGATATGTTTTTCTGGCAATAAATTGATAGGGAAACAGGTAATTGTAACTTTTGATATGATATAATGGTCCATATCTTTGATGTGTCAAGGATTTTCGGCACAAATTTGAAATAATTTACACTATGTCCTTAACGGCCCATTTGGTAGCCGGTAATGAATTTTTAGTGTAAACTAGGAAGAAAATCAACAATATAATCCCAATGGTAATGCAATTTTATCCTCAAGGGTGTGTTTTCTTCATAATTTTCATTACCATCCATTGTCACTTGGGAGGATGTATTAGGTGAAATTTCTAAAGAGAAATGGTCATTTTGGGGCGAGCTAGCATTACCATATGAATGAACCTTGATTTTCATTACAAATTTACATAAAAATTCATTCCCATTACCTTCATTTATGACCACCTACCATACGGGCAGTAAATAGAATGTTTCTATCCTTTGTTATATGTTTGTGTGTGCATTCCTAAGCTGCTCCGACAAGGATCAAGTACTACTATTATTGATATTGGCAAGTGTTATATTGAGTTCTCAGTTATACCCACATTATTTAATATACGTGCTACACTGCAACGGTTTTAGTAAATGCAAAATTGTGTCTACTGTCTGTCTATCTTGCATTTTTTATTTTGTTGGGGATGCATAATCAGGGCCCTTTTCACCTCTTACAAGTCATTGCACAAAAATGGCCTTGCAAAAGGAGTGAGAATTTGGAATGAATGATTTTTTCCCCCCCTTAAAAAATAGGATGAGAAGACAGTGTTACACTTTTATATATCGGTTCAACATGACAATTATAATTAATAAATGACTTCCTATTTTGTTCTGGAAAATCAAATTTGAAGATGTGTTCTCTGATATTTAGATTTGAAGACTAGTGGCCTTAGTAGCTATGAAGCATGTATTTTTGTCTCTTGACTTAGTTTCTGTAATGTGTTGGTAGTTTTAATTGCTAATTGTGAATAAGTCCTCCCCCCCCCCCCCCCCCCCAACAAAAAAAAGGCCTTTGTTCCTCAACTTAGTTTCTTTAATTTGTAGGTAATTTTGTAGTTGGTGGTTGAGGTGAAATTGATTTGTGCTTGGTTTTCAATATTTTTTTTTCTGATATTTTTTGTGCTAATGCACAAGATTGTGTAATGCATTAATATCAGTCATTATTACTTTGTTTGTTGCTCAGTGTTGAAGTTCAGGTTATTCAAAACATTTTCCTCTTAAATGTAAAATTACTGCTTGAGTTAGAGAAGAGAGAATTATATATTGGCTCTATTGTCAATCATTAGGATCATAGTTGACAATGTTTTTACGGATATAGATTGTTAATTTGGTTCTTTTTATGTATCTTTTTCATGAGTTCAGATTACACAACTTGTATTGGTGATGAAGTATCTAGATGCATCATTATAGCTGTGATTCTTGTGGATGTGGATGCTTGCATCATGCCGTTGTGATCAAAAATTGATTAAAAATATTTACAATATTTCAATTAAGGAAGCGTTGAGGTGATGTGTGGATTTTTTTTTACTGCTGGTTTCTGATGTATGGACTCTCTGATTACATGTTTCAAGCTTATTTGATTTCCTTGAAGTGTTTGCTGATTGCTCCTGTCCTTTTTTGCGGCGTTTTTGCCTTGTTGCTGTCAGATATTAAATATATCAAAATAGAATATGATTCATGCGCTATTTGAAAAGCTTTTATCTTATATGCTTCGTGAATGAGAATTGGGGTTGTGGCTTTGTTGTTTGATTACTTTATATGGCACAGGCGTGTATTAAGTATTTTATTCCCCAAAAAATTTCTGAATTACTGTTGAGTATTAGTTTGGGCTCTGATGACGGAAAAATGATGATGATAATTTCTTGGTGTCTTTAAAGAGTAAGGGCCCTTGTTTTGTCGGAGATAGCTTAAGCATAAATCTAAGCAGAGTTGAGGTATGCCTCTCGGGATAGTGGCTAGTTTTGAATTGATGTGCTGGAGTACCTGAATGATCAGGTGCAAGAACTTCTTTTGTTCTAATGGCTTGCAATATAGATCCATCAGAAATACGAAGTACTATTCTACAGTATATTCTTATGCATACAAGTTTCTGTTTGTTGATGTTATGGCTTCTTTTCATGCTTTCATCCTTGTGCATACTAGTTTCTGTTTGTTGATGTTTGGCTTCTTTTCCTGCTTTCATTATTGTGCTGTGCTATCTACTGATCTCCCTAGAATTTGTTTTTGCATTTAATTCTGTCTGTCTCCACCTAGTCAAAAATAGTAAAAAGAGTTGTGAAATGTAATAGTCAACGAGATGACAGTATGACATAGGTCCAGGATGTAGAACTTGTAAATTATGAAGGTACTTGGTTTACCTTATTTATCTGTTAAGCATGGTAGTTTTGAGATGTTGCTTACTCATTTGTTTAATCATGATGGTTTGGAAATGTTGCTTTTGCTGCTCGTTTGCTTACATGCTCCTTTGTCTTCCCTGCTGTCCAGTTGACACCATGAAGCCTGGTACCACTATTATTGTCCGAAATGCAAAGATTGAGATGTTTAAGGGAACTATGAGGCTTGTAGTTGACAAGTGGGGCCGAATTGAAGTTACTGAACCTGCTGATTTCATCGTGAAAGAGGACAACAATCTCTCCTTGATTGAGTATGAGCTTGTCAATGTTACTGATGGGGGACAGAGCGGACAGTAATCTTTGAGCTGGTAAATATTTTCAAGTGTGAAGAAAGTTTTGGGGTTAGTCTAACTTATCCGGTTATTATGTGCTTCAGCAATTGGTGAAGGGCTTTCTTAATTAAAATGATTAGTAGGAATATTGGTTATTGGTATAGATATATGCTAAAGCCACAATGGGGTATAACTTTCGTAATGTGGTATCTAGATTATGATGTTCTGTTAATGCTTTGGCTTGTTGATGGACATGGGATTGTAAAAAAAAAAAATATTGGTGTTAATGATGATGATATATGCAGTATATGCTTATTAATATCCCCGTTATTGACTTTAAACTTTTATGTACTAAATTGGCCAATGTTCATATCGACGTGCCTTAACAGCTTTGGTAAATACAAGGTGATAATCTTGTCATGTATAATGTCCTATGGTAGCTTACAAAGTTCTTGCTAGACGGCAAGTACAAATTGGAGTGTTACTGAGTAGGAGTGAGAAATGAGAAGAGATTAGGGTTTAATTAATTGCTATTTGTCATTCCATAATGGGGTTTTCCTAATCATTCTCCTTTGAAGGAGAGTAACCCAAAAGCTAATGGTGCTGCAACATTGGGACCCTTGGATGTTTGTCCATGATGTTCTTGATTAGGACTCTACAAATTTGATTGGATCTACATGTTTGACATTTGTCTAGTTTTTCAATTTTTGAAAATCTTTCATCATATAGGAAGGAAGAACTTTTTAAAGATGGATAACGTAAAATAGTAGATGAGTAGAATGAAGAACTCTCTGCTGTATGTATTAATGGTCCTCTATTTCCTATTTTCTTAATCCTATAAACAAATACTACTTATCCCCCAATACGTAGTATATTTGAAAATTATAAATTATTTATTTACATTTTCTTTGGTCCCAATTCCAAGCTCTAAAATTCATTTATAAATGAACACAATGTGATTAATGCCTATAAACTATTGTTCTTGGTCATAAGTTTTTTTGGAGAGGAATGTTAGTGGACTATTGTTGACAAAAATTGAATAATAAAAAGTAATTAGAATAATTTATTGTTTTAAATTATGACGATTGAGAATAATTTATGGTTAGGAATTAGGATGATGATCTTTGATGTCAGGGAGACAGGGATCCTAGGTTCGTTTAAATACTAGTGATGTAATCGTTTTCCATACTTTATATGACTAGTAGTGATGATTTTGTTGCAAGCTTTGAGCACTCGGTTGGTTGGTTGGTATGGTTATTATCTTAGCAACGACGGAGGGGAACACTTCTGCGTTCCCCTTCGTTGTCGGAGTACACCCCAACGTCATGTAGACTCCCTTGTGTCAAGCCAATTTGGCCCTTTTTTGCCCTGATTGTAAAAATCATCACGTTCGTTGATTAATAGTGGAAAAAAAAGGCAATAGACCCAACTTTTAAAAATGGACGCTTTCATTTAAGAGCAAAGGGAGTACAAAAAATATGTATGAAATTGATTCGATGTAGCTATGCCCATCAACAATTTTTTTTTTCGAAAACTATTGATTAAAGTTTGATTACCTTAGTTAACATTAAAATAGCGTTAATACAGCAATAAAGTATTTTAAAATGGATTCAATTATACTCTAATATTTATGGGATTTCATGGTAGCATAGTAACACAGAACAATAATTGATTATATTGTATAATGACATATATATATTAAATTATTATAAGGATGGAATAATACCCTACCTGGATGTTGAAGGTTTAGATCACTAATTAACAATAAGAAGAATTATAAAACTAAGTCAAAGTTTTCACACCTGATTCTCCATCTTTAACATTTTCCTAACTGTCTACCATTACCTTTCCCTTCCCTTTTGCCCTGGAAAACTAGCTTAAAGCAAGCTTCTTCTATTTGAAGCATATTTGCAAACCAAACGCCTACAATCAAACGTCAAATTATTCGCCTTTCTACAATGAAAGGAAACAAAACAGAACTAGAAGCTCAACATTATCATCAACAACAACTGCCACAGCATGATCATCACCACCACAAAGAAGAGGAAGAAGAAACAAGGCGGCGAGGTTGCCGGCCTATAGCAGCCATGCTTGGATTTCCATTTGCTATATCTGCTTTTCTGTTATCTCTTGCTGCTGGTATTGTTTGGATTCTTGGGTATGTTCACTTTTCCTACTCTGTCTTTCAGTTGTCACGTTACTAGTTCAAATTACACTATTAACACAAAATTATAATGTTAAAGAGGTATTTCGGGTTTGTGACTTTGTTTTTATTTATTTTTCTGAACAGGTCAATGTTGAGTTATGTGTGCCCATGTTTAAGCTGTTGTGCAGATCTTGCAAATAAAGCCATGGAAATTATAAAGCTTCCTATTACTGTATTTAGATGGTTTGTTGATAAGATTCCTTGCTGATTTGGTTTGTTCATAGTTTTTAATTTCAGATTTCCAATATTTGACTTTGTTTATTTAATTAAATTTATTATAAATATAATTTTAATTTGTGAAACTTGTTGCAACCACCATTTTAGTATGTATCTTCTAAGGTAAGCATACCTTATTTGTTTATAATTTTCAGATATTTTTTGTATTGCCGTGTTATTAGTTGCTTTATGCATTTTAAAAAATTCCCATCCAATTGAATTCGAGCCAATTCGTCTATTGTTTTTGGCAGATAATATACAAAAGACCCATAATTTTGGGCAAGATTAGCCAACTGGTGGGACCTTGGGAGCACTAGATCTAGGATGCCATGATGTAAATTAAATCCGCCACTGCACATATACACATGATATTATATTGTATTTTGATGATAGAGCCACAAAGAATAATGATATATGTATTTTTTTTAATAAATAATGATATTTATATACTATACATCAAAAACATGTCGATTTAAAGTCATGAATATGATGAACTTTTAATGACTTTACGAGCTTAACTTAAAATAACGTGTATATTGTATATCGATTATCAATTTTTGTTTTTGCAAATTCTATGGCCTTGACAAATTGGCACATAGTATATATTGCGGTAACCCTATATGCTAAATTTTGTTTATAGTTCCTTTTTTTTTGTAAGGAAATAAAAACTAAGTAGGACTATATAAAAGGTCCATTGTTTCTTGGTTCTTAGTCTTAATCTATTTACAGTTCTTAGCAATAATAGGTAGGCAATTGGGCAGCATATGTTCACTAGTTTCAATCCAGTTGATAGGCATGCCTTGAACAGAAAGAATTTATCCTTTGTATTGCTTCTTCGAGCGAGGCAGGATCAACAGCGAAGGTGATCCGAAGCCAATCTTTCATTCCTACTGCAACTCCTGCAACATCAATCCTAGTATCTGTTAGCACTTAATATCATTGATGTATCTTTCTATTAAGGTTTATAGGAGTTGGAAGGGATACTTTATGTTATAATGTGATATATGAATGATCATGATGTATGAGAGATGAACATTAATGGAGGCGGTTTGGCCCCATTATTATGTTTATTGCTAGCTTAGGTGTTCTAATGTGAAGACGAGAACTCAGGAAAAGAACTAGATATACTCGTATACATATTGGCTGTTTTGTTACATACCTGGAAGAATGATGACTGATTCCTCTTTAGCCAACCTAAAACAGAAGTCAATATCATCACTGATATCTTTCAATAAAGAAAGATTCAATTTTACCTGCAGAAATTATTGCAATAAAATCAGTCATTGATTCCCAAATCATGCTTTCAGAATTTTCAGGTTAGAAAACTGCCTATGATGAAGGGCCTCGGGTACCACCCCATAGGACTTTACCAACTAAATTAGTTGACATTCAATAGCATGATCGAATCATAGTATACGACAAAAAACTTACCATTACAGCCATTGAACCCTCTGGTTTCTGAGGACAATTGAGGCAGGGGATCTTATTTATGCCCTCAAAACACAACTCCGATGTTTGCTTCAGAATGTTAATATTTTTCTTGAAGAAAGCATCATCGGTTTTCTCTAGGATTTGTGGCACTGCTGCCTAAAAGTAGAACATTAGATTTTAGTATAGAGCAAAGTAAAGGTTTAAAAATATTAGTACTAATTAAGCTTTACAAAATGAAACCTGAACAAATGTTGGTGGTCCTCCATAGATGTCAAAAATCTTTTTCAATCGCTCCATGACCTGAGAATGATGCAAGACAAACACATAGCGTTAAGTAACACCTATTGATTGAGTATATAAGTATTACATCACACTCCTTGAGTAAATCCTAGCTTTACAAGGCTCAAGAAGATAGATAGAGTTGAGCTTAATTAGCTCGCGAATCAGCTTGGCTCATTATCACCCGTAGTTTAGAGAGCCACAATTCCAATCATGATTAAACTGACTACTATTTCGGAAAAATTGAAGGGAGCATGAGTGTGCATAAGATGTAAACCTTAGGCTGCTTAAAGATGGCAGTGGGATCAGTTACAGCAAGCCAACCAAGTCTCCAACCAGGGACTAACCATCTCTTCGACAAAGATCCGAGAGTCAGAACAGGAGCAATTGATCCAAATGTTCCCATTGGCACAAATGGGTTCTTCCCAAAAGCAAGATGGCCATAAACTTCATCAGCAATGACTATAATTCCAAGCTTCTTTGCAACCTCTGCAATCTGAAATGAAACAGAATTAACATTCTAGTGACATAATTTCCCTTTTTCTAACTAGATATGTTATGTCATATCAAATAAGTTATTGTGCAATCGTCTCATATACATTCCAGAGCCAATGCATTGAGGTAAAAGGCTAACCCGTAACAAGTGTTGGAAAGAGTAAACATTTCCACACGGGTTTCCAGGGTTGATGACAACAATTGCAACAGTGTTCTCATCAGCAAGAGTTTCAACGGCGTCAAGGTCTACTTCCCAGCTCCTAGCAGGAAGAAGGTTGAAGTGCCTAACCTCAAGTTGCCTAAAGGAAGCACAAAGTTGGTAGATTGGGAAGCCTGGTCTAGGCACCAATATATTGGCACCCGGGCGTGCAAGTATAGACAGTGCTATATCTATGGCATTTGTGCACCCCGATGTCACGAAAACATCTTCCTTGGTTAAATTGTATGGCAAATCATGAGACAAGTAGTCAGCTATTGCCCTGTCCAACAAACACATGCGATACAGTTAATTTTTATTGGAAACCAAGGCAAAAGCGGGCGACAATTAGGCATATTACCTAGAAGAATCACAATTACCATCTAACCTTAAGGCTTCGATTGTAGGATTCGAACCTCAAACCTTTATGTTTGTCAAGAGGGTATTAATTTAATTTGTCAAGAGGGTAGTAATACACAAGTAAATTTGTCAAGAGGGTAATAAATTTCATTTGCATTGATTTTCTAACCAAGAACAACACATAGAAACAAGGAAGGACTGATTTATTAGAATCTTCAGCAAAAATGCATGACAGAGGTAATCAAATGTAAATGTGTTAAATGTATTGTACAATTGTAAATTACAAAAAGATTGTACTTGTAATTTCTAAGTCACCTGTATAAAAAGGTTATAATTGACAAATTTGTACATAAAAAAAACCCGTGATAACAAAAAGAAAAAAAATGACTTTTCTAGAAAAGTCTTCTTTTTTCCTCTAATAAGTTGGTAGTAATTTTTTTTTTTTTTTTTGACAACAGTTGGTAGTAAAATTCAAAGAAAACTAACAATACAAATTCCCCCTCAATTTATTTTGTAATTATGTACGACTCACCATAAAAAATTTGCCAACTTTATCCTATCTCCCTAATTTACCTTTTTGAATCTTTTTTTTTTTTTTTTTTTTTTTTTTTTTTTTTTTTTTTGAATCAACAAAACCAAAGGCAAACAATGGTATTAGTTAGATTATACATTTACACTCTTGACCCAAAATCAATTGGTAATAGGAGTAGTAGTTCCATGACAGCGATTAATGCTAAACCAATTCAATCTCTTTCGAAGATTCAACCAATTTGAACAAACCACTTCTAGTAAGTTTGATTAACGAGAATATAATAAACATTGAATGAACAATTCAATCTCTTAATATTTGATTAGCTAATAGCTAGTTTCATGTTTCTCTTGTTCATTCAAAAATTGAGGGAAAAAATGCATCAAAAACCCAAAAAAAAAAAAAAAAAAAAAAAAAAAAAAAAAAAAAAAAAGAAGAAGTTAGTAGCATTACTTTCTAGTTTGTGGAAGACCTTGAGTAGGAGCATAACCATTGAACTTAGCCGAGGACAATGCATCAACCACACCTTCCATTGCCCCATTACTCGTCGTAAAGCACGAATACGCCGTCGGATCGCCCATTCCTAGAGAAATCACTTCTTTCTCATCATCCTCATCAATTTGCGACATTATTAACCCAATAATCCCTTTAATGGTTATCATATTTTGTGTTTTATCATCAAAATTGTTATTATTATTGTTATTCATCACCTCTTGGTTTGTCAATATTGACGCATCCTTCATGTCTTGGTAGTTCTTTTGTGGTAAATGTACTTGAACCATTGGCTTTTTGTTGGGGAGGTTTTGATCAACTTGTAAACGATTTGAGCAATGTTGCTTATGCCACGGGACAAGTAATGTGAGACGGAGGGAGTATGATTATTGAAACAAATTTATGTTTGGGCGATATAAACTAAAAAAAAGGTGGAGAACAAGAAGACTACGAAAGATCGTAGCTAAAGATTGGATATTAACCGGAGATTACAATGTTATAGCAATATAACATCCACATGTTATTGTTTGTCCTTTATTGCATGAGTACAGCAGATTTTTGAATAAAGACAAATTCAGTTGAAGACAAATGGTTTCGTGGTTAAACGGTTCTACTCGTGGATGTACAAGCATTCATAAATATTTTATTTTCTTTAAAGGTTCGTTTATAAACCTATAATATTGGTTTCATTTTGGACCTTTTTTTTATATGTGAAGAATAAAATTGGTCTCATAATTTAATTCAACATTTGTCATATGTATGTATGAAGCTAAGTTGAGATAATATCTACTTTTTCCATTTTTGAAATTATGGTTACATTTATTGATGGAGTATGTTCAACTCGATAATTTAGAAAGTAAAAGATATGGAGTAACTTGAAAAAGTGTTTACCATTAAAGTGTTAATTGGCTCACTTGATAATTTAAGTTTCTTACCTCAAATCCTACAAGTTTAAGGCTTGAATTTACCTAATGACTAATGAGAGTGTTTTGGGGTAGGGATTTCCTTACCTTTTCCTTTACTCCTAAGTGTCTGGCCCACATTAAGTTTAAGGTCTTGTCTAGTTGCAAGACCTAGGTGATTTAATTCCTACATTATGTGGGAAGATGATTTTTTTTTTTTTTTAAAAAAAAAAAAAAAAAAATTTTACGTATATTTTCATTATATAAATCTTTTTATGAAAGGATTAAAATATTTTTATCATATTAATGTTTAAAATTGTGCATAAATATATGTCGGTTAAATTGTTACTTTGTACTAATCTATCCTAATACTAATAATTGTTTTGTAAATGCGGGTGTATCACGTGCATGGTACACCCGAAAAACATTACCCTATGAATAAAATAACATTACCTATAAATAAAATAACATTAAAATTAATAAAAGAACGTAACCTTATCAAAGAATATAACGTCATTACATATAAATAAAAGAACATTACCTGCAAATAAAAAAAGTCATAATCATAATAATCTATTATACATTATAAACGAACATAGAGTACATCAAAAAGAACATTACATATGAGTTATTTTTTTACTCACCATATAGTCATATACCCATGAAATTTTCAAATTCACCATATGCCCTTGAGTTTAAACAAAATGTCACCACATGCCCAAATGACTAACGGACATTAACTCCGTTAGTCATTATGGTTAAGTACACCACGTGGCTGGATATGATTGGTTATTTTTTAAAATTATTTAACTAAGAATTAAAAAATTCACCCCAGACAGCCACCCTCCCCACCCTCACCCTTGCCGGCTACCAGATCCCTACCCTCACCATCGTCAGCGCTCAGACCTCCTTGCCCCTGCGCCGACATCTCTCGCCGCTTCTCCCCCCCCGACATTTCCCTGCCCCTTCCCTGAATTCAACAAAAAAAAAAGACTTTAAAAAATCGACCACCATCCCCGCCTAGCCAACAACACCCCTACTTCATCCCCGCCCAGCCCAAACACCCGTGTCAGCGCCGCTCACTACAACCTTTCCCTATCGCCACCCCTTTCCTCGAATCACCATTTCCCCCTCCACGTAACCCCAAGAAGCCCTTCCCCAACCTCTGAAATCCCAACTCAAACCCAACATACTGTGGGAGAATTAAGATGTCGATAGCAACAGATGAATTAAAGAACGAAAGGAGGGATCGGTGTCATAGCCATTGTTGTTTTTGTCAGAGGAGAGAGGTGGAATCATCTTCACCGACGAGATCGACATGATGAAGAGGAGAGTGGCGGTTTTAGATTTCAAGGATGGGGACGGTGATTTCTAGTTTTACGGAGAGGAAAAAAACTCAGGGGCATTTTTGTGAATTTGAAAATTGTCGTGGGTATATGATGAAAAAAAAAACTCAGGGGCATTTTTGTGAATTTGAAAATTGTCGTGGGTATATGATGAAAAAAAAAACTCAGGGGCATTTGGTGAAAAATCTGCATATAATAAACTAACATAATTTATAAATAAAAAATTATTACACATAAATAATGGCCCGGAAAAACGCTACTACCCAAACCCATGGAAAAAGATGATGAACAACAATGGAAGTGCCAAAATTTTAAATAATCAAATAATTTCATGATAATAAAACTTCATATGAACAACAAATAATGGCAAAACACAAAATATAGATAAAAATAGCAAGCAAAGAGAGTTCACTATTGAAGCACAACCTAGGGTTTCAAATTTATGAAGTAGAACAAAGATGAACAAAGAAAGAGAAATTACACCTCAAATGAGTATAACACCCTTGTAAAGTGACTTAATAGTGAAAATCAAGCAAGTAAAACGCTCAACTGCAAATTCTTTAGTCAAAATAAAAAATACCCAAAATTCTCAAATCATGAAAAATTCGAAATTGTGGTTGTGAAATTTGGATTTTTTAGAGTGTAAAATCAAGTAAAAATTGTGTTTTAGGGTGATGAATTAAACACATAAAAGCTATAAAAATCAAGAAATAAAATGAAAGAAGAAGTCATTAGAGGGAAAAGAGAGAGTGTGTCGAGGAGAGAGAAAATGAATGGGTGAAATGAACATTACATATAAATTTCTTCTTTAAAGAAAAAAAAAACAGTATATTTAAATAAGGAAAAATTATCAAAAATAATACAAAATTTCACCCGTTCGCTCAAAACAAGTTGAACTTTCAATTTTTTCTAGATAATACAAATTTTGAAGGATGTTCGCTTTAAAGAAGTTATGACCGGTTAGTGACTTGATTAATAGCTACATGAGACACTTGTCATTATTTCATTGGTTCTATAATTTAATTTGATTTTTTTTTAATTTAATTTTTTTATTTTTTATAAGATTTAAATTTTATTATTATTATTATTATTATTATTATTATTATTATTATTATTATAATATTATTATTATTATTATTATTATTATTATTATTATTATTATTATTATTATTATTATTATTATTTTATTATTATTATTATTACTGAACTGCATGCTATTCGTCGCTCCCATTTTACAGGGTAACGCTCCCATTTTGACTTGAATGGACAAATATGCCTTTTATGCAATTTGTGTTATAAAAAGAACTTCGTTCCCCATTTGGACACATTATATGAAACGGTCCCCTTACATTACGACCTTGCTATCCCGAGTCCACTAAATCGGTCCCCACGACCTTAAAACCAAATCGGTCCCCACGACCACCTTAATTTCTTTTATTTAAAAAAAAAATCATAAAATTTTCCGACGGGTCTTGGGTCATGGACGGCGAGTGGAACATTCGTACGCCGGAGAATGCGTCGGAAAATTCTGTAAGTTTTCTGTTTTTTTTTATTATTATTTTCTGAAAATAGGACATCCGCCTAAAATATCCGGATGTCCCTAGGTAGATCCGCCTAAAATTTTCGGATCTACCATGGAACATCCGGAAATTTCAAGCAGAAGGAGGGATCCGCCTGAAAAATCCGGATGTTCCATGGTGGATCCGGAAATTTTAGGCGGATCCACCTAGGGACATCCAGAAATTTCAGGCGGATGTCCCTTATAATTTTTATTTTTTTTTTAAATGTTAATTACGTTATTTTTTTTAAAAAGTTAATTAAGTTTTTTTTTTTTTTTTCGTGGTCTTGTGATTGTTGTCGTGATTAAGTATTTGATAATTAATGTAATTATTATTGTTTTGTATTAATATGATTATTAGTAATATGATTATTTTTTGTAACATTATTATTATTATTATTATTATTATTATTATTATTATTATTATTATTATTATATTAATTAGTAATTAATGTTATGGTATTATTGTTTTGTATTTGTTGTTATAATTGTTTATTATTATTTTTAATATTATTACTAATATTAATATTATTATTTTTATTATTATTATTATTATTATTATTATTATTATTATTATTATTATTATTATTATTATTATTATTATTATTATTATTATTATTATTATTATTATTATTGTTATTGTTTTGTATTTGTTGTTATTATTATTATTATTAGTATTGTTGTTATTATTATTATTATTATTATTATTATTATTATTATTATTATTATTATTATTATTATTATTATTATTATTATTATTATTATTATTATTAGTAGTAGTAGTAGTAGTAGTAGTAGTAGTAGTAGTAGTAGTAGTAGTAGTAGTAGTAGTAGTAGTAGTAGTAGTAATTTTTAATTATTTTTAGAGTATATTTGTTTTGTAATTGTTGTTATTATTATTGTTGTTGCTATTATGATTGTTGTTAGCAGTATTAGTTATTAATGTTAATATTATTATTAGTTGTAATACATAAATATTATAATTAATATTATAAAAAATTACATAATGACATAAACCATGTTTTGTTTAATTTGTATAAGATATGGATTCTGAGGAAGGCGGTGACGGTGTGAATTATAGTGGGAATTTTGTCACGGATACGTTTTTTCCAACATTTGACGATGCGGTTACATGGGCTGATGGTGTTTCCATAAATTTGGGATTTATTTTGGTGAAATCGTCTTATAACAAAACCAGAGATGGTCGGCTGTATCGGTATTTGCGATGTGATCGGTCACGAAGGAGCAAGCCGAGAGATTTGGAGAATGCGATACGGAAGGACACAAAAAACCAAAGCTAATGGTTGTCCATTCTACATCAAGATATATAATGAAGTCAGCACCGACAGTTGGAAGATCATTGCGAAAAATGATCACACCGGGACACATAACCACCCAATGATTGTGTACCAAGAGGGTCATCGTAAAGTGAGCGGATTGAGTCCAGGTGCAAAAAAGGTTGTGCGGGACATGACAAAGTCCAAGGTTGCGCCCCGTAACATCATGTCAACTATTGCCGAGCAATTTCCTGATGATCATCCAAACATCTGACACATTTATAATTGCCGGAATGACTTCAGGATGGAGATGTCCGAAGGAAGAGGAATTGTTCAGCAATTTCTTCATCTGGCGAGAGAGAGTAAATACATTTACTGGGTCACGAACGATGATCACAACGTTTTGCAACATGCATTTATGGTGCACCCAATCATGGTCAACATACTCCGCACATACCCACATGTCATAGGTATGGATTCTACTTACAAGACCAGTCGATATAACATGCCTTTCTTTGAGGTAGTAGGTGTGACACCGACAAACCAGAATTTTCTAGTTGGATATGTTTTCATGCGCGACGAGTGCACGGCTAGCTATCGGTGGGTGTTGCAGAGATTAAGGGAGTTGATTGGGTTTGATAAAGAGCCATCTGTATTTATTTCAGACCGTGATCTTGGGCTATGTGCGGCTTTGAGAGAAGTCTTTCCAGGGACGTCACATTTACTCTGTATATGGCACATCAATAGAGATGTGGAGGCTAAGGTGACGAAGATGTTCGAAAACAAGAAGGTTGGTGTCAGTTTTAGAAATGGAAAATGGTTCAAAATCGTGAATACAACAACACAGGCGGAGTATGATCATGCTCTAGCTACCATGCAAGTGAGGTGGGGAAAATATCCGGCAGTGATTCAGTATGTTGAGAGAACATGGCTTTGTCATAAGGAGAAATTTGTGAAATATTGGACGATCCAGGCTCTTCACTTTGGTAACACCACCAACTGTAGAGTTGAGAGCCAACATTCAGCAGTGAAAACTTGGTTTGAATCATCCACAGGTTAGTTGTTTTATTTTATTAGTTGTTCTCGTTGTTACGTAATTGTAATTATAATAAAAAAAATTAAAATGTATTTACTAATTTGAATCATTGGCAGGTTCTTTGGATACCGTATGGGCCCGAGTCCATTGTCATATCAGTAATTGAATCATACAAATTCGTAATGTGTTGGAGGCATCAAGGTCTAAAATTGGTGAGATGTACAGACAGTTGCCACTGTCACGTATAAATGGCAAAGTGTCTCAACATTGCTTGAAAGAATTGCATAACGAGACGAAAAGGATGCGGGATTTGAGTTACCAAGTCTATGAACGTTGTGGATGTGCTATGCGTGTGACCCATGGTCTTCCATGTGCTTGCCAGATACATGATTCGATAGTTGCACAGACAGGATTGTATAGCAGCCAAATTCATTCTTTCTGGAAGACACTGGTTATTGGTGATGGTGTTAACATTCCTGAAGTGGTTAATGATTCGACCGAGGAAGCTGCACATTTTCGATCCCTAATTGATGAAGTAATGGAAAGTAACCCGGCCGTACGTCGAAATGTAACGCGAATCATTGAAGAGGAGCTACATCCGGATCATACACACCTTGAAGAACCACATGTGAACCTCAACACTCGTGGTCGACCGGGGAACAATGACACCAGGCGTGATCGAAGTTATTTCGAGCATGTGAACCATCAACACACTCAACGTGGTGGTGACCCACAACCAGGTAATATTAAAATTCTATTGATTTTGAAAAATATATAATATTAATATATGTAAACTTAATACTTGTAGCTTTACTAATAATTTATCTTTTAATTTTGTGTTGTAGATCCGAGTGACATTAGTCAATGCAGGTATTTGAACTTGCTTCCAGGCCCAATGTTGCCGTACATTTCGTCTTGGAAGGATGTCATTGGTGATGAGAACTGTGGCTTTCGTTGTGTCGCCGACTTCTTCTATGGCGATTAGGCGCTGTGGTTTGACGCTCGGGAAACAATAGCGAACGAGATCGCCGGTCATCCTGATTTGTACGAGCGGATTTACGGGCTTGGACGACTTTGGATGAACGTAGAGCGTATTCGATGGGATGGTGGGGCTGTCGGGGAGCGGCATTGGATGGTTACAATTCAAGATTTATTTCCTATTGCTACGTGGTTCAACGCAAGGGTGATTTGTCTCGGGTAGGCCTAGTACCAATTTGCTACTACCCATGCATCACAGTCTTACCGCTGAGGGCACGCAACGGGGTTCGGACACCGATTCGAGAGTTTGTGATTGCTACAGTTGGTGGATCACATTTCATCCGTTTTGACCTTGTACCTGATTCACCTCTCCCGCCGATCGCCGGTTGGTGGACTGAACACCACGAGGATAGTGTTAATGGATGGGATCAACAATATGAATTTAGAAGGAACATGTGGGATGCATTAGTTAGGTAGTTTGTAATGTACATTCACTAACTTTGAACATTTGTAAGAAAATTACAATTATGAAATTAATTTTTATTGTACTTGCTTTTAATCTAACATGATATGCAAAAAACATAAAATATAAAAATAAATCAATGTCCAGTTTATACATTACATTTAGGAAATTTTAGAAAATAACACCAGGAAAAAACCCATATTTTGATTATAACACCACAAAATTTAAAAGTTTGATTATAACACCACCAAAAAACCAAAAAAATTGATTTCACCACCTCTTACTAACGTCATCCAAAAAACCGTTAGTAGGTCCCACTTATTATACGTGTCAAGTATATACTGGATAAAAATAATAAAAAAAACAAAAAAAAAGAAAAATCCTAACCCAGCCACCGCACTCACCACCGGTGCCATTCCACTTGCCCCCACCACCGCTGCTAGTTCCCCCAGCTGACCACCCTCGACCGACCACCCTTGATCGACCACCTGAACGAGCACCACCCTGGCCCTTAAACATCGTACCCAGCTAAGCCCAGCCCCGATTCAATTTGATTTCTTGAAACGGGTTAGGGTTCAGGCGAGGGAGGTTTTTGGGTAATGTGGGTTGGGATTTCGATTTTCGACGAAAGCTCTAGGTAAGGAAGAAGATTTCGGCGACGATGGTGGTGATGTAGCCGAGGTAGCTATTGGTGGTGTGATGTAGGTTTTCAGCGGCATGGGGTGGTTTTCGGGTTTGGACGTTTGGTGGTATGAGTTCAGCGGCGTGAGTGGTTTTCGGGGAGGGGGAAGGCGATATTCGGCGTCGTGGGGTGGTTTTGGTTGGGGAGATGGGTGTCGCCGGTTTTGGTTGGGGATATGGGTGTCGGCGGCGGCCTGGGTTATAGTGTCGGAGGCTGAAGCGAGGTGGCGCCGGTGGTGGGGCTAGCTGGGTTAAGGGATTTTTTTTTCTTTTTATTATTTCATCTTTTTTAAGCCTATAGGCTATTGACACGTTTCAATTATGGGCCCCACTAACGGATTCCATCCAAGAATCCGTTAAGTGGTGGTTAAATCAATTTTTGGTGTTTTCTTGTGGTGTTATAATCAAAATTTATTTTTTTGTGGTGTTATAAACAAAATTTGTGTTTTTTTGTGGTGTTATTTTCCGTGATTAAAACCACTAACACGACTTCTAATCAAAATAATCTAAAGTCCCATTTTTGACTTCCAATCAAATACAAGCTGCTCAGTCATTGTCCGAGTCTCACTCGACATTTCAGGATACTCAGCCAGTGCTCTTTGGTGAATCTCCATGGACCGACCCATCCACTACAAATCAAACAATAACATATTATATACACAAAAATTCACAGAAGTCATTTTTAATATTATAATAAGAATAAATACTTACATAATCAGTGTTAGTCCGCTCAGATAGGTTGCTTGTAACTCCTGCACCTAGAGATACCCGCGGGTGAGAAAACCTGTACAGCTACTGCATGTAACCAGGCGCAACCGAAGGAGCTGCAGCACTAAGCCTGGTGAGGGCACCTAAAACTACACTCTGAGATACCCCAGGGACAAACCTCTTCCACATCACATCTGTCATCTCGGTCGGGAAGTCTACCCGATACATCTTCAAGTTAGTCGGCCTCTTGGCCTTCTCTGGCCTGATGATCTCGCGGGGAATGCCTTGCACGAAACCAAGCTGTCGCACCACTCTATCAGGCATGTACGACTCAATGATGTTACGGTACTGGATGCAGCCAATGAATAAAGTGGGGGGCACTCGTAATGCAGGATCAGCTCCGTACGGTAGCCAGTTCACCTCAAGGTCAGTAAGCGCATCAATTCTAGTACGAAAAGATAACAGGCGCTCCAGGTTCTTGCTAGGACATCTCGCTCCAACATCCCAAGCAGACGCACGAGGCATTTGAAGGTCCCGGGTCAAGGTACCCTGTTGTGGCCGAAAGCACGGAAAGTACTCGTAAATCCACGCTTGCAGAAGCGTGAGACAACCAGCAATCGAATCAGCACCTTTCCGTGATGCCGTTCCCAGTTGCCGATACAAGTAAGCCAATGCAGTTGTTCCCCAAGCATACTCGTTAATAGGGACATCCATATAACATAGCTCGTGGAGGAAGGAAGGATGCGTACGGTTACCACTCTTGTCTACAAACAGTGTACCTCCAAGCACTAACCACAAGTATCCATTAAGCTGATCACTAAACTCCCGGTTAACCGCCAATGTCGACTCAAAAATCTTATCAATCATCACCCCACTACCCTGCCAAATCGTCTTTGTGCCGCAAATCTCAGACAAATTATCTGGAGTCATATCCATGGTGATCGAGCACGCGTCCCGTAACACGTCCGTGCTAGGAGTAGTGGTGACCATATTGCCTTCGACACGTAACCCAAGTATATTGTACACGTCGTGCAACAAGATCGTAATCTCCCCAAATGGCATATGAAAGGTGTTCGTATCTGGCTGCCATCTCTCAACAAAAGCAGAAATCAGCGGCCAATCAAGTCTTTTAAACATCAGGCCGGGCAAGTGAGACAACCAACTACCATCAATCACCCCGAGGTTCTCCACTGATTGACGACCTCGCCAAGTAAACAAGTCAGAACATAACTTTGTCCTACTCAAACATTGCAAAACACTACGCTCCTGCTCGATCCATATATATCGTGCCACGTGACCACCAAAACTAGGGATAACAGTCCCATCCTCAGGACCACCTGGCATCGGTTCCTGCACTAACCATGCCTCTGCAGAGCTGGTAGTAGGCTGACTCGATCCACTACCAACAAATCTACCAAACTGACCCCTATATACCGTATGGTAATCCCGAGGGTCCGGTTCTTGATCACGGTCATCAGCATGACTAGCCGAGCATTCGTCTTCCTCGTCAGATGTAGGTGCTCTACTTGCAGAGTACAAGGGCCGACTACTACCAGACTGTGGGTCTCCCGACCAACCACTAGTAGACCCGTATTGCTGCTTGGGCTGAAACGGTGCTGAACGAGATGACTGTCTCCTAACAGACGCATTCAGACGTCGTGATATTGCATGTCGAGCACCAGAACCCTCGATCTACATAAAATAAGTACAAAATCCGATTTTAGTAATAATAATAATAATAATAATAATAATAATAATAATAATAATAATAATAATAATAATAATAACAACACCAACAATCATAATCATAATAACAACAACAAAAAAAATTAAAATTAACAACAACAACAACAATAACCATAATAACAATAATAATAACAACAACAACAACAACAAAAAATAAAGTTAACAACAACAACAATAACCATAATAACAATAATAACAACAACAACAACAACAACAACAAAAACAATAACCATAATAACAATAATAACAACAACAACAACAACAACAACAAATAAAATTAACAACAACAACAATAACCATATAACAGTAATAATAACACTAATATCAACAACAATAATACTAATCATAATTAAAAATAATAATAATAGTACTACTAATAACAATAATAATAATATTATTATAACAACAACAACAACAAAATAAATTTAACAACAACAAAATAATTAATGCAACACATAATTCTAATAATACTAATCATATTTTTAAAAATAATAATAGTACTACTAATAACACTACAAAATATGCTTCAAAAAAAAAAAAGATAACACTACAAAATAACAACAAAAATAACAAAATCCAAAAAAAAAAAAATTAAATAAACAATAAAAAATTAAAAAGCATATTATTCACGGGAAAAAAAAAAATTAAAACGGAACTTCCGCCCAGAAATTCCGGATCGACCTGGGAGGATCCGCCTGGAATTTCCGGATCATCTTAGGAACTTCCGGAAATTTTAGGCGGAAGTTAGATCCGCCTAGAATTTCCGTAAGTACCAAGGAGGTTCCGGATTTTTCAGGCGGAACCTCCTTGGAACTTCCGAAAATTCTGGGCGGAAGCTGGAGGTTCCGTTTAAAAAAATAAATAAATTTACCTGCTCGCCGTCAAAGCCGCCTCCGCCGCTGCCTCCACCGCCGCCCAAACTCCTCCCTTCGAATGTAAGCCTTATTCGCCTCGAATCACCCATCCTTTTTTGTGTTTTTAATGATTGTTGTTTTTTTTTTTATTATTAACAAAAAAAAAAAAATCAGATTTATAGTTTCAAGTTTTTTAGAGAGTTAGAGAGATAGTGAATGAGGTAAGATAGTGAGAATGTGAGTCGTATAGTGGAAAAAACCGTATTTAAATGTTAGGGGTAAAATTGGAACTTCATACAAAAATGCGAGCGTTACCCTGTAAAATGGGAGCGACGTTTAACAACCCCCTATTATTATTATTATTATTATTATTATTATTATTATTATTATTATTATTATTATTATTATTATTATTATTATTATTATTATTATTATTATTATTATTATTTATTTATTTATTTTTTTAAAAAAAAAACTCCCCACCAACCACCCCTTCCCCAGCTGCCCCGGCCCTCTGGCGATCCTTTACAGGCGCCTTAACCTCCTCCCCTGCGCCGGCGACCCCATTTCTGCCATCCCCATCTCCCCTCCCCCTTTCCTGACTTCTACCCACCACAACAACGGACCCACAAAATCCCCCTCCTATAGTCCTGCCCTACAAAAGCCCCAAATTTCCACAAAGTAGTGGAATTAAATCTAGCAGATCGACTAGCACTACTACCAACCAACCATATCACGAAAAAACCGAAGCGAATTGATATAACAATAATTCTTAACCAACCCAGAAATCATAATATTCCACAAAACCGTATCTCTATTAGACATTTTATCAAACAAATTATATGCATACTGTAGGCGTGTTCGAAGTGCGCCTACGTTAAAGCATGTTGTGAATATGCTTGACACTCATAGGAAGTGAGAATCGACATAATACGATTAGGGACAAGGAAAGTAGGGAGCCGCCAACAAGTTTTTAAGGAACTTGTAAACCGTTCATGGATCATAAAAGGAAACCACGATACAGGGACAACGAAAGGTAACAACGATTGATCCGTGAAGGTTACTAATCCATGAGATTACTAACTTCATATGGTTCGGTAGCACGAAAGGAGGATCTGGGATGATGGTACGAAGTGAGTCATGGAGTCACATTCGCCCGTATTGGCCTTTACTCGATTTTTATAATGAAAAGTGATTCCTGCAATCTCAAAGGCATGCAAACAAAGATTCAATTCGCTCCAAACTATTATTAGACTAAATTGGTTGAATATTAATGCAACACATAATTCTAAAACTTGTGATCACTTGATTTAATAACAAGATTAAAAAGAAATCTAAACCGGTCGTCCAAGTTATCTTATTAGGCGTGGTTTTCAATTACATATTCCCTTTAAACATGCAATATGGTGATCAATAAATATAATAGAATAAACATTAATATTGGAAGCAATTTAACCATAATATCATTAGTCAAATAAAATAAAAATAATAACCCTAATCATTATACTAGCAATATAAAATAATAAGAATAATTAAGTGAATTAATTACTCACTTTCCGCGTTTTCTTGAATTGCTACATCATGAATAAATTGTTAGTAACTTCAATAAAAATATAAATCAAATTGAAATTAAATTAAATAAAAGTAGAGTTGATTTGGTCTAAACCCTCATTTAATTACACCTTTTATGCCTTGGTTTAAGTATAGAACCTTAGGTCAAGTATGGACTCCTAGGAGTGCTTACGGAAGGAATGATGTAGTTAAGAATATAGGTTTAAGGCTTAGAATATGAGAGAGAGAAGAAGAAAATGATTTTTGGTGTAGAAGAAAGGAAGAGAGAATGATTTGGTGATCAAGCTTGTTGATGATTGAAAAAGGGGTGATATGGCCTCTATTTATAATTAAAAAAGAAGGGTCGAAGAATTAAGAAAAGATAAGAATTCGAATCTAATAAAACTCTTGCGATAGACAACAGTTTTTGCGGTTTTTTTTTTATCATATTTTTTATCTATAAATTAGAATAAGATAAATAATATGTCGTTGGAAAGATGTTGAAGTCTAATTTCTAACCCAATGAAAATCAGATTAAAATATTTTGTAGAATAATAGATATGGCCGAAATAGTGAGACGGCGTCAGTTTTGGATAGAGTTTGATATTTCATTCATATCTTTTTCATTATAGCTCGAAATTAATATTATAATATATCATTGGATAGATAATTTCAAGATATATTCAACCATCTAAGATTTGGATAAAAAATAAGATGAAAAAAAATAATATCTAACTATCTTTGGATGTCTTTCAATTCGAATAGAATTAGGACTTTAAAAAAGAGGAGTTTTATTCAATTTCAAACTCTTTAGTCTTATCTTTTCAAAAAGGATAATTAAGATATTTTATAAAATTATAGAAGCTTCCAATTAATCCTAATTGTTTTAGGAATGGGATTAGAGATTTTGGACCCTCCACATGATCATTGGGTCATAGGTAAGGTGGGCTTAGGTTCGGTTTGTACTCAGTTTAGTATTTTGGCCATAACTTATTCGTTATAACTCAGATTTGGGCTTATAATATATCGTTGGAAAGCTATTTTCAAGAACTATCCAACTATTCCATAATTGGACCCAGATTATGGACCAAAACAAACTGGTCTAAACATTTTTATAAAAAGGACACGAAATGAATGGTTTTAAAAGACACAAAATGAATTATTTTGGGTTTAAAGACAGGAAAAGAGGAAAATAAGTTATGGTTAGGGGAAATGGGCTAGGAATTGGGTTGTTTTATGAAATTTATTGGGATTGAATATGGATTTAAGCATTCAAAGATTAAATACTCAACTCGACCAATTATGGCGGTGAAAGGTTGTTCATCATCGAGTTTGGTTTTGTGGAGACATTTTTAGGTGTCTACACATACCCAATCCTGGAGTTTATATACAATCTAACAACAGCAGACCCAACAAACAAATTAGTGCCAAACCCATCAATGATCGAGTGAGCATGAAGCAACATATACCAACCCTTTTATCCCCAAGTGACACAGAAGCCGAAACTATAAAAGCGTGGGTAAAATTATTATAAACAGAAACTGGATAAGATTCAAGTTTTGACGCAACTGGGTATAAACAGAATTAGAGTAAGATGGCAAATGATTGAGGAAAACCCTACGAATGAGGTGTTGGGTTTTAGGTACTCTAAGCGGAATTTCATGAATCACATTCATACGCACCTAAACAGGATCTCATGCATATACAAATAAAGATCACATAATAGTTTAGAATTAACCTTTGAAGCGTGAATCCTCTTAGCAATCTTCTTCTCTATCGGAGATAAAGAGCCTCAATTGTAACTCCTCTATTTGGTCCACCGGATTGAATCAACACTCCACCAATGCTAGTTGGACGGGAAAAACCTTTCACCTTTCTTGGAGTTGAGAACCAATTTTAGAGAGAAAAATATTGAGAAAAAACTTACGTTGTTTTTCAGAAAACTGAATACTGTATCTTTTTATTATCCTTAACTAATTAATATATAATCATATTATTAATAATTAGGTTAGGGTTTTCTCTCCCCTTTCCCTTTTTTGGCCGGTCACCCTAAGGCCCACTTTGGGCTTCGGGTTTCTTTATTGATCCAATCCTAATGTGTGACCTTGTAGGATCCGTTTAGGCGGGCTTCGGGTTTGTTACTTACTAACCCAAAGTTCTATAGCATTCTCTAGCAAGACGTATAGACGACCCAAATAAACGAATTACTATATCCATAATACGATCCATAATTATATTAAGTAATTGCACTAAAGTCGAGGACACATTTCCTTCAATCTCCCACTTGTCCAAGACAAGTATGCAATATTCAAATTCCTTAAGTCTCTTAGTGTCTAATTTGATAGTATGATCGCATCTCTATGCTATCCATACTAGCGTTCAAATTATTTCTTGAAATCCGAGTTTGAATTGCTAAGCAAATGATCATCTTATGATCCATTTGAGCACGACCATGCATTTTCAATTCTTACTCTTCAAGAGGCCAAGACACCCAGCCCATCTAACATAGGAGGACCTATTCAATCTTGTGGCAACCAAAACTCCCACTTAACTTTTAGCACAACCCGAGTGTCGCCTTTATAGTCCCCTTTTACGGCATGACGTTTGACAACATCAAGGTTACACTAATCATTGAATTGAGTAGTGTTCCGCTCATGTCTAAGGAATCCACTAATATAATTTGCGAAGTTTTAGAACTTCTAAGTAGGTCTGTTCGATCATGTATCGACTATACATATCCATATGATTGACTAAACATCTCCATGTTTCCATAGCGCATGAAACGGCACTATCAATCAATCTTATATGCTAATCCTTTTATTGAGTCATTTATGTCCAAATTAACAACTCAGATTAGGAACTTAAATAATTTATGAATTCAGTTCACTTATGGGGTTTCATTCATCAAATCACGTATTTGACAAGCCCATTAAATTCAATAAATATATTGGACATTTTATTTAATACTAAACCAAAATTAAATAAGATGAAAAATTTCATACTATATAAACATAAAACATGAAAATCATGTCTTTAAATTGTAACAAGTTTCTCTAAACAAAAAACAATTTAAAGCCATTCTAACACTTGCTTCAACCCTACAGCCCTAGCGTGACGTTCATGCTTGGGTTGAGGGAGAGGTTTAGTGAGTGGATCAGCAACATTCTCATCCGTGTGAACTTTGCAAATCTTGACATCATTTCTGTCTACAATCTCGCGAGTGAGGTAATACTTCCTCATTACATGCTTGGATTTGTCGTTTGATCTTGGTTCTTTTGCTTGCGCAATAGCTCCATTATTATCACAAAATAACTCAATTCCTTCTAGAACACTAGGTACGATCCCTAGCTCTGTTAGGAACTTCTTTATCCAAACAACTTCCTTAGCTGCTTCTACCGCCGCTAAATATTCTGATTCTGTCGTAGAGTCTGCTACAGTGCCTTGCTTTGAACTCTTCCAGCTCACTGCTCCTCCATTCAGACAAAATATGTACCCTGATTGCGAGCGGTAATCATCTCTGTCGGTCTGGAAACTTGCATTAGTATAACCTTTAACAACCAACTCATCTACTCCTCCACAGACCAAAAACATTCCTTTAGTCCTTCTCAAGTACTTTAGGATGTTCTTAGCCGCAGTCCAATGTGCTTCACCTGGATTTGCTTGGAATCTGCTACATAAGCTCAGAGCAAATGCAACATCTGGTCGAGTGCATATCATGGCATACATAATAGAACCTATAGCCGAGGCGTAAGGTATGCTACTCATCCGCTTCAACTCGTTAGGCTCCGATAGGCACTAACTCTTGCTAAGTGAAATGCCATGTGACATGGGAATGAATCCTCTCTTAGAGTTTTCCATATTGAACCTTGCAAGAACCTTATCAATATAATTCTCTTGGCTCAGTCCAAGCATCCTTCGAGACCTATCTCTATGGATTTTGATTCCCAAAATGTACTCAGCTTCTCCAAGGTCTTTCATGGAAATACAACTTCTCAACCATTCCTTGACTGACTCAAGCATTGGTATGTCATTTCCTATGAGTAGTATGTCATCTACATACAAAACCAAGAAGACTAAGCTACTCCCATTAAATTTCTTATAGACACAAGATTCTTCTTCACTCTTGAGAAAACCAAACTGTTTGATTGCCTCATCAAATCGAAGATTCCAGCTCTGAGACGCTTGCTTCAATCCATAAATGGATCTCTGAAGCTTGCAAACTCTTTTGGGATTTTCTGGATCCTCAAAACCCTCAGGTTGTGTCATGTACACATCCTCCATCAAGAACCCATTCAAGAAGGCGGTTTTGACATCCATCTACCAAATTTCATAATTGTAATGTGCAGCAATTGCTAAAAGTATCCGAATTAACTTAATCTTTGCCACTGGAGAAAAGGTTTCATCATAGTCTATACCATGTATTTGTTTGAATCCTTTTGCAACCAGTCTTGCTTTATAGATATAGACATTTCCATTCTTGTCTGTGTTTATTTTGAACACCCACTTGCATCCAATAGGTTTAACCCCATCAGGAAAGTCAACTAGGGTCCAAACTTTGTTCTCAGACATGGAGTCCATTTCAGATTTCATGGCCTCAAGCCATTTCTTAGAGTTTGGGCTCGTCAAAGCTTGTTTGTAGGTAGTAGGTTCAGAATTTTCCAAAATCAATATTTCAGAGTCTTCTGTTAACAGGAAATCAACCAACTGCTTGTTTGGGATCCTTGTTCTACTCGACCTACGTGGGGCTTGAGCATCAATAGAAATATTCTCTTCAACCTCTTGAAGATTTTTGCATGAATTAGCTTCAAGTGGGACGATAGGAGTTTCGCTTAATGAATCATCTTGCTCCGACACTTGACCTGTCATAGCAGAGTCATGCGCCCTCGCCTCTGACGTGGTTTGATCCACATCCATTTGTTGCTCATCTCGAATTTCTTTGAGAACTATTTTAGTCCCACTTGTCTTTTTGGAAATAAACTCCTTTTCAAGAAAGACACCATCACGGGCAACAAACACTTTGTTCTGTTGACGGTTATAGAAGTAGTAACCCCTTGTCTCCTTTGGGTATCCCACAAAGAGAAATTTATCTGATTTGGGTGCAAGTTTGTCTGACAGTAAACGTTTTACATAGACCTCACAACCTCAGATTTTAAGAAAAGATAATTTTGGAACTTTTCCATTCCACATCTCATATGGAGTCTTTTCTACAGCCTTTGACGGGCTTCTATTTAGTGTGTGTGCAACTGTTTCTAGAGCATATCCCCAAAAAGAAATTGGAAGATCAGCAAGACTCATCATTGATCTAACCATATCCAGTAAAGTTCGATTCCTCCTTTCAGACACACCGTTTAACTGTGGCGTCCCTGGCGGAGTCAACTGTGAAACTATTCCACAATCCTTTAGATGATTATCGAATTCTTGGGTCAAATATTTGCCACCACAATCAGATCGTAATGCTTTTATTGTTTTACCAAGTTGATTCTGTACTTTATTTTGGAATTCTTTGAACTTTTCAAATGATTCCGACTTATGCTTCATTAAGTAGATATACCCATATCGACTTAAATCATCAGTAAAAGTGATGAAGTAACTAAACCCACCTCTTGCCTTTGAACTCATAGGCCCACAAACATCTGTATGTATAAGTGCCAAGAGATCATTGGCTCTTTCACCCTTTCCAGTAAAAGGTGACTTTGTCATTTTCCCCAACAAGCATGATTCACATACATCAAATGATTCATAATCGAATGACGTAAGGATTCCATCCTTTCGTAACTTTTGGATGCGCTTTTGGTTTATATGACCCATCCGGCAATGCCATAGATATGTTGGGTTTAAATCATTCGACTTTTGTTTCTTGCTATTTATGTTATAGACTTGTACTGTCCTATCAAATACATATAAGCCATTAATCAATTTTGCACTAGCATAGAACATGTTATTGTAAGAAATGGAACAACATTTGTTCATAATCTCAAAAAAAAAACCTTCATGATCCAAAACAGAAACAGAAATAATGTTCTTAGTAATTGACGGAACGAAATAACAATTATTAAGTTCTAAAATTAATCCAGACGGTAAATGTAGACTATAACTTCCGACGGCAAGTGCAGCAACTCTTGCTCCATTTCCGACGCGAAGCTCCACCTCGCCTTTTGCTAGTTTTCTACTTCTTTTTATTCCCTGCACATCATTAACTATGTGAGAACTACAGCCGGTATCAAATACCCATAAAGAAGTAGAAGTCAAATTAACTTCTATAACATAAATACCTGAAGTAGAAGCACCTGACTTCTTGTCCTCCAAGTACTTGGGGCAGTTTCTCTTCCAGTGACCTATCTTTTCACAGTAGAAACATTTGCTTTCCGCAGCAACTTTTGGTTTAGCGGTCTGCTTAGGCTTTTCAGAAACTTTGACAACTTGCTTGCCTTTGTTTTTCTTGCCTGCCCCCTTCTTTTTGAAACCCTTTCCCTTTTGAACCATCAAAACCTCTTTCTTTAGTTCTTTGGGAATGTTCCTTTCAGCATTGACAAGCATCCCATGCAATTGAGTCAAAGTCTTTTCAGACTCATTCATGTTGAAAGTCATCCTAAACTGATTAAAGCTGTCAGGCAATGAATGGAGAATGATATCAGTAGCCAACTGTTGGCTATAAGGGAATCCAAGACGTTCATTGCTTTCAAAAAGACCCATCATTTTAAAAGCATGTTGGCGAACAGATTCACCATTTTCCATCCTGCATTCCAAAATCTCCTTATTAATCTCATATCTCTCAATCCTGGCCTGTTTCTGAAACATGGCCTTAAGCTCTTGCATAATGGTGTAAGCATCTTTGGCCTCAAACCTCCTTTGGAGGTCCGGTTCCATAGCCGCCACCATCAAGCAAGTGATTGGAGTAGACCTATCATTAGCCTGCTTAGCACGACGTTTATCAGCATCAGATGATTCATCAGTCACTACTGGAAGTGGGTTTTCTAAGACATCCTCTCTACCCTCCGACTTTAAAAGAAGGCTTAGGGTCCTTTCCCAATTGATGAAGTTTTCTCCGTTCAGCCTATCCTTCTCAAGGAAGGGACGGATGCTAAAAATCGAGTTGTTGTTGTTATTAGTCATGATATCTACAGACAGAAAAGGCAAAGTTCAATTTTATGTTTATAAAAGCACCTAAAACATGCAATAGTTTCTAGGTTACTTAGCACTCTATTCAATTTTAATTTCCCTATTTGAATAAGTGATTCCAAGATCCTATCAACATGCAACGTTAAGCAGACGAAGGCCTTTTCTTAAAATTACATTTTCAAGGTAAGTAAACTCTTTACTAATTACAACATTTGTAATTCTTGGTTAGACAGAAAAACATCTCATGCTTAACTGTCCCTTTGCTTCAAAATCCAAAACTCTTTTGATGATTTTGTTGAGGTTAACCAAATTAAGTGTGAAAAATTCGCAATTTCACCTCACCTCCCAAAATTAATAACAATACCCTGCGGAGGCATGAACTATTACTATTAATTAAGGGTTAATAAGTACTTTATATTTGGAAAAGCAAACCTCAATATTTGCGGGACCTAAGTTTATTATGTCGTTATTAATTAGTGAACTCTAGCGCAATGATAACATACATACAATAAACTTATAAGCATTTTAAGAATAATAATAAAATGCAAAATTAAATATGAGCTAGTATGGCCCCTAATCCTAAGAACTAAGCCGAATGGGCACCTCCTTGGACTCTTCATGGATATCCATCCACCTTCATCATGGGCCTTCTCATCTGGGCTCTTCTTTGGATTAAATAAGAATTTAAATAATTAAACTAATTCCTAATTAAATAAAAATTACAAAAACACTTAACGATACGCAGATCATATTTAAATTACAAAAATACATAACGATACGCAGATCGTATTTATAATTTAAATCTAGGGTCATACTAGTCATTTATAGCAATAATATATCATATATATAAAAGTGCCACATAATAATATCACATATTATACTTGCCAATAATTAAAATATCATATATTCTTAATTATGGTAAGTGGATAAATTAATTAATTAGGAAATCCTAGAATATAAATCATATTTGATAAACTGAAATCCTAACCACCTTACAAGATTTTATCCTAAAAATAAGCTAACCAACTAATTTTAATTAGATTAAAAAATCAAATTATGTAATTATCAATTCAAAACAACCTTAATTGGAATTGCTCAATATCCCCTTAAGATCAGTTTTTCAATATTATCCAAAATAAATAAATCAGAATTTTATTTATTTTTTTTTTATCAATTTTTTTTAAAAAAATTTTATCAACTGAAAAACAGGGCTGCGTGACTGAGCTTGCTGCCCAGCCACATCACAGCCGTTGCAGCAGCCAGGCCGGAGCCCAGCCACCACAGCAGCTGGCCGCCGCAGCCCAGCAGGCCAACCAGCTCGAGCAGAGCTGAAACCATGCAACAATTGCAGGTTCAGCTCTGCTCTTGCCCAACACCGACTCCCCTGCCGCCCCTCCGCCATTTCCGACCACCGGAGCAGCCACCGTGGCCCACCATTAGGTGGTTCTGCCACCCATTCGTGGCTGCTCCCCTTGAAGCTATTAAAATTTCTTCTTTTTTTTTTTTTTTGTTGTTGTTGTTTGAGTTAAATTAATTTCACAACTTTTGCAAAATTAATTTTGGTGATCTAATTATAATTAAACACAAAATCCTATGCATAATTTCAGGAAAAATTAATCAAAATCTCCATTTTAATTAATTTAGGGCTTTTCATATAAAATAATCCCCAATTCATATAAAACCAATTTTACATGAATTAATTAATCATATCTAAACAATTTTAAATATGAAAAATAGATTATATTATATGAATTTAACAATTAAAATCGAAAATTAGGGTTCATATCCATCAAATTCGAAATTTTTGGGGCTTTAGGTTTCTTAAAAAAAATGGTTAGAGGCTATTTGAGCAATTAAATTCACAATTTAATCAATTCCAATCAATTAAAATCATATTTTAATAAGGTTATTTTAATCCATAATTCAATTCCTCCCCTTAATCGAATTAAAATTAGCCTAATTCACACATCAAAATAATCATATTATTGTGACCAGTAAATTATATGCAAGGGGCTAACTGATACCACTGTAGGGTTTTAGGTACTCTAAGCGGAATTTCATGAATCACATTCATACGCACCTAAACAGGATCTCATGCATATACAAATAAAGATCACATAATAGTTTAGAATTAACCTTTGAAGCGTGAATCCTCTTAGCAATCTTCTTCTCTACCGGAGATAAAGAGCCTCGATTGTAACTCCTCTATTTGGTCCACCGGATTGAATCAACACTCCATCAATGCTAGTTGGACGGGAAAAACCTTTCACCTTTCTTGGAGTTGAGAGCCAATTTTAGAGAGAAAAATATTGAGAAAAAACTTACGTTGTTTTTCAGAAAACTAAATACTGTATCTTTTTATTATCCTTAACTAATTAATATATAATCATATTATTAATAATTAGGTTAGGGTTTTCTCTCCCCTTTCCCTTTTTTGGCCGGTCACCCTAAGGCCCACTTTGGGCTTCGGGTTTCTTTATTGATCCAATCCTAATGTGTGACCTTGTAGGATCCGTTTAGGCGGGCTTCGGGTTTGTTACTTACTAACCCAAAGTTCTAAAGCATTCTCTAGCAAGACGTATAGACGACCCAAATAAACGAATTACTATCTCCATAATACGATCCATAATTACATTAAGTAATTGCACTAAAGTCGAGGACACATTTCCTTCATGAGGAAATTGTAGTGGAAAAGATCCGGCGTTGGAGTTGAAGAAACAAGAAGATTAGCATGGTGAATGGATCCAATGTCGCAGAGTTTTTGAGTGAGCTTAGTGATTGTAATAACGTCAAAATTGAAAGCGTTGAGAATGACTTGAGCATGGATTTGTTTGAGTTTTGTGAGAGTTGTTGATTTTTGAGATGAGGTTGAGAGAAGGGGATGGTTGGGGAAGCCAGAATTAAGGTCGCTGGCGCAGAGGAGGGGTTTGAGGCGCCAACAAAGGATCGCCAGAGGGCCAGACGCCACCGAGGAAAAGGATGGATAGGGAGTGGTGGCTGGCGGTAAGGCGGAGTGATTTTTATTTTTTAATTGTTAAGTTTATTTAAGTGTTAAATATGAGTTAATAAATTATTTAATGAATTTAACAAAAAAAAAAAAAAAAAAGTATGCCGGTTATTTAGGTTGTAGGTAAAATGTCTTGTTTAAAGCGGATATCTTTCAAAATTTGTATTATTGAGAAAATATTGAAAGTTCGACTTGTTTTAATTTTAGTAGACGGGTGAAAATTTGTATCATTTTTTACAATTTTTCATATAAATAAAATATCATTAAAATTTGTCCCAATATTCTTTTATTTATATCTAATATCTTTACGGGTGTACCCTTCTACCATGCTATTTTCATGCTAATATACAAGTATTATATCGGTATGAAACTATGAACGTGTAGTAGATTTGTAGAGTGGCATGTGATTTGGAAATAAAGGAAGAGACAAATAAATGTTTACAGTAGAAATAGGCGCACCCCTTTCTATATTCAGTAATAGCGCAAATAGTGTGACTGTGTCAGCTAAGGGTCCATTGATGTCTTGTTGATAACTTGATAGTTGATACTGTGTTACGATCAACTGAGTTCAAAAACAATGGATCACAATTCATAAACAAGTGGCTTTAGTAGTCGCTTTCGTTCTGGTCATATAGTCATGTAGATTACATCTTCAATTTTTTATAAAACATATGGATGTAATCAAATAAAATACTCACTTCGTTTATAACCTTGGTAAAGTTGATAGAACAACCGAAAATATGAAATCTGATTTTAAGGTTACAAATTTGAACTTCACTAACTATATTTGCTTGGAGATAGGGAAATTCATTCCTTACCTTTCCCCTCTACACTCATACACCGCAGCATAGTAGGGTGACGTAACCTGCTGTGATATATAAGTGCCGGTTTAATAAGATCCATTATCTTACCAATAATTAAAAATAAAAGAGTCAAAAGTCATGTGTATAAGAGTACAACTTTTATACGATTTAATTTTCTTTGGGGTAGTTTTTAATTTTTTCAATTTTATTTTATCGTGAAAATGCGAATTTTCCCTACTTTTTAAAAAATATGACTAAACTCTTAAAAAAAGTGTTGAGACGATTATGCCCTTTATAAAATATTTATTTACATATGAAAAGTATGATTACACTTTTATGAGTAGTGTTGAGACAATTATGTCCCTAAAAAAAATTTGTTTACATATTTCTCCTTCATTAATGCAACTAACAATTAAATTTGTAATATAAGGCCAAAGTGGAAAAAATTCCTGAACATGACTACTAGTTCAGTAAGTATAAATTTTAAAAAGTAACACATTAAAAGTGAGTTTTACCAAGTGCTTGTAAATATTTTGAGCTCCGTACATTGTAATAGTAATTGTAATACTCCCATATTAAAAGATACCCCATATTCGGTATTCCACAAATAGTTATCATTATAACTTGGGTTACTGTCAATTAGTCGATGGGATTGAACATTGTAGGAATGTATGTTCGGTTAGTGGGCTTCTCACCCTTGTCTCTTCTCTAACCAATAGTCCAATACTTCGTACGGAGTATAACGTAACTTTTAAACATCTTAGTGTAAGTTTGCACCCAAGATGATGATAGCAAGGGGTAAAATACAATGGTTTAACTAAGTTTCAAAAATAGTCAAAGGCTGAGTTATAGATAAATGATAAATTTATATTTATAGCGAGCCACACCCCATTGATATCTTATATCAACAAAATATTGTTGATATAATGGCAAACTTGTAATATTTGTGAACTTTTTAAGAATTCCACTACTTCAGTAGTGGAAGTATGACGTGGCCCCCATTTTGTAATTTTTTATTATATTCTTATAACGGTACTTGAATTTGACGGATTCTTAACCCCATCTCTTCTAATTGAGGTTGCTGAATAATTGACCTCCCAGATGGATGAGGAGAGGGAATAATAGAGGTTGCTGCTCGTCAAACGGGAGGAATATGGTTGTCGGCGGGGGATAATACTGCACCCAACGTCGCTCAAACACGAAAATAGCAACAGTATTTCGGCTTGATACATGGATTGCAGGAGAGAGATTATGCTAGATTTCGCCATGGAAGTCGGAACCGAGATCGGAGCAGATATCGCACCGGCGTTGCACTTTTGAAGTTATGAAGTTAACAGCAGTCCACCATGGTTGCTGCAATGAGAGAAGACCCCAGCTGCAATATCTAGGAGAGAGAAAATGACGTTAACAAAAAGTTAAAGTAGTTAACTTCTGTTAACGTGCTTCGCAACCAAAAACGGAGCAAATATAACGGGTTGATGTCCCTATTCCAGTAGTGCCCTTACTTTATTGACTGATTTGACGATAAGGCCCTTATATCAACGTTTTTGGTTGATATAGGATATCAATATGTATTTGCTCATTTATAGCTTCCTTTGACCGATCAAATTTCACGTAAAATATGTATATTTTTTGGGATCTCGCTTACTAATTTATTTTAATACTCTTAGGGCCTGTTCTGATTTACTGAACTGAACTGTCTGGAGCTGAACTGAGCTGAAATGAATTGTTTATAAGAGAAGGAAATTAGAACTGAACTAAACTGATTGGATCTAAACTGAACTGAAATTAAATTGAAGAGAACATACCCTAAGTAGAATCATTTTTGATAATTTATGGGGTGTATATATTAGTTTTGTTTTTTCTGTCTAATTGTGAACCACGGAGTAGTTAACAAGAAATTAATTGTCAAAAAAAATAAAAAAAAGTTAACAAGAAAAAAAAAATATGACTTCAAAACCCTTTGTTTTTTTCTGAGGAATTTTTTTATTTACTTCATAATTAAGCTTTACGAAATTATCATTATTTTTCATAATATTCAAATACTGTACATATCTTTTTTTTTTTGACACATATTCAAATACTGTACATATCTTTACATTAGCACAATTGATCGATTAATTAAGAATCCTAACCATATTCAAGTTACTAATTTACTAAATAACCCCTCGTTTTTTTTACGCCATATACCCCTTATTAATATCACTTCAAAATCCTGATAGGATCATACATAACCTTACCCATCAAGGATATATCATATATGTGAAAATTTGAGATATATAAAGTCTAAACAAATCTCTTTATCTACTAAATAAAAAAAATAATAATAAATAAATAAAAACATATTATTGTACTTCAACGGTGTCAATTTCTTGTGAGAAAGATAAACAAGCATCATTCGAAAGTGGTGTAACTCATCGCCTAGAGACTTCCATTGTTGGTTACCCCATACATTGGTACAATTTGTGCAACAACCCTATCAAAGCTCATCAATACACCAACGAACACGACGACGACAACAACAACATCAAAACGGGCGGAACTAATAGTCCCGATTCGAGACAACCAAGAAACTAAAAGTATGAAACACAAAATTCACAACAACATTGATAAGGAAGATGATTGTTTTTTATGGTGTTACTTATTGTTTCCTATTACTATAGTCGTGTTACATATTTCATTAATTATGTCCGCAATACTATACGTACCAAATTTTAGTATTCAAGTCGAGTCTTTAGGTGTTACTTCGATGTCAATCACAAAAAATATTACTAATAATAATAATTTTGTGACCGTGACCTCGGCTGGTTTAAACCTAACACTCTCCATGATGTTCAAAGAGGCAACAATTGTTGAGTCTCTCCTAGTGTTGGTGGACTATCGCGGCGAGATGTTCTCGTTAGCAATGGTCCAGCCAACTATACACCAAGCAACACAACAGCAAAGTATGCGGCTAGAGATGGGTGGTGTGAAGGGTGCACAACTATCGGAGTCGGCCGTCGGTTCGATTGTTAAGGATTTAGCGAGTTACAAAGAGTTGGAAGTTACGGTACATGTTCAAGGTAGGGTTTGGAGTTTAAAAGATGGGGAGGATAACAAGTATGAGATCCAAGTAATATGCAAGGGGATTAAAGTTATGTTTTCACCTCCTTATAATATGACTAATGGGATGATGATCAATGCTCCCATTCAATGCTTTAACATCTATGATTATGCTCATTCATTTTAGTCTTTTAGATAGATGTAAGAGCTTTTTTAATTTATTTAAGAAGGTGACATAATTAATTAATTAGCTAATTGGTAAAAAAAAATTCTATTGTAAGTTACTTTCTTGTATCTAGAGTCTAACATGATTAAAAGTTTTATGGAGTTGTTAAGCTAGGGTCTATATTATTCAAGTTTTACCGATTAGTAGAAGTTCCTTTTTTTTTTTTTTTTTTTTTTTAAAAAAAAAAAAAAAAAAAGTCATTATGCGTTTTTATAATGATTTGTTTAGGCTCTTGATATATTATTAGTTATTTGACTTATTTCTAATTTTTATCTATGTTCTTTTTTTTTTTTTTTTTTTTTTTTTTTTATCAATGTGTGTTTTAGAAAAATGCTGATGCTTTTATTATAATGTCATGTGCTTTTGTCAGCGAAGTTATTCCGCTTGCTTGTAGAATTTCATATAACTATATACATGTTCTAATTTGCAAATTACTGCCTCCAATCCTCCATTCCTTATTTTTTTACCTCATTGCATATAATTGGGTTAGTTTTTTAAAGCTTTGTTCACAAAATCTCGTTAATCTAGAAGTAATAATATATTCATTTGGATACTTGTTGAAATCGTCTATGTGTATATCTATTTTATATCAATCTAGTTATCTAGTTATTATAATTTTTATGCTTATAAAAATGAAGATACATATGATTTAAGATGCATTTTAGAGATCGTGAAAAAGTTAAATGGGACAAAGAAAATGACGGTAGAAGTATATATGAAGGGATGTAAACGTTGGGTTAATTGGTTATAGGGTTAAGTTAATAATTGGGTCTTCAACTAATGTGGCTATGACTCTATGAGTCCATACCAAGCATGAAACGAACAAAACCCATAACTCGCAGCCCATAACTTGTTACCTTCTGATTATTGGGCTGCATAATTTGAGACCTTGACTTGAAGACTGGAGGACACTTGTTTTTGTCGTTTTTTTTTTTTTTTTTTGAGAAAGTCTGTTAATTAGTTGATAGCTGGTTGCATCAATTTCTTGTTAAAAACTAAAAAAAAAAACCAAAAACAAAACAAAAGGTCTAATTGAATCCATTCACACTGTTTTTCTTTTCTTTTTTTTTTTCTTTTTTTTCTTTTTTGGAAAATAACCAGTAGCTGATTGTATTAGTTGTTTATGTAAAACTATTTACTCATAGTAAAATTAGCTCAAAATTTGTACTTTGTATTTGGTTTGTTTATCTAGCGTTTGAAAAGTAATTTAAGGACATTGGTATTTAAGTAGGTTGTGATGTACAGTAAATTATAATAACTTTAGGACCAAATTGTCATTTAGCTAAAATTTCTCAATTAATCCTTTGAAAAAAGCCTCCATTTCTCAGTTTTTTTTTACAAACGACGAAGTAATAAATTCAACTCAATCAGCTTTTAAAAAAAGATCTTTTACCAAATAAAATGTTGTACTTCATACTTCACAGTTGTTTTATGTGGTCAACCCTCTAATTTGGTCAAACCGGCTCATTTTTAAGTCAAAACTCTATTTGCCAAACAAGGGCCGCCTTATAGAAATTCCAAGGCATTAAACTCTTTCGATCTAGTTAACTTGGTAAGGCTTTAAAAGTACTATTTCTAGTAGTCACAAGTTCACACAACTTGATTCTAGTTTATGAAAATAAAATATATATATGAAAAACCTAAAAATTTTAGATTTTGTTGTAGAGATGAACAAATTTCAAAGTACATGCATACAAGAGGAGGATATCAAACGAGAACAACAAGAAAAAACAATTTCATCACTGTTGTCATAGTACGTTATTACTTATTAATGAAGCTTAGGTAACACAACACTACAACAGCAGTATTCTACAATAAATTTTGAAATGAACTTTGGGCCTTTAATTTGAAAGATACAATTGTTCTTTAACCTCTCACTAATATAAATGCAATCGCTTGTAAGAGTAAGATAACATCATTACAAAATTTACATTACTTGTACAGTATTAACCAATAACATCATTATTAGATAACCTTGGCAATCTGCATGATATGACAGTTTGTATAAATTGAATCGTACCACTACAACATCATAACAGCTTCATCTTAATTCATGCTTCTTGTTTTACTTGTACAAAAATCTTGTTCATTAAAAATAATACTCAACTCCAATCCATCCACATCCTAAAAGTTTATGCTAGCTGAATTATCGCATAGAGCTATGTTTAATTCAACTTAACTGATCGGAACTAATTCTAATTTATATTTATCTGTTATTTTAACTAATAAATTTTAGGAAAAATACACTTTAATAATCCCAACTATATATTGCCGATTTACCTACAAAAATTCCAACTAATGTTTATTTTTTAATAATCCTAACTATGCACTCAGTTTTCCTCCAGCAGTTCCAAAAACCGGTTACCTGCTGAAAGGGTAAATTTTTTTTTTGTTTTTTAAATGTCACATGTCATCACATGATTGACTTAATTTAAAAAAAAAAAAACAAAAGAAAAAAAAAAGAGTAATCGGATCGGCCAACCGCCGCCGTTCCCAGCCACACACAGCCAATCGGAACCCGCCGACCACCGCCCTAACCTTTCGAAAATGGCCGTCGGCCCTCCATACCCTAGAAACACACACCCCCGATCGACCCCAACCCCCTAAAACCACTCTCCCGTCTCCTCCCTTCCTACCCCTTCGCTGGAAAATCAATTCAAACAAAAAAAAAATTCAATCATTGTCGCTCCTCCTCCCTTCCTACACCCTCGAAACCGTCCATGAGGGAGAATTCGAGGGTTGGGGAAGGAGGGAGGGTCGTTTTTTATTCGAGGGTTTCAGTGGTTTGGGAGTGGAAGTTTTTAAAGGTCGAATTCGGTGGTTTGGGAGTGGGAATGGGCTGGCGAAGGTGGATTTTTTGTTGGGAAGGATCGGCCAGCCTTTTTCGAGAGTAAGGGGTGACGGCCGGCCATTTTACGAGGGGCTAGGGGTTGGCCCTGGTATTTAGCGGTGGCACAAGCCACAAGGGAAGGGGTCGTGGCTGTGAGGTTTTTTTTGTTTTTTTTTTAAATTTTTTCTTTAATTTTTTAATTTAGACCAATCACGTGTTGACACGTATATTGGTTACCTGTCATAGCAAGTCATTACTTGGTGTTGACCGGATGGGTCTGTTGGAGGAAAACTGGGTGCATAGTTAGGATTGTTAAAAAATAAATCTTAGTTGGGATTGTTAGGTTGTAGGTAAATCAGCAATAGTTGGGATTATTAAAGTGTATTTAACTAAATTTTAAGCATGATCTGATTACTTGAATTAAGAAAATATTTTCTTAATTAAATAAATTGAATTGAATAGAACCTATACGATCATGAATTCATGGTTCTACGATGGATCAATGAGGGGGTAGGACCGTACCGGATTGATAGAATTGGATTATAAGGTCATATATAATAAGATTCTCATTGATAATAAAAGCACAAATTTAGCAACATTATACAGTATGTAAAATGGTCTATCATCTTAAATTATATTGTATATTGAATTTGATCGATAAATCATGCGTAAAATTGTAGAATTGTATTAAGATCCTACCAATACTCTTGATTTTTTTTTTTTTTAAATCAAAGAGGGATCTTAAGATTATTATCAACTGATTATTTTTAGTGCCAAAAATGTGAATCAAAGTAATTGAACCTAGTATGAAAGTGCTAGAAAAGATGCAAAAAATTTATTGGAGCTAAATAAAATTTGACTTTTGTAATGTAATTATTACTTCATTGATCATACCATAGTTAAGTTGCAACTATATCATCCCAAATAAATTAAACTTTTCTTAACCCAAAAGACATAAAAAGCCGAGACAAATTAAAAGAAATGAGTACAACACTACACTAGTCCTGAATAGGAGATGATTTCATGAAGCAGGCCAGCCAGGGTGAAGAAATTCAGGAGATTTCTTAGTAGAAAACGCAAATTTCCAAATCTAAACATAACCCTTTTGACATAAATAGAATTTTCTCAAGTGTAAAAAGAAATTACTAAATATATTCACTACAAATTTACTAATAATAGAAACAAGTTGAAAATTCTTTTTCCTATCAGAAAGACAAATGATGATAAATAGAAAAAAGTTAACATTTGACAAAAACAACACATTACTGAAATCTGCAAAATTATTTTGGAGTACGTACTAAACTTAAATTAGTACATACTGGTATATAATATAAAGTTTTGGTGTGCCACCCTTTTATACCAAGAATCAGGCTTTTATTTGGGTTGTTAAAAGTGGAGTTGTGGGTTTTATTGGTGCAGCTTCTTTCTTTAATTTCACTCAGTTTTGTGTGAATTATCTCAAACTTAGCTAGCAGTGTGAAGTAAATAGTGAATTGATAGATGGTTCTTTCAGCTTTACTATACCTTTCACTTTTTTCAGGTGACTTGTGTACGTTAAGTTGACATATGTGACCAATTTGGCCCCTTGTTATTCGAATTATTAGGTTGAGAATTTGAGAATTGGGATAGCTTAATTAGCCCTTATTGATCGACCGATTCATTTCGGAAATTGGATGACTCTTTAATATTTCGATTTTACTATAAACCTTATTAATTTCCAGCTTAATTAACTCATCACTTGAATACGACTCAAACTGAATGTACTCCATATAACTTGCTTTAAAAAGTATTTGAACAATATAGCATATATTAATCCGATTGTAACCCAAAATGAAATAAATGAATGTCATTCAATTAGGAAGATCCATTTTTTTGGTATGAACTTAAATTACTAACAATGTAGCATGTATTACCGAAATCGATCAATCTTTTAAAGAACTCATCATCAGTCAAATGTGTCCCAAACTAAAGTTTGCAACTATTAGTTCCAATCAGTTCAGTTCAGCTCCAATCAGTTCAGTTCAGCTTCTAATTTCCCTCTCTTATAAAATATTCATTTTAGCTCGGTCCAGTTCAGTTCAGTTTAGTTCAGTTCAGTTTAGTTCAGTTCAGCTCCAATCAATTCAGTTCAACTCAGTTCATAAAATGTGACCAGATCCTTAGTATTGTATGAGAAACTAATTAGAGTAAGAGAGAGGGAACAAAAAAAAAAGCAAAGGTCAGTCAACTGCTGGCCATTATGCCTTTTCTATTCCTATATAAACCCGGTTACACTTGCACTAAAATTCCCACAAACCACTTAAAAAAAACACTTCCTTTTTCAATCAATTTCTTCATTAAACCAATGGAAACTTTCAACCAAGCTTCAATAGCAATCCCTTTCCCTTACAATTATGGCATAACAAATGTTCCTACTTTCACCCCAACTTTTCATCCTTACACTACTATCACTGCAACATTTCCTCCTCCTCCCACCACCACTCCTACTACCATCACTGCCTCCTCATGGATGGATAGTCACCTTTGGAGCCGCCTTCCGCAACAACTCATTGACCGAATCCTCGCCTTCCTCCCCTTGCCCGCCTTCTTCCGTGCTCGGTCCGTGTGCAAGAGATGGTATGCACTTCTATACTCCAACTCTTTCCTTCAACTCTACCTTCAAGTCTCCCCTCGCCACCATTGGTTCATCTTTTTCACCCACAAAACACCCAACACTAGTACTATTTATCGAAATAATAACTTGAAATATCATAATAACAATGGAAACGAACAAGGAGACAATAATGTTGTATCAACCAGGGCTTATCTTTTTGACCCTTATGAGGTCAAGTGGTACATTATCCCTTTCCCTATTATACCCCTAGGGTTTTCGCCCGCTACCACCTCGGGCGGGCTTGTTTGTTGGGTGTCCGATGAACCCGGCCTGAAAAACCTTTTCCTCCACAACCCACTACTCGGGTCAGTCACCCAACTACCACCCACCCGCCGCCCTCGGCTTTTCCCATCTGTTGGACTGTCTGTTACACCAGCATCAGTTGATCTGATTCTTGCAGGAGATGACATGATCTCCCCTTACGCAGTCAAAAACCTTACTGCAGAGTCCTTCCACATCGACTCGAGCGGGTTCTACTCCGTCTTCGACACCGCCTCCTCCCTCCCAAGGCTCTGCAGCCTTGAATCAGGTCAGATGGTTCACTCTGATGGCAGATTCTACTGCATGAACTACAGTCCCTTCAGTGTCTTAGCCTACGACGTCTCCTCGAACGCGTGGTGGAAGATCCAAGCTCCTATGAGAAGATTCTTAAGGTCTCCTTGCTTGGTTGAGAGCAATGAGAGACTCATCCTCGTGGCGGCCGTCGAAAAGAGCAAGCTCAATGTCCCAAGGAGCTTAAGAATGTGGGTGCTTCAAGGGTGTGGGAGTCAATGGGCCGAAATCGAGAGGATGCCACAACAACTGTATGCTCAGTTTGAGGAAATTGAAGGAGGAAGAGGGTTTGATTGTGTTGGAAGTGGTGAGTTTATTGTGATTATGATTAAGGGTGTGATTAATAAAGGATTAATGTTTGATATTGAGAGAAAGAGTTGGATTTGGATGCCTTGTTGTCCAAGTAATTATAATGGTAATTTAAGTTGTGAGATTGGTAGTAATTTGGAGGGTAATTTTCATGGATTTGCTTATCAACCAACATTGGCTGCACCTGTTACTGCACTTGTTCAGCAATTGGCTAGCTCTTCACTTTCAGAGTTTTAAATTAATTAATTAAGTTTATATAGTTTTAATTTGGTTAATTAATTAGCTGAAAAATTTAAGTTAGTTACTTTGATGCTTTATTTGTCAAGTCAGTTTACTAATTAATGTAATTTAGTTAATTAGTGTTATCAAAATATATATATGGGAGTTATTATTATGTAATGTATGTATATCATATGTATGTAAGCTAAGTTAATATTTTTATTTGACTTGTTTCATTTTAAGCCTATTTAGTCTTTTTTTTTTTTTTTAATCACTAGTATAATCCCAATAAAACGAAATGATATTAATAAATCATGACGTATATTAATGTGTGTTATGAAATTCAAATGAATTGAAAGTGATAGATTTGCACAAGCTCAAATCAAATGATGTGATTATTACTACGCAATCAAACGTGGATTTTTTAGTAATTTGATTTTGTTGACATGATTGTTGTAATGAATAATACTCCCTTTATATGTATCAGACTCTTTCAAATAATTTTCTAAGAACATTTTTTTTTTTTTTTTTGAAAGCAAGATAGCGATGTTATATTATTAAGTGGAATCCAATTCCGCCAAAGTTAAGATACTTTGAGGGAACGAACCCAAACGAACCAACTCCAACCCATTACTGGTTTCCCACCTGGCAACCAAGTGAGCAACCGTATTACAAGAACGTTTAATATGCGAAAAAGAACAAACATCGAATAACATGCTATCTCTACAAATATCATCATAAACAAAGTGGATAGGAGTAAAGCCTTCTTTAGCCGAGTTCACTGCTTGAATCACATTCACAGAGTCACTTTCCACCTCAATAGCAGAGTACCCCAATCTCCAAGCTAGCTGCACCACTTAACGAACTGCCATGGCCTCTGCAACTTCAGGTGTTGTACAGCTTGTTCTCTTCACAGCAGCAGCTAGTATCTTCCCCTCCTCATCACGTAGCACAGCCCCTAAACCCACCAGCAGACCCTCCCTCACATGAGCATCTGCATTTGCCTTAATCCTCCCCATAGTAGGTTTCTGCCGGTGTGCTGCTGCAGCACGCCTAGCACCACTTGGAGTGGTCTGCATCACTCTAGCAGCATACAAAGAGTAGTCCTTCACATATGTCAAGAAACCCGCGGCAAGCATAACAGCGTTATTAGGTGCCTCATCCTCGAACAAGATCAGATTCCTGCCCCTCCAAGACGCCCACATTAGAGCCGCAATCGAGCTCACTACTTCCGCCTCAAACTTCCTGCATTCCCATGCCCAAAACTCAGCAAAATCTGTTCTTGGAGCATCACAGAGTAGTGCATACAAATCACTATGCTGCCAGACTTCCTTTGCAAACACACACTCAAGCAAAACATGTAAGATGGATTCATACCCCCCACATAAAGGACGCTGCCATAATCTTTCTTTGACTGCCATATTGCCTTTTACAGCATTCCATATAAAGTGCTTCAATTCAGTTTCGGAGGACCTTGAACTTTCCGCACCGCTTTCCACAATTCCTCATTCTCAGCATTCCCCACATTATTTGCACCTAATTTTGCTAGCCAACAACCCGATTTAACGGAGTATTCACCATCTTTTGTAAGGTACTGATAAGTTGGATCGAATCCACATAGAGATGACTATTCAATCTAGCTTTCAAGGTATAGAGAAACTAAACTATGTCGCGAAATTGGGATGAAAATATAGTCTAAATTAAAAGAGGGAAAAAAATAATTAATAAAAAGACCTAGGGATATGGTTCACCATGTTTATAGTTTTAAATCTATCAAATATCAATAACAATTCAATCAATCAATTATCTAGAGCAATTGCTAAGCCTACGGTCGGGTTTTAACGCTTTCAATTCAACATATGTAGTTCGGTCGCTAACATAATCAGAATTGCTAATTGTAGGTAAGCCTCTAAAAGTAAGATCTTTCGATTCAAACTCTTATTAACATGAATTAATCATACAATTGATCAGGTTGCAAGATTAACAATAAAACACTATCAATTAGAGAAATCAATAATCAAATTATTAATAATATCAATCAAGATTCATAGTATAAACATGGATTCCCAAACCCTAGAAATAAAACTACTCAAACATGGAAGAAATAATAAAAACTAGATCTAAGGAATAAAACATAATTAAAAGCAAGAAAATAGAAATAAAATACCTCAATGAATTAAAATAGTAAACCCAAGAATCATCCATGGAAGAATCCATGGAGATGCCATGAGAAACTAGGGTTTAAGAGAGAAAACTAAAAAGAACGTAAAATAAAAAGTAATAAAAGGCATAAAAAGGCCTAAGGGAAAAATAATATCCCTTGAGTATTTATATTATCCTAAAACTAATTTAAAAATAATTAAAGAAAAGAAGTAAGAAAATATAAATTACATAAGTTGAATTATTAGTGGACGATAGAAGATGACGTGGCCCGAAGACTTGTGACGATGTGAATGAAAAGGCTACTCGAGGCTTCAAGGCTGCTAGACCAGACCTGCGGGCGCAGGCTGGTGGCCGCGGCCTGGCAGCAGCACCTGCTGATGTCGAGTGGTCGCGGGACAGGGGCGCAGCAATTATCCCGCGGGTGGCTGACAGCATCACTTGGATTCAAACGCCTATAACTTCTGTTCTAGAAGGCTTCTTGGAGCTTGTGACCTATCATTGGAAAGCTCTTTAAGTCTAGTTTCCAACGCAATTTGAATCGCATCAATCCGATTTGTAGAACTCAAGTTATGATCAAAAGAGTGGACAAAGGTCAGTTTTGCCACTTTATAAAACATCGTTTAACTTCGTTTCTAACTCAAATTCATTTCCGAAAGATGCATAGCGACCCTTGTGAATGCTATATTCATTCCTCATGCATATAAATCTCAAAATCAACATCCAAAAACATGGGATCTCCAATTAATAAACTTAATTCATCGGCTTCCATCCAAATATCATCCGAATAAACTCCAAACACTACGAAAGCGTCCAAATGTCTATCAAATCACCTGAAACATTAAGAAAAACACAAACGGAGCGTAATAGAGTACAAAACAAACAACTTATGTATTTACGACCTAAAAAGCGACTAAAAGACCTAAAAAGCAACTATAAACTTAGCATAAACGTGCCTATAAATCCTATATAAATGTGATTTATCAAATTCCCCCAAGCAACACTAGACTCAAGACGGAGAAACAAGACCAATAAGACTTCCAGGGAACCAGAATAAGACCGACCTGACTCTCGAGCAAACAATCAAACCAAAGTTATTAAGACCAAAATTTAGCTCGGATACAAATAGAACCACTTAACATCACGATCCACAATTGAAACCAAACTTGGCCACAAACGATTTCTCAATCAAGCTAGTCTTTGCCGCACACCTTGTAGAATATAAATATTTGATGCAACAAAGGGTAACTTGACGATAGCAAGAAATAACGTTCACTCAATCACAAAATGCACATGCCGATCAAAAGGACTTTACAAGCTTGTAATGGGGCAAAGGTAAAGGGGTAGGATAATATTTAGGAAAATGTGAGCGAAAAGGCCAACTTGGGGAGCAAAAACATAAACGCGATCAAATAATGATCTAACTCCAATTGACACCACCAACTTTCTCCAAATATAATAAAAAACCAAGATTGAAATCAACTATGCATCGTCATGAATAATTTTTTTCTTTCTTTTTCCTTTCTCCTTGCCTTTTTCTTTCATTTTTTCGGCTTTTTCAATGAAGTACTCATAAACAAGATTTTTATTTTTATTTTTATTTTATTCTTTTTTTTTCCTTCTTTCTTTTTTCAAGTAACACTTCTCAACTATAGAAACAACTTTTTTTTTCAATATATATTCCACCATATTTTGCATAAATTAAAGCTTGACACTCAAACAACGACACCACATCAATAAGCTCCCCAAGCTAGCTAGACTTGGGAATAGTAACCAATGGGGCTAAAGTGGCTTGTAATGTAGCTATATATCAATAAATGGACAAGGCAACAACATGGGTGAGCAAAGGGAACAAATGTATCTAAATATCATCTGAAGGTTACCTAAAGAACATGGCCTTTATCATGTGCGGCATGCGTGAATCATAATCAAATTACTAATAAATCTCAAGCCAAAGTCATTGAAATAACAAATTGTATCAATCACACAAACACGGAGTAAGGTGACCTAACAAGAGAATTGGCTAGCTATACTTGATATGGGACAACCAATCTTTCCACAAACCATTCAATTGATTCACCCAATGTCAAGCAGTTAGCAATGTATAGCACATACCGACTGAATTTTAGAATTATAACTAAGATCAAAAGAAGCTCAAGAGAGTCAAATCAAATCCGCACACGATTCGAAATCAAAATATAAAATATAGACACAAGTATGCACTAAAAAAACTAAGAAAGCAATACATTGTTTTTCATTGTATGTAAACTCCCACTCCTAATGAATGGTACAAACCATACAACACCTACAAAGCAAAAGAACTAAACTAAACACAACTAACATGCACAAAGTGATGATAACAATATTTCTCCCCCAAGCTAAACATCACATTGTCCTCAATGTGAACAAAGAGGAACTAAAGCATAAATAAAGGAGAGACACAACTCACAAAGGGGTGGTAAGCGAAGGGAGCGTCAAAGGTATAGACACCTCCACCACAATTGGTAGTTGCAATTGGGTAGCCGACGTAGCCAAGGAACTTAGCTATGTTTGTACCTAGCAAAAGACGTCATCACTAGAACACACATTAGCATTATTATTTAAATAACGAAAAAGATAGGAAGTTGCAAAAAAACAAAAAGGAAATTGGGTTGCCTCCCAATTAGCGCTGGTTTTTAAGATCCCGCACGACCCTACTCAATTCGTCAATCGGAAGAATCCAATGCCTTGAGTAACTTATCATACGCCCCTGCAAACATATCATTGATCACCATATATGGCTTGACAGCAAGCACACAAATCTTGAAATACAGAGGGTTAGAAAAAATTAAAGAAAAATAATCAAAAAAAGAAAAGTTAAAATAAAAGGAAAAAGAATGTATACACCTTACCCCCTGCTTGCCCCTTAGGCCATGTAGACCTTTTTGAATAATCATCAAGGTCCACATGACCAAGTGTATCATGAAATGGAGACATTTTGAGAAAGTATGGAGGATTTGACATAGTGAATGAAGGAACTAGATCAAGCCTATGGGAAAACGGGATATGAAGGGGAGATGGGTTAGGCTTAACATAAATGTTTTTACCTTCAACTTCACTCTCATGAATAAGCTTGTCAACAAAATCTTTGACTACCAAAAGATCTAAAACCATTGGTTTCTCAATCAAGGACTTCACGATAATTGGTTGTTCTTCCTTCTCCACTACCTCTATATCATCATTCCAAAAATTTTCACCATCGGAATCATAGATAGATGGGAAATTATTCTCCTTTATTGTACTTTCACTTGATGGGGAGTAAATATCATGAGTCAAATTAATGCTTTCCTTCACTGAAATACAATCCTCAAAATCAATATCATTATCATCATGTATCACCTGTTGGTTAGTATATTGTTGCACAACAAGTAATTCAATAGATTTTGAAATACGTTGACAATCATGCATCAATTCATTAAGTTCTTCATGCTGATTAACAATAAACTCATTCATCATATTGAAAAGTTCTCTACACTCCGATGAATTGGGTTGAGTATAATTATCCACTTGGGATTGGTAAGAGGAATTAAAATCATGCATATAAGACTCACTAGGGTAATAAGAATTTTCACAGGAATTCATGCATATATTTTGTGAATTTTGATAATCAAATGATGCATCAAACATAGAAACATTAGCATTATAATACCCAGAATTATAATCATATTGCCCTTGATAATTAAGATCATTCATCCCATACGAATTATAATCATACTACTCCATGAAAACACAATATGAGTAAAACAAAAAGTAAGTATATACACAATAAAAATAAGAAAAATATATATACAGATTAGTCTCACCAAATAAGAAGCTAAATAAAATTAAGTCGTCTCCCCGGCAACGGCGCCAAAATTTGATAAGTTGTCGTACACCTGTCAAAAATAAATTCCTAACAAAACCAACTAACAATGTAGTAGGGTAAGTAGGGTCGAATCCACAGGGAGATGGTATTAATCTAACCTCTAAGAAATTGGAGAAACTAACCTATGTCACGAAATTCAGATAGAAAAGTAGTCTAAATTAAAAAAAAAAAAGAAATAAAACAATTAATAAAAAGACCTAAGGTTATGGTTCACCATGTTTATAGTTCTAAATCTATCAAAAATCAATAACAATTCAATCAATCAATTGTCTAGAGCAATTGCTAAGCCTACGGTCGGGTCTTAACGCTTTCAATTCAACATATGTAGTTCGGTCGCTAACATAATCAGAATTGCTAATTGTAGGTAAGCCTCTAAAAGTAAGATCTTTCGATTCAAACTCTTATTAACATGAATTAATCATACAATTGATCAGGTTGCAAGATTAACAATAAAACACTATCAATTAGAGAAATCAATAATCAAATTATTAATAATATCAATCAAGATTCATAGTATAAACATGGATTCCCAAACCCTAGAAATAAAACTACTCAAACATGGAAGAAATAATAAAAACTAGATCTAAGGAATAAAACATAATTAAAAGCAAGAAAATAGAAATAAAATACCTCAATGAATTAAAATAGTAAACCCAAGAATCATCCATGGAAGAATCCATGGAGATGCCATGAGAAACTAGGGTTTAAGAGAGAAAACTAAAAAGAACGTAAAATAAAAAGTAATAAAAGGCATAAAAAGGCCTAAGGGAAAAATAATATCCCTTGAGTATTTATATTATCCTAAAACTAATCTAAAAATAATTAAAGAAAAGAAGTAAGAAAATATAAATTACATAAGTTGAATTATTAGTGGACGATAGAAGATGACGTGGCCCGAAGACTTGTGACGATGTGAATGAAAAAGCTACTCGAGGCTTCAAGGCTGCTCGACCAGACCTGCGGGCGCAGGCTGGTGGCCGCGGCCTGGCAGCAGCGCCTGCTGGTGTCGAGTGGTCGCGGGACAGGGGCGCAGCAATTATCCCGCGGGTGGCTGACAGCATCACTTAGATTCAAACGCCTATAACTTCTGTTCTAGAAGGCTTCTTGGAGCTTGTGACCTATCATTGGAAAGCTCTTTAAGTCTAGTTTCCAACGCAATTTGAATCGCATCAATTCAATTTGTATAACTCAAGTTATGATCAAAAGAGTGGACAAAGGTCAGTTTTGCCACTTTATAAAACATCGTTTAATTTCGTTTCTAACTCAAATTCATTTCCGAAAGATGCATAGCGACCCTTGTGAATGCTATATTCATTCCTCATGCATATAAATCTCAAAATCAACATCCACAAACATGGGATCTCCAATTAATAAACTCAATTCATCGGCTTCCATCCAAATATCATCCAAATAAACTCCAAACACTACGAAAGCGTCCAAATGTCTATCAAATCACCTGAAACATTAAGAAAAACACAAACGGAGCGTAATAGAGTACAAAACAAACAACTTATGTATTTACGACCTAAAAAGTGACTAAAAGACCTAAAAAGCAACTATAAACTTAGCATAAACGTGCCTATAAATCCTATATAAATGTGATTTATCAGGTACCAATTACAAAGAGTCCACTCTTTGTTGACAGCTTAGGGGGATTGCCAAAATAGCAGTCTTAGTCACATCATCAAACAACTCTTCAATCATGGGAACATTCCACTCCATCTTGTCCTCATTCAGTAAGTTGTTCACTCTTATGTCAGCTGCAGCACCAGGAGCATGATTCGACACACACACAACACCTTGATTAAGCAACCACCCATCCTCCCACACCTTGATGCTCTCCCCATTTCCCACCCTCCACACAAGGCCATCCCTAAGAAGAGATTTTGCCCCCCACATACTTCTCCATGAGTAACTTGGGTCATAACCCCGATTTGCCTTCAATATATCGGAGTGCTTAAAATACCGAGCCTTGAGTATTTGATGGAGCAAAGTGTTGGTGTTAGTATGTAGCCGCCAACATTGTTTCGCCAAGAGGGATTGGTTAAAACATTTGAGGTCACGAAAACCCATCCCACCTTTTCCTTTGGGCTGACAAAGTTTGTCCCAATTTTGCCAGTGTAGCTTTCTGCTATCTTCCCTAGAACCCCACCAGAACCTATTAAGGAGAGTGTGAATTTCATCAATGAGTCCCTCCGGAATTTTAAACACACTCATCATATAAGTTGGAATGGCTTGTGCAATAGCTTTAATAAGAACCTCCTTCCCCGGCTTAGACAGTAACCTTTCCTTCCATCCATTCAACTTCTTCCAAATTCTTTCCTTCAAGCAAGTGAAAATGGCTTTTTTAGATTTACAAATCACCGTCGGAAGACCTAAATACTTCTCATGTTTATCCACCTCTCGAAAACCCAAAGTCTCAATTATAATCTGCCTCCTATCCTCCGGCACACATTTACTAAAAGCAACTTCTGTTTTGTTTAGATTGACTTTCTGACCAGATGCCCTTTCATACTTACTGATAATTTCAGCTATCATCGAGCACTCCCTCAGATTTTCTTTAGAAAAAATGATACTATCATCGGCAAAAAATAAATGAGACACCCTAGGGGCCCTATTACAGATCTTAGCACCACTAAGCTTCTTCTCATGAGCTGCTTTTAACAATTGAGTGGAAAAAGCATCAGCACATAGCAAAAAAAGGTACGGAGGTATAGGATCACCTTGTCTGAGACCTCTAGTAGGCGTAACAGATCCCTTAATCTCACCATTCACTTTAAAAGAGAACGAAACACTACGAATGCAATTTAGAACTCTGCCTATCCAACTCTCATTAAAACCCATCTTCTCCATCACCTTCTCTAAAAAACACCACTCTACTCTGTCGTATGTCTTGCTCATATCTAACTTTAAAGCTACCGACCCATCCTTCCCTTCTCCTCTTCTTTTCATTGAGTGAAAAATTTCGAACGCAATCAAAACATTGTCAGTAATCAATCGACCCGGAATAAAAGCACTCTGATTTATAGAAATAATATCATTCAGAAGAGGTTTAGGTTTATTTGCCAAAACCTTCGATATTATTTTATAAACCACATTACAACAACTTATCAGCCTATACTCAGTCAATTCTTTCGGGTCATTACATTTTGGGATCAACACAATGCACGTTCTATTTATTTCACCAATATCAACACTCCCATTCCACCAATTTTTCACAAGAGAAATAATATCAGGGACAACAATATGCCAAAATTTCTGAAAAAATAAGGCATGCATACCGTCAACTCTGGGGGCTTTGTTAGGGTGCATTTGAAATAACGCCTCTTTGACTTCTAAACCAGTCGGCTCCAAATTTAGAACTCGGCTCATGCAATATGTTACACGCACATCAATACCTTCTAACGCACCTTGCATATCAGTGGGACTACTTGAAGAGAAAAGATCAGAAAAATACTCAGCAATTATGCTTTTAATACCCGCTTCATTATCGCACCAATCACCATTCCTATCCCGTAACCCATCAATTGTGTTCTTCTTCTTTCTAGCACTAGCTTTCCGATGGAAATACACAGTGTTCTTATCTCCATCTCTCATGTAATTTGCACGAGATCTTGCGAACCAATATGATTCCTCCAATCTCCTCAATTCACCCAATCCACTAGCTAGCTGCTCACATTTTTTAATCATCCCCGCATCCATATGATCTCCTTGTGCGACCTGTAATTCATCTTCTATAATCCTCTTCTTTTTCTTCGTATCTCCAAACTTCTTGGCAGCCCATCTTTTTAACCCCATTGCACATCCAGCTATTCTCTTGTGAGTCACCTCCCCCTTACTATCATTCCAAGCTTTAGCAACCTCCCCCGCACACTCATCACTTGATAACCACATCGCTTCGAACCGAAAGAGCTTCTTTTTCCTCCCTCTTTCATAATAATTAATGGTGTCAAGAATAATAGGGGAGTGGTCTGAGTCCACTCTTGGTAGATTTATTGCTTTGAAATTTGGGAACAACAAGAACCATGCATCATCTTCCATAAACCTATCAAGTCGTTCACGTACCATTGTTTCGGGAGTTATACCTCTTTTCCAAGTGAGCTTATTCCCTGTATATCCAAGATCACGCAAGCCACAATCATCAATCGCTGCTCTAAAAGCATCCATCACCCCTTCCCCCCTTATAGCTCCCCCTTCCTTCTCATTCATGCTAATGATCTCATTAAGGTCGCCAAACATAACACATGGAGTATGACATTCTGTTTTGAGAGCTCTCATCATATCCCATGTCTTGTACTTATTCTCGGCTTCCAGCCACCCATACACCCCAATGGACCTCCATATAGGATTCCCACTGTTGTCACGAATGTCAGTCGCACAATGATGCTTAGAGTAGGAAATAATATCAACATTGACATCCCTCCACCAAAACCCCATCCCCCCCGAGTGCCATTCACTACTCATACATATACCATGCATAAAACCACATCTCTTTTTTATTTTTTCCAAAACAGCCGCATCAATCATCGTCTCCATCAAGAAAACCACCTCCGGCCGCTCTCTCCAGCACAAGTCCCGAAGAGTGTGTTCTGTCCAAGGGTTGCCAATACCTTGGACATTCCAACTTAAAATCTTCATTACTACTATTACGCAAATAACACAGGAAAAATACTCTACCAATCCATCACAGACAGTCCAAAAACAAGCACATATAACAACGTAGAGAAAGGGAAAAGAATTGAAAATATGGTGAAAACAATCGGGCACAGTAGAAGAACGAACCTTCGCATGAATTAACAGAGAACAAATTGTGGAAATTGATTAAGAAATCAGGGAAATTGATCGCAAGAAATGACAAACCCTAAGCAGGGACGACAAACCCTACTCGAGGGACTCTAATTTTCTAAGAACATATACAAAAGCGTCTATTTCATTAATTCATTTTTTAAGAATTTAAACTAGAGTCTCATACAAGCATAATAGTTTAACATAATACTCCATATAAGTAGTAAACAAGTAGAGCTTATTTATTTCTATTCAAATAAAAAAATAAAATAAAATAAAATAAAAAGAGAGCTTGTTTAATTTTTAATTGAATTTAAAACAATGATCCACATCATTCCATTAGAATAAATTCTAGAATTGTACTTCCTCTATCCCTTAATTAGATTCCAACTTCTCTCTATTATGTGATGAATAAATGCTAGAAATAGGAATCTTATAATGGGACGGAGGAGTATTAGAATAAGCTTCATATCAATCATAAATATACTTATCGGTTTTTCAAAATTAGAATATGATTTGATCCAATTTGCAAGTATGATAAATAAATAGTTATTTTCAATATACTTATATACAATGGATCTTTTTGGAGGTATAAATATAAATACTGTAATCCGTATATTACTATCTTCATCCCTGTATAGTTGGTGTTTCGGCAAAAAATGAGCTAACCGGGCCTCAAAGGGGTGCCTGAGAACCTCGAATTTGGGCCTTGAATGGACCTGCAAATTAAAATGAACCCCGAGCCCCGGGGTGGAGTCTCCGACGCCCAAGTTAGTAGCCAAACAATGCATCTTCATCCCTGTATAGTTGGTGTTTCGGCAAAAAATGAGCTAACCGGGCCTCGAAGGGGTGCCTGAGAACCTCGAATTTGGGCCTTGAATGGACCTGCAAATTAAAATGAACCCCGAGCCCCGGGGTGGAGTCTCCGACGCCCAAGTTAGTAGCCAAACAATGCATCTTCATCCCTGTATAGTTGGTGTTTCGGCAAAAAATGAGCTAACCGGGCCTCGAAGGGGTGCCTGAGAACCTCAAATTTGGGCCTTGAATGGACCTGCAAAATGAACCCCGAGCCCCGGGGGTGGACCTCGGGGCGTTGCCTCCGACGCCCAAGTTAGTAGCCAAACAATGCATATATTGAGAGGAGTTTAGGGGAGAGAGTGGAGGAGTATGATCATCTTAGATGATAAGAGTGACCCCCCTTTTACCTTTGGCCCCTTGAGGGGTATATATGGTGGGTGTTAGTGAACCCTTAGAAGTACATATGTGGGCCGTTGAAGGCCATATTGATGCATTTGACTTATTTGGGACTTTTTAGACCTTTTTATGCCCTTTGGGCTTATATGGGTAGAATTACCCAAGACTAAAATGGGTATGACCATTTTAGTATCCAAACAGTTGGTATTTTTTACATGTCTTGATTGACCCAAAGTATTAAGCAAATTTAATTTTTACTTTAGTGTATGATACATAGTAGAGGGGTTTTTTTGGGTTAAATTAAAATCGGTGGTTTATAGAGCCCTTTGCATTTAGTGTGTCGTTAGTATATTTTTGTACTTCATATTACAATTGATAAGTAGTGGATTCAAAATCAAGTGAGAGTAGTGATTAAAAAATGACATGATCTATATCATTTACGAAAAGGAAAATACGTGTCAAATAAATAAGGACAACTCGACAAAGAATATATGGCATTTTAAAAAATAGTGGGGTTTAACTTTTACAAATACATCCTGGAGTAATATATTTTTGGGTTATTCTATACAGTGCCCCTGAGGTATTGACTTTTCCAAGCTGTGCCCACCCATTTTCAAAATTCTACACTATACCCTCAAGTTACTTTTAGCGTCTACGATGTAACCCTATCTTAATCACTCCGTTAAATTTTCGTTAACTTCAAAATAAATTAATTAAAAAAAAAACAAAAAAAACCCAAACACCTCTCTCTCCTCCCTCACAACTACCTACCACTACACCTCCACCGCACCACCACCGCACCACTGCCGCACCCCCAGCCGCACCACCAAGCCGTGCACGCTCCTCTCTCCTCGACCCACCACCGCGCGCGTCACCCTCCTCTCTCCTCTCTCAACCGAGCCACGCACCTCTCTCCTCGACCCACCAGCTGCACGTACTACCGCGCGCGACAGCCCAAATTTCGTTCTTCATGCCCAAATTTTCGACCAATTGAACTATATTCGTGCAGATTTTTATTGGAAAAATCAATTAAAACAAGTTTTGTGTATTGAATCTCAATCTAATTGAACCAAAATTGATGATTTAACAATTAAAATCAAATTGGGGAAAAAATTAGGGTTTTCTATTATTTTAAACTAAATTCTTTGATTTCAAAACAAAAACAACAATTAACAACTAAATTTTGCAATTAGAATCCAATGAAATAAAAGCCCTAAACCAATTTGTCAAAATTTCACTTCGAATTCGAATTCCTCCATTGTCTTGTCCAATAGTTTCTTTGGTGGTGCACTAGGTGGTGACGCGCGGTGGTGGGTCTAGGAGAGAGTAGCGCGGCTCGGTGTTGCGGCTGGGGGTGCGGCGGTGGTGCGGCTGGAGGTGTAGTGGTGGCTGGTGGGTAGTTGTGAGGAAGGAGAGAGGTGTTTACGGTTTGTTGTTGTTGTTGTTTTTTTTTTTTTTTAAGTTAACGGAAAGTTAACTTAAGTTAACGGAGGGATTAGGGCAGGGTTACATCGTAGACACTAAAGATATTTCGGGAGTACAGTGTAGAATTTTGAAAATGGGTGGGCACAACTTAGAAAAGTCAATACCTCAGGGGCACTGTATAGAAAAACCCTATATTTTTTATGGTTGCATTTGTTTCGTTGGCAAGTGTCGGTTAAATTGTTGAATGTACTTCGAGATCAAGGGAGCTTTATTAATAACTCCTCTATTTAAGTGTTATACTTTCCTAATGAGCCATTTTTTCAAAGTGTACACTGTTTTTTAGCAAACTACTATTACTTCATTTTAATATTATGTGTTTCTTATTTCATGGTCCCCACACATACGCATAATTTTTTGTCCTCTCACATCAGTTACTTATTAATAAGCTATTACCTTTACTATCTTTTCTTATAATTTTTTAATATCTCAAGTACATTACTTTTATTTTATCATACTAATTTTAATCAAATTAAGTTAACTTATGTACCGGACAAAGTGTAAAATTTAAAGATAACGGAGGGATTAAGACAAGTTTCCAAACCTTATCTGAAAGAAGCGAACCTCAGAGGAAAAGGAAAAAAATCGTAGCTGGAAGAACATGAATCACCCCACCAGAAACCAGTTCCGATTCTTTCTAAAAGAAAGGACCTCATCTCGAAGAGTACGTGCTTCCCAAAATGATTCATCAAGGTAAACTCGTCAATTGGTCTTTCACCTCCTCTAAAAATATAGAAGAAAAGGGTTTACGCCCCGATATCTGCCATAAAAGTAGGGGTGAACATGGTCTGGTTTGGTGTGGTTTGAGTCTAAACCAAACCAAACCGCAAAATACGGTTTGGTCAATTTTCCAAACCAAACCAAACCATATTAGTATTGAAACCAAACCAATCCAAACTGCAGTTTGGTTTGCGGTTTATGATGAGACGACATTTTTTCCAAAAAATTGTCAAATATTAATAGATTTATAATAAAGTTCAAATAACTAGCCCAAAGGGATTAAATTCTACTACAAATTTTTAATAAAAATAACAATCAACTAATCAAGTGCTAAGTGCTAACACAATAACACATAATAAAAATAATACATAACAAATTAATAGTGGAAAAAAAACATAATACATTTGTCCCAAAAAAATAATTCATACTACATTATAGTTATATGACCTATTGAATTTTAAGTATTGATATTTGAGATTGAGTATAGAGTATAGTAGTATACTGACCGTATAGTCTTCTAATGATTTTTCATGTTTTTTTTGTTTTTTTATTTTTTTATAATATGTAATAACTATTATAATTTATTTAAAAATTATATAAATATTAAAATGTGGTTTACTGGTTTACAGTTTGGTTTGGTTTATAATTTTTGAAAAACCAAACCAAACCGCAAACCGTATTTCCCAAAAAATCGAAACCAAACCGTATTTTTCCAAACCGTAAACCAAACCAAACCGCTAAAATGCGGTTTGGTCTGGTTTGGTTACAGTCCATACCAAACTGTGTACAACCCTACATAAAAGGGCCGAGCCATAATAAATGGAATTCTATAAAAATAGATGAAAATAAAGAAAAGAACCCCTTTTATTCTTCGTGTCCTGTTAATGTTATGCATCAACAATGTGTTTTTTTTTTAAAAAAAAATTTGCAAATTGCTGCCCAAAAGTTCTTATAAATTGTGAATTGTAGCCCGATTCAACTTTTTCATCGGTTAACATGTCAAAAAATATTTAGTTAAAGTTTTACGAGTCAGTTTAGATCTTAAAGATCCGAATTGAGCTCGAAATTAGCCAAAAAAAACTAATGTAAGTACCTCGTTTTTACGACAAAAATTAGTTTCCCATAAATCGATATAATTTTGTTACGCAAAACAAGGCACTAACATTATTTTTTACTAATTCTGAGCTCAATTCGAACCCTTAAGAATTAGAATGGCACATAAAATCTTAATTGAATATTTTTCGGCACGTAAACCGATGAAAAAGTTAAATTGAACTGCAATTTACAATTTATAAGAACTTTTAACCTGTAATTTGCTAGATGCAAACTTTAAATGGCTGCAATTGACAAATTTAAACGATCTTATTAAACAAAATATATTCAATGGGCTCGTACCTCTGTATCCAAAAAAAACATAGTTATTGATGGATAAGGGCCCTGCAGGCTATACGTGCGGACATATCATATTATTGGGCTTTATCGGTGTATGGTCTAGTAAGGTCTCTTCCAAGAAGACCCATCAAGAAATTAAATGAAAAGATACGTTTTTTGGGCCTTGTTCATTGATTTACTGTATTAGCAGCCAACCCAAATTTGTAACACAGCCAATGAGTCTCTCATCGTGACTCAATAAAATTGGGACTTTGTGAGTTCACATATGGCAGACTTTTGCTACTCCATAATAGCTTATTGTAGGACGGGGTAAAGTTTTTTTTTTTTTTGAACGAGATGGGTTAAATTTTACCTAAAGGTATTATAAGTTACTCTTACATTTGATAAAATTTATCATTTATTTAACATAAATTTTACCGTTAAAAACATCCATGACGTATTAAATTAATCCTATTAGTCTTTGTAACATGTATCCATTAGAAATTACACATCTATTCTATTAACTATTACTAAAACAGAAGTTATTGACGTCACCATTGTCCGTGTTACTTTCTCAATAAAAAAAATTTCCGCGCTAAATGCAATGATGATGTCATTTTTTTATTTTTTTTTTGTAGAGCCATCATATTTAACATTTTTGAAATTTAAATATTGGAAGTTTCTACAACATTACAGCTAAAACCTAACAATTTATCTTAGGAAAATGAAACAATTTCAAATAACACACTAATAAATAACCTCCTACAGAACTATGAATTAGACAACATTGAACGAACACTATATCATAATTTTGATGAAAATTAAAAAAAAAATTAAAATTACAAAATATACATAATTCTTATTTATATTCACGTATAATTGCGATTTAAAATGTACAAATTAAAAATAGATTTTATATAAACCGTGCATCGCACAAGTTCTAACCTAGTTAATTCTACAATCAACCTCATTATACACAATGGGAAAATGAGTTTGACATAGTTGGCCAAAATTTGAGTTAGACATAGTTGGCCAAAATTTCAAATTTCAAGTGAGGTGAGTAGCATTCCATCCTTATCAATTTCACTTTTGGCATTTTGAACTCCTTCGAAAGACAAGATAAGGTTTTATTTGTGTTTAATTTAATCTCTAGTTGTACGGGGTTACGATTGATATGGTTTGGATTTGAGTTACGAATTCTGCACAAGAATTTTCTTTCTCACAAAATTACGAAGCTGACGGATTCACTCAAAAAGTTGTATGAGACAACGAATCAAGAATGTGTTGAATTGTTATATTTATGTATTTGGATTCTTATGGTCTGTTCTCTTCAACTTATTTTTAGTTCACACAGCTCAGCTCAGTTCAGTTCAGTTCAGTTCAGTTCCTAATTTTCTTCTCTTATAAAATATTCAATTCAGTTCAGTTCAGTAAATGAGAACATACCCTTAATCATTTTCCGATAATTCTTGTTTAATTATGTTACGTACGTTTTCATTATCGTTAATTGTCAATTATAGGATGTTGTATGGCTTTAATTAATGAAATTTAGTGTCCTTTAAAATTTCTTTTAAAATAAAATAAAAATAAAAAAAAATTAAAAAAATATCACTTTTGGCGATCACCCTTTAATTTATTCCAGAGTTGGGCAACGGACCATATATACTTCAATATATCTACGTGAAACCTTATGGTAAAATACCAACCCAAACTTTTTTTTTTCTCTTTACACCCTCCAACCTCTAAGGTAGTTACTTGAACAAATTCAGCTACTCTGGCTCAAATAAGTGAAACTGCCCATTTCCTCTAAGAATTCTGCTATTTTCAATATTCCGTACAATTCCTTTTCTTAGAGAAATTTAGTTACGAGTAAATTTCTTTATTGGAATAAATAAAATTCTATAAATCCTAGTACAAAGTATAATAATAATGAAGCTAAATCATAGCTAGAGTCCAGCAGTAGTAGTCAATAATTCAATGATTGAGATAAATTAACATGTTCATAAATTTGATGCACTAGCAGCTAAATGTAACACTAGTGCATCGTGCCAAATTGGTGTAACATCTTTGCAATAATCAGGACTACCATTAAATTTATACAATTCCTCAAGTAGTCTAGCTAAGCTAACTAGCTTTCCTTTTCTAGTTCTGCATTTTAGAAAATTCATAAAGTATTTTTGTACTTTTCACTCTTTTTATTTGTCTCTAATAAGAGCATTGCCACTAGTGGGTATTTTTTTGGTTGCCCAATCTCTCTCTAACCACTTTCTCACTCCTCCTCCCCATGGGCATTTTCTTAGTCATTTTTATTCTACACCAATGGTCATAAATTATAATCCCCACCATTCTCTCTCCTATTTTTAACCCTATACCCCACCAATATTTATCTCTCCTACACATCATTAAATTTGTAATTTAGTATTTCTTAATTTTATTGTTAACAAAATTTTGTATTGATTAAATTATTTATGAATAGTACAATATTAATTATTTTTAATATTAATTTTTGCAAAATGTATTTTTTAATAAAATAATAATATTTATTCTTAACTAAATTTTTTTATTGATTAAATTATTTATGAGTACAATATTAATTATTTGTGTCATTATTTTATGTGAAATTTCATTTTTCATTAGTACAACATTAACGATTACAACATTGGAACATAATGATCGTACACCAATCATACAAACCAAATAAATTAACGATTACAAAACTATTTATTCATTACGACCGTATTTTTGCCAAATATGCTCAACTAAATCATCTTTCAAAGAAAAATGGGTTTGGCTATCACGCAGGGTAATTCTTCTTTGAATATACGCGTCAAAATCAACGTTTGGTGGTCGGCCAACGTCAAATTCGAAAGGCTCGTTGTTATTCACTGTGGCACTTGTACTCGGACCGGACCTTGCTCTATGAAGCTGAGGGCGATCTTCTTCGTAATACCTTCTCAAAACTTCGGCACGAGTGTAATTGTGTCGTTCATCCTCGACAATCATGTTGTGCATAATGATACAAGCTTTCATTATGTCGCTCAAAATGTCTTCGTCGAAAGCAAGTGAAGGTTGTCGTAATATGGCAAACCTAGCCTGTAGAACTCCAAACGCACGTTCAACGTCTTTCCGAGCTGCAGCTTGTTTATCTGCAAATAACTTGTCCTTTTGGAGTTGAGGATATGTGATACCTTGTATAAATGTTGCCCAGTTCGGATATATACCATCTGTTAAGTAGTATCCCATGTTGTACTCATGGCCGTTTACCATAAAACTAATTGGTGGTGCCCGACCTTTCAAAACATCGTCAAACACCGGAGAGCGGTATAGGACGTTCAGATCATTACAAGAGCCGGGTATTCCAAAAAATGCATGCCAAATCCATAAATCTTGATCCGCAACAGCTTCGAGGATAAGGGTTGCATTCTTGCTACGACCTGCGTATTGTGCTTTCCAAGCCATAGGGCAGTTCTTCCACTCCCAGTGCATGCAGTCGATGCTACCGATCATGCCCGGGAATCCACGCATTTCATTTTGGTGAAGGATTCTCCTTAAATCTTCATCTGTTGGACTTCTTAAGTACTCGGCCTCAAAATGCTTGATCACCCCTTGAGTAAAATGTTGCATTGATTTTCTAGATGTTGTTTGACCCATGCGTATGTATTCATCTACGGCATCCGGAGCAACACCGTACGCTAACATTCTTATTGCAGCGGTGCATTTCTGCAGAGGTGATAAGCCAAGCCTACCAGCTGCATTCCTACGCTGCTGGAAGAACGGATCGCCCTCAACCACTTTATTCATAATCCGACAGAATAAAGGTTTGTGCATTCGAAATCGACGACGAAACTGATTTTTGGAATACACAGGATTTATTGCAAAGTAATCATTGTACAATTGCAAATGCCCTTTCTCCCTTTCTCTATCTCCCCTATGCTGCGGGACTGTTTCATCTTCATTTACAATTTCAGTCTCGGATGGAGGTGGTTGAGGAAGCATTATGTTAGGTAAGTGATTTGTGACAAATTCGTCAACTAGATTATCAAATTCCGCATATTGATCTGAATCAGAAGAATTTGAGCTTGAGGTTGAGCTTATGGAAAACATTTTTTGTGTTTGGTTTTTGAATGTTTTGGTGTTGTGGATCAATTTATGGATTTCACACCTTTAAATAGGAAATGTTATCAGTGCATGTCCTTCAACTGAGTGTGAACTGACTACTCAATGTATAGTAAAAACAAAATACATGACTACTCAATTCTTAATACGGTTGAAGTTATGTATGAAATGACTACTCAATGGTTGTATAAAACAAAAACTGCAATTGGACTTGACTACTCAATGGTTGTATAAAACAAAAACTGCAATTGGACTTGACTACTCAATGGTTGTATAAAACAAAAACTACAATTGGACTTGACTACTCAGTGGTTGTATAAAACAAAAACTAAAATTGGACTTCACTCATAAATGAACAAAATATATGAAAATGTAATATAATTTGATAAATTTTTGGAACATAATTAATAATAAAAATTAATTCATTGCAACATAAAATAAAGGGAATACTTGAAATCATAATGCATAATAAACTACTCTACTTTCCACCATACACTTCTTGAATTAGTTCCTCCTTCCACGCTTCTTCAGTTGGTGTAAGTGGCGTCGTTTTGGACATAATTGCTTGCAACATATCAAATTTCATCTTCTTCTCTTGTAATTCGACCTGTTTGTTTTTCCTCTTTTCCTTTTCCCTTTCAAGCTCCAACCTTTGCTGCCGTAAATTTGCCTCAAAGCTTCTTACTTCAGTACAAGCCTGTATCTGTTCACCAATACTTAAAATTGCACTATCATGAGCAATAGCTTTTCCCTTACGCTTAGCCTTTGCTTTTTTTACCCCGTCGGGTCTGGGTATACCTCCGGATGAAAACCCAGCAACGGGAATATCTCCTTCAGCTTCACTGTCAGTTCTCGATCTCTTTCCACTTCCACTGCTATCCTCGGTGTCCCCTTCCGGACGCAGTTGACAATCCTGTCGTTCCTTTAGTGACAATGCCCATATGAGTTTCGGCCTCCACTTTGGGTCATTTTTTATCATTTCCCAAGCGTGGGGAAAAACAAAATTGTGTGGTGGTTTGGCTGATATATGGAACAACTTCGAGGCCTTTTGAATTCGATCAACTTCGTTGAATCCACTTCCAGTTAACGGACCCGCTTCATCATAACAACTTGTCCATAACAGTACATCTGCCGCCATCCTTCTCCAACGGTTCTCCAAACTCTTCGCATTTCTGGGTGGTAGTATTTCTGGCTTCTTAGCTTGAACCATGTCGTACGCCGCAGATATTTGTCGCCAAAGTTCAGCTGCTTTCATGCCCGTACCCACTATCGCATTTCCACTGTATTTTAAATATAGCCCAATAAGAGCTTCATCTTCTGCGACTGACCAAATACGACTAGCTTTAGCGAGTTGTTGGTTGGAACCCACCCGCATTCTTTGAGTCGACGGAGGGTATTGAGGTGTCTCAGGCACATTTTCTTCTTGGCTATCATCGTACTGAGAGTTACTTCCTTGGTAGACAGGAGGTGATTGCTCGTAATCAGTGTTTTCAGTTGGAATTTGTGGATGTATTTCAAGTTGTGGAGGTATTTGTTGTTGTGGAGGATTTTGCAGAGAGGTGTTGCTCAATCTTTGTAGGAAAAGTTGGAATTGAGGTTGATTCATGAAATTCTCATCAAAATCATTACAATTTTGATAAAGTATTGAGTAAAAGGGGTTATTGGGATCCATATTTTTTTTTTTTGATTAATTTCAAAAACTAACACAATAATAACAATAATAATAATAACTATAATAATAATAATAATAATAATAATAATAATAATTATTATTATTATTATTATTATAATAATAATAGTAATAACAACAATAATAACGAACAACAGTAATAATATTAATAAGCTAAAATAAGAACAATAATAATTATACTTCCAACAATAATAATAATAATAATATTTATTGTAATAATAATAATAATATTTATTTTAATAATAATAATAATAATAATAATAATAATTTTAATAATATTAAAAGTATGACTAATTATGAGGGAGAAATTGAGAAAAAAAGATAAATACAACAAATTTATGTGAATTTTGAAAATATGAAAATATAGGCAAAATGGGTCTCTATTTGTAGAGAATTTTTTTTTCTAGCCGTTGGTATATTTTTTTTTTTTTTTTAATTTTATAACCCCAAAATTACCGTTACAAGTATATTACCGTTGCAATTAGGAGAAAATCGGTGATTGGTCCAAATACCCTGACAGGACGCGTGGCAGCGCCTGATTGGGCGTGCTGACGCGCCTGTCAGGGCTGCAAAAATCATTTTTTTTTGCTTTTCGAACCCTCAAAACGCAGCGTTTTGAGGTTTTGCTAAGCGTAAGCTTCCTCAAAACGCTGCGTTTTGAGGAGTGCTTAGCAAAAAAAAATTATACTTGCAGCTGTTTCGTGGGGCCCACTTCTTCTTGGTCAGTTTTTTAATTTTGCCCAAACTTTGATCAAAATCTGATTTGCCCATGGGCATTTCTCATTTTGACCATTGGTGGGGAGTTATTTTTTTTTATTAAAACCCAAAAAATGCCCATGGGCATTTTTCTCCCCACTAGTGGCAATGCTCTAATAATACTTGTGTAGTAGGTATGGGTATGAAATATAGTAATCCATAGTATATCTAAAACTAGAATAGAAAAATCCAAACTGAAATATGAAAACATAGGAACTAAACTTCCATTACAAGGGGCATTAATTTTACAAGATTTTTCATGCATATTTGTTGTGTGGAGTATGTATTATATATTGTATTAAGGCTATATTATCTTCAAATTTATTTCAATAAAGTTTAGGTATGTAAATATAGTCACTTGATTAATACGAGTATTTCGTATTAATGAGTTGACATATCTTATTTTTAAAAACCCCAATAATTCTTATCTTTTTTCCTCCTACGAATAATGAAAAAAGTAAATGAGAGTTATTTATACGACGTCTTCAATTTATCTTTAGTTTTTTGCTCCTAGCCTCATTTTTAAGGGGTAAAACTATTAGAGGTGTAATCATATATTGTACAAGAATTTAGATTTTGTAAGTTTTTACAAAATTCAATCTAACTTACAATATAGCATTATGCATGGTGTATTTTTAAAATTAATAAGATAATTATCACTCTGAACCTATATGAAATATGATGAACCTTTAATATTCTTTCAAAACTTATTCTAGGTTGTAAATTGCATACAACATCAAGGCATACACTTTTGTAAACCAATCAATAACTTAATATTAAATGATTTCATAATTAATAAATGAATTTTAAAATTAGACAAATACAAAGTAATTTATAATTAATTTTGACATTAAAAAAATTGACATTAAAAGTAAATCAAAATCAGTTAATAAAAATTACTCTGTCCTATAATAATAGAACTTTTAAGGATGACTGTTATAGAATCATCCTATATATTCTATCTGAATATCTCTATATGATTTAAAATAATTGAAACTGTGTTTGAAATTTCTAGACAAAACTTATATTGTTTGAACTTAATTTTTCTATTAGGTTTATTTACCGTAAATCTTTGTTAATTTCATTTTTTAGAATAAAATTAAAGAGTAGGAAAAAATGCAAAAGAGAGCTTTAAGAAATAAAGAAGAGAGATGATTGCATGCAATGAAGACAATAAGGTATACAGCTTCCCTTGTCAACATTGGACGAAACGGATTGACGTTGACTACTCAATGACGCCCGCACACTCTCTTTCTCTTTCTCTTTCTCTTTCTCTACAAAATTTAAACTTTATCTGTGTATGAGTGCACCTTTACTACTATGAGGATCTCACATATTCTACTGTTTTTTCTTTTTGATTTTGATTTTGAGAAATTTTTACTACACTTTTCTGATCATGCCATGCACCTTTTATGTTTCCATTAATCCCCAATCATAACATTGTGCTAACACTTTTACTAACCTAATTCTCCCACCTTCTCCTGATTCTATTTGCAAGTATCTGTACCGGTAACATCTACAAATAATCTTCTTGTTAGGTTTGAACTCGCATATTAAGAAATTTAATACATTGAAGTACGTGAAATAGTATTGTGAGATATGCACGAAGCTAATTTAGGATGAAAATAAATAAAAATAATATCCAATGCCCTATAGTATAAGATAATCACTTTTTCAAATCCGAGTATATTGATAAAGCCATGATGTTATGGATTGCGGTTAGTTAAATAAGTACACAATTTTGTCATACTATGGAAATTATAGCTAATTGGTTTCATATGATGATAATGTCATAATGAGGTGCTTATTCAGTTGATTTTTGTTAAACTTGGGGCCTGTTTTGATTTACTAAACTGAGCTGAGCCAAATTGAACTGATTAAAGCCGAACTGAACTGGATATCTTATGAGAGAAGGAAATTAAAAAGTGAAAATAAACCGAAGAGAACAAACCCTTGTACATACATAGTCCATAATTCCATATATAGCATTAGTGTTGTTGTCGAAACTCTCAAGTGATTAAAATTATAAATACTAAATAATTTGAAAAGCAGCCAAAAATTTTTGTGAAATGTGTAATCCAAAATATAAGTAGAAATATGGGTAAATGGGTAGCACCCGACCCACACAGCAAGCATGAAATGCATAAGATGATGGGCAGTGGTGACTGATAATCTTTCAAATCCGATTACTTGAATTTTGTAGTAAGTGATGTGCAACAGCAATATGAATATTTACACATTGACATTTCTTGATCTCCGTGCTTTATTTTGTTTTTGGTGTTTTTTGTTTTCACTCAACCTCTACCATCATCAACTAAATTAGGAGTAACTAGGTTAGAATCCGGTGCACGGTTTATATAAAATTTATTTTTATAAATTGTATATTTTTTCTAAAAAAAATAGATAAATATAAATAAGAATATGCACCTTGTACATAATATCTATTTTGAAAATTTTAGATTTTCATCAAAATTATGATATAATACTTGTTCAACTTTGCCTAATACATATTTTAATGTAGGAGTCTATTTATTAGTGTACAACTTAAAACAAAATTATTTCATTTTTTAAGGATAAATTAATAGGTTGTATTTTTAATATAGAGGCTTCTATTATTCAAATTTCAAAATCTATTAAATATAATAACTCAAAAAAAAAAAAAAAAAAAAAAAAAAAGACATCATCTTGCATTTAGGCGGAATTTTTTTTTATTATGAGAGTTACATATGAACAGTAATGACATCAGAAAAGTTTTATTCTAATAATAGTTAATAGATTATAAAATACTATACCGAGTACTACTTTCTTCCAAAAAAAAAAAGAAATATATATATATATATATATATATATATATATATATATATATATATATATATATATATATATATATATATATATATATATATATATATATATATATACACACGGAGTAATACAGTACTACTCGTAGTAACAATAAATAAGGTGAGTGCATGAAAATGCGTGATAGAAAAATGAAACAAGCAATTTTTTACTGTATTTTTTTTATTTTAGAAAAAAAAAAAAGTCAACTTGTTTGAGATGACAATAATCAAATCAATTATCAATATCACAAAGTCTATTCATTACATTCCGTAACATTATAATAGTGCTTAGTAAAATTAAGCTTTATTCTTCATCACATGATTCATACGGATCTCAAAAACTCATTTAACAATCAACAATTAAATGATCATCATTTTGAACTACATTAAGCGTTTTTGACGTACTACTATATTGATTTTTTTTTTATTATTATTATTTTTTTTTTTACTCCTATTCCAACACAAATGCACAAAGGAAGAAGAAATGAAAATAAGTTGAATATGCATTTGTTATTGACTTGATCACATACAATATCGTTACGAGTTATCAAAATTATTTTGAAACATTCATTTTATGGTTGAAAATTCTATAGTGGTCGTTTGAATTATGACTATCATAATATTTTAATGATTATATACTTCATAATTAACATATTTTTATCCAACTAATTAATTATATTAATCTATTCTTGTTATAAAATATTATTACCAACATTTTTTTAATTTATCAAATTTTTTGTTTTATGTATGTAATTTTTACTATTATTTTATAGTTTCTCGTAAAATATTTATTTTATGTTGGATTAAAATTTTCGAAAATTATATTTGCACGATAGAAATTAAAATACTAATTGTGTCCAATTTATAGTGTGAAAAAATGGGTCGCTCATATTGTTTATCATTAAAATAATAAGGTAGTTATATTTCAAACGACCGCTGTAGAAAATATCGTGAAGCTAAGGTAAAGGATAAGATAAATGTGAAAAAAATAAATAAATAAATTACACACTTTATACTAATTAAACTTTACTTAGGGTCGTTCACATTTACTGAACTGAACTAAGCTGAAATGAATATTTTATGAGATAGGGAAATTAGGAGCTGAACTGATTGAAGCTGAACTGAACTGAAATTAAGTAAATATGAACAGGCTCTTAGTGTCTGTTCTCTTCAGCTTATTTTCAATTCAGTTTAGTTCAGTTCAACAAATCAGAACATGCTCTTTGTATAACATTTTTTTTTTTAAATGTGTTTATTTTATTTCCCTAATTTATCTATTTTTATTTATTTATTTTAGGTCGTGAAGTACAAATCCTAAAAAAATTAAGGGAACAAAAATGGGAGGAAGGGAAAGAATCAAGTGGAGGGAAACAACAAATTGAAAATTGGTAAGAAGGGATGAGATGATTTGATGTAAAGCTGCATGACTGTGTCTGTATGTACGTGAGTTGTAGCAATACTTGCATAAATTCTCAAAATCCTTCTTTACATTTTTAACATATATTAATCAAAATCATTTTTATTTGCAACAATATAATTAAGCATCAAAATCATAGACCATCAATCTTAATTTCCATTTTCTATTTATAATTTTAATTTTGAAGTGTCAATAAATCGTGAATTTTGATGTACTGTAGTAATTATATAAATGACGTACAGATGGATTGATGGATGGGATTTGTGAAATTGATCCATGCATGAATCCCATTCAGATCATTTTGTTAAGGATTTCTCATTCATTGTCTATGTAGTAATCAGTGTTGTTTTCTACTAGTACTCCATATTAAGCTACTTAGAGTTCTAGTATTACGGAGTACTTAGTAATAAGTACTGCAGTACTAGAACTCTAATACGGAGTAGCTTAGTAACACTTACTCGACTCAAACTTGACCCGTTTACCTGAATTGATAGCTCTATTTATTACTCGTATGGAGTATTTGTATTATTTTCTGGATTTAAATTATTTTTAAGTGTTTTGTAGCGGCTCTTAAGACTTTAGTACAAGTAGTGTTTAACCGCAACATACAGAGTATATAATTTTCAGTTTGCGATCCAATTTTGTTCAAAATATTTTAAATTTAATCTTGGTCCAAATCAATATTTTGTTTTAATCAATGCATATAATCTTCTACTCTATAAATAAAATTAAGTTTTTTTTACATGTATAAATATAATTAACTTTCTCCTTCCATATGGTACCGTGGTACGAAATTTTTTAAAAAGCTACTCTATTTCATACAAAATATGTAGTATTACTCTACAGGTTTTTTTTTTTGGTACATAATGTAATGAACGTGGTTGTGGAAGTAATGAAACTTCCTTTGTTCCCTTTGCAATGTGGCCATGTATCGTGGGGTATTCATGAATATTATTTTAGGAGATGAAACATATAGAAGGAGATGAAACGAGTGACTCAGAGTCTATTCACGTTTATTGAACTGAACTGATTGGAGGTGAAATGAATGTTTTATGACAGAAGGAACTTAGAAGATGAACTAAACTGATTGGAGTTGAATTGAACTGAACTAAACTGAACTGAAATGCATATTTTATGAGAGAATAAAATTAGGAGCTGAACTGAACTGTGTTGAACTAAAATTAAGCTGAAGTGAACAGACACTCGGTTCAGCAAAAATAATTACAGCTCAATAAAATAATTCATATTCAACAAAAATAAGGTGAAGTGAATGGAGCCTAATAGAGAAAATAATTAGTCGAATAGATCAATACTTGCATATACAGAGTACTTTGCAATTATGAGTATAAAAACAATACAATGCCATTAAAAAGAACACGAATAAAAGTATATTTCTCAGTGTCACAACTGATGCCTAATTTAAAGTATAAACATATACGGATAATACATACACTTAGCGTCTGTTCTCTTCAACTTAATTTCAATTTAGTTCCTAATTTACTTCTCTCATAAACAATTCAGTTCAATTCAGTAAATCAGATCAAGCTCTTAGGTCTAATGATGAATTATAAAGGATAATAATGACATGTTGATACTCTGATCACCGGATAATAATAATAATGGTACAAGTAGCTACAACAGTTGGTTCAATCTACATCGCCTTATCATTGATAATGAAGTTTGAGATGAGAGGACCATATAATAATTACCACTAGTATATGAAATTATGAATAATAGAGTTGAAAAAAGGTAAAATTTGATGAGATATGCACAGCATATATACTGTTGGTCTTACGGATATTGATATTGATAGCACGAGTGTTACGTCTCCTGTAAAACAATTCACTTGATAACGCCATGTACGACTACATCTTTGCTTAGTTGTTGCCAGAAATATCTGCCAAAACTCAAATATCACCTAAACTAAACTAGAGCCATCTTCTTTATTTTTAAGGAGATGTTAGGACTTAGGAATTTAGAGTTTAGGACACTACTTTTTGTATTGTGCATTATTTATGCTACTGATTTCATTTGCGTTTTTAATTTAATTTTGATTTTAGAAAATTCACTTTATTGTATCAATATAATTTGCTACGATTGACCAAAAATATTCGAAGCTTCTTCAAAAGAGGAGTTGAATGGTATTCGAAGCTTCTTCAAAGGAGGAGTTGAATGAAACTCGAATTGTCGATCGATTTTCTTATTAACGCTTCAAGTTTTTTTTTTTGCAATATTCATCAATTAATATTTTGTTAGAATAGTTTCATTAAACACACACAGAGTAGAAAGTTAAAGATACTATTGGTAAATGACTAAACATCACATGTTAAAATGTTACTCCCCTGTTCTGTTCAGCATAATATCAGTTTAGTTCTGCTCTAATTAATTAAGTTCAGTTTTTAATTTTCCTCTCTTATAATCAATTTATTTCTGCTCTATTTAATTCAGTTCAGTTATTTTTAGTAAATCGAAACATGCACCAAATAGAGGCAATTCTTCACTTTTACCAAAGCCTTTCTTGCATGGTGCAACTTTTGTGCTGCGCAAACTTTGGTGCAATCCGATCACAACATTGACGCTATGCATATTCTCACCACACAACACAGTAGATAAGCATTGCATAATACAAGTAAAGACAAATCAAATTATACTGTAATATTCTTCAATTCACAATTCATATTTTCTGATCGATCTTAATTTATTTAAACATAATGATGCATTTAATGTTAATTTATACTAGTAATAATAAATAACGTGCACAATAAATAAAATTAATACAAATATGAAGTAGGATGTGATAAGAGGTAAAGGACAAAAGAGTGGATACAAAATAGAAATAAAATGAATAACAAAGCCCAAAACAGATTATATAATCAGAAGAAAACAACAAATAAAGGTAAAGATGAAGCAGAAATAGAATTAGCAGAGTTAAAAGGGGGAGAGAGATATTATTATTAGCAGAATAGCAGCAGCTGAGAGGTTTAGCAGTGTTTACAGGTAACTTTTATGAAAATAACAGCATATTACAGTATTAGATTTACCTTAGCTTCCTACTCTAGCTAAAAGCTGTATTTGTATAGATACTAATTAATCACTTTATCATCATCATATACTTCATGCATGCAACAAATCAATACTCCAGAGTTTAAACTATAGTTTTTTGTTAGTTCATTATGAATCTGGTCCCGGATTCAGTTTGGCCTAACTAGTCGGATCAATTTTGGGTTGGATCGACTAAAAAAAGTGATACGAAGTAAATTAGTTTTCTTATTTCGCGTAGTTATGAATTGAATTACATGTTAATTTGAAATGAGTTATTTTAAATAAGTTTTTAAAAGTGACCAAATGAGAATAATTATAAAAAGAGCGCTACGTATTAGTCGAAGAGATTAAATTGGAAATAACGGATTAATTATATGTTAAATGTGAATTAAGTTTTTAAGTAAATAGTTTAGTTAAATAATTAAATTGAAAATAACGGATTAATTAAATGTCTCATAAACTCACATGGAGTAATTTGTCCTTTACAAGACTACATAAAGTACAAAATAACGTCCAATTTTTTAATTTTTTTAAGGGTTAATAGGTATGTTTAAAGTTTTATTATTACATTCAAATTTTACAAAAATCCAACATTATAATTATGTTGCTATGAAAATGTTGAAAACAAAGCAAGAGTACACTTTAATTCTAAGATCAAAGGATGATGGATGTGAGTGAAAGAAACTTGATTTGCTATCAACGAGATGACATTGAGGCTAACCATCAATAGGAAGATCAACCGACACGGTTGACTAATCTAAATTTCATAAATTTAACCTATTTATCAAATTTTATAAACCGTTGACTTATACATATCAAACAAATTGGTTTAGCCGTTTAGCTGGATTTTATACTTCATCTCCATTAAGAATATTTTGAACTTCGAGCATTATTAGAGCCAAAGGGCCTATAGCACGAAAGCCTTTTTCACATGACATATAGGGCCAATATGCTCACCTATTTAAAGGTCTATTTTTCTAAATAATTACTCATTTCATCTCAATATACATATACCACTGAGGAACTATTTTATTCACCTTATTTTCACTTATTTCATATCTAATAAATTCAAATAAGTTAATATAAGTTTAGATAAGTTAAATTCAGGAAAAATGAGTTCTGATAAGAGTTATGCAAGTTCAAATTACAGCTAAAATAAGTTTTAATAAGTTCAGATAAGTTAAGTTAAGGTCAGATAATTTCTTTTAAGTTCATATAAGTTCAAATTAGTGAAAATCAGGTGAATAGAAAGCACCCGGATTTAAAAGAAAATTAAACATAATACAAAGTTTTAAATATACCGAGCTTTAACAAACGTAAAGAATAATTAAAAATGAATTAAATACCACTTTTTATATGTAACAAGTATTGTAACATATAAAAGTATTTTATTTTATTTTTTAATGTTCGATGGATCATGGAAAATTAAACTTGTCATAAAAAAAGATCGACAAAATCACGACGCTTTTTTTTTTTCAATAGTAACTAACAAACTAAAAACAACAAACACACATAAATCAAAAGGACCAAAACAAAATCCTACGCTCACAAGCTCGTCTGGCTAGCCAATGGGGTTGGTGTAACCCAGTCTCGAGGCACTTTAGATATCTTGCAAATCGAAAGACCCTCAAGAAACCGACGAACGTCACTCAGCAACCATAATAAGCAAGAAACATCAACTGGTCGATCATGATGAAGAAGTGAAGCCATTATAGCGCTATCAATGTAAATAAAAAGACTATGAAACCCTCCGTGAATAGCTGCCTGAAGGCCCCATAAACAAGCCTGAAGCTCATCCTGGAAAGCGGACGCAGCACGACAAGCCCTAGAACCACCTCCTAAAATCTCATCCGATTCAAACCTACGGAAAATCCATTCCGCTCCCGCCGAACAATCTGCAATAGTCCACGCTCCATCCAAAATCAGGCAAACCTGTACAGGGTCAGTCGAAAAACCTCGAAGACAAGTAATAGATCGAGGCATAGTAGGGTTAACCCGACCCTAATGATCAGAAAACAATTGAATAGATAACAGACCAGCCTGATCTATATGTATAAAATTCTACGTTTTTTTAAAACAAATAACTTCATATATTTGCACAATGTAATGTAGCAAGGGAATATTAGATAGATCTATATGTATGAAATATTAAATTGTTGGTCGATAGATATGAAAAAAAATAAAATAGATATCAAACTATGTGATTGTAATTAGTTGTTAACATGAATGGTGGAAACTTAAGAGTTGAGAGTGTCAAATACTTATATGCACGACGTGAAGTCGTGATAAATTGGAGATTTATTTCAATAGTAAAACAAGAGTGGGGTATAGTTCAAGTGTTAGAATTTTTCTCCCGATTCCAGGAAATTTTGGGATCGATTCTCATCCCCGCCTTCGTGGCTCTCTAAACACAAAAAAAAAAAAAAGTAATAGTAAAATAAATTAATTTAAAACAAATAAAAGTAAAAATTGAAGATTATTTGGAATAATTAGATTTATATAAAGTAAATATTTTCTTTTTGTTCCATCAATTTTCATTTATAAAGCAAGATTATTCTCACATATTAAGCCACGAATAGTATGGTTCATAGTTCAAACATGTATTGCATACTACGGGTCGGTTCACATTTTTAAACTGAGCTGAATTGAACTAAAAATTTTATGAGAGAAGGAAATTAAGAGCCGAATTGAACTGAACTGAACTGATTGAAGCTAAACTGAAATGAACAGGCCCTACGTAAGATATTTAAGATGTAAATTCAGTTTGATTTAAGTTTAATACTTCTTCCATTCTTTTATTATTGCACCGTAAGGGTTTGACACAAAATTTATTGCACCGTAAGGGTTTGACACAAAATTTTTGGGAGTGGAAAAAAAAGATGAGAGAAAAAGGTAGAAATACAAAGTTGCCCATATGATTATACACAAAATAAAAAGTAAAAGTTGAAAAATAAGGGTATATTAGCTATTTATAATATGATCACAAATATTTTTTACTTTGGACCGACTTTTAAATAAGTCTGGCATAAATACACAATATAAGGGACAAAAATAAATTTCCAAAAGTTCCAATGCAAATGCAAATTACTGATAAAATATTGTAGTAAAAAAAATTAATTGAAAATCCCAAGCTCATCAAATTTATACACTTCAAAAGACAAATATTTTACCTTAAGTTTACCTCACCTATCTAATAATTTAACGTTACGTTACATTACCTCAGACTACCCCTTACCCCCCCTTACACACTAGCCCTGCCTTCCTCTGCTCCCATCTAAAAGATTTCACTTCTTACCAAATTTTTATTTTCTTTATTTTTTAAATATATTTTTTAAAATTTTATAATTAATAAAAATTTAAAAAATCCTAGTGTACTATGCTGACATTTTTGAGATATTGTTTCAGCTTTATCGATTTTTGCTAAAATCTCCTCCCTTTCTTTCTCTCATTTTCCCCTCATCCCCAAAACTTATAAAATTAAGAAATTAAATAAATAAATTCAAGAAAATAAAATAAATTTAACAAAAATACAAAAAAATAAAAAAAAAAAAAAACCTCATATTTTTCTTCACTGACAGATAGGAATACCCTCTGCAAATTTCCTAACACACGCACGCATACTCGCTTTCTCTCTCTTCATGTCATACATCATTACCTAAAGCCAACGGAAATCATAAATGTGCACACAAAATTTTAAATAAAAAAAATAAAAATTCACAATAATAACAAAATAAATACAGTAAATAAATACTCTAAAATAAAAATATTAGAGAAATTAAAAAAAAAAAGGAAAAAACAGGACAGGACAGAACAGAAAAAACCACAGTATATTGGGTTTCGGGCCCCTACCATACCACAACTCTTCCTTTTTAACACCCGTTCAAATTCTCACAATTCTTACTTCAATTTTTCTCATTTTTGAGCTCTTTTCATGTTATAAAAACTTTGGGTTATTTTTATTTTTGGTTTTGTGGGTTGTTTGAAAAATGGACCAACCTTTTTTTCTTCATTTTGATAACAGTGAGTCGAATTTACCGCCTGGGTTTAGGTTTCATCCTACTGATGAAGAACTTATTTCTTATTATCTGCTTAAGAAAGTTCTTGATGGTAATTTTAGTGGTAGAGCTATTGCTGAAGTTGATCTTAACAAGTGTGAGCCTTGGGAACTTCCTGGTATTTCTCTTTCTTTTCTTATTATGTGTTTTATTTGTTCGGAATTTGTTGTCGCGTTGACAGTGTAATTTAAACTTGTAACACGTAATGTTTTGAGTTCGGGTAATTTCTTCTATTATAGTATTACTAAGTACTAACAACTTTTCTACCCTGCTTAGCTTTATCATAGTCAATGTATGTTTTGACTATTCAATAAAATTATATTTATGAGCTCATGATCATATAATGTTGAAGTTTCTTACCTAGTGTTACATAAAACTAAATGAAAATATGTACTCTAGTTTATTTTTGCAAACATTATATTAACATGAATTTTAATATTCCAAAGAATTATACAAGTAAATGTCACACTTAAACTTTATATTATGTGATGAGTGTAGAGAAGGCGAAGATGGGGGAGAAGGAGTGGTACTTCTTCAGCTTAAGAGACAGGAAATATCCAACGGGGTTACGGACTAACCGGGCAACCGAAGCTGGTTACTGGAAGGCAACCGGGAAAGACCGGGAAATATACAGTTCCAAAACAAGTGCATTGGTTGGAATGAAGAAGACTCTGGTGTTTTACCGGGGAAGAGCTCCTAAGGGTGAGAAAAGTAACTGGGTTATGCATGAGTACCGCCTCGAAGGCAAATTTTCTTACCACTACCTTTCTCGCACCTCTAAGGTACGTATTTAGTTGTCACGTTACTAGTTTAAAATTTCGTTACTCGTGGTGTAAATGTTTATACATTACATGTGAAGGGTGTGTTAGAATTAGTTAATGTGGTTAAATTGTTTTTTTTTTTTTTTTAATTTTTTTTTTTAAATGTGATGTGTTGTTTTGCATGCGTTTAGCAAGTATTACTATGATTGTATTGTGTGAATAAATTGATGAGAAAAATGAGAGAAGTTGAAAGGATTTTTCATGGTACAATCATTTTCAGTGAAATAAGCAAAACACTACTTGAGTATTCTCATCAGGTAGTAATTATTGACATTTGATATGATATCTTTGTTTCAGGAAGATCATGAAATGACTTGTGAAAATATATTCATATTTTGTTACCTTGTAGTTTTCACAATGTTATGATGACTTAGTTAAATCAAAAGATTTTGAGACTATATTTTATGGTACTAAATTAAAGTAGTGAAAATCAAGTACATAAATGTAAATAATTAATGTTTTTTTTTTTTTTGAGTTAAATCATGAGATAATCTTAACAACTTATTTTTGTCTTTAAATTAGATCATATTTGTATACTTGTAATCTTGTATCATGTGGTTAACGATTTTTGTTACGAGTATTAGTCTTGATAAGTCACTATTTTTTTTTAACATGATAATTGTCACTAATTTTGTACTAGGGCACATTTGTTAATACTTGAATTGTATGAAATTTTGTTAATAGGATGAGTGGGTGATCTCAAGGGTGTTTCAAAAGATCGGTAACGGAATCGGAACAACAAGCACCGGCACCACCAACACCGGAGGCGGAAAGAAAACTCGAGGCAGTGGAATCATGAGCAGCCTCTACAATTACAATAGTAGTAACAATGATGTATGCAGCTCACCTTCCTCAGCTTCAATCTCAATCTCTCAGCAGCTTCCACCACTCCTGGACTCCTCCCCTTACGGCGGAGCCTTGAATGAGGCTTGCTCCTACGACGATGGGAGCGAATCCAACAACACTAACAACAATCCAATCAAGAAAGAGCACGTGTCCTGTTTCTCCAACAACACCAACAACAACATAAATATAAACAACACTAGTAGTACTAATAATATTATTAGCAACTTTAACCCTTTTGAGCTCACATTTGCACCCCCACCACCAATGATGAGCACTCCACCTCCTAGGAGTATTACTAGTAGTAGTAGTAGTAACTCATTTACCTTATCCGGGGTAGGGTTACCGGTTTTCCCTAGCCTAAGGTCCCTCCAGGACAACCTCCACCTCCCTTGGGTCGGTGGGGGAACACCAGTCCAAGGTGGGTGTGAATTAGATGTGATGATGGGAGGTACTAATGCAACATGGGGTGGAAGCAATGGCGGTGGCAGGGTCGGGTTTGATCATTACATTGGTGGTGGAAGGGTGGGAATAGGTGGTGGTGGGAGTGAGCTAGACTGCATGTGGAGTTACTGATAATGACAAGGCTTGCTAATCAGTCTGCATGGTGTTCTTGCATTGCTTGTCTGAGTGGGTTTGACTTTTGGGGGCCTTTAGCTTTAGCTTTAGGTAGGCTATTCTATGTGTGTGTTAATCAGAGTTTGATGTGAGTAGGGTTATGGTATGGTATGTTATCTAGGTTGTTTGGTACTATGAGTTAGTTTCTATTTCTACTACTTGTTTTTATTTTTATTTATTGTTGTTGTTAGTTTATTTGTGTATTTCTTTTTTAATTAGGGTTAAAAAAAAAAACTTTGTTTCTAGCTAGTGTGGCTATTGTTGTTGTATGATTGTGTTATGTACTTTGTGGAATCTTTGTTTTGTACTATATTATTAAAGTTATGTGTTGTTAGATTGTGGTGTATTAATTAAGTAGTTTTTGCATGGTGTTGATAGATTATTATTATTTTCTGAAAATCTGAAGTCTACATTATTATTTTCTCAAGTCTACATTATATGTGTTAATTGTGTGGTGTTGAAATATTATTTTAGTACTTCGATTTCTTTAATTGATTGATATTGTTTACAAAAGTAATTGACGTAAATTTATGTACATCTTTCACCAAAAAAAAAAAACAAAAAAAAAAATTAAAAAAAAAAAATTAAATAAATATCTATGTACAACATGAATTAAGAGTTGAAATAATTACAGTCAAAACTAGGTGTATCAGTGTATGCATGCAATCTTAACAAGGGCTATAATAATGATAAATTACAAAATTAGATACTTCACGAGGCTTTCATGCGGGTATGATTTGAATGAGGATAGGATTTACATTATATTATAATCAATTGGAAGATTAAATTGAAATTGAAATAATCAAAGTGAGCAGGGTACTTCAGAAAAAAAGTGACTAAAAGTACCAATTGCCAAGTAAATGTTTTAGCCATAAAAAAACTAATCCATAGTTAGATTTTATTAATGTGATAAACAAATGACCGTTTAACATCACATGACATGGTAGAGCGAATTACGTTCAAAAGTCTAAACAAAAGAAAAGTGAACTAATATATTTTGGAAGGGAGGGAGTAAAAGTTCAGTTGGAGCCTTGACAACTACAATGGCGCAGTAAGCGAAATGGTTGCACAAGAGCTATCTTAATTAAAGTGTTGAAAGGACTATTGAACTGGAAGACAGACAAAGGTCGGTCTGTCTGTCTCCATTCTCTCTGTAAGTTGAGGGAGGTGAAAGCATGTATAATAAATGCAACATGTAATTTATCTCTCTTTTACAAATACAATTGGTGGCCCTTAGTTTGTATAATTTCTTAAAATGTCAGCATAATTTTGGGGATGGATAAAGGCCAGGGTTCACCTATCACACTATTATTATTATTATTTATCCAACCTTTTCTCTATCTATCTCTCCCTTTTTGCCTTTCACTTGTGTGCTGCTGTGCTACCTTCATTTACCTCTACCATATTCCTCCTTGGTGTACTACTAGAGTTTAGAGCATATGAATGTTAGTTTGAGATGTGAGTAATAAATGCTCTTCTTTTATGTCTTATTAAGTGTGTTGTGAGTGATTCTAGCCTAGTGGCTAGTGGTGGTGGTAGAGGTTTTCACCTTTTATTCGATCTTTTCGTGTAGTATTTAGACTTGAGATCAAATCTTTATCTAAAGAGGAGTGAGAGAATCGTGTGTGATGTTGGGCACTTGGATGTTAGTCGTGGCCTTGGAGATCCCAAAATGCATTCAAGCAAAATGAGTTGAACTATGTATTAAGTTAGTTTCACTACAATCAGAACGTATATATTATGGAGAATTTCAAGGAAAAAACATGAAATAATATGACATTTAGAGAAATACAAAGCTAAGTTATACTTGAACTACACTGTACAATATAATAATTTATTCAATTCGCTACGTATTTCTAATTTAAGATTAATCAAAATGGTGTACTTAGCTTCCTCAAAATTTAAGTTTAAGTTATAAGTCTTATAACTAATGAAAATTAGATGATCAGAAAGTTAGTGAGTTACTAAATGAACATAGCATTGAGTTAGGCTGGTTTGAGTTTGATTTCAAGCTAAACTCAAACTCGACCCTAATTAAGTTGTAACAAACATTTGTCAAACATGATATTTTCAAACTCTACAAGCTCGACCATTGTTTGAGTTAGGATTGTTATTGTAACACACCGAGCTAAGCTAAACCAAACTCATTACTCGTATTAGGTTTAACTCGATCTTTATCACCCCTAAGCCGCCCTAACTATCATATTACCACACTTATACGTGATCAAATTAACTCAACTAGAGCCTCCAACATTCCAACAAACCCCCACATACCAAAACAGCAATCCCATACAATGATGAAAATATTAACCCAATGATTACTTAACCATAAAAAATATGTGGTTTTCAACAAACATCACAACTATTATTTCATCTACTGTTATAAAAGCTGGTCCCCTTTAATATAAATCAAAAAAAGTAAATAAATTGAAAGAAACCTAAAATTCTCATTTTAAGTTAATTTCTAAAATTGTCTCAAATAATCCATTCGTATCAAAAAATATAAATAGGGACAAAAAGCTAGTGGTTTGAAGTTTATAATGATTAAGTATGACGATAGCTTAATAGTACATGAAATAAAGGATGGTCCAAAAAATAAAATAAAAAAATAAATAAGACTTAGCTAAAATTAGGTTACAATATAAGCCGCGTGCTCTGAGAAATTCAGCATTGCAATCTCAGTTTTAACGATACTAGCTACGTCTCTCTGCATCTATTTATTTTGGGAAATTTCCATCCAATTACATGTACTATATATTATTTGTAAGGTTAATTTTTTGAATTCTTTGTTGTATCTTTATGTCATTTTAATCTACCTAAAATTAGATATTGATTTATGTTTTTCGTCTAGGATTTATAGTCTTGTTATAGATCTTGACTCTTCGATCAAATATATTTATGGATTATATTTGTCATAAAATCATAAAAATGTGTTAACAATAGATTTTTACATTTTGCACTCTATCTTTGGTACGGAATACTCCTAATAATCATGTGATAATCGATCAAAAAGAGAAAGTCGTATCATGAATGTATTTCGTGAGAAGGGTCTAAACAGTAAACACCTAGTGTTCTCTCTTTTTCTTGCTTAAAAAGTTATAATGGAAGTTATTATATTTAGAAGATAATAAAATTAGCCTTATTACATGAGCACGAAATTCATAACATAAACATTCTCGAGTGATGGATAAAACAACGTGTAGTAAGGGCCTATTCTGAATATTTAATTGAATATTTTACGATATAAGGAAATTAAGAACTGAACTGAAAATAAGCTAAAGAGAACAGGTTCTAACATCATGTAATATATACACAATCAGTCAATCACACATAACTTTAATGTAGTAACACCATATAATATATACATACATACACAATCAGTCAATTACACATAACTTTAAAGCTATTTAATTTTAGATAGAGTGAACATATACATGAGTAACACCATATAATACATACACATAACTTTAAGATTATTTGTTTTTATATAAAGTGAACATATACATGAGTACAATAATTATATAAGTAATTTAACTTATGAAGTATATGTTGTATATGAAGGAAAAATTGTTAGTACTGTAGCAGATTTCAATTAGTGAATTAGTAATGTAGTACCATTTATAATAATAGTGCAATTCAACTAAGTTTCAAAAATAATTTGTTTTTAGTTTGTGTAGCATTGTATCATTTAGGCGAATTACTTAAATACGGATTAATATATTAAATGTAGCAATTTCCTTGCAAGAACTCTAATTTTGGATTTTCTTTTTGTTTTGCGCAGAAACTTTTTGTGTGTTTGTGTATTATGAAATGTACAACCTAATTATGCAAGAAAGTAGAAAGCAAATGAACCAAAATTCCAAAAGCTAGGTTTGAGGGTTTTGGTTGTACTATGTTTGAGGTGCAAAGTGCAATAATGATCCAAGACTTTTGGGCCATTGGCTGTTGTTTGTCTCTATAGTAAGTTCATCAGGTTGCATCTTTCATGAGCTAGTGATATTATCATTGTTTTGTGTTGGACGACTTGGACCACCCTAAAGTCATTCCATCATGCATCAACCAGACAAGAAAATGTCATATAAAACCTCATCCAATCGAAAATGTTCCAATGTATGGATTTGTATGTAGATATATCAAAAATCGATCCAACCCCAAATCGATCGAACAAAAAAAAAAAAAAAAAAATCGGATTTCAACTTGTATAGACACAATAATTTAGCATGATTCAAATTAAAAAGTCTTTACCCCACTCGAACTCTCGAATCTGACCCACACACCTAAATTGACACCTCTACTTAGCTTGTATGTTATATATAATCTAACAGGCCAAGACCTAGAATTACATCTACTTTTCCCAAATCTTTCATCTCAAACTTAGAAGAAAGTAATCCCTAAGTTTTAATTATAGCACCCAAATCAATACTAAACAATATGTCATCCACACAAAGGAATATGATCACACAATGATTACCAAACATTTTAGAGTAAACACATGCATCACTACCACTGACAACAAAACCAAAACAATAGTATAATGAAAATTTTCATACCACTATTTTGGTGCCTGCTTCAGTTCATACAATTACTTCTTGAGCTTACACACTTTATTCTCCATTCTAGAATGGTAGGAACCACAAATCCTGGCCCGGAGGTTGCTCCATGTAAATTTCCTCTACAAATCAGATCACCATTTAAGAAAGCTGTCTTTACATCCATTATTGCACAAACAAGTTATAGATGAAGATAAGGCAAATAAAGTATGAATACTAGCAATCTTAGGGCCTGTTCTCATAAACTGAACTCAGTTGAACTGAACTGAACTGAACTGAAATGAATATTTTATAAGAGAAGAAAATTAGGAGCTGAACTGAACTGAAATGAAAATAAACGTATGAGAACAGGCCCTTAGTCACCAAAGAATAAGTGTAGAAATAATAATCAATGACATATGTTCTTATTTTCTTCTTGAAAATCCACTATCACCCTATAGGGTAGGTAAGCTTCTCTTCGCAGGACAACCAGTTCCCAAGTGTCATTCTACATGATGGAATCAAGTTCACTATCAATAGCTTCCTTCTAAAGAGTTACATCAACTAACCTCATTGCTTCTTCGAACATTTTTGGATCTTCATCTACAACCTAAAGACACACCATGACTTCATCCAAATCATCCTCACCTTTCATCTCAGTTAGAAACATTAGGTTGTGAGAAAATTAGGACTGAAAGTAGTATTTGTTATGTGGCTCTTACTTCTCCTGGGTTGAGGTAACTCCTCCACCCTAGAACAAGTATCAACTAGCTATATAGACAAAGGAACTGAAGTAACATTGTTACTAATTTTAGTTTTCTTCAAAGGAAATACATGTTCGAAGAATACTGCATCTCAGGACTCACTAATAGAATTATCGTCCAGACTCATAAACCTGTAGGCAGCACTGTTCTCAGCATATCCAATGAACACCTTATCAAATTAAACATCCTCGAACTAACTGTCGACCATTTAAAGGAAGGATATCCCACCTTTGCTAGACACCCCCACACTTTCAAATAACTCAGATTTGGGGCATAATCCTTTCACTACTCATATAAAGTCTCGTCGAACTGCTTGTGAAAAACTCTGTTCTAAACAAAGTTTGCTGATAACACGGCTTCACCCCACATGTTGTCTGCCAACCAATAACTCAAGAGCATTGTGTTCATCATCTCTTTTGGAATCCTATTTTTCCTCTCTGTGATCCAATTCTACTAGGGCGTGTATGGAGCTGAAACTTCGTGAATAATTCTTGCAGTCTCACATAAGCCCTTAAGGAAAACTGGAGCCATACTCTCCCCCTCTTTCTAATCGAACTCTCTTTATTGTTTAACCCAACTAAGTTTCTACTTCTGCCTTACACATTCAAAAGAAACTTGGTTGAACCTGCAAGAAATTTCATCTTAGCAATCTAGGTAGTATCAGATTTTTATCCCCACCAACAAGAGTACTAGGAATTTCAATTATAGCATTGGTTTGTTCAATAGGTTTAGGAGCGTCCTATCTATCCATGATATCAATAGATCTAATAATAAGCATTTCGCTTCTAAATTGTTGGAAAAACACTTAGCTTGCTGAAATCAAAGACAATAAGCGTTACTGTAGAAAATTAATTAAGATTCGTCCTCCTTTGGTTGTGCCGCAGTTTGGGACCTACTGCCTAAGAAACAAAATACATCACAACCAATACATTTATTCTAGTGACACACGCCCCCCAAGTTTTACAAAATTACCTCCGCAATTGGTTTACCCGAACTCGAAGGTTGGAATTATTGAAGAATTATTTAGATTTCAAAGGGTAGGTTTGTGTTTATGAGTTTGGGTTTTGTATTAATGAACAATTCAAAAGAAGAAGGTGACCCTTGTATTAATATATGCTCTCAAAATAAAAAGAAAATCACATATACCGACACCAGCAAAGAGGCCGAGTGCAATCTCCCACACGCAAGCAATCGCGACCGCTCAATTGGGCGAGAACAATAATGCACTTGACAGTTGACACAAAATCCCGAGCGCTCTGCCGAGCGAACCTCTCCTAGTTGGGCTCGTAAAATTTGGTGTATCACCTCTCGAACAGGCGACCAACCGTCCGGCTGGGCGCAAGAGCAGCCCAATCTTAGAGTTAGTTCGCCTGGTCGGGCGCTTCGCGAGAACAATTCTAATTTTTCAAATTAATCCAACCAGTTGAGTGCAGCTCGCCCAATCAGGGGGAGAATGAGGGTCGTTATAGCTTAACGATCCATATCCGATTACATTACCATTTCCAACTGATGTGTCTATTTTATATAGTGTTTTACCCCCGTCCCTTGGTCATAATTATTAGTGTTTTTGGCTCTTTAGAGCCACTTTTATTACTAATTGGTGTTTTCTAGTGTTTTCGTAGATTTAGTTGACTTTTGCAGGGATTTGCACTTTTGGAGCATTTTCCTGATTTATTATGGAGCAATTACGAGCACTGGAGAAGCACGACCAGATTTTATAGCCCAGGGCCGGTTAGAGCCATCGAACCGGTGATTAAGGGCTCGGTATATGTGATACCGGGGCATTTGGACCAAGTATTCAAGACTCGAAGAGGAAATCCAGATTGGCTCGAAGAATTGGAGCCCAATCGTAGTCCAAATAGTGGCCCAAGAGAGCCGCCCGACCAAAGAGGCTGGCGCCCGGAGGCGCGCCCGGCCGGGCGAGGGAAGCAGAGGCTGGCGCCCAAAGTCGCGCCCGGCCGGGCGCGAGAAATGTACTTGAGAGGAAAAAGGCATGCCGGATCAGGCGGTGCCTTGCCCGATCGGGCGCGTGTTATTGTTAGGAGTTAATTATTCGTCGTTTAAGTTTGTTTTAGTTTAGGATTCTTACGGGAGTATAAATACTTTTCCGTAAAACGAGTTTAGTACACTCTTCTTTACTCTCTCTTAATTTTTTCTTAGATTTTCTCTCTCTACTTAGCTTTTAGATTAGTTTCTCTCTCATATACTTTGTTCTTAACTTGATTCTTAATTATTCGAGATTTATTTTGGTAACGATTTCTCTTCTCTTAATCTTAGTTGTTTATTTTATTCTTTTGATCATGTCTTGCTTTATTACTTTGATTAGTTTAGTTTTTATTATGTGTGAGTAGTTCTATTTCTAGGGTTTATAGGGATCCATAAATAATATGAAGGGGTAATTTATTGTTGTTAATTATCAATGCTAGATTAATTTCCTATTGATTGATTTAATGTTCTGTGACTAGATTTGCGCAGATCTTTTATGCATGAGTTTAACAATATTGATTCGAGATTCGACAGATGAGAATTAATGTTTAGGTCTAGTTTCATTAGGCAGGTTAATTTATAAATGGTTAAGTCGAGATTAGAAAGATGAGATTTAATACCGGTAAATTAATTGTGTGATTGTAATACGTAGCGAAAGCCCTTTATGATCTGATTAATGTATGCATTGATGATTGATTATCATGTTTTACCCTGGAATATTATTTATTGGTGAACCTATGCCCTAGATCCTTTTATATATTGTTTTCTCCTTATTCTTAATCTCCGTAGTTTAGTTTATTATCCAAATTTACATATTGGTTACTTTATAATTTAGATTACTTTAATTAATTAGGAATTTAAAGTCTCGTTTATTTGTGGATTCGACCCTACTTTCCTATCTACATTAGTTAGAGGATTTAGGAATTACTTTTGATTAGGGGATACGACTTTACCCTGTCACCAACATATCTCTATTGGTGGACCATGCTATGGCCTTTTCGGGGATTTGATTAAACCAAATTGCTAAGAGGAATTTCTTGAAGGTTCAATCTCCAGGAACCTAAAAGCAAAGTCTTTAGATGGAGATCAGATAACCATGATGAATCAATATCTTCCACTGTGAGAGATGAACTAAGGTTATGTTTTGGTAAGTTATTAGGACCGTTATATGTAAGGGTAGAAAAAGAAAACACATATCAAACTTGGTATTGGTAATGCCATGCTTAGAAGCTAACTAGCTAAGGTTCACGCTTCCTTTATTTTAAGGAAAAATGTAATATAATAATCCCATCTTTAGTCGGTCTTTCATAAAAAATCCCACCTTTGACCCTCATCTTCCACAAACGATCCCATTGACCTACAACCTGTTAAACAAGTTATTTTTTTTCTTTTTTTAACTACTTTTATTCTCAAGCCACCAGTCCAACCACCATGGCTACCCCAGCACTCACTCCTTACCGCCACCCCCACCTACCAAGCCACCACAAAACCCTCCAACCACGCCGAAAAATCCTATAACCACCCCCAAAACCCAACCCCACCCTCGAAAACTCCACCCACAACCCTGAAAAACCCCACCCCAACCCTGAAACTCAATCCTCAGCCCTGAAATATTCCAACCCAGCCCCGAAATTTCACCCACATCCGCCTCGAAAAACGTCACCCATCATCTCTCAATTTGATTTTTGGTTTGAAATTAAACGCAAATTATGATTTCAATCAACTGAAAAATCGAATTGAAAGGGAATTGATGATTCAAAGGAGAGAAACATACCAAAGAGAAAGAGCAGGAGAAGGAGAAAGAGGGGTTGCGGTAATGGTTGCGGCCATTGCGGGTGCTGACATTCGCGGCAGTGGTTTTTGGGTTGGGTTGGCGGGGAAAGCAAAGGTGGGCCGGGGATGGGAGGGGATGCTGTGGCAGGGATGGGGAGGGGGTGCGGTGGCTGGGGATGGGGGTTTTGATTTTTTTTCTTTTTTGTTTTGTTTTTTTTAAATAAATAAATAAACCTATTAAAGTACGACATGTGTCTTATAACCTAAGAAAACCAGTTATCAAAACAATTGTAGGCGTCGTTCGAAGTACGCCTACGTTAAAGCATGTGTGAATATGCTTGGCACTCATAGGAAGTGGGAATTGACATAATACGATTAGGGACAACGATTAGAGGCAAGGAAAGTAGAGAGCCGCCAACAACTTTTTAAGGAACTTGTAAACCGTTCACGAATCATAAAAGGCAACCACGATAAAGGGACAACGATAGGCAACAACGATTGACCCGTGAAGGTTACACCCCATTCATAATCCATGAGATTACTAACTCCATATGGTTCAGAACCACGAAAGGAGGATCGGGGGATGATGGTACGAAGTGAGTCATGGAGTCACTGATATGTCTATTTTATATAGTATTTTACCCCCGTCCCTTGGTCATAATTAGTAGTGTTTTTGGCTCTTTTGAGCCACTTTTATTACTAATTGGTGTTTTCTAGCGTCTTCGTAGATTTGTTTGACTTTTGTAGGGATTTGCACTTTTGGAGCATTTTCCCGAGATATTATGGAGCAACTACAAGCATTGGAGAAGCACGACCAGTTTTTATAGCCCAGGGCCGGTTAGAGCCATCTAACCGGTGATTAAGGGCTCGGTATATGTGATACCGGGGCATTTGGACCGAGTATTAAAGACCCGAAGAGGAAATCTAGATTGGCCCGAAGAATTGGAGCCCAATCGAAGTCCAAATATTAGCCCAAGAGTGCCGCCCGGCCAAAGAAGCTGGCGCCCGAAGGTGCGCCCGGCCGGGCGGGGGAAGCTAGGTCGGCGCCCGAACTCGCGCCCGGCCAGGCGCGAGAATTGTAGCTGAGGGAAAAAGGCGCGCACGATCGGGTGGTGCCTCGCCCGATCGGGCGCGTGTTATTATTAGGAGTGAATTTTCGACGTTTAAGTTTGTTTTAGTTTAGGATTCTTGCTTAGTATAAATACTTTTCCGTTAAGCGAGTTTAGTATCTTCTTTTACTCTTTCTTAATTCTTTCTTAGATTTTCTCTCTCTACTTAGCTTTTAGATTAGTTTCTCTCTCTCTTATACTTCATTCTTAACTCTATTCTTAATCCCAGATTTCTTAGTAAAGATTTCTCTTCTCTTAATCATAGTTATTTGTTTTATTCCTTTGATCATGTCTTGTTTTATTACTTTGATTTGTTTAGATTTAATTATGTGTGAGTAGTTACCTTTCTAGGGTTTATGGGGATCCATAATTAATATGAAGGGGTAAATTATTGTTGTTAATTGCCAATGCTAGATTAATTCCCTATTGATTGATTTAATGCTCTGTGACTAGATTTGCACAAATCTTTTATGCATGAGTTTGACAATATTGATTCGAGATTTGAGAGATGAGAATTGATGTTTAGGTCTAGTTTCAATAGGCAGGTTAATTTATAAATGGTTAAGTCAAGATTCGAGAGATGAGATTTAATATTGGTAAATTAATTTTGTGATTGTAATACAAAGAGAAAGCCCTTTATGATCTGATTAATTTATGCATTGATGATTGATTATTATGTTTTACCCTGGAATATTATTTATTGGTGAACCTAAGCCCTAGGCCTTTTAATTCATTGTTTTCTCCTTATTCTTAATTTTCGTAGTTTAGTTCCTTTCGACTATAGTATTTTGGTTACTTTATAATCTAGATTATATTAATTAATTAATTAGGAATAAAATGACTCGTTTCCCTGTGGATTCGACCCTACTTCCCTATCTATTTTAGTTAGTGGTTTTAGGAATTACTTTTGATTAGGTGATACGACTTAAGCCTGTCAAAATTTGGCGACGTTGCCGGGGAGACGGTTTTATTTTTATTTCTGATTATTTTTGTAGTCTAGGTTATTTCTTTTTGTCTCAAAGAACGTTAGTTCTTTGAGGCAAGTCTCATATTTGCTTTTATTTTTTTTTTATTTTTTTTTTGTTTATGCCCAGGTGTTCCAGATTAGGTTACATCCCATTCGATCCTGAGATCGAACGTTCCTTCCATAAACAGAAGAATTTCTACAAGCAAATTCTGGAGGATTCTGGTGATAATAATAATCACCGAGATCCTCCAACTGATTCTAGTGATTCAGAGGTATCTTTAGATCCGGAATCAGAGATGACGGCTCCAAAGAAGCTTAGTGATTACTCACAACCAAAGCTTACAGATTTTTTACACCTTACTCCAACTCTAGCTCTTGATGGGGTACAGTTTGAGATTATACCCCAATTTATAACAATGATAGAAAGGAAGCAATTTAGTGGAGCTAAGGGTGAAGACCCAAATCTTCTTATTGCAGACTATTGTCAGTACTGTAATACCATCAGGCAAGCTGGGGTCACACAAGACCAAATCAGGGAGATTCTCTTCCCTTTTTCTTTAACAGGAAAATCCAAATTATGGTTTAATGGTTTAAATAGAACTGCGCTTGGTATAACTGACTGTGAAACTCTTGTTTTGAATTTTTATAACAAATATTATCCTGCAGAGAGAACAACTATACTACGGAGTGCAATTCAGAACTTTGCCCAAGAAGCCAATGAAACTTTATATGAGGCTTGGGAGAGGTTCAAGGACCTACAAAGAGAATTCCCCCACCATAATTTGACACAATGGCAGTTAATCCAAGCCTTTTACAATGACATTGGAAATTCATCTAGAATAATATTGGATTCTGCAGCTAGTGGGAGGTTTATGAACCTTAATGTTGATGATGCAGGTCAAGTTATCAAAGATATGGCGATACATAATTTCCAATATGGGAATCCAAGAGGCTTTGCTAACAAGGGGAAGCATAGTGTTGACTCTGTATCCTTTTTGCAAGCTAAATTAACCTCTATCTGCCAGAAATTAGATAATCTTAGTACTGCAAATGTAGCTAATGTTTCTGCAATTAATAATAATACTAATGAGGCCTTTGTGAAAATTGTGGAATTATAGGTCATTGGGAGCAAGATTGCAGGAGTTCCGTGGAGCAAGTCAATGCCTTTCAAGCTTATAGGCAGAATAACCCATACTCCAACACTTACAATCCTGGGTACCGGAATCATCCGTACCTTTCCTACCGGAGTACCAATGTTCAAAATCCACCACTACCACAAGAACCACAGGCGCCACAACAACAACAATAGAAATATTACCACCCCAATGCTGGCCAGAAGAACCAACCACAACAACCATCCTCTTCTTCCGACCCTGCTTTGGTAGAAATTAGAGCGATGCTGGTTAATATGCAGAAGCACATGAAGAGTAGAGATGCCCAAATTGATTCGATCCTAGCACAGAATAAAATTGTAGATAATCAAATTGCGCAACTTTCCGCTACTCTACAAGCCCGTCAACAGGGAGCTTTGCCAGCACAGCCGACCAGGCCTACGGATCAAGCCTATGCAATTACTCTAAGGAGTGGTTCAAACTATGAAGGGCCCCCTATGCCTAGAGATGATGAACCTATTGTAATAAATAATGCTAACCTTGATTCCGTTAAACTTGACAATGTAGCTAATAGCCCTGCAGGGCTAAAGAATAGTACTAATATATCTGATTTTACATTGCAGGGTACGACTCCAGGGAAGGTAGCAGCTCCAGATAAGAGCAATAATGCTCCAAAGCCAGTTATCAAACTTCCATTCCCCAATCGTCACTTGAAAACAAACTTGGACAAGCAGTTTGGTAAGTTTCTGGAGATGGTATAAGATTTGAAGGTAACAGTTCCCTTCACTGAATTAATTACACAAATTCCTGCGTATGCAAAATTCATGAAGGAAATATTGACAAGAAACAGGTCTATTAGTGAGGTAGAGACAGTAGCTTTCACTGCAGAGTGTAGTGCCGTACTTCAAAATAAATCGCCACCTAAATTAAAAGATCCGGGTAGCTTTTCTATCCCTTGTCATATTGGCAATCTAATGATTGATAATGCATTGTGTGATTTGGGTGCTAGCGTTAGTGTTATGCCATTATCTATGTGTTCTTAGCTAAATATGGGTAAATTAAAAGCTACTAATATTACTCTACAATGGCTGACCGTTCTTTTAAATACCCCCTAGGTGTTTTAGAGGACGTTCCTGTTAGAGTAGGTAAATTTTATATACCTGTTGATTTTGTTGTTCTTGATATGGCTGAGGATATGCAAACTCCAATTATTTTGGGTAGACCATTCCTTAACATTGCAGGAGCAATTATAGATGTGAGAAGTGGCAAAGTAACACTATCAGTAGGGGACTGTAGGGAATATTTTCAAGCTTTAATCCCACTAGCTTGAACCCCACTGTGATCATACACTAAAGTACGGTGGCGTCCAAAAGGGAAGAAGATAGAGCAAAAGAGTCGCCAACAAGTTTTTTTAGGAACTTGTAAACCGTTCACAGGATGAAGGTTACACCCCTTAACGATCCAAGAGATCGTCAACTCCATAAGGTCATGAACCAAATAAGGGTTCGGGGATGATGGTACAAATCCAATCTAAAAGAGATTGAACCTGCCCTAATAATATGCCTCTACTTTATTCTGATCGTATTCATGTGCGCTTTCTGATTAACATGCAATCAATAGGATTAACCCTAAACCTGTTTAATCTATGTTGGTCGAATTTAATGCACATATAAATCTATTATTAGTGATCACTTGAATTATAATCAAATTAACCCTAACAAGATTATTAAATATCTTATTAAGCGTGGTTACAAGTACCAATTCCCTTTAAACATGCAATAAAAGGCGATCAAGCAATAAAGAATAAATCAAGCAACATAATGATCAATATCATGAATAAAATAATCATCATTAAAATAATAATAGTAATAATAATAATAATAATAATAATAATAATAATAATAATAATAATAATAATAATAATAATAATAATAATAATAATAATAATAATAATAATAATAATAATAATAATAATAATCATCATCATCATAATCATCATAAATTATAACAATTATAATCATAATCATGTTCATGTTAATATTAAAGCATAATAATAGCAAGATCCTAGGCATGATACTAACAAGGTTAATAACAAACCCTAGCATGTCACTAAGCAATAAAATCAAATCTTTAACCCTAACATGATACTAACATGAATAAATATTAGAAAGAATATAGGAAGCATCGTAACAATCATATTTAATATTAAAAATACCCTAGACATGATACTAGGAATATCATAATAACAATGTAAGCATGATTTCTACATCATAACATCAATTAAACCAATTAAAGCACTTACTTTGATGCCTCGTACCTCTTTCTAATAACAAAATACACACGTTAGTAACTTCAAGGAAAATAATAAATCAAACAATTCAATTAAATAATTGAAATAGAGATTTGGGACCAAACCCTCAGAAATTAAACCTTTCACGTCTAGGGCGAAGGCAACTTCGAATATGGTTAGGTGTTTCTAAGTCTTGCGAATGCGGAATTTTGTATGAGAAAACCAAGTTTAGAGAAGAAAGATGAATGAGAGAGATAAATAATTAAGAGAAAATTAAAAGAATTGGTGTAAATCGGTGAATGATAGATGTAGATGATGAATGAAAACAGAGTTTTTAATACGATATTTATAGAGAAAATCAGCCAAAAAAGATAAATTAACAAAACAGAGTCTGACGCTCAGGAAACAGAGCTGGCGCCAACCCTGGCTAACTGGCGCCAGGCATCAGCCTTAGCGCCAGGCGCCAAGGCCTGGGGTTGGACGCCAAGCTTGATTTTAACGCGTTTTCGAAAATCCGATAAGTTTACTGTACTGGAGGATAAAATAATATAATTTCTTCGAAAATGCTATTTGATTTTGATTAAAACTCTGAAAAGTCAACAAAGTCAACTTATCAATGCTAATTGAATTAGGAATGAAAAGAACCTTCTAGAAGAATCTAGAAGACTAAAACCATTACTAATTGCATTAGGAATTATAAATCATATTAGGCCCTCCCCTAGATCATCGGGCCGCATATAAAGCTCAAACCGGGCCCAGTTTAGTAAATTGGCCATAACTTCCTCAATATTCATCGGAATTGGGCTTATAATGTATCGTTGGAAAGGTCTTTGCAAGCCCCATCCAACTACACTACTATTGGACCCATATCATGGACCAACCAAACTGGATTGGCTGTTTTCTTAAAATAAAGTTTTTAAAAACAGAGAGAAGAGAAAAGAAATAAAAAACTTTCCGCAACACTAGACCTTTCCACACTTTCGTTTCATTCGATTATGATTCGACGTGAAAGGTACTCATCACTGGGTTTGGTTTTGGGGAGACATAAATGGGTGTCTACAGGGACGATAAAATTATTTTTAATCTTAATAATACCCCTAAATGCCCCATGATATAGGAGAAGTGCTTTAGTTTTAATGTGGTTCAAAGTTATTCTAACAAGCCCTAAGCTCTTGAAAAAGATCCCTTGGAGGCGGTATCTTGTGTTGCATCCTTTTCAGATGAGATAGACAAATGGCAACAGGAAGTTGATGAAATAGGAAGAGCCCTCTACACTGTCGGTCTTGGCTTTGAGGATGAGAATGTGAAATCAAACAAGCAAGTTGTGGAAATTGAGCCTACGGTGAGTGTTCCAACAGATCGAGTTGCATGTGCTAAATGCAGTGACAATTTTAAGCAACCCTCGATCGACGAGGGATCTTTGGTGCGTAGCATTGAAGAACCCCCAGTCCAAGTCAAGGAGGATCCACCAGATAAAGTGAATTGGCGTGCCACAGAGTACGTTAGGAAGCCGCGTCGTGGCCTAAACACCGCTCGACCGGGTGAGAAGGTCATGTGGGACCGTATTTTTAATGCCTTTTAGAGTAGTTTTTCTCTCTTTTTCTTTTGAGAGGAGAGAGGAGGGAGTTTTGATGAGTTTTATGAGTTTTTGTACAGGTTTGAAGGAAAAAAGTTAGCCAAAAATTAAAGAAAAAAAGAGAAAAAAAATCGTCCAATTAGCGTCGGGCCCGATCAGGCGAAGCTTGCCTGACCGGGCGCGAGAGCAAGGGTTGAAAAAGTTTAATTTTTGCCTGACCGGGCGAAGGTCCGCCCGACCGGGCGCGAGATTTGACGTATACGAACATATTAGATTGGCCGATCGGGTGATGGGCGCCCGACCGGGCGCGAGAGAAGAGTAATTTCTGGGCGTTAGATCGCCCGACCGGGCGTGAGAGCAGCGCGTAATTAAATTCACAGATTGCCCGATCGGGCGACAGGCCGCCCGACCGGGCGCAAGGCACCCGACCCCCTTTTTCTTCTTCTTCTTTCCTCTTTCTTCCTTCATTTCTCTTTTCCTCCATAACTTTCTCTTTCTAAAACCTTAAAACCTCTACCTTCTCTCTAAGATCTTCTCTTCATTTCTAAACCAAATCCAACAATTTTTACATATTCTTAATCCTCACTTCACCCTCTACAATCCTATATAAAAATTTTCAAGTTTCATTCAAATATTTTTCACACCCATTTTGATACTATGGCTTCAAAGTGGGCTCAATCAATTTTTGGTAGGAGTTCTAGCTCGAGGGAGGAGTACGACCCAGATTTACAACCCTCCTACTGGCCAACAATCCGCATTGCTAGCCAGGAGAAAAAGGAACGGCTAGAACACCTTGCCGGGCGCGAGGTAATTTCTTCACGGTGGTTACACCGCCCTACTCTAGAATCGTATGGTTTGTATGATTTTGTTAAACGATTTTTGAATGACATAGGAATGAGAAAATTCGTTGATATGAACTATCCTACAAACCATGAATTAACATGTGAATTCTTGTCTTCTTTGAAAGTTGTAAATAGTAGAAATGGACTGAATTTATTTTTTAGGTTGAACAATAGGAATATTAGTTTAACATATGTTGAATTTTGTAAATTATTTGAATTGAATTCTGAATTACTATTCCAATGGCATGCTAATTACAAAATGGGTGATATTTATCATGCTCTGACTGGTTTACCTACCCCCGACCCCCAACATGATAGTACAAAACCTATCCATCACCCTATCCCAAAAATTTGGCAAAGATTTGCGGGTTTATGTTTTCTTGGTAAGAATGAGCCTCATAACGCCCAAACCAACGAACTAGCTGTTATAGGACACTATGTGTATGGGTTTTGGAAACTGAACATAAGTAGATACATCATCCACCATCTGAGTAGACATGCCACATCCAATACCCAGTCTCGTACCCCCATTCGTATAGGAGGCCTTATCACTAGGATAACAGTTAAAAAGGCCGGTTTTGTTGAGAGTGGACCCCACCATATGACCAAATGTGGACCGGATACCTATATGACTGCTAGGTATTTTGAGGAGTTGGGTTGGGTACGACTGGATAGTGGGCAGACCCCCCATCGGTGTATTAGGACTGGGACCGAGCAGCCTTTGCCCATCTTTTCCCTACCTAGTCCTGACTTGACCGCCTTTCCCCCTAGGCAAGCATCCTACACGTACGACCTTTTAGTTGCAAATGCTAGGGGGAAATCACCACCAGTACCACCACCAGTTCCACAACCCCAGCATGAGCCCGAGGTAGCGTTTTCTCCACCTCGCATGTCTCACTCCGTCCCCCATGTTGACTCTGACCCAGTTTGGGACCTTCAGAGTATAGGTCAGGCTTTAGGCCGTATCGAACATTCTCACACTGACCTTAGGAGGATGGTAGGCTCCATTGACCATTGGATAGGGTACCTGGAGAGGAACTAGGGTAGAGCTCTCTACCCTATGTATGATGATTATGCTCGTCGGGGAAACATTCCCAAAGATGCTATCTACCCTGACTGGTTTCAGCCTCTACCCCAGGGATACGTTAGGGATCCCATTGCCCATGGTATTTATACTGACTATTCTGCCTTCCATGGGTACGGTCAGGACATTCCTTTTGGGGGACTAGCGAGAGGGGGGGAGTTTTCATGCTGATTATTTTGGTGGTAGATCTTCTGGTGCAGGTGGTGCAGGTGGCAGTGGAGGTGGAGGTTTCGGCTCCATGGATGAGGATGATGAGGATTAGCTATGCCGGGCTAGTTCCTTAGCCAATGAGGACATTGTCTAATTCTAGCTTGGGGGAGATTTTGGATTTGGTATCTTTCTTTTTCTCTTTTCTTTTGTTTTTGGTGTGTTTTCTTAGTTTAGATTTATTTCTTTCTAGGTTAGTTTTATTGCTTTCTTATATATGACAAAATACAAAAAAATTGAAAAATAAAAAAAAATCCAAAAAAACGTTCCAATGAATTATAAATCATGCTTCCCTGTGCCCCATACTTGAGAAAATTTGTTTTGATTCTTGGTATATGATGATAAATATTGTGGGTTATTTCATCATGATTTTATGTTTGATTGCCTTTAAACCTTAACATGCGTCAATTTTCCCAACTACTTGTGAATATAGTGCTTGACTAGTTGATTTGTTTAGGAATGTGTGTTAGTTCCTGGTATGTCAGTGAATTTGAGTATTTATTTGAAACTATAAGTAATGTTTGTATGACTCATTATTATGCACATTGAGGAGGACGAAGGCATTTGTTCTTTTAGGTAGCCTCAAGATGATTGTAGATACATCTGTTCCCTTCTTGCTACCCATGTTGTTGCCTTGACTTTTTGTTGTTTATTAGCCACATTACAAGCCTATTTTTCCCCATTGGTTACTAGTCCCAAGCTTGGCTTGGGGGAGCTATTAGTGAGTGAGGTGAGGGAGTTTGTAGTGTGCTTATTATTTGCACAATTTAGGTGGGTTTTGAGAAGTTATTTTGTTCTTGATCATGTTTATTTTTGATGAGTTTGAAAGCTATATCTTCTTGAAAAAAATAAAGTATGATGTTATGAAAAAAAAGAGAAGTTCAAAGAAAAAAAAAAAAAAGAAAAAAAATAAGTGAACTTCAAGAGAAGAAAAAAAATTGTTCAATTTTCAAATGTTCTAGTTGGAGGTTGTTCAAAAAGGAGAAAAAAAAGTTGAGCTTCAATGAAAAAATTCAAGTTTGTAAAATAAAGTTTGTTTATTCACTCCAGTTCTTCATTATTATATCTTATGAGTGATTTTGTAAGTGTTGGGATTGTTGTTTATGATTGGAGTAATTTCGGTGGATTTTTGTTAGAGTTGGTTGTGTAGGAGATGTTGATCATTATTTATTTTGATCATGGGTTTTACTAGGATTTGCTCCCTTAAGCATATCTTTTCTCTCACTTGTTCCCAAATGATTCCTACCCTTTACCCTAGCCTTACATTACAAGCTTTAAAGCCCTTCCGACCTTTGTGCATAGAGTTGTATGAATGTGAAAGTGTTGTTTATCAATGCAAGTTATGATTTGACATATTTCGAGTCGACTAATAGGTTGAGCGTACATCTTTTTATACACACGTGAGTGTGAGTTGGGAGGGCATTGTTCACATAAAGGGGTTGGTTGGAGAGCGATCGAGTACATCTTTAACTCGCCACATAAATGAGAGGTGAGTGTGTGAGCACTAGTCTTGAATTCTATATGCTCTTGTGGTTTGCTCTATTTGACAATTGTTAGGGAGGAAGGGTGATTGGATGGATTTGATTGGTTGATTTTGAAGCATGTTTATTGGATTTAACATGAATTGTTTGTGCTTGATTTTTACTTTTGGGGTGGAGCATATTTATTTATTCATTGATGAGATCTTTGCTTAGGGACAAGCAAAGGTTTGGCTTGGGGGAGTTTGATATGTCTATTTTATGTAGTATTTTACCCCCGTCCCTTGGTCATAATTAGTAGTGTTTTTGGCTCTTTTGAGCCACTTTTATTACTAATTGGTGTTTTCTAGTGTCTTCGTAGATTTGCTTGACTTCTGCAAGGATTTGCACTTTTGGAGCATTTTCCGGAGATATTATGGATCAACTACGAGCATTGGAGAAGCACGACCAGTTTTTATAGCCCAGGGCCGGTTAAAGCCATCGAACCGGTGATTAAGGGCTCGGTATATATGATACCGGGGCATTTGGATCGAGTATTCAAGACCCGAAGAGGAAATCCAAATTGGCCCGAAGAATTGGAGCCCAATCGAAGTCCAGATATTGGCCCAAGAGTGTCGTCCGACCAAAGAAGTTGGCGCCCGAAGGCGCGCCTGGCCGGGAGGGGGAAGCTAGGTCGGCGCCCGAACTCGCGCCCGGCCGGGCGTGAGAAATGTAGTTGAGGAAAAAAGGCGCGCCCGATCGGGCGGTGTCTCGCCCGATCGGGCGCGTGTTATTATTAGGAGTTAATTTTCGACATTTAAGTTTGTTTTAGTTTAGGATTCTTGCTTAGTATAAATACTTTTCCGTTAAGTGAGTTTAGTATCTTCTTTTACTCTTTCTTAATTCTTTCTTAGATTTTCTCTCTCTACTTAGCTTTTAGATTAGTTTCTCTCTCTCTTATACTTTGTTCTTAACACTATTCTTAATTCTAGATTTCTTGGTAACGATTTCTCTTCTCTTAATCATAGTTATTTGTTTTATTCCTTTGATCATGTCTTGTTTTATTACTTTGATTGGTTTAGATTTAATTATGTGTGAGTAGTTACCTTTCTAGGTTTTATGGGGATCCATAATTAATATGAAGGGGTAAATTATTGTTGTTAATTGTCAATGCTAGATTAATTCCCTATTGATTGATGTAATGCTCTGTGACTAGATTTGCGCAGATCTTTTATGCATGAGTTTGACAATATTGATTCGAGATTCGAGAGATGAGAATTGATGTTTAGGTCTAGTTTCAATAGGGAGGTTAATTTATAAATGGTTAAGTCGAGATTCGATAGATGAGATTTAATACCGGTAAATTAATTGTGTGATTGTAATACGTAGCGAAAGCCCTTTATGATCTGATTAATTTATGCATTGATGATTGATTATTATGTTTTACCCTGCAATATTATTTATTGGTGAACCTATGCCTTAGGCCTTTTAATTCATTGTTTTCTCCTTATTCTTAATTTTCGTAGTTTAGTTCCTTTCGACTATAATATTTTGGTTACTTTATAATCTAGATTATATTAATTAATTAATTAGGAATAAAAAGACTCGTTTCCCTGTGGATTCGACCCTACTTCCCTATCTATTTTAGTTAGTGGTTTTAGGAATTACTTTTGATTAGATGATACGACTTTAGCATGTCAGTCACATTTGCCCGTATTGGCCTCTACTCGATTCTTATTGTAAAAAGTGATTCCTACGATCTCAAAGGCATACAAATAGAGATTCAATTTGCTCCAAACTATTATTAAGCTAAATTGATTAAATATTAATGCAACATATAATTCTATAATATCGTGATCACTTTATTAAACAACAAGATTAAAAAGGATCCTAAACCGGTTGTCCAAATTATCTTATTAGGCGTGATTTTCAATTACACATTCCCTTTAACATGCAATATGGTGATCAATAAATATAATAAAATAAACATCAATATTGGAAGCAATTTAACAATAACAGATTTAGTCAAATCAAATATAAAATAACCCTAATCATGATACTAGCAATATTAAAATAAAATAAGAGTAATTAAATTAATTAATTACTCACATTCCGCACGTTCCTTTAAATTGCTACATCATGAATAAACTGTTGGTAACTTCAATTAAAATATAAATTAAATTGAAACAATTAAATTAAATAAAAATTAGAGTTGATTTAGTCCAAACCCTCAGTCAATTATACCTTTCACACCTTGGTTCAAGTATAGAACTTTGAGTATTATATGGACTCCTTGGAGTGCTTAAAGGAATTCAGCTTTCTTCATTCTTTTGCTCTTTCTTCCTTGAACTTTTTCTTCTTCAGGCTCTTCTTTTTCAGCATTTTCTTCTTTGTCAGCAACAGAAACTTTACTTTGCTTTTTCTTCTTCTGAGCAATTTCTTTAACAGATTGAATAGTGTTCACTTCACTTGTAATTATTCCCAGGGTGTACTTTTCACGAAGTTTAGCCAAGATTATCAGCTGCAAAACAAATAACATAATCAAACCCTATACAATTAAGGAGATTTCAATAACATGAGCAAACATTTATTTCAATTAACATTTATAAGACAGTAACTGAAAAGATTAAGGGCTCAAACTAATTTCAATTAACCCACAACAATGAGCAATAGTGTATTTTTTTAGGCTTGCATTTTGAAGTTCAGCAATGAAAATAAAGGATGATTTCCTGTTTGCTTTGTATCGTTTATCATGCTTTATTGCAGGCCAAGCTAACCATTGGTAATATCCAGGAATTCTCATGTTTTCTCTACACAACAAATGGGCTCAAAGCAATTTGGTTTATGATCTAAGATGGAATAAATGCTCACTGCAAATGCTTTCTCTTGACCTTGCAGGTCCAACAGAAACTTAATGAGTCGGAGTACAAAGATTTTGTCGGTTATTTAAAGGCACTGAAGTAAAAAACTATGAAAATATGTTCTGTTTTGCAATCTATTGCAAAACTGTTTTCTGGGCAAGAAAAACTTCTCCAGAAACTACAGTGCAAATGAGTTCAAGTTTTTCTACAAAAGTGCATGCCCAAACCATTAATGTCACTAACAAACAACACCCTCGAGCAATAAAGCATCAAGTTTTCCATAATTCAGATGTAAATCATCATTCTCTGATGAGCCAAACCATATATAGTTGTAGGGAATAATTTCAAGCGTTACCCCCTAGCTTGAACCCCACTGTGATCATACACTAAAGTACAGTGGCGTCCAAAAGGGAAGAAGATAGAGCAAAAGAGTCGCCAACAAGTTTTAGGAACTTGTAAACCGTTCACAAGGTGAAGGTTACACTCCTTAACGATCCAAGAGATCGTCAACTCCATAAGGTCTTGAACCAAATAAGGGTTCGGGGATGATGGTACAAATCCAACCTAAAAGAGATTGAACCTGCCCTAATAATAGGCCTCTACTTTATTCTGATCGTACTCATGTGCGCTTTTCGACTAACATGCAATCAATAGGATTAACCCTAAACCTGTTTATCTATGTTGGTTGAATTTAATGCACAAATAAATCTATTATAAGCGATCACTTGAATTATAATCATATTAACCCTAAACAAGATTATTAATTATCTTATTAATCGTGATTACAAATACCAATTCCCTTTAACATGCATAAAGGTGTGATCAAGCAATAAAAATAAATAAGCATCATAATAAATAATAAATATAATAATAAACATGAATAATAATAATCATCACAAATATAATTAAGAATAATTATCATAATAACGATCATACTAATCATAATAATAATCATGCTGACCATAATGATTATAACAATAATGAAATTATAATCATAATCAAAACAATTATAAAAATAATTATAAATCATGTTAAAGTATAATAAAAATAGCAAGATCCTAGGCATGATACTAACAAGATTAATAACAAACACTAGCATGTCACTAAGCAATAAAAATCAAATATTTAACCCCTAACATGATACTAACAATCATAAATATTAGGAGAAGCATCGCAGGAATCATATTTAATACTAAATTTACCGTAGACATGATACTAGGAATATCATAATAACAATTTAAACATGATTTCTACATCATAACATCAATTAATCAATTAAAGCACTTACTTTGATGCCTCGTATCTCTTTCTAATAACAAAATACACACGTTAGTAACTTCAAGGAAAATAATAAACAAAACAATTAAATTAAATAATCGAAAGAGAGATTTGGGACCAAACCCTCAGAAATTAAACCTTTCACGTCTAGGGCAAAGGCAACTTCGAATATGGCTAGGTGTTTCTAGATCTTGCGAATGCGGAATTTTGTATGTGAAAACAAGGTTTAGAGAAAGAAAGAATTGAAAGAAAGAATTGAAAGAATAAGAAAATGCTAATTAAAACTGATTGTAGATGAGAACTCGTGAATGATGAGACTTGGTAAATGAAAACGGAGTTTTTAATACGCTATTTATAGAGAAAATCAGCCAAAAAGATAAAATAAACAAAACAGAGTCTGACGCACAAAAAACAGAGTTGGTGCAAACCCTGGCTAACTGGCGCTAGGCACCAACACTGGCGCCAGGCACCAATGGCTAGCGCCAGGCCTAGTTCCAGGCGCCAAAGCCTGGGGTCAGGCGCCAAGCCTGGTTTTAACGCGTTTTCGAAAATGAGATAAGTTTGTCGTACTGGAGGATAAAATCATATAATTTCCTCGAAAATGCTATTTGATTTTAATTAAAACTCTGAAAAGTCAAAAAGTCAATTTATCAATGCTAATTGAATTAGGAATGAAAAGAACCTTCTAGAAGAATCTAGAAGACTAAAACCATTCCTAATTGCATTTGGAATGATAAATCATATTAGGCCCTCCTCTAGATCATTGGGCCGCATATAAGGCTCAAATCGGGCCCAGTTCAGTAAATTGGCCATAACTTCCTCAATATTCATCGGAATTGGGCTTATAATATATCGCTGGAAAGCCCTTGTCAAGCTCCATCCAACTACACTACTATTGGACCCATATCATGGACCAAACAAACTGGATTGGCTGTTTTCTTAAAATAAGTTTTCAAAAACAGAGAGAAGAGAAAAGAAATTAAAACTATCCGCAACACTAGACTTTCCACACTTTCACTTCATTCGATTATGATTCGACGTGAAAGGTACTCATCAATGGGTTTGGTTTTGGGGAGACACAAATGGGTGTCTACAGAAGCCCCCACTTTGACTGAGTTTGGAGAAATGCAAGTTTTGAAAACAAAAGTCAAAGTAGCGATAGGGACGGAGAATGATTCAGAACGTTCTGTGATACTAAACCACTCTTGTAACGCCGATACCTGCAAACTAGCGTTAGTTAAACACATAAAAGAGTTAAGAAACGCGTATCTTGCACCGTCGAGCACACGTCACTGAAAGTAACCGATTGTTGTTGTATCCTTGTTGTTTTGATGACCTCCTACAAGCTAGCGAATGTCATCCCGCTTTAAAACCGCTACGCCCGTAACTGCTTCCAAATTAGAAGATTGCTTCGCCTGAAACTATCCTCCTCCGCATTGATAATATTCCATGTCCAAGGGAATACTATCGAAGACAACTTCGCTTGAAATTACCTTCAGTTGTTTGTGACAACTCTCCACAAGCTAGGGAACGCCACCTTGCTGTTTCGATGTTCACTCGTCTCTGAACAGAGAGCTTCTTTTTTGATATGACTCGAATTTCCGCTGTGATAGTCTTCGAAAAGATCACTGCTTTTTAATCCTTAATGCTGCTATGCCAGTACGTCGGCGCTTTGCTGCTTGTGAACCAGTATGTCGGTGCTTTTGCTATGATGACAATCCTGTTTTCTTTGGGAATAGTTGCCAACAAAACTCTTATATGATGTATGACAATCCAATTTAGGGAAAGTTGTCAATGCCACGTAACAATCCATCCTTGGAAATGTTTTCACGAGGAAGCGACAATCCGTACCTCGGAAAATTTGCCAAAATCCAATTTTTGGAAAAGTTGCCAATGCTTTGTAACAATCTTTCATAAGAACTTTGCTACGATCGACAATCCACATCTTGGAATATAACTCTTGAAAGCAATCCACCTTGGAAATTTGTCAACGCTATGCGACAATCCTTTTGGGAAAATATTGCCACTATTGACAATCCGCGTCTTGGAATATTTGCAAAAAAGAGTCGACCGACAATCCACTTCGGGAAAATTTGCCACTTACTGAAATGAATGACAATCCACGTTGAGGAACTTTGCCGAAATTTATGATGAATAGAGTCCTACAACAATCCTTTGGGAAATTTTGCCGTAGGGAACTGGGTGCATGACAATCCAATCTCGGAAAACTTGCCAACGAGCCGACGAATGTATGACAATCCGAACTTGGAAAAACTTGCCAACAAAGAAGGAGCACGACAATCCACGCTTGGAAACTTTGCCAGAGATGACAATCCAATCTTGGAAAAATTGTCGTTGAAGAAAATGCACGACAATCCGTTTTTGGAAATACTGTCAGTTGGGGATGACAATCCAATTTTTGGAAAAATTTGTCGTTTTAATAAGAATGCGCGACAATCCATATTTGGAAATATTGTCGTTTAAGTGCTTGCTTTTGAACCGATTGTAATGAGCCAGTGTTTTAGGCGCTTAAGCTAAGTGAGACGATCTTTTGTCAGGTCGATCACTTAGACTGTAATCAAACCGACTACTTAATCATGTCAAATCGCTTATAGGGGCTAACTGGCGTACCAAGGAACCCGAAATTGCTGTATGAAGTCGAAATCACCTTTTTGAGAGGCTTCGAGCTCTGTCGCTACTGAAATATCTCTGGCGTCAGGCGCTGGAGTAGGGTCTTCCCTGTTCTGCTGCACCTGTATTTATTTTTTACTATAGAACTTCGCCAATTTCTTTAACCATCTTAGGGGTGACCTAAGGCTTAATTATCTTAGGGTTGACCTACGGTTTAATGTTGCTTGACTCAATAACTTGACACGACTCAAGGTATAAACTTGACTCGATGTGATCAACTGACTCGAGGTTGACTCGGCTCGAAGTGAAACGACACGTGTGACTCATGACCCGTGTGTGCATAGTGTTGATTATGCGACCCGAAAATGCAAAAAAAGCAAAAATTTTCCGTCATTTTTGTGGAGGGTACCGACTTTCTCCCGAAAAAGAAAGACGCGAAAAAGAATCGAAGTTTTGAAGGTGCATGTCGAATGAGCTTAGTCAAATGTTGTGCAAGGATTAACCCATCCTAGGCTATCTCAACTTTTGACCCAATGATGAAAGTATTTGAGTAACTTAGGCACGGAGGCTAAACACTTCATACTTCGTGATGCAATGATGATTATGAGTGATTAGTGATGCGACAAGGCATGCTTCAATGTTAAGGTTTCATGACAAAGGGTTCCTAAGGGGAGTATGTTTGGTCATGTATCTGTGCGGTGTGTGAAATTGACACTAAAGCTAGGCCGCAAGAGCTAAGTGTGTGGAGAAAATATTATTTAAAAGAGTCAAATGGTGGTGACTCTTAGGCTAGGTAAGCTAATGATGTAGGGATCAAGCCCCCAAGTCTAGCTCTAAGGGATGAGCACAGGGAATCCCTTGATATGATCATGGTGTGAGTGTGTGAATGTGAATATGAATGTATGTTTATTACGGCCGCACCTCGATGTGAGGTTGCCTACGTATCCGTTAGGAATCAGGCCGAACGTAGCTCTAGCCGAACCTCGCACAAGTGTGGATACCTCAAAAGGGTCTTTTTAAGGGTTGTAGCGTGGTTAGGCTAAAGGTTTAAAGAAGAAAGGGATAAAGGCTCAAGACCCTAGATAAGCCCCCAAGGTGTGCAACCTTGCTTTTGAATCTTTATATTTATGCTTGAGTTTCTACTCTTTTTTAGCTTTTTTTTTTTATCTTTTGCTTTAGCATCTATTTTATTTTTATAAGCGTGGGCAATCCCGATCATGCAGTCTATCACTCACTTGGCATTCATGTTTCTCAGGCACGGTACCGAGCACTCGATAAGAGACGCAATCTGAGACGTGTTCTTATCAAAGATATTTTCATATCAAAGACATTGGAACACTTGCCCTTTTTGTACACTTTTATTATTACTTTATTTTTGCTTATATTTTCTTGCTATTGCTTTATTTTGAAATCACTCAAGCTTTTTAGAATTGCATATGTTGCACACCATTCCATCCCAAGGTTAGGTAGATGTAGGTTGAAAAAAGAAAGGTCTATCGTTAGACGAGGCTCAAAGTGGTTTATTAAGAAAGGATTGTAAATTTGAAAGGTGAAAGGAGAAAGGAGATATGATGTGGCTACAAGGGGTGCCTTAAATCATTGGTATACCTTGTGTTTAATTCGACATGAATTTTTTTTTTTTATGCAATATAATGAAATGATCATATATAAGGAAATAAATGCTCATTTTATTAAAGGAAAAGAAATAAAGAATCTACAAAAATAATCTAAGGGAAAAGAAAGGTGCCTATTCTAGACTTATTGGGGAAAGGAAAAAATGAAAAAGAAATAGAAAAAGAGGCCATGAAATCTTGTCGTTGCAGCTCGCCTCTTGTCTTTTGTTGTTTCCTCCGACATCATCCAGTCTTCTCGCTAGCTAGAGGCAATGGGATCTTATTTGCCTCTATGGGATCTTGAATGAGGTTTTGAAACCTGTAGCATTCATCAGTAGTATGACCGCGCCCTCGATTGTACTTGCAATAGGAGTTTGGATTCCATCTCGAAGATCGATTTTCTGGTGTTGGATCCTCGGTAGGGCCAATAGGTTTGATTAATCCTCGATCATAGAGACGATCGAAAGCAGCATCGTAGGTCATTCCAATGGGTGTGAACTCTCGCCTGGGTTTCCTTTTAGATCTTTGATTGTCCATGGCTAAGACACCATTATGGTCAAAGGTACTAACATTATTACTAGAGTGGGAGTTTTCGAAAGAAGAAGGATTGTCGTTCTTCTTTCCTTTCCAGCCACCGTGGTTACTATTGTTAGTAGCCTTTTGCTTTGCGAGGTCGTCTTCGATTTCAATTCCGATGTCATAGACGGCTCTGAAAGTTTTCAAGTTGTGTTGATATTTTAAGTGCTTTGAATACTTTTCTTGAAGATTCTTGATAAACATCCTCACAGACTCCTTTTCGGTGGGGACCTCAATCATCTTGGCGGAAGTTTCCCTCCACTTATTAAAGAAAGAAGTAAAACCTTCATTCTCTTTTTGTCTTAGCATCTCAAGTTGTCTATGGTCGGTTTCAACTTGAATATTGCACTTGTACCTATCAACGAAAGCGTTTACTATCGATTCCCAGGTAGAGGTTTTCTCCTTGTCAAGGGAGAAGAACCATTGTTGGCAAACGGTTTCAAGAGATAGCGGGAACAGAGAGGGGAAAACCTTCTTATCGATACCCTTAATGTTCATTATGGTTTCGAAAGCTCTTAGATGGAAGTAAGGGTTATCTGTTGCCTTGAATTTAGGGATGTCAGTGGCGTTGAACTTATGCGGAAGAAGTTCCTTGTCCAGCGAGACCCCTTGTGAACTCATGCCTTGAAATTTATAGTCACTAGATAGCTTCCTCAAACTTTCTTAAATGAGGTTCATTTGTTGTTGCTTCACGGGATCATCGACCTTGAGGGTGAGTAGCTTCAGTGTCTCAGTCACGGTAACCAATTGGTTCCTAATCTCATTGACTTCTTCTTGGCTTGCCATTATCTTTTTAGCCTTCCTCTTTTGACGAATCGGTTTATCAAAAAGCGAGACTTGAACAAAGATGTTGTCCTTGATTAATCGCCCTTCTCTCCTCGACCAAGTACTGTGGAAAAGGAATTTGGGGATATTTATTGTTAATTATTTGACTCAAACTTCATTCAACATGCAATGGATGGAGGATGTGAAGAAAGATTGGAATAGAATGTGAAAGCAGATTTAGATGGAGGGATATGAAGAATTAGGAATAGAATGTACCCCCAACTAAAACGACAGAAAAGACCGACTCATGCATGAACCTAAGACATGGCCATGGTGATGTATACTCAAAGTGTGTGCTAAGACTAGTGAGTGTAGGTGACATGTTAAGACTCGTGTCATGACCATGTGGCTAGACTATGTGACTAGACTCAAGCAAAGACTAAGTTAAGACTTCACGTATATGCATTAAACTGGACAGACTGTGGTATTTTAGTCATAACTTTTTATCTGTGACTTTGATTTGGATGAAACTAACGCCAAATTAAAGATAAAACTCGGGGCTACAGATCCATAGGTTTTACGACTCGTAGTTCTTCCTATAACTCCGGTTACGACCAAAACAAATTGACGTTTGTGCAACATACGAGAATAAAAATCCGGGTTGACTTAAAGGAACTATGACTCGATTTTATGTTTATTTATTAGCTCAAATTAATTAATTAATTAATTAAACAAAGTCCTTTAGTCATTAATTAGTTTATTTAGTCTTAACACAAGTCAAATCAAACGATTAAGAAAACATAGAATATATGCACAACAAATAATGCACAATTAGTCAAGTAGGCACAATATGATGCAATGAGTTTGCAACCTAACCATGGCTCTAGTTCTCTAAAGTTCGGGATATGGTTTAGTCAATAGAGGGTCCATGGTTAATTGTCCGGATGCACCGCGCGGAAGCCTAACCATGAAGGGTTGGCACGAGTGGATGGGACGCCACGAGTTTTAGAAAAAACTCGCTTCTATGGTCTGGTGAATTCAACAATCTCGGATGTACCCTTTGTTGCACGGAGCGTTCAATCGGGTAGATGGAGCATGAATTCCCAGAGGGTTATGTCCATATGTAGAACACATATGGGTTTTAGAAAAGTGAGAAAAAATTCAATCAGGAAGTACGATCGAGCAAACAATACGAAAACTGGTCGAAATTAGAACGCATATTTCTGGCTCGGTATTGGGGGAGGTTGGCGCCAGCAAACAGAGACTGGCGCCAGCTTTTAACTGTAGCGCCTGGCGCCAATACTGGCGTCTGGCGCTACGACTAAAATGCTGGCGCTAAGCTCTGGCCCCTGACGCTACTTCCCACATGCCTCAGCAGCTTTCTGTGCTCGATAAAATTTTCCAGTTTCGCGCGGTGTTATTTCGGTCCTAGTTGTGAAAGATATTTCTCAAATTTCCTACGTGTAAAATCCTATGTTTTTAACTCATTATGGATGGTCTTTCCAATGAGATCTTTTTTATGCATATGACAATAATGTTAATCAAAATTACGCACATGAAATACTTAGAACGTTTCGAGTCTCATCCACTCATTCTAAATCATTGCCGAAACAAATTCAGGAATTAAAATAGAAATCCTCCCCAGTGGAGTCGCCAAAAGCTGTAGGGAATAATTTCAAGCGTTAACCCCTAGCTTGAACCCCACTGTGATCATACACTAAAGTACGGTGGCGTCCAAAAGGGAAGAAGATAGAGCAAAAGAGTCGCCAACAAGTTTTAGGAACTTGTAAACCGTTCACGAGGTGAAGGTTACACCCCTTAACGATCCAAGAGATCGTCAACTCCATAAGGTCTTGAACCAAATAAGGGTTCGGGGATGATGGTACAAATCCAACCTAAAAGAGATTGAACCTGCCCTAATAATAGGCCTCTACTTTATTCTGATCGTATTCATGTGCGCTTTCCGACTAACATGCAATCAATAGGATTAACCCTAAACCTGTTTATCTATGTTGGTTGAATTTAATGCACAAATAAATCTATTATTGGCGATCACTTGAATTATAATCATATTAAACCTAAACAAGATTATTAATTATCTTATTAATCGTGATTACAAGTACCAATTCCCTTTAACATGCATAAAGGTGTGATCAAGCAATAAAAATAAATAAGCATCATAATAAATAATAAATATAATAATAAACATGAATAATAATAATCATCACAAATATAATTAAGAATAATTATCATAATAACGATCATACTAATCATAATAATAATCATGCTGACCATAATGATTATAACAATAATAAAATTATAATCATAATCAAAACAATTATAAAAATAATTATAAATCATGTTAAAGTATAATAAAAATAGCAAGATCCTAGGCATGATACTAACAAGATTAATAACAAACCCTAGCATGTCACTAAGCAATAAAAATCAAATCCTTAACCCTAACATGATACTAACAATCATAAATATTAGGAGAAACATCGCAGGAATCATATTTAATACTAAATTTACCCTACACATGATACTAGGAATATCATAATAACAATTTAAACATGATTTCTACATCTAAACATTAATTAATCAATTAAAGCACTTACTTTGATGCCTCGTATCTCTTTCTAATAACAAAATACACACGTTAGTAACTTCAAGGAAAATAATAAACAAAACAATTAAATTAAATAATCGAAAGAGAGATTTGGGACCAAACCCTCAGAAATTAAACCTTTCACGTCTAGGGCGAAGGCAACTTCGAATATGGCTAGGTGTTTCTAGATCTTACGAATGCGGAATTTTGTATGTGAAAACAAGTTTTAGAGAAAGAAAGAATTGAAAGAAAGAATTGAAAGAATAAGAAAATGCTAGTTAAAACTGATTGTAGATGAGAACTCGTGAATGATGAGACTTGGTGAATGAAAACGGAGTTTTTAATACGCTATTTATAGAGAAAATCAGCCAAAAAGATAAAATAAACAAAACAGAGTCTGACGCACAAAAAACAAAGTTGGCGCAAACCCTGGTTAACTGGCGCTAGGCACCAACACTGGTGCCAGGCGCCAATGGCTAGCGCCAGGCCTGGTTCTAGGCGCCAAAGCCTGGGGTCAGGCGTCAAGCCTGGTTTTAACGCGTTTTCGAAAATCAGATAAGTTTGCCGTACTGGAGGATAAAATCATATAATTTCCTCGAAAATGCTATTTGATTTTAATTAAAACTCTGAAAAGTCAAAAAGTCAATTTATCAATGCTAATTGAATTAGGAATGAAAAGAACCTTCTAGAAGAATCTAGAAGACTAAAACCATTCCTAATTGCATTAGGAATGATAAATCATATTAGGCCCTCCTCTAGATCATTGGGCCGCATATAAGGCTCAAACCGGGCCTAGTTCAGTAAATTTTTTTCAAAAGAATTATAAATAAGTCTGTATACTTTTTATTATATTACACAAATCTATTCAATCTAATCTAACGTCACATTTAATTTAATCACAACAATATCTATATGTCGCATACGTGGCGCGACACTTGGCGAAAAACTAGAATGCCAAGTGTCACTGTCTCGTAGCTTGGATGTGAGACTGGCTTTATTTTATTACTAATATGATATGATATCGTTTTGTGCCCGAACGATGCATGGATTGTTCTAAACGTTTTAGCTTGAATATTAAATACAATTATATAATCCCTTTTTAATAAAGTAAAATATTTAGACATACAATATCATATCACTTTTTATATAATAATGTACTTTTTGTAGTTTTGTTTGTAAATAGATATATATATTATTATTGACTTAAAATTATTTTTTATTAAAGTTACTTTATTACTAAACTGGAAGTATTTTTACCAAAATAAAAATAATTTTACTGATCAAGACTTACTTTTACTGATATTTTGTGGACTAGTTCACAATCTTGTCGGACAAAGTAACCCCCATGAAACCGACCGAGTAACCCCTGTAATACTAACTGAGTAACCTGTGACACTAACTAAGTATCCCTTATCTATATCACTGATTGAGTAACCATTATAACACTAACCAAGTAATCCCTATATAGCACTAACGAAGTAACTCTTGTAATAGTTAGTGACACGGCTTGGCAAGCTACGTATAAAAGTTTGTATTTAAATATACTAGTCGTTGGAGCACGATCGCGCGTGCTCCCCCAATGGTAAGATAAGTGAAATTCGTGGTTGTGTTCGGTTATTGTGATATTCGTAATTGTGTTCGGTTATTGTGATATTCGTGGTGTGTTTGAATTTTATAATAGCAATGATACACATGAATTTGTAGTATTAACAAGCTAGGATTAGTGATAAAGTTTTTATGGGGAAATATCTATGGAAAGTGATACAAATTAGTGCTACAAATTAGCTAACACTTCCTCTCGACATTGCCTTCTCTATCTATCTACATATCTCGTTCTCCCTCTGGTCCCTTTTCCTCTCTTGACTCTACTCTATCTCTCTCCTAGCCCTTTTCTTTATTTCCCAAAACTCTCCTTCTCCTTGCTGTTTTTAGTGGATTTATAGCTTTAAACTCTCTCTCTCTGTCATGTAAATCCAAAAAAGTATTTAAGTTAAACAATTTCCTAGCTACAATAATTGAAAAATAAATTTCTGGGATATAGAGGAGATACTAACCACGTTCACCAATATTGGAAAGACTCCAAATTTTACAAATGTAAGGTTTGCAAATTTGAGAATATCTAAGTTTAAAAAAATTATCCTTGCAAAATACTTTGATGGTTTTACAAATTTTAGTCAACATCTGCTTTTTAATGTCAAATCCTCTTCTCTATATGTAGAAGAATTGTACAATATTTATGACTTGTCAAAATTTAAAAAGTTTTATTTATATATTCCACAATTACATTAAAGATGATTTCTTGTATATCTTCCTTCTATAAGGATGGTTTCCTTCGTCTTTGTCTAGAATCTCCCCTTTTAATATTCCTCTAATCTCTGTATGTAAATATTGTTGATCTTACAGCAACCACGGTTTAATTAACAATAGAAATTGTAATAACACTAATTCATTTAAATATATGCAAAACAATAATTATCGAAATGTTGGGTGTGTATATATTCTAATAATGCAGAGTACATATATGCGCCAAGTATAGATGAAATGTTGAAAACTAAGAATCTCATGATATATTGATATATGTACATACAATGATACAAGTAATCTAATGAACAAAATTGAGTGAAAAAAAAAATAAAAAAATATGAAGAGTACCTAGAAGATGAAAACCCAAAGAAATCAAAAGGACAAAAAAAGTATCAGTAAACCAATGAAACAAAGAGTTCTAAGTTTGTGAGCAGAAAGTGATGAAAAATTGATCTTGTACATGTAATCCAGAGCTGAGGAGCATGGTCGTGACCTTTGAATGGGGCTTATCTTTGGCTCTTTGCTGACTGTTGCCTCTCAACTCCAATTGTGTTCAGTTGATAAGTTGTAGTTCCTCAAGTGATGTTAGTGGCATCATCATCTTCCTTTATGGTTGACCATTGATAAGCAAAATATTTGTGGAGGATTTGAAGATGATAAAAACAAAGGTTGTAAATACTTTGATTATCAGATCATCATTTCTACTGTATTCAAACACTAATAACAGCATATATAAGCAAACTTCAAAAGTCAAATGGAGTACAATTAGACACTAATAACAACTGCAGTTCATTGCAAACAGGTTGTTAACACTAACATCATCATATGTATAACAACAGGTAACATGCTATAAGCCTATTATGATGAAATTTCAATGCAAAATAGGCCCTCAAACTCAACAAGAACACGCCGTAAGTTGATGAAAATGCACAAAGTGACCGCACAACACAAGGTGCTTTCCTCATACTTCACATCAGTTCTCTAATTTCAAAGGGAGACAAACTCATTTATCAAAGACGTACACAAACAACACAATTCCAAAAACAGGTAGCAAACTCCCAACCCCTACAATCTAAAATAAGTATTTCTTCAATAAATTATAGGAATGATCACAAAAGTAACCCAAAAAAAACATCAATCAATACATATAATGATAAAATAAGAGCAAATATATCATAAACCGCTCTGATAAATAGAGAAACACATACGAATTTGTAAAATGGTGAAAGTCGAGGAATTCTGCAAAATAAGAGACAGAACAAAATTAATTACTTTAGTAATACTCAGAAGCAATATATAATGATCTATTTAAGTAATAATAAACAAAAAGAACAATATTTCTGCACCTGAGGGACTGTCTTCCTTTGCTTTCAGTCCTGCAGCAATAACATTCTCGACAGGTAGAGGGGCAAAGGATGACCAATATTCGAGTTTAGCTTCTGTGATGTCTGGATAGATACCTTAGAAATGTATAGAGCCATATATCAACTTTCATTATTTGCATTATAAGGGAAAAAAAATTAAAAACAATAATTAGATGTCAGCAGGGTCTTGCTAAATTATTCAATTACCACATCGTACACATAAACTCCAATATTAAGCAAGCCAACACCTCTTAAGAACCACCTCTTCTTATTCCAACGTTATGAACCATGTAAATACAATTGGAAACAATTATAATAAGAAATGAAAGAAGAGTAGAGCTCAAACTAACCATCTCTTCCCACGTCAACATTAATCTATGAACCGTAGACCGAAAAGATCTTAATTCGGACTCGAACTCCTGCAGCTAATCAAGTGCACAAATTGCCTCATCCCTAGCAGACTATTCAAAATAAAGTGTCATTTTATCTATTAAGAAGCATGAAAAGAAAATCTAGCATCTGAAAGATCGGTAGCCAGAGAAGTAAAATTGGACACCTCTGCCTCTATCCTAAGTGACAACTATCATAGTTAACTAATTGAAAAATAATTGATCACCCACCCTCTAATACGGATGATAAATAGGAGCTTTGGCTCTGGCTCGACGTAGAATCCACCCTTCAATTTAGTCTCCCTTGTGAGACAGATCAATTCCCTCTTCCGATTAACAATAAACAAGTTTAACCAGAAACTTAATTAAATAACCATACACCAAGAATAGACGCCACAAATAACAAACTCAGACCTGGTTTGTGTATTCCTTAGCGTACTGCTCATCCCTCTTAAAGATCAGCTTCCTGATTTCAACTCTTCTTCTTCTTCTGAACATCCTGATCCTCCTTGGCCAAAGCCCATTCTTCCTCCCTCTTCTGCTTTTTCAAAACCGACTCCAGTACTACAACTTAAACATTCAAACTATCATTTTCTTCATCTAACATCTAAGAAAATTGAGTTGGTCCATGGTTTAAGGCACCAAGGTAGGTCAAACATGAAACTTGTTATTTTGTCCCTGCATACTCTTATAAAGTATTAAGGTGATTTTTTTTATACCTAAAACCTTCTTAAGATAATTTTCACTATAAAACATCACGTCTTAATCTAGAAAGCTTTATAGGGTATCATAACCTTTATTCTTTTATTAGATTGTTGAAGTATCAACTCCAAGAGGCCAAGATCAAAGGCCTCGACTAATCTTACAATTTCCATTCCAAGATAAAAGAAAATCAGTTAAAATCCAAACAAATATTGAAGAGAAAGAGGAGAATTTCGGTAGAAAAATGATAGGCATAACAAAAAAAAAAGCACCAATACCAGCAAAGTTCAATCCCCATGCCCCACCCCACTCCGACACTCAGACTGATCTAGTTACCTATGAAAGAAACAAAATACAACCATCATATATGACACACCACTCCATGTACATATGCAATTACCTCAGCATTTGAACCATAACCCCTCATAACAAGCCAGCCTTCGAATGAGCTTCTTTATCACTTATATTGACCTTTAGAACCTCTATCTGCTTTTTGGCACAAATTAACAAAAGAAGTAAAATGAAAACAAATTTTAAATGTCAAAGAACTCAATATCAATACTAATTTCTCCGTACCTATTTAAAGAACTTGATAAATTTTGTAGTTCAAATGATCAACTATGCAAAAAAGGCACAATAACGATTTTTCACAATTGATACCTGAATTAAAATACATGGAATTAATACAAACTTTTGAGATAAATAATAATTTGGTACAACTCAACTTTATTTTGGGGAGAGGGGGGAGCTAATTGAAAATATTCATTAAAAACAAAAAAACCAAGTTATGTACCATTTCATTTACCACTCAAACAAAAAAATCAATGTGTAAAATTACCACTCAAAACTCTCACCAATTCATTTACCAATTTACTAAAAACACTTCAAATTCCATAAAAAATTTCCTAACTTCAACTGAGCTTGTTTCTCAATCAATCAATCAAATTAAAATTCCATCAATTTCACAAAACACAAACATCAACCAAAACACACAAATCACAACCACATCATAAATTAATCATTACATTCTAGAAATTATATTTTTTTTTTACAAAAAGACACAGATCAACCATGTAATATTACCTGAGTTTCTTCACCTTAAACTCGAATCCACCAAATCTTGCTTAGTCTTCCTCCTTCCGCCTATTTTAGAAAGAAGCCAGAGAAATTGGAGGACGAGGAAAAAAAAAAGGAAAACATAGGAGAAATAAACAAAAAAAACACAGTCAACATTCATATAAAAGGTTAAATGACTTAAATCAAATCGAAGAGATGAAAATTGAACCAATTAGAACAAGAAAGAGAAAGGGGAGAGAGAATTGTACCTGGAGATCAACAATTCAGACAATAACGCTACTAACAACAGAAAAAATCAACCCAAAAAACCACTAAAAAATCGAACAAGGCATTAAAATTCAACCCAGATAAATTCAACCCAAAAAGTGAAAATAAATAGAACAAATAAACCCCACAAAAATCGAAAACCAATCGAACAAATAAACCCAAAAAGTCGAAAACAAATCGATCAAATAAACCGATTAAAAACAAAACGATTCGCACAAATACACCACAAAGATTCAACGTAAAAAATTCAAAAACAACAGGAACATATATGCAAAAATCAACGACAATCAAACATTAAAACCCCAAAAATTTGAAATTAAATCGAGAGAGAGAAAAGAGATCGAACCTGATAAATGTGACGATCGTAAAAACCCACGACAATCAAACAACTGCGGCGCCGAAACCAGAGCAATGGAAATGATGAGAAGAATCGAAGGCCCATCGTCGATCAAGGCGTGGAAGGAAGACATCTTTTCTCTCTCTAAGTTTCTCTATCCTTATTTCCCCTGACCCCTTTATAAAAGTGTTAAATTCTAGAAATTTACTCATCAAGATTAAATTTTGATGAACACCCATTTCAATTGGGTGTGAGATTTGATGGCGCAAAAACAGAGATGGTTTTACAAAGAGATACAATTAGGATAATGAGTTGAAAAAAGGGCTTAGATTATTATTTAAAACTATATTAGAAGAAGATCACATTAATAATCTTAGTTCTAATGATAGAAATGATGATGATTATTGTGATTCCAATTCAAGTAATTCATATTCTTCCTTTGTTGTTGAGCTACAAATTGCATTTGGTGGTTGAATTGGTGTAATGGAGTTGCGTAGGGTGTGGGTGTTGTGCAGGGCGTAGTGGTGTGATGGTCAATGGTCGTGGATGGGAGCCGATGGCACGATGGGCGATGGTCGTGGTTGGGAGCTGAGGGTGGTGGTGGAGCGTGAGGTGTGGGTCTTCCTACGATGGGCGGTGGTGTGGCTCGCTGTTGTTCGACGGGGAAGGGGTGGGGCAGTCTTGTTGGGGAAGGAGGGGAAATGATATTAATTTCGTTTTTATTATTTTTGTTTTTTTAATTATTTTAAAAAATACAATGAGTCAGAAGGTGACATATGGCAAGTCACCTTCTAAAACTGGTCACCAAGTTAACAAATCGGTCATGGGACTATTTTGAGCAGATGGGGGAAAAAGTGGGATTATTTCCAGATTATTCGAAGCTGGGATTGTTTTGAGCAGAAGTGATAAAGGTGAGATTAATCTTTTCAATTTTTTCTTCTTATTAGTTTTATATTTTTTTATAATGTTAGATACAAAAAGAGAGTAGAAACACGTACTACCTATTATTCTTTTTTTCACGTTTGTTATAATTTTCTGATTTTGTAAGTTGTACTATATTCACTTGATATACCACGACCAATGTTTGTGAATTATACATAAAAAAATATACTACGTATATAATTAATATATTACTTCCTCTGTTCTTTTATACTTGACCTGTTTCTTTTATCACGCTTGCCAATGCAAAACTTTAACAATCAATAACTTAAATTCTCCATAATTAAAAATTATAAAAGTTATATATTATGATAGCACGTATTGAGACGAATCCAAAAAGATCATAAATGAATATATTTTTTCGTACATATTATTCACAAAAGACGGTCAAAAGAGGGGTGGTGAATAGTGTAAAAGTCAAAGCGGGTCAAGTAATAAAGAACGGAGGAAGTATGAAAAGAAGGGTGCGTCGGTCTTAATATAATAATGTAAATAAAAAGTTAAAAGTAATTATTATTTTTAACACGTAAAATCAACAAAATATTATATTATTGGCCTAATTGGACCATTTGTTATATATGGCTGGTAAATGGGCTATGGAGGCTTTGTAAACCCCGTAAAATTCTAAGTACTAATATTGATCTAATTCCCTTCAAGATTTCATTGTATTATACAGTTTCTATTGTGTCCTAATTTTAATTGTTTTTTACTTCTTTAATTTCATTAACAAAATCACAAATATAAACAAAAATATTACAACTGAATATGAAGAATACTTGATTCAAAAGCTATAATGGTAAATCAATGTTAGACTAAAAAAATAATTAATGATACATGACCATATTTATAATTATAATTAATTACATGGTTATTCGTATAAGAGTAAAATTTTATTATTAATTAGATATTTTTATTAAGGGAAAATTGGCCACAATGACACCACCTATTGACAAGGTGCATAGAATAGCACCACATATTCCTTAAATACTTTATAGCACAACCTATTGTCTTGGGTGCATAAAATAACTTAATTGGCATCGAAGGCCGAAGATTCCACCGTAAAACTAAAAATTGTTTATTATTATTATTATTATTATTATTATTATTATTATTATTTATTTATTTAATTATTTATGTATTTATTTATTTATTTCTCTCTTTATATTAAATATTTTTACAAGGTCTTGTCACTTACTTTCTTCATTTTAATATACCCACCTATGAACCTAGCTCAAAAATGATTTTTTTTTTAAAATGAAAATTAATGGATTAGATGATGAAAGTATGCCAAGTAGGGTGTTTTACGCAATTTTTTTTTCTTTGCTATATGTACTGAATTATATTTTGTTAGTACTTGTATTGAAAAAAAATGTCAAAGCACATCCAACTAACTACATTCCAAATTTCCAATCAATTAAGATTATCTTAACACACACAAGAAACAACACAAGAAGGTTGATGTTAAAAATAAAAAAAAATTAAAAAAAAAAAAAAACAAGAAGGTAATTTTTTTTTATTTTTTATTATTATTATTTTTTTACAGGAACAAGAAGGTAATTTAACTCAATAGTAATCAAACGTTAAAAAAAGGCCCTAAATTTAACAATTTAAATCATCAATAATTATACCAAAATAGTACTCTAATCTAATGTGAAAGACCAATTACCAAAGTTAATATATAGAAGAAACTTACAAAATTTTGCAACAAAGCTGTATAATTGAAAATGTTGGTGAAATTTGTGCTTTTGTGTTCATTAACAATGGTGATTCATGGTTGAAAGAATGTGGAAGGTGGAAAAGTTCAAGTGGAGTATAGTGAAACAAAGACAAAATACCAAAGTCAAGTGGAGTATATTTATTTTATGTACTTCGTATAAAAGAATTAATTTTCAGAAATAAAAAAGCAAATTTTTATTTTTTTCCGGTGGATTCACTAGCCTCCGGTGTCAATAATGTTTTTTTATGCAACCAAGACAATAGGTTGTGTTGTAGAGTATTTAAGGAATAGGTGGTGCTATTCTACGGCTCTACGCACCTTATCAATAAGTGATGTCATTGTAGCCAATTTTCCCTTATATTAATTATAAATAATATGTGGTGTGTTGCTATAAGTAATTCTATTGTCAATAAAAAGATAATTGTTTTATCCTAAACAAATCTATCTAATTTAATCTAATATGACATCTAATAATCTAATCACAGTGTATCTATTGAATGCCTACGTGGCGCGATGATGTGTCCAATTTATATAGTGTTTTACCCCCATCCCTTGGTCATAATTAGTAGTGTTTTTGGCTCTTTAGAGCCACTTTTATTACTAATTGGTGTTTTCTAGTGTTTTTGTAGTTTTGCTTGAGTTTTGTAGGAAATTGCACATTTGGAGCGTTTACCGGGTTTTTCATGAAGCACCTACGAACATTAAGAGGACACGACCATCTTTGAAGCCTAGGACCGGTTAGAGCCGGTGATTAAGGGCTCGGTATGTGATACTGAGGCATTTGGACCAAGTATTCAAGACCCGAAGAGGAAATACGAATTTAGCCGAAGAATCAAGCCCAATCGAAGTCCAAGCCTCGAGGAAGAGACCGGGCCCGATCGGGCAAGCTTGCGCCCGATCGGGCAGGCGCGCAGAAGAGGGCACCAGCAAAAGGCGCGCCTGATCGGGTGAGCATTAGCTCGATCGGGCGCGGCTGCCCAGGAAGACTTTGAAGAAAAAGGCAGGCTCTTCGCCCGATCGGGCACGTGTTTTTGGAGGCATCTGATTGCCGAGATTTTAGTTTCCAATTAGGATTTGTTTTAGGGATGTTTAAGTACAATTTTTGTACGTAATTTAGATTACCTTCTCTTTTAGACTTTCTCTCTCTACTTAGAATATTTTCTCTCTCTTAAATTCTCTCAACTTTGTTCTTAATTTCATTCCTTAATCCAGATTACTTTTGGTAACAATTTCTTCTCTTTTAATTTCAGTTATTTTCTTTAATTCTTTCATCATGTCTTATTTTATTGTTTTGATTAGTTTAGATTTAATTATGTGTGAGTAGTTTAATTTCTAGGGGTTATGGGGATCTAATAAATAATATGAAGGGGTAATTTGTGATTGTTGATTATCAATGCTTGATTATTTTCCTATTGATTGATTTAATGCTATGCAATTGGGTTTGGCCAGATTTAATTGTATGAGTTTAGCAATATTGATTCGAGAGATGGGAATTGATGTTTAGGCTTAGTTTCAATAGGCGGACTAATTTATAAATGGTTAAGTCGAGATTCGAGAGATGAGATTTAATACTGGTAAATTAACTCTGTGATTGTAATACGTAGCGAAAGCCCTTTATAATCTGATTAATTGATGCATTGATGGTTGCTTATTATGATTTACCCTGGAATATTGTTTATCGGTGAACCTATGCCCTAGGTTTTTTTTTCATTGATTTACCTCCTATTTTATTCCCTTCCTACTCTTACCTTTTAGTAGTTTAATTACCTTTTTACAATAATTTGGATACTTGATAATTTAGATTGCTCTTAATTAATTAGGAATAAATTGACTTGTTTCCTTATGGTTCGACCCTTCATCCCTATCTACATAGTTAGTGGGTTTAGGTTTTATTTTTGATTAGCTGAATACGACTTGAGCCTGTCACGCGACACTTAGCGAAAACTAGAATGCCAAGTGTCGTTGTCTCGTGGTTTGGCTACGAGACCGGCTTTATATATTAGTGATATATGATATATAAAATATTAGAAGTATATCGATAATAAAACATTATACACCATTTTTTTCTTACAAAAATCTATCTAATATTTGCTTACTTAGCATTATACGTGTCATAATAATACCTATTTGTTGCTTATGAGACTTGACAGACGAAAAACTAGAGTGACCTTATATAGAGCTGTCAAAAACTGACCCGACCCGAGAACCCGACCTGAATCGGCAATGATCTGAACCTAATATGTACCCGAACAATGAGGTGAAACTAGTGACCTGTAATCCGATCTGAATCGACCTAACCGACAACCGATTTGATCTAATACTTTATGGCTTAAACCCGAACATGCACCTGATGTGATAGTAACCGTCAACCGATTAAATCTGACCCGACTACAATCTGAACCCGAATTAGTACCCGACCCAATTAGAACTTGAAAATGATTTCAACCCAACACAACCTGTTATTGACCCGAGTCATGAAAGGTTTAATAAAATTTTACACACCTTTCGTTGAGCTGGTATAGTTCTGTAAACCCTCAATCCTTAACAAAATATTGGTACAATTTGTTCAGCTTATTATATACCTTTTGTTCTCTATTACTTCGCATATAGGCTTAATAAAATCTTGATAATGTTTGATCAAATTATAAAAGACTTTATTATATAGGTTCAGCTTCACCACATCGATATTTATTCGAATTGAACTTGAACCAAAACAAAAAATGATCTAACTTTAAGATTATCCGACCAAATAACTACCTAATCCGAACCCAAACTTACCATCTATTAACTCGCCCAAACCCGACGTAACACAACCCGGACCTGAAATTGAACCCGATCTAAGTTTGACTCGAATCGAACCCGACCTATATCCGAAAAAGCAAACGACCCGGAATAATCTAAACCGAAATTGACCCGACCTGAACTTGAACCTGATGTGAGACTAAATTGACTCGACATAACCTGATCCTAATTCAACCTGAAACCTGATTTGTCCCGACTCGACTTGAATACCCAAATTGACAGCTCTAACCTTATCTATATATGTATACTTAGTGTTTAAAAACTCTTACCAAGAAAGACACATGTCTCAATCTTATTATACTTCTCTATCTTTCTCTCCAACCTAATTGCCATGTCTTTTTACATAATTAATTTTTTATTACACTATTTTTCCTTTAATTCTTTTATTAAACTTATACTTCGTCTTCCATGTACACTTAATCTTCATCTTCCCTCTTTAATTTAACCTTTTCCTTTTTACTCTTTAATTTCAATCTCTCCACCTTCATTATTTTTTTCTTATATTCAATTAAAGATTAAAAAAAAAAAAACGTTATTTAGTCACGTTTTTTTATTACACATTATTACCATAATAACTTACTAGGTTATATCCCGTGTCATGCACGGTGATCGTTATACATTATTAATAGATACATATTATAATCATAAATTAGTCGAGGAATAATAAAAGTATGTGATATGTTAAATTTTAATTGTAGCTTCTAATACACAATTAAAAATAAAAGTAGGCAAAAAAATCCGACCAATATTTTTTGTTGTTGTAAAACAGATCACAAAATATTTTTTAGAATAAAATTGGTTTATAGTTGTCCAATTATCTGTTTTAGAAAAATTATTTGTGAAATCTTTTTATTTTAAATATACTACATTAATATGGAATATGTACAACAAATAATATTATTTTTGAAATTGATTTGTTTCCTTAATTAGGAAAATTACACTTTAATAATCCCAACTATTGGCGATTTACCTAGAATAATCCCAACTAGGGATTATTTTCTAACAGTACCAACTTTGCCTCTTATTTTCTTCTAGTAGACCCAACCGGTGAACTATGGGTCAACAACCTGTTATAACAAGTCATATGCCACGTGTCAACACACGATTGGTCCAAAATAAAAAAAAACAAAAAAAATAGAACATTAAAAACAAAAATAAGTATTAAAAAAATTAGAAAAAAAACAAAAAATAAAAAAAAAATCAGAAATTAAAAATTTGAAATTAAAAAAAAACAAAAATAACCAAAAAAAAAAAAAAACCAGACACTTAGAAAAATTTCAAAAAATTAATAAAAAATAAAAAAATTAATAAAAAAAATCAGAAAATTAGAAAAAAAAAATCAAAAAATTTAAAGAAACAAAACAAAACCCAAAACCCACCAGCCACCCTCCCACCACCCCGTAACCCTAGCCAGCCACCCTCCCTCCCCTTTCCCCGTCGGCGGCTAACCCCCTAAACATCCCAAAATGGTCGGCCGGCCGACACCCACCCAGCTCGGAAACTATCCGGTCGACCCAAAATCACCCCCGAAATCACCCCCTCACTATTTCCCGACCCCCATAACCACCATCTCCTCTTCCCCGACCCTCAAAACAACCCCACCTCCTTTCCCCCACCGTCAAAATTGACCATTTTCGGCGGTAGGGGAAAGGAGGAGGGGCTGTTTTGATGGCCGGGGAAGTTGGAGGGGGTGGTTTTGGGGGTCGGGGAATAGCGAGGGGTAGTTTCGAAGGGTGATTTTGGGCCGACCGAGTGTTATTCGAGATAGATGGGTGTCGGCCGGCCATTTTGGCATGTTTTGGGGGTTGGCCGCTGGCGGGGAAATGGGAGGGAGGGTGGCTGGCTAGGGTTACGAGGTGGTGGGAAGGTGGCTGGGAGGGTTTTGGGATTTTTCTTTATTTTCATTAATTTTTTTTTCTAATTTTCTGATTTTTTAAAAAATGAATTTTCTAATTGCATTTTTATTTTCTGATTTTTTTTTGTTTTTTAAAATTTTTTTTCCCAATTTTCTATATTTTTTTTTTCCATTTTCTAATTTTTTTATTAATTTTTTTTTTCAATTTTCTAATTTTATTTTTTATTTTCAGATTTTTAAATTTTCTGATTTAATTTTCTAATTTTTTAAATTCTAAAATAATCACGTGTTGACACGTGGCATTTATAGAAAAAATTAAAAAAAAATTACCTTTTCAATAGGTTATCGGTCATTGGGACCGCTGGAAGAAAATAAGAGGCAGAGTTGGTACTGTTAGAAAATAATCTTTTGTTGGGATTATTCAAGGTAAATCGCCAATAGTTGAGATTATTAAAGTGTATTTTTCCCCTTAATTAATAGATTTTTTTTATATAAAAAAATAATAATAATTAAGGACACACAAGGAGATGACACATGTCATTGCTGGTGTGTTTTTTAGTATATATTATTGATTGATTATTGATGATTATTGATTGATATTTCCTTATTCATTTTTCAATGCAATTTTCTATTAACACACATGTGCATTACATAGGCCAGAAGGCTAGTTAACTTTAACTTAAACCGAACCGATTAAGGGCATGTTCTCATTGACTGAACTCAGCTGAATTGAACTGAACTGAGCTGAGCTGAGCTGAGCTGAACTGAACTGAATATTTTATAAGAGAAGGACATTAGGGGCTGAACTGAACTGAGCTAAACTGAAGTGAGCTGAACTAAACTGAACTGAACTGAATTTGAACGTATGAGAACGGGCCCTAACTCTCAAACCATATAAAGAATGCCAAAGCCATCTACCTATATAACACGTGTCAAGTCACTCCTAACTAAGTGTCACCCCAACCTTAACGTTTTCTTCCACCGCAATCCAACGTATTTTTTCTAACACTTTGTTTCGAACCCCAGTTTTTGCTCTCCTCTAGCTTGTGCAACAATGAAGGAACTTTCAGCAGCAGAAACAAACCAACTTCTTGAAGCAGCTACTGATTTCGCCTTTTATCCTGGTAATTCTGCTTTCTATAATTTTGCTTCTAAATTATTTTGTTTATTATTTGCGTCTAATTACAAATTTCGAAATTTGAATGCAGGTATACTTAATGAAGCTTCTGTGAAAGAATTTCTTGATCGTTTTCCTCTTCCATTCATCATTAAGTAAGAATTAATAACTAAATTCCTTGTTCCTTTTCTTAATTTATCGATTTTTGGGTGAATTTTTTTTATTTAAATTCTTAATTTTTTGGTTAATATACATTTGTTTGGTTTATAATTTATAATTAGTGATATGAAATTTGCTTATTTAAGATAAATTTAATGAAATTTCTTGGTAATCAAGCAATTATGCCTTAAAAATTAAAAATCAGAAGAGGGTAAAATTATGTATTGGCTCTTTGGATTTTTTTAGTTTAAGTTCTACAGCCATTACAGGTTATAATTTGGAATAATAAATTTGTTTAGGTTTTACAATGTAATGAAATATACCATTGTTAGGTTTGTTTTGAAAATGTACTTTACTTTTTTTATGTAAGTTGTCATTTTTTGGTTTTGCTAAATGCTAATAAATTAAGAGAATGATGGTGTAAATATTGATGCTCGTATCAAAAGATCATTTAAGCTTAACTTTGTATGGAGTTATGGAGGGATAACTCTTATTTGATGTTGGCCGGTAACAGCTTGAATTTCGTTGTATCGGATTTTTGAAGTTTTCCTTTTTTTTTTTTCTTTTGGATTTGTGAGAAGAATAGCGTGTTAAGCTGATTGTTGAAAGTTTCTTTGACGAATCTATTCACTAATCACTACAATATTTGGTATGAATTTGGAGCTTAAGGTGAGGGACTGAGGGGGTATAGGAAATAAAATTGAATTAGTTATACATAAATTCTTACAACCATCGATAGCATGTAGGTGATTTGGAATAAAGGGTGGAACTTGTGATTAAGATTAGGATATGCTGTAGGGTATATGAGTGTGTATGTATGTATGTGTGTGTTTCTGTATATGTTGAATATTGTGGGGACTTTCCCTGTATAAGTAGTTTTAGCAAATCTGACCTAAGTTGTCCAAATTGAATTGTTTATAACCGTTCATCTTTTACTTGTCAAAATGGTGGTGATGAAAGACACTTGATCCGTTAGATGAACCGGAGTCTATTTTATGTTTCTATATAATTGTCTTATTTATCTATTCTTCTGATAGGGGCAATAGCTTTTCCATGTAGGCTCATTAATATTATTTCCGTCTCAATGCAGTGCCTTGCAGACTAAAGCGGAGGTGCCTGGATTGGAAAATGCCTTGGTTAATTGTCTAGAAAGAATATTTAGAACAAAATATGGTTCATCTCTCATCCCGCAATATATGGTACGTGTGCATAAAAAATCATCATGTGCATGCAACAGGACTTCCCAACTTTGTAGGGAATTTTTTACAATTACATGTTAAATATAGAAATTTAGACTTGATTCTTGTTGCCAGCCGTTGAGAGGATCAGCTCAGGCTTCAGGCCTCGCTAGCAGGAATAGCCACTCCTTGTATAAAACAAAAATGGACAAACAAGATATTTAGGTAATGCAGAGAAAGATGCAACAGGAATTTGGGTACTTGGCACTTCAAAAAATAAATCGAAGCCTTGGAAAAGTGGCATTGTGCATCTTCTTCCATTTTTCAGACTTTGGTTTCATTCTAATTGTTTTTAATTCACTTGGATATTCCTCCTAGGGAGAGATTAAGTTCTTTTAACTAAGCATAGGCTTGAGTAATTCAAGTTTATCTGTTGTGGCAGCTGGCAAGTATTAGTGCAATTTTTTTTGGAATTTGTTTTTTTTCGGGGAGCTTTCTTCTTACCAAACCTTGGTGGGACCAGCCCATTTTTTTTTAAACTCAGGCCTGTTAACATCACTAGGACTATCCAGTTGGGCTGAAGGCTTAAAGGGGGGAGGGGGGCTCCCTACCCGTCTTTACAAAAATCCGCTTATATCTTTGATGAAATTATGGTAAATTGAGGTGATACCGGTATAGATACAAATCCTCCTTGGAAAATTACTATGTGAACTAGGCATTCAAAGAAAAACTCATGGCTTTTCTAGAAACAAAGTTCTCCCTTAATTTTGTTACCTGTTACTCCCTCTATCCCCAATTGTTTGCCCCAAACCATAAATTCACTTTATTAAGGCTTTGGGCAAAAAATGATGCACATAGGCTGACACAAATATCAATGAGGAGAGAGATAGACAGAGTGCAAGTGGGAAAACATGCCAAAAGTAGTATGGGGCAATCTTTTGGGGACACCTTAAAAAGGAAAGTGGACTAGTGGAGCAAACAATTAGGGACAGAGTTAGTACTTGTTTGGAACTACAAAATTAGTGTGAATTATCCATGAGTCTGTTCTTCAACATTGATCTTAGAACTTGACATGTAATAAGCTCAAGCTGTTTTTGTTATCCTTGATTCATTGCTTGGTAATTTTTGTACTTAATATCTCTTTAGGCATCCTTATTTACACTTAATATGACTCCTTTTACTGCAGTCTTTCTTGCAAGTCGGTCTACAAGCAGATTCTGAAGCAGTTAGATGTTTGACTTGCAAAATAGTATGTAAACCTCCACTTCCCCTCCCCCCCCCCCCCCCCCCCCCCCCCTTCTTCAATTCTAAAGCAGACTCTTTTTTTTTTTTTGCTGTTTGGCTGCTGTCTGTTAGTATATGTGGAAAACAAAAATTTGGAACTAGCTGTGTTTGCAGGATGAAATTTTGAAAAAATTGGAATAACTTGGACACTAATTTATAATCTTTTATTATAATCTTTATCTCTGTGGTGGTGTCTAAATTTTCTTAGGATTGTTTTTATTTCAAGTATACTTTTTCTATCAATGAATGTTGCTCCTCGATTTTCATGCAGGTCTCTTTTCTTTTTGAGGATTTAAATGACAAATCTGTCCACCCATCTCAGTTGATAATTACATACAATATATATCCCCTGCTACTTCTTTGCCTTGTTAATGGGTAAGCTATCTATATATGGTTATAGCAATTGTTATTGCCACCTGTATTTCTGTGTTGGAAATTTACTCATTTATGCTGAGATGCGTGGAAAATATACTTATAGATTAGATGAGATGTAGCCAAAATGGTATGGATGATAGCTCTAGCTATATGTGCAAAGTTAGCATGCGCAGAAAAGGCTTGGTTATTTCCAAAGTTAGGAATCCATAGACTTGTGAGGTGTGACTGAGTAATTCTAACTCGTTTAATTTGAAAGAAAACAGTTTAATCTTGGAGTTAAAAGGGGCAACCTAGAAACCTATGCTCACTGGGAAAGTGTAATTTTCTGAATTGCTAGTCCACTTGGCATAGTTGTTCCCATCTTATCTTATCGTGTTTTGTCATAGAGATTAGTGTTTCTTTAATGTTATTATGGTACCTTCTTCATTTACGCTGAGCTTAGTAGTAGTTTAAGTAAACTGGAGATTGCTAATCCTTGTTTTGAAAATATTTTGTGCATCTTCATATAGTTGATAGTGGGTAACCAAGTAGCTATTTTTCTGATATGACTCCCTCATGCCTATGAATCGGAAATCATCTCCAGCTTTAAGCAGGGAATTTAAGGACATTAAGGGAATTATTTGGTATTATTTGTTGTCACTTAACTTTTGTTGAGCTATGTGGCTATGCCTTTTTTTGGTTACCTTGGTATCATTGCACTAGTGGCTATAACTTAAATCCCTAGACATGGAAGACTAGCTTTGCGTTATTGTTTACAATAATACGGTTATATATTCTCCTAAAAATATAAAGTATTATTAAGGGTGCATTTTCCTTACCTTAAAAAAAGGTTTTGGGTCTAATAAGTTTTGAGAAGTTCTTATCAAGTCATTTAAATTCCATTTAGTTTAATTCAGTCCAGTAAGTTTAAATTAGGTCTTACAACTTTACATCAAGTTCCTATATATTAATATGGAATATTATTATATTCATACTACCTTTGTTTTTTTTTAGTTGACACATTCTGTTTACGGATTTTTTTTTTTTTAGTTGACATGTTTCTATTTTAGGCATATTTTCTATTGTGAATGGTCGATTTTACCCTTATTCTTAGTCTCTCTCCTCCCTCATATTAGACTAATCTCTCTCCTCTCTCACACCTGACCCATAAACAGATCACCCACATCGCACCTCATTCCTCACCACCACCACCACTACTCGATCGCCTCTTTCTCTCACCTCCTTCCACCGCATCATACCATGACCATCACCGCTGGATATAACCTCCTCTTTTGCCTCAACACTATAGAACCCTTGTCAACACCACCATCACCACTAGTCGGTAGGACTAGTAATTTCATCCCCGCATGACAAAGTGTAGATATAGGGTTGTTTATTTATTTATTTATTTTTATTATTTTTTTTGTTAAAAAAAAATAATTACTGAAACATTGATTGCAACATCAATTTTTTCATCCTTTGTCGTAGTCTACTTTTTCGATTTGAGATCTTAAGGTAGTAGCAGTGACGAATTAATGGTTGGGACTTGAGGTTGTAAATGCTATTGGATCTTATTTGATTTTGTGGGCTTTATGTGATGAAGATGGTGACGAATGTAAGGGTGGTGCCGAAAAAGTACATCAAGGTGGTGGTGGAGGAGTAGAATTCATTGATATAGGTGGGACGGGCTGATGGTGGCTCACAAGGCTGGTCAGTAGATGGAGGAAGGAAAGAGGAGGTTAAGTAGGGGTATAATTGTCTTTCACATGTTTATCTCACTTTTCTAAAAATGTGTGTCTAAATTAAATGTGTCATCCAATCAATTCTAATACTATTTTTATTTTTTTTTATCTCTAATAGTTATGTCTCCCAAGTACCATATGATATTTGTAGCTACTGGTACCACTAGTGCATACTCTTTTTTAATTTTCAGTACTATTTAATTATTCAAGTAACATAAGAAAATCCTTTTTGTTTGACCTTTTTTTTAGTGTACACATTTGACTGTCAGTATATTCCAATTCTGTATTATTAAAATTACAAACAGTTTCTATTTTGAAACTACACAGTGAGACAAACTAAACAAGATCGCACATTAATATGTTTTTGCTTATATTTTTTAGGAAAATTTGTCAGAAACAACCTTTTAAAGTGTCCATTTTATTTAAAACAACCTTTAAAATTTTTTTTTGCAATTTCAGACCACATTATAAATTTTTTTTATCAAAGACAACCAAATGCTACTTTCCGGCGTTTGACTCTATTTTTCCCGATGTTGACCACTAGTGTGCAACGCACATGAACTCGTATATTGCTTAATACACCAATTTTCCCTCCAATTCACTCGTACTAAAAGAGGGATAAAAGAGAAGCAGAGGTTTTAAATAGGAGTTAATTGGAGGAAAAAGGGGTGTATTAAGTAATGTAGGAGGTCACGTGACTCGCACACTCGTGGTCAACATCGGCAAAAATTGAGTCAACGCCGGAAAGTAACATTTGGTTGTCTTTGATAAAAAAAATTTATATTGTGGTCTTAAATTGCAAAAAAAAATTTAAAAGGTTGTTTTAAATAAAGTGGACACTTTAAAAGGTTGTTTTTGACAAATTTTCCTATTTTTTAATTACAAAAATTTCAAGATTAAGTTTATTCTCTCTTTGAGTTGAAATTTTAATATGAAACAAACAAAAGTTTTTTTTTTTTTCTTTTTTCTTTTTTCTTTTTTCTTTGACCACTTACTGTGGATGTGTTGTTTCAGAAAGCTTTGAAAAAGATGGGTGGGTATAAGAAAAAGTAAGAGAGGGTATGTAGAAATGTGTGTGGGTTTAAGATAAAGTGAAGTAGAGAGTTAAAAAAGATAGGTGGGCATAAGATAAAGTAAGAGATATAGTGTGGAAATGTGTAAATATTGTGGAAGAGTGGTATATTGGTAAAATAATGTGCCAAAAATGGAATATAAGTAAAGAAGTAGAATAAAAATAAAAACAAACATACAATTATAAACAAAGGGTGAGTGGAACAAAAAAGGAATAAAAACCATAAATGGAGGTTTTGACAATTCCACTTTGGGTGCACGAGGATTACAAAATTGTTCCATTTTGGGTGCCTTAAGGTTTACAAGGTTGTTTCATATATCTCACCCTAATATTATTGTCAATATTTTTGTCACACAATGATGTAGCACACACAAATTTTTTGTATGATAAATCTCTTTTAATTAACACTTAAATCAGGGTTTTAGAGCCCTTTCCTCTCCCTCTTTTTTCTTCGAATTTTTTTGCTATTTATGACCATTTTCCTTTAATTTATTATTTTTTTTGTTATTTTAATTTTGTATAAAGCAAATTGTTTCTTTGGTAAAGATTTATGTGAGATCGAAAAAGAAGTTAATCCTTAGAATACAATAATATGAAACAACTGCTATAACAAATTGATTTACCGAAGAAGTCCGTAAAACTAAGTGATATGAAATAGGGGATGGAGAATGCTCTATTTGCATTGATAGTAGCTTTGCAAATTAGAAGTTCTATTTGATTCAATTTATTTTATTTAATTCAATTGTTATGTGTTTGTTAAATTTGAATCTTGCCGTATAGTTTTTATAAAAACAAATATATAAAATTAATAAAACATAGTGACCGTAAATTAAAATTGTTAACTTAATGATCTGGTGAGAAGCATGATTGTGTTGAGATTGTTCTTTTTGTTGTTTGCTGAATGATATGCTTGGTGTAGCTAACCTGTCATTTCGAGGCCTATGCTTCACAATATAGTTGTTGTTAATGGATGCTGCTAAGCCTACTATAATGCTGTAGTAGAGGCTCTTTATTACAGCTTGCTTTTTTTTTTTTTTTGTTCTTTATTCAAAACTATCTCCCATAATGATGGGCAATTTAGGAGGAGTACTTCTTTTGCTTTTCGTTTGTTTTTAGATGGTAAGCATCAATGAATTTTTATTCCTAACTCGTACTTCCTCTGTTTCGGAATAGTTTCATCATTTCCCTAAAACAAAACTATTATAATAGATGCATCATTTCCCTAAAACAAGACTATTTTAATAGTTGAACCCTATCCTTAAAACATATACAAGTACATATCATAGTAATTGCACCATCTCTTTATTTGGTTAACCTTTATTTGGTTAACATGTCTGAATTACCTTATTTATTCCGCCCCAAAACATTAGAGTACACTATCACCCATATGATTACTAAAATTATAATAGTTGCACCATTTCACATGCTTTTTAATTTCCCTCCCTTCTGCCAAAAGTAGGAATGACAACAGGTCGTTGGATTCGGCTCGGATTATGCAAATCTTACTCCGATCTGACTAAAAATCCCACTATCCGACTCCGACTTTCAATTTTATTTTGACCCAATTCAATAGCATCCAAATGTATAATCAATCTATGTCAAAGACGTATAAATCCATAAGATGAATAATAGTACATTAAAAGTTAGTCGGATCATTATTTCTCGGATTCGGCTCGGTTTTTTTTTTTTCTTCAATTGGACTAGGGTTGACCCGAACTTAATTTCCATCCCTAGCTAAAAGGAAATAGTGTTATTATTCCAAAACAGAGGTAATATTTTATAAGAAAAATTAAGGATTAGTCCTCTGTAAGACCTCTATGTTATGATAATCTGAAGTGAGAAAGCTCTCTCAAACCCTACCTTTTTTTAGAAACTAAACTCTTACAGATGTAAAGACATTGCACTGTTTCATTCAACATACTTTCTTTTTTGTGATCTTCAGTGATGAACGTGTGGCAGCTGCTTCGATGGATGCTATCAAGAGTATTGCTTCTTCTTCAGAAGGAATTGTAAGAAATTGACTATAAGTTCATTTTAGCTTATAATATCTATAATGTATGGGTATTGTATTGTGTTTTATCATTTATCATATGGTCTGTTGTATTAACCAAGAAGTACCATACAGGCCACTATATTTCCAGCTGAGAGCAGTGAAGCTACAGACCTTAAGCATCTGGCTACCAAATGTTCTTCGCTGGTAATGAAGCTATTATTTTACTTTTTTTCTCTTTGTTCATTCGACAGAGTGTATATTATAATGTTTTCCTTTAGTAAAACCAAATGCTTTCTACCTTGTGCGGAAAAATGTTCGATGGAGTGTATTTTTCTTCTCCTTTCACTCCCCATAAGTAAATTCATATCCTTTTATCTTGTACTCTTTGTTTATTGTTAGCATATATATATATATTAGACCTGATCAATGGGCAGGCCGGGCCGGGTTCGGGTCGGGCCGAGGCATAAAAAATAGCCCATTTATCGGGCCGGGTCAGGCCTAGCTTCGGGCAAAAAATTTCATGCCCAAACCCGCCCAAAATGGACGGGCCGTGCGGGCTTTTCGGGCCATTTTCAGGCCGGGCCAAAAATGAACTAAAATAGCTTAAAAATGCATTCCCAAGGCCGCCCAAAAAATAAAAAATTCGGGTCGGGCCAGGCCCAACCCGATTTCGGGCCGGAAAATGCTGCCCAAAACCAGGCCGGGTCGGGCCAGCGGGCCGGACTTGTTTTGATCAGCTCATATATATATATATATATATATATACATTGTATCGCATAAATTACTTATCCAACAAGAGACTTTCGATTCTCTTGGGCACATAGTTTTAGGGGAGTGTTTGTGGTGGGGTTTTGTTAAATATAAGTGAACCAAAAAAAAAGTGGGAATTTTCTATTTAATCCAGTTGTGGTGAGACTGTGAGAGAAAGGGGGGGGGGGGGGCTGTAATGCTTTACAGAAGTAGAGAGGAAATGAATGTAAAGAAATAGAGGAAAAGTAACGTATCATTATATTATGTACACCCAAGTCAAGAGAAATGGGAAGTATTTGTGGTAAAATTATTTAAAGAGAAATGAGAAGTTTTGTTGTGGGGTGTAGGGAGTTTTATCAGAAGGCAACTTTGTGGGTGTCTCAGTCTGTCTTACATCTTACTTGCCAGATTGAGTAATTAGCTTCCTTATAATTGGCAGGATCTAACCTTCTCATAGTATAGACAATGGCACCAAGAATGGCTCTATTGATGATCGAAAAAAATTAAATAAAGAATTCAATTTATGGCCTAGACATAAATCAAAGAGCATGCAATCATGCATAGCTAAACTATGCATATTGAGGACACCATGGGTAGAAATATTGGGAATCTCATACTTCTTAGGAACATGCTAAAATATGGTGCTATATTATCGTATTACGTATATTCTAAAAGCTTACTTAGAGTGTATATATGAGAAAGCTGGGTGGTTCCTATCAAGGAGTTCTACTCCAATATCTTGAAAATTTCATTTAAAATCATTAAGGTACACTTATCAAGACGACCTCACTGGTAATTTGGGGTTTGATTGTTATATGCTAAATATAAATTTATATATGAGAAACGAATAAATAAATAGAAGTAGCCAAAAATCAGAGTTAGATGGTTCAACTCTTGAGGATTCTATGCTCTATCTCGTGAAAATTCCGCATTAAATTTAAGGCTTCAAACAAAATCTTGATTCTATCACTTGAAAAAAGATGACCTTGCTAATTATTATTATTACCACTAACTTGATGAGAACTATTATATCCAATTCCAAATACACCATTTGTCCTACTGATTTAAATATAAATCTTATCTAACCCAAATTACATAAAAGAGTCTCCCTGCATTTCTTTGCTGAAAGAGGCATTGATATATTCCTATCTGTGAAGTTTTGAGCTCATATGGATCATAAGTTTAATATGAGAAATGAACCTTTAAGATTCAAGAACAAGAAGGAAATATGTCTCACAGGGTTCTATTTTATATCTCAACCCATGACCAATATGAGTCTAAATTTGTTTTTGTAACTTCTAAAACGTCTTCATAGTGGATTTCTTCCACGATTCATTTCAGAAGATATTCTGATGTACTCTGATGTACAACAAATAATGTAAGAGTCTTTGTATTTTACAGTCGCAAAATTTGCTGCGAAGACACTAATTATGGCTGAGTGCAACAGCAAAACCTAATGCGGGTGCACCAGCAGCCGCAACCTGTGGACAAGGGTGAAAGGAGTGAAATACATGATGATGAAGAAAAATGGTTCGTTGGAATTTAGTGAATCTTTAATACTTTTTTTTTTAAAAAAACTTTTCCATTGTCCCAACTCCTCTGGACCTCCAATCTTTCTCCTTGCTTTTCTCTCCTTCCGTTCGTCATTTCTAACTCCCCGCTTTCCACCGTTGTTCATTAGCCCTATTCTTCATCGTCAAGCAAAAAAATTGCTATTTCACATGTTTTTTCTCAATCTTGTTGATTATGATAATCAACCAAACTTAGGGCCTGTTCACTTCACCTTAAAAAAATAATATTCAATAAAAATAATTTCAATTCAATAAAAATAATTTCAGTTCAGTAAAAATAATTTTAGTTCAGTAAAATTCAGTAATTTTAAAGAAGAAATATAGCTAAAAATTAGTAAAAATATTTCATCTCAACAAAAATAATTACGGTTCAGTAAAATTAATTTCAGTTTAGTAAAAATAATTTAAGTTCAGCAAAAATAATTTCAGGTCTATAAAAATAATTTCAATTCAGCAAAATAAGGTGAAGTGAACGGGGCCTTAATGTAATTTGCAACTCATAAACATTTCCCTGCATAAGATTTGGAATTTCTAAAATAAAAGGTTATCATTCTGTCTCTTTCAGTTCATTTCTTCCCAAAAAAAAAAAGAAAAAGAAAAAAGTTCATCTTCTATTCAGACTCCATGGAAGACAACCACAAACACCACTTCTGAAATAAAAGGTCTATAAAAATAATTTCAATTCAGCAAAAATAAGGTGAAGTGAACAGGGCCTTAATGTAATTTGCAACTCATAAACATTTCCCTGCATAAGATTTGGAATTTCTAAAATAAAAGGTTATCATTCTGTCTCTTTCAGTTCATTTCTTCCCAAAAAAAAAAAGAAAAAGAAAAATGTTCATCTTCTATTCAGACTCCATGGAAGACAACCACAAACACCACTTTCAGCTAACAAAATAAAGCAACCCATGAACCCTTTTAATATTTGAAGATTGAAACACATATGTGACAAGAATCAATATATTGTCTATCTGTTCTCAAAGAATTTTGAGCAGCCGGCAAAGGTATGACAAAAAGTCAACGACCCAACCAAATCTTTACCATTAACGAACTCTGTCAAGTAAACATTTTGCGCATGAAAAGATCAATTTCCTTCAAAACTTTATATTTATCAACTCATTCACTTGACCTATTCTCCATTTTAAACGATTTTTACCAATTTTTTTAGTTACAATTTCAGTAAAAGTTTCTGTAATGTTCTTCATCAATAGGTTTTAATTTATTAGCTAATGGTGTATATTTAAGTTCAATTCAACCTTAAAATCGTTAATGGTGGGATTTGGAAGGCATCAAGTATTTAATATTCCCGTACTCTGGTGGAAACTTGATTCTCCAGTCTCATTTATGTAGATTGTGCTGTTGGGTGCATCCTTATTAGATTGTGTTACTGGTGGCACCTTGGCTATATTTGGTGTTGTTGCGGCCAATTTTGCCTTTCATTTTTGGAATGTTTTTTCCCAAAATGAATTGTTTTTTCATATCTATTGTTGCACCATGAGTCTGATATACTACATAATCATGTATCTATCCATGGGGACTTGTTTACGAGTGAGTGTGTTAACATCCACGATCTTGCCAACTTGTCAAATTAAGCTAATGGCCTAATGCTAATATGCTATATAAGCTTACAAAAAATAACTGAAACTATATTATGACATAAGCTAATGCTCTTGTGTCAGTTTTCATTGAAATATCTCACTGAAATGAACTTGGATATGTGTATTGAAGTGGAGAATGAACTCTATAAATTTTGCGTTGTTTAAGTGAAGGACAGGTGTAAAGAACCTTTAAATTGAATAACATCAGAAGCAGTGACTGAAAGTAGTAGCTGTGTTTTGAATATTTTTGGAGTGTATAGAAGGAGTTTAGTAAAGAGTCAATATTATGAAAAAAGCAAGCTGGATCCCAGCGAGTAAGCTGTTCTATCTACTAGTTCGTGGTGTTCAGTAATTATTAGATTTTAAAAATACATTAAGTTCAAGCAACTTTTTCTTAATGTGCTAATGAAGAGTAAATTTGCTTGAAGTTAATTACAGACTTATTATTCCAGATATCACTAGTATAAACTTTATGCCTACATTTGAAACAAACCTTTATATGTTGGTATTATATGCCAACATAATCTTTCAGCTTTGCAGAATTTGCACTCATTTGCAAATTTATTCCTTCCTTTTCCTGATTTAGTCCAAAACTAAGACATTAGCCTAGGATAAATCTCAAATTGTATATATTTATTTGTTGATAAATTTTATCTGTAAATTCTCTAAGGGAAAATGTATATAAATTTTTATAAATTTTAATCGATGTATCCATGCATCCTAATATTTGAGAATTGACACTTATCTGTTCCCATTTCCATGCCCATTTAATTATTTATTTTTTATGCTACTTAATCAGAGAGCTGTAATATTTTGAATTGTTTCAGTCAATTTATACAACATTCATGTGACAGGGGCGTGTACGAATTCTTTCTTTAATAGTGAAGCTGTTCTCAGTCTCTCGTGCTGTCGCAGAAGTAATTGCTAGCTTGAATTTACTTGGTTTAATAGAGGCAGAAGTGAGGAAAACTGATGACACACTTGCAACACTAAATGCTCTGGAGCTCTTATTTGAGGTGCTTATATGATCTGATTTTACCCCACTCTTTTATATATATATGTTGTTATGCATGATATGCTTGATTTACAGAATGCATGTCACATATGTGCTTATGCAGCCACAACAACTGGTTGAGAAAAATTTCAAACTTATATGTAGTAACTTCTGTTTACACTTGACACCTAAAAGGGTTATGAACCTTTTTTTTTTTCCCTCTACATGCCAACAGGATCAGGATTTTTTGCGTAGAAAAGTTTTATCTTAATTTTAGATTGTAGCCAATTGATACAGGATTCGTATTTTAAGCACATGCTGACCTAGAACATGGCATTATTTTTCTAATGTAGCGACATAACTAATTGATTTCTTAGATTTAACTCTGACATTTAATTGTGTTTGTCTTTAAACCATCCCTTATCAGAGATTCATAGGTTGTTTCTGCTGTTATTATTAGATATTATTAAGTAGAAACCTTAAGTGGGAGGTGCAGCTTTGATTTGGTATTGAATAGAGGCATTTGTTTTACATATTGTATTTATACTTAGGAAGGGGCTATGCGATTGACTTAAATATAAAAACTGTTTATCCTTTCAGATTCTCATATTGCTATTGTGTTTGGCACCTGTCCCTAATATGTGAAATACATCATAGAAAGCATCAATCCTTTGCATTTAAGATGGTTCAACTGTTCAAGTCTGCTTATCTACCCATGAACTTTTCCAATACAATGCTATTTGAGAGTATCCTTTTCTATTTAAAGGTTCTGTAGACTGTAGCTTCCTTGAAAGAAATCTGTCCATGGTCTTTACTCTTCCCTTCCATGGAAGGCAATAACTCTGCATTATTTTTTCAATGGATGGCAGTCAAAGAGAATATCCCAGCTAAATCTGCTCTTTAAGATGGAAGTTTTTACATTGCAAACCATTGGGTCCTTTCTCGTTGGTCCTTGTGTCCTTTCTCTTTGGCTCTCATCTATAGCCTTGTTTTGGTGAGTTGGTTCAGTCTTGTACTGTCAAAGATGTTCTAGTAGCTTGGGAAAAAGAATGAAGAAAGATTTATCTTGTTGAGGTGTGGAAGATTTGCTTGATTTTGAGAATTTTGTATAGCTTGAGAATTTCAAGTCACTGAGAAACACTCGGCGTTCCTTGATTTTGTAGATAAATTGCTTCATGGTAGCTTGAGGTCCTTCCCTCATGTTGTATATGTGTGACGGTATTGTGGCATCTTAAAGATGCAAAAGCACTCCCTTTATCATATTTTTGTATCATTTGTCATATAGTGCTGTAATTAACTTGCTGCTGGTAGTTAAGGTCAAGTAATGAATTTTATATCTTCACTTGAAGCTTCAGATTTTCTTCCCTGTAAATTACTGCTTGGAGCTTCTAATTTTCTTCTCATTTGTTACTAATTTTAAGTTCTTAGCAAAAGGTTCCCTCTTTTATTGATTTGTTCTTTTTGAATTTGATGTTTGAAGATGGCAGAAAGTGAACATGCATCAGAATTCTTACCCAAAACCAGTCTTCTTCAAATTCTTGGCAGTATTATAAGGTAATCAGTGAGAGAGCTTTTTCTTTTTTATATAATTATTTTTAAAGTTGTATTAATTTTATTTTATACTACGTATATATTTTTTGCTTGTGTAACTTTACAGAAATGCTTCTTTGGAGTCAATGTTAAGATCAAGAGCAATGGTGATCAGTGGACGAATGCTTTCCAGAGAAAACATATTTACGTTCATTGATGAAACCAGTGAGGCTTCTTCCTGTTCCTTCATGTGTTTTTATTCAGTTGTGAATTGTGATGCTTATTTAAATGGTGACTACTTTCTATGCATGTGGAGAAGTGCAACATGTTGTATTGTTGTGTACATGTCTAGAAATCTTTCAGGCATATGTTGGTAGGACATAACCCATGTGATTCAAATTCCAGCATCGTGATTCATAACTACCAGAAGTAAAACTGTAAAAGAGGGTGGGAGAGAGATGCAGGCTGGTTTTCTTCAAGCATCTTCTTCTTACTGATTTTGTTTTTGCTTGTTCAGGTGCTCTTGCAATTTTGTCAGATATTATCGGGAGGCTCACTTCACCTGAAACCATAGATGACAATGAATGTGAATCAGCGATTGAAACAGTTGGTCTAATCGGCTCATGTAAGTAGCTTGTCAATTTTATTGTGGCTCGCATACTTGACAATTCAGCAGTTATTTGGAATTAACTGTGCTTTGGTTTCAAAAGAATGATAAGACATTCAGATAAATATTTCTGTTGCGCGTGATTGACTTGTAGGCTTATATGAAACAGACTAATCAAGTAATCATTGCCTGGCCTATTTAGATTTTCCTTTCCATGCTGACTTGTAATTTGTATTTGATGAACAGTTCTGAAAATTGTTAATCAAAATAAATAAGATTGTTGAGCTGAGCTTGGGTTTTTGTACGTATTGAGATTAGGCCATTGTAGAGCGTATCAGTGACAAACCAACTGGTATAAATAGCCACATCCATTATGTGGAATTGCGGGATCTGTGTTGAACCTAATAGTCTCTGCAATCAATATTAATCTCTGAAATTATTGCATTGAAATATATTATCTGGATTAGCAAACTGTTAAAAAAATGTTATGATTGATTATTGTTCATTCTGTGGTGACAATCCGAGCTTGAAGGATCCCCATTACTAAACCCTTCACACACACACATACACACACATATTCTGTTCATATGACACAACTGGAAGGTTTGATATGGCCCCTACACCAAATTAAGATATTAACTTTATCTTATGGCTTATGTTTTCAGCTAAATCAGGAGCGGAGTTTTTACTCTTAAGATCTCTTGAAGCTGCAAGATTTCTTGGTGAAGCTGCTTTTGACAGGCATAAAGGTGGTAAGCAGCTGGTGAGCACTTCCAAAAAGTTTGTGTTGTTACTAGAAGTTTTTTTTCTTCATTATGGATAGTTCATCAGAGATTAAATTGAAGTGGAATCTGTTTCCCTTGTTTTATGCTTAAATCTACATTTGTGCGGCAAGTAAAGTTTTGTTAGAGAGATTTAGGAAAGTGGGCTTAGGAAAATGGAAAAGCATAAGAGATGTTCATTTTTTGGTCAATGAGTTCCAGTAAAAAATGTGTAAACTTTATTTACTTACTGTAGTTTCATGACTCTTGTCATTAATATAGGGGGTGCTTGCTTGACTTGTCAAAGTATCACTCCTCAGCATACGTCAAGATATAAACTAAAAATATTCCACTACTTGCTTAATGGCTGGACCATTGTTCATCATTGAATTAATTTCTTCTTGGATGCTCTCAGCTTTGAGACTCTTATTGTTGAGTGATATGTCGGTTCTTTTTGTAAGAGTTATTGGTTATAGTTTTATATTGTCCAACACAGGCTGCACTTCATGCTTTTGGGGACATTGTTGGTGCTAGCAGATCTGAAGACAGAATATTGCTAAAAGGGGAAGCTGAAGAGATCCTTCGTCGCTTGATTTATGAAATCGCGTCCAAGACTTCAAAATTGACACCATCAGTAAGTTATTTCTTGAGCTTTTCTATATAAAAGAATATTCTGCTAGGTGCGTCCATGCTGGTAATTGAAACAAAGTTGTATGGGAAAAATTTTCGATTCTGCACTAAATATTCTATGCTCATATTCAGTTGTGTCCTTGTCTAATTGAAGGGTTTTTTTTCCTTGCAGGGGCTGTTCTTGTCAGTTCTCCAGCAAGATTCAGAAATGCGTTTGGCAGTAAGTGGAAAAATCTTCTTTTAGGTTCTTTACAATTATATTCCTTCTGAACCTACACATGCAATACCTCAGCTACACTTGTATTTTAGTTAACATTAAATTCTGATTTACTATATTTATCCTGTTTTGTTTAGTCATTGAAGATGGTTTACCGTTTGCATTTTAGAATTAAAGCTGGAACTGAATCCACTTGTTGAGAACCAGGAAAAAAAATTGTGAATAACCAGGCCTGTTAAAGGGGATTCATTTGCACTTTTACTCGTAGAAAATATGTACTATTTGATCTGACGAATGAATGACTTTTAAATTTAAAGCGATACCAAAAGGCCACATCTTCCTGATGTACAATAGTTGAAGTTACTTTTTTTCTTACTTAGTTACAACGGGAAATAAATACTACGTAATATACTATTTTATTGGAAATCAGTTCGTTCATTCTCTTTTTCTTAGCACACTTTTATTTAAAAAGACAAAGACCTTATAAGTAGTGCTGAAGGAAGGCTGGGTATTAAAATGGGAAAGGGGGAATTCAAGTTTACAAGGGAATCACTTTGGTTGGAGACCATTCTGATTGCTATAATTACTTTCATTTCATGGTTTATCTGCTCAACTTCTGCATATCAAGGCAATATGCTCCTATTTTGCTTTGATTTTGTTTGCCCTTGATTTGATTGTTTTGCCTTCTTTTCAGGGTTATAGGTTGATATCCAGTTTGGTGGGTCGTCAATGGTGCTTGATGGAAATCTGCTCAAGGCAAGAGATCATAAGTATTGTTACTGATGCTTACATGGAAACCACTAAAATAGGTTTGTTCAGCTCATAGTATATTCAGCCTTTTCTTCTTTTTTTTTTTTTTCTTTTCTCTCTCTTTATTAAACGTTTTCATCTTTTTTGCTCCTAAAAGATCTGCAATAAGATAAGCATCAGGTCTTATTCGATCTGGCTCTAATTGTAGTTTGATTAGGTCTCAAATCTCTGGTTATCCTGAAAGAGCTCTCATATAATACCCCCCTTGTCATCCTAGCTCTTAATTCAGGCTGTTATCATGGTTTTCCTTATCTTTATGGTTGGACGATTATTTTTCACAATTTCCTCGGTTGTGCCTACATTGACATGATGGTGCTCAACAATACACATTAGTAGAACCTGTGATTTTAAAGGAATACTTCACTTAACAAGGTGGTTAGCCTCCAAGTAGCTAATGTATATTCTTTAGAGCAGCCCCTAATTACTGAGATCATTTGATGGGAAGTTGTATGTATAAGAAAATCTCTAAAGCCCAGTTTGGCTAATTCCCGGTATCTGGGGTTGAGGTTGGGTATCAAGTTTATGGGATGCCCATACCAGATTCCAGTTGTTTGGTTGATATGAAAAGTCATACATGCTCCACTGCAGTCATATCTGATTCAAGGGGTGATGAACCTGCTGCTGCTGCTGCTAGTGGTAAGTGTATTTATGGTGGTTAGAGGAGGTGATGAGAGTTGTGGCCTGTGCATGTGAATTGTAAATATTGGCTCTATAGGTAAGGCTTTGCTTAAACCGACCTTCCCCAGGTTTGAGGTATGTAGTTTGAATTCTGAGTGGGAGCATGACAGAATTAAGGAGGATTGGGGTATTCATTTAGGATGTTATATATTGATTACTAACCCATACCTGATTTCAGAATTGAGTAAATCACATGCCCCCTATGTTCCATTAAGCCAGAAATTATATGCATCCAAGCTCTTTGTATTGTGGAGTGATCAGTGCATTGTGCCTTTGCCTTGCCTGGTTGGTTTTCAAGCAGTGCATTGTGCCTTTGCCTTGCCTTGCCTTGCCTGATTGGTTGTCAAGAAATGTTCTTAAGAAGCATCTACACTAACCACAAAGCATTTGTGATTCATTGTTGCTTAGCAGCCATGGGATTGTCGTCATTCAGCTCACCATCAATACTATCACCTTCTTTATCATCATTACTATTACCGTCATCATCTAGACATCATATTTTTCTCTTTTTTTTTTTTTTTGCAGGCATGGAGGCTAAATATAACTGCTGCTTCGCAATTCAGAAGGCTCTTGCTAATACAAACCCTAAGAGTGATTCTGCACTTGCTGCGATATCTAGGAAGGTATTATATTTGACACCTTATTAATTTGTATGCATGTACTGAGATTCCACCCTCCACTTTAAGGTGTCCATGTCTTCCCCATCGAACTTTCCTCTGTGTCTCAAGGATCTTTTATCTTCCCACTTGCATAACCACCCTCATCAATAAATAGTTTCAATTATATTGTATCATCATGTACAGAGTAATATGCAATTAGATGAAACTATTTCTTTTCCAAATTTTTGTTTCCTATTACTATTGGGCTATTAGGACAACCTAACGGGGCTAACATCTACCTTCTTTCCTAATTCCTTTCCTTTTTACCTATTGAGCTAAATGGCCCTTTACAGATACTGTATTAAAATCATGATGGATGTCAACCAATACCGTTGTCCATTTGCATGTTTCATGGTTGACAAATCAGCTCTAGAAAAATGCAGTTACTGTCTCCGTAGCTCTTATATTTGCCAATCTATGAAGTAGGCTTAATGCTACCAACACCAAACTAATACTTTGTACATGGATGTTCTCTTAGAACAGAGTTCTAGGGTGGCTGTGCTATTTAGTTATGAAAATTCTAATGTAGTATTATGACTTTTGACTATCATAATTTATTAAAATGGACGGCAAAGATTATTTGTTTTTTGATTTATTTTTATTTTTAATTTTAATTAAAATTAATTTTCTAATTTTTTATGTATTTTTTTTATTTCCATTCGAAAATATTAAAGAATAATTTTTGAAAGATAAAAATATATATTTAAAATAATTAAAAAAAATTATTTTTAATTAAAATTACGAATTAAAAATAAATAATAAAAACAATCTCAACCGTCCATTTTAAAAATTGTGTTAGTCAAAAGTTATAAGACTACCTTAGAATAATCAATTTAGTTAAGGATAAAGTTGCATGAAAATCTTACAGAGCTTTAGGTTGTAATTCTTGTAAATCAATCAATCAATCAATCAAAGCCTTAATCCCAAAAGTGGGGTCGGCTAACATGAACCAAATTTGATTATTCCGTGTAGTCATCAACATAAATCTTTCTCCTCCATCCCTTACGATCCAAAACTTCATCCTCACGTAAATCCATGCACTTCATATCCTTCCTCACTCCTTCCAACCAAGTCATCTTTGGTCTCCCTCTTCCTCGTTTAATCCCTCCATGGTCCCACTCTTCCACTCTTCGCACCGGTGCACCCTCGGGTCTCCGTCTTACATGTCCAAACCAACGCAGACGATTTTCCCTTAATTTATCTACAATGCCCGCCACACCTACTTTCTTGCGAATAACCTCATTTCTGATTCTATCTCTTAAAGTGTTTCCACACATCCACCTTAACATGCGCATTTCCGTAACCTCCATCTTTTTAATATGCTCTTTCTTAGAAGCCCAACATTCTGTACCATAGAGCAACACTGGTCTTATGGCAGTCCTGTAGAATTTTCCCTTCAACTTTAAGGGAATGCTGCGGTCGCATAGCACTCCCGTGGCCGCTCTCCATTTAAGCCACCCTGACTTAATCCTGTGGGTCACGTCTTGATCAATGTCACCATTCTTCTGGATGATCGACCCTAGGTACTTAAAACATTCACTCATGGTCAAATCCTTTCCATCCAAACTCACCACTTCATTGCTTGTCCCCCTCTGAGTGCCAAAACGACATACCAAATATTCAGTCTTACTCCGACTTAGCTTAAACCCTCTAGATTCCAACCTTTGCCTCCATTGCTCCAACTTGACATTAACCCCATCCTTAGTCTCATCCACCAAAACGATATCATCTGCGAACAGCATACACCATGGAACCTCATCTTGAATTGGTCTAGTTAATTTGTCTAGAACCGTTGCAAAAAGAAAAGGGCTTAATGCAGACCCTTGATGCAATCCGATTGTAATAGGGAAATCTTTTGTCAACCCTCCGCATGTCCTCACATTTGTTGACACATCCCGATACATATCCTTAACTAGGTCTACATACCTTCGTGGGATACCTTTCTTCAACATTGCCCACCAAAGTATCTCTCTTGGCACCTTGTCATATGCCTTCTCTAAATCAATAAAGACCATATGAAGATCTTTCTTCTTTACCCTATAAAACTCCATCATTTGTCTTATCAAATGGATTGCCTCCATAGTAGATCTCCCAGGCATAAAACCAAATTGGTTATCTGAAATGCTTGTGCATGCCCTCAACCTTTGTTCAATCACCCTTTCCCACAACTTCATAGTATGGCTCATAAGCTTAATTCCTCGATAGTTAGAACAATCTTGAGCGTCTCCTTTGTTTTTATAAACCGGGACCAAGGTGCTCTTCCTCCAATCTTGTGGGATCCTTGTAGCCGTCCATATCTTGTTGAAAAGGTTTGTTAACCAATCAATACCAATCTTACCCAAACACCTCCACACCTCTATCGGTACCCCATCAGGGCCAACCGCCTTCTTAGGTTTCATCTTCCTCAGTGCAATCTCCACCTCTACTCTCCTAATCCTTCGCACATACTCCATGTTGATTTCTTCATCACTCATAGAGGTATCTCCTATCACAACTCCATTACTTCCATTAAATAATTCATCGAAGTACCCCTTCCACCTGTCCTTGATGCCCTCCTCTTGCACTAGGACCATTTGGTTCTTATCTTTGACACACTTCACCATGCCAATATCCTTCCTTGCCTCTTGTCTTCTCTTTGCCATCTTATAAATGATCCTTTCTCCCTCCTTGGAATCAAGCTTTTCATAAACCTCCTGATATGCCTTTTCTTTTGCTTGGCGAACAGCTGCCTTTGCCTTACTCTTAGCCTCCTTATACGCTGCAAAGGTTTCATCACTCCTACATTTTCCTAAGGCTTGATAGCATTCCCTTTTTTGCTTAATTACTGCTTTCACCTCTTCATTCCACCACGAAGTATCTCTCTGTACCGAAGTTCTTCCCCTTACTTCCCCTAAGACCTCTTTGGCCACTCTTAGGAAACAGTTCTTCATTCGTAACCAGGTCATGTCCGGATCCACCTCTCCATCCCAATCCGCTTCTTCAATTACCTTTTCTGTAAAAACCTTAGCTTTTGCATCCCTTAGGGTCCACCATCTTATCCTTGGTTCTTCTTGTCTAACTTTTTTCTTCGCCTTCTCTTTCAGACGAATAGTCATTACCAATAGCCGGTGTTGGGTGACCACACTCTCCCCTGGGATAACCTTACAGTTTATGCAACTTTGTCTATCTATGCTCCTTGTGAGCAGGAAGTCTATTTGAGTTGCATTTGCTCCATTCCGAAAAGTTATCAAGTGTGAATCCCTCTTCTTAAACCAAGTATTAGCCAAAATTAAATCATATGATTGGGCAAAATCCATAATAGCTTCACCACCGGCGTCCCTCTGCCCATACCCAAAGCCTCCATGGACACTCTCATAGCCATCTCGGCTCGCCCCAACGTGCCCATTTAGATCCCCTCCAATATATAACTTCTCTGAGTGGTGGACACCCTGCACCACCTCGTCTAGGTCCTCCCAAAATTGTCGTTTCTCTTCTGCATCTAAACCCACTTGGGGAGCATAAGCACTGATAACATTCACAATCTCCTTGCCACATAGCAACTTCAGCCTTATCAACCTATCGTTCTTCCGATAGACCTCGATCACCTCTTTTGCCAACCTCTCATCGAGAACCACACCAACTCCGTTCCTAGCTCCACCATTCCTTGTTCTGTGGCTCGTTTCTTGCCCAACATACCATACCTTATACCCCAAAACCAAGCCTCGAGCTCCTTCTCCTGTCCATCTTGTCTCTTGGAGGCACATGATGTTCACGCGTCGTCTTTTCATTACTTCTACCAATTCTGCTGATTTTCCCGTAAGAGACCCCACATTCCAAGAACCAATCCGCAAACTAAATTCTTTTCTCCCACGCTCCCTCCTGATCCCAACTCCAAGTCCTTGATTATTTGACACCACAATTGGGCAATATGGCGCGTCGCTTCTGGGCGACGACCTAGCAACCCTTACATACTTATCACTGCACCCGGGTCTGGGAAGTGCAGCGCGTCGCTCAGTAGGGAACGCCCCAATGGCACGCCCTTGCTCATTTGACACCACACTCGGGCAATGTGGCGCGTCGCTTCTGGGCGACGACCTAGCAACCCTTGCATACTTATCACTACACCCGGGTCTAGGAAGTGCAGCGCGTCGCTGAGTAGGGAACGCCCCCACGAAAATATCTGTTTGGCTCATGTCATGGGATGTGACGAAGTTTTATACTGGCTGTCACTGGCCTACCGTAACCCTCCTCCTTTATCCAGGCTTGGGACTGGCAGCGGGAAACCCACTGGCGGAGTTTGTAATTCTTGTAAATAATAGTAAAATATATACGAAGTTTTTATTTATTTATTTAATGAAAGTGGGTAATGTCTAGAATAGTTACTCATTCTTGTGGACTCTTGTATTGTTTTTTTTTTACCAGCTGCAGGAAGCTGTTAAACGGGGTCCTTTCCTGGCAGAAAAGAATCGTGATGCACAACCAACTGTTACTACTGATCAAAGATTTTAGATTTCTGTCACTACATAGGAGGTGCTTGTTATGACCAACAAAATGAAGTCATAGGAAAGGGTTTGTAATAAAAAGAGAATTAATGTTTGGGAAATTCTCTTTGGTAACACTATAGTTTTTATTTTTTTCAGTGGTAAATTGTAAAATTTTTTATGATTCTTGATAAACTTTAATTAGTTATAATTTTTCAATGGTAAACTTAATGGAAAATTTTAGTTAATCTCAACCATGGTTAACATTTTTTAAAAATAAAAAAAAAATTAAAATTTCTAAAATAACCTCACTTAATACACTTAAAACACTCAAATTCCTAAATTGCCCTCAATCATCAAGATCATCATCTTCATCCGCCCTTCTTTCTTCCTCCTCACCTTTCTCAATCGTACCCAATTGCCACATTTGCTAAAAGCCAGCTACCTTTCCCTGCCCCCACCACATCGGGCCCACGCCCAGCCCTTCACTCATCGACGTCATCGTGCGTCGGCCTCCTTTACCCTTGCCGCATCACTTAATACACTTAAAACACTCAAATTCCTAAATTGCCCTCAATCATCAAGATCATCATCTTCATCCTCCCTTCTTTCTTCCTCCTCGCCTTTCTCAATCGTACCTAGGGATGGCAATTCAATCCGGATCCGACCCTACTCCGCCCCGATCCGAGGCAAAAAATCCGCTCCGAGTCCGAGAAAAAATTAATCCGAGTTCGACTCCGATAAAATAATCCGAATCCGAATCGGAGGAGGGTCGGAGTCGGATCCTACAAAAAATCCGAGAAAAAAATCCGACTCCGGCGGATGTCCGACTCCGACTCCGACTCCGAGATAATCCGACCCGTAATCCGACTCCGACTCCGACTTATATACAATTTTTTTTGGGATTTGTGTAATTGTGTACTCTAACTTATATATATATATATATATATATATATATATATATATATATATATATATATATATATATATATATATATATATATATATATATATATATATATATATATATATATATATATATATATATATATATATATTATTTATTTATTTATTTTGCATTTATATATATATATATATATATGTATATATATATATATGTATATATATATATATATGTATATATATATATGTATATATACATATATATATATTTATTTTGCGTCACATACTCACATTATATGATTCATCAATTATCAATCGATAGTATACTAAAAGTCTAAAAGACACACCAACAATGAGTCAATGACACAATTTAGTTGCGTCAAACAATATAAACACAATTTAGTTGCGTCACATTATATACGAAAAGACACATCAACAATGACACGTGTCATTTTCTGCCTTCCTGGTGTGTCCCTTATATTTTAATTTTTTTATAAAAAAAATCAATATTTAAAACTTTAAGTTTTTACTAATTCACAAAAACATAAACATAAACATATATGTGATATATCTTTAAAGTTATTAATTCAGCTTTATATCTATAAAGTCAATCACTAATTCACAAAAACATAAACATAAACATATATGTGGTTTCTTTAAAGTTATTAATTCAGCTTTATATCTATAAAGTCAATCATGTGCTCAATCAACAGAGACCAATCAATACTCAATAGTTAATTCTTGATCAAAAGTTTTAAACATTTACTAATTCATAGTAACACAAACTATTTATAATTATTAATTGTACTTTATATCTATAAAGTCAATCACTCCATCAATGGAATATAATGTTAATCGATTCATAGTTTAGTCTTGATCAAATGTTTAAACTTTTTTAATAATTCATAGTAAGTCAATACTCAATAGCACACTCAAATACTCAATCGGTCTAAATTCTAAACTTTTTACTAATTCACAGTTACACAATCATAGTTAAAGCTATTAATTCACTATTATATTTATAAAGTCAATCACTCAATCAGCGAAGTATAATGTTAATCGATCTTTATTCCAAACAATTAACTACGCAGTAAATTACAATAACACAAACATTGTTAATCGGTCAAAATTATAAACTTTTTACTAATTCACGGTTACTAATTCTATTTTATATCTATAAAGTCGATCACTCAATCAACGAAGTATAATGTTGATCGATCAATAGTTGATTAGGATAGTTTTCAACAATGTGGACTACCTTGATTCACGAGATCTATTCTTAAACCTTACCTCTAAATCTCTAATGACTATTACTCCATACTTTATTAGACCAAATTTTTTTTTTCTTGAATATTAGACCAATTTGATATATAATGACATAATAATTTAGTTGCACAATTTTAAAATTATGTTCTTGTTACACAATTAATATTTGTAATGTGTAAAATATAAGACATTCTTTTTAATGTAAAAGTTAGATTTAAATGAACAAATTATTTAAAATTATGTTCTTGTTACACAATTAATATTTGTAATGTGTAAAATATAAGACATTCTTTTTTATGTAAAAGTTAGATTTAAATGAACAAATTATGTATTTTTTTCAAATTAAAATATCTAATTCTAATTTTGTAGTCTAAGTGGTCTTTTGTCTAAAAACCCTAGATCACCCCTCAGTCCCTCACCCTTTCTTTCACAGTTTCACGCAGCCAGCCGCCCAGCCCACATTCTCAATTTCTCACGCAGTTCAGCCTTTCACGCAGCCAGCTAATTGTTTAGCACGCAGTTCAGCTCTTCACGGCGGCGCATCTCCACGTCAACCACCTTATCGTCACCGCTCTCAGACCGATGCAGCGCAGCACCGTCAACAAGTCAAGTATATTTTCATTTTTTTTAATTTTTTTTATATTCTGAAATCGAATTATTTGCTCGATTAAATGTGTTGTTTGCTTGATTATTTGCTCGATTATGTGTATTGTTTGCTCGAATATTTTGAAATCGAATAGTTTGCTTGATTTTTTTTTTATTTTTAATTTATTTTGCTCGATTTTTGGTTGTGTATTATGCTCGAATTTTTTTGAATTCTTTTTTTATTCTGCTCGATTTTTGGTTGTGTTATGTGTATTGTGCTCGATGTTTTTGATTTTTTTTTTATTCTGCTTGAATTTTTTTTATTCTGCTCGAATTTTTTTGATTTTTTTTTTATTCTGCTCGATTGTTACTTGTGTATTCTGCTCGAATTTCGAATTTCGGATTGTGTTTATTCTGCTTGATTTTTTTTTACTCTGCTCGAATTTTTGGTTGTGTTACTTGTGTATTCTGCTCGAATTTCAAATTTTGGATTGTGTTTATTCTGCTTGAATTTTTTTGGAAAATTCTGCTCGAATTTTGGTTGTGTTACTTGTGTATTCTGCTCTCATTTTTGGTTGTGTGTTAAATTATTGATTTTTATCCCCAATTTAATTTTGCATTTAGGTATGGAAGAAGTTTCATCTACTCCTACTAATGGATATGATGATGATGAGGGGTTTGTTGATCCATCTACAAAACAACCTACTAATGTGACTACAAAACAATCAACAAAGGTTAATGATGAAGAAATGACTCAAGATGATGACGAAATTATAGGTGTTAAGGGAAGGAAGCTAACTTCAATTGTTTGGAAACACTTTGACCAAATTAAGGTGAATGGAGAAGACAAGGCAAAGTGTAAAGGTTGTAAGAAACTTTTTGTTGGTGGAGGAAAGAGTGGTACTACACATTTAAGGGATCACATAAAGAGATGTATGAAAATAAAAAATACTATGGATGTGAAACAACAAATTTTACTAGCTATGTCAAGTAAAAGTGGATCTTCTTCCTTAGGGATTGGAAAATTTAAGTTTAATGCTCAAGTGTCAAGGTCCGAGTTGGTGAATATGATTATATTACATGAGTACCCACTTGCCATTGTTGAGCATGTTGGGTTTAGAAGATTTGTAAGTAGTTTGAACCCGGATTTCAAGGTAATCTCTAGGAATACCGTTAAAGCGGATATTCTACGAGATTACAAGGAAGAAAGATCAAAGTTAATGAGGTTGTTTGCGGAGAATGATTCTAGGATTGCTATTACCACCGATATGTGGAGTAGTAGCAATCAAAGGAAAGGGTATATGGCGGTGACGGCACATTACATTGATGATGATTGGGTTTTGCGTGAACTTATCATTAGGTAATTTAATAGTTTTATATTTTTGTTTGAACTTACATTTAATTGAATATATAATTGATATGTATGTAACTTGATTGTGTTTGATAGGTTTTTGTATGTGCCATGCCCACACAACAAGGAATCAATTAGCAAGGCATTGGTAGAATGTTTGAAGAGTTTCAATATAGATGAAAAGGTATCCACCATTACACTTGACAATTGTACAACTAATGATGCCGTAGTAGATGTTTTGCGTGAAAAACTTAACTCTAGCAAGCTTATTATGGGTGGTTCTTATTTGCATATGCGTTGTTGTGCACATATATTGAACTTGATTGTGGGTGATGGGTTGGAAATGATTAGTGGTGCAATTGAGAAAGTTCGTAGTGTTGTTGCCTTTTGTGTTTCAACACCAAAAAGGTATGAGAAGTTTGAGGATGCTTGTAATTATTGTAGAATTCCTATCACTAAGAAATTGACTTTAGATTGTAAGACAAGATGGAATTCATGTTATGATATGTTGCAAATAGCCCTTTTGTATAAAGATGCATTTACTAGGTTGGATTCAAAGGTGAGCAAAAGTGGAAGGAATAAATTTAAACTACCTAGTAAAGAAGATTGGAAAATGGCTAGTGAGATATGTGAAAGGTTAGCACTATTTAAAAGGGCAACGGAGGCTTTTTCGGGAAGAAAATATCCAACGGCCAATTTGTACTTTGAAAAAGTGTGTGAAATTTTACTTGCTTTGAGAAAATGGGTTTGTTGTGGGAATAAGGTGATTGAATCTATGGCTTCAAAAATGATTGTTAAGTTTGATAAATATTGGAATGTGATTAATGTAATGTTGTCGGTTGCTTCGGTTTTGGATCCTAGAAGAAAATTGGATATTGTGACTTTTTATTATAGACTTGTGTATGGTGATTGTTTTGAGATGGAATGTGATAGGGTGAAAAGATTGCTGGTTGATTTAGTTCATGATTATGAGATGGATGCAAGTTATGATGACACTCCTTTTAGTGTAACTTCCTCCATTGTCAATGTGAATGGTAAGAGGCCCATGGATGAATTTGATGAAGTTGAGGGGTTGTGGGCAAGACATGTTTCGCAACAACCTCCTAAGAGGACTAAAAAATGTGAGGTGGAAACTTACTTGTTAGAGGAGAGGCTTGTAGTTGATGAGAGTAAGTTTAGTCTTTTGGCTTGGTGGAATGCGGAGTCACATAGGTTTCCCACCCTTGCTAAGATTGCTAGAGATATTCTTGCGATACCCATTTCCACCGTTGCTTCCGAGAGTTCATTTAGCACAAGTGGGAGGATCATTGGACCCCATCGTAGTAGACTACTACCGGAAACCGTTGAAGCTTTGATGTGTCTTCAAAGTTGGAGGCGTTCACTATTGAAAGGTATTTCATTTATTAAAGTATTTTTTGGTCAATTTATAATACTAATGTATCTTTTTTATATGATTTTTAGATACTACAAAGATTGAGCTAGAATTAGCTTTAATTTATGAAGATGAAGATGTGGAAGTTGATGAGGAATAATGAACAAAGGTGAATTTTATATGTTTTTGATTGGTTAATTAATTAAAAATAATATATTATGTAATTATGTTACTAATTCATTTTTTTTTATCTTGGTTAGTTTCACAGTGAACTTGATGTTAAAGAATTGAAGTCTTCAAGAGTTGCATGGAGCCATGGAGGAATGAACTTGGTTGTTTTGTATAATTGTATTGCACTTGTAATTTATTATGAATTTTTATGATATTATTGTTCTAATGTAGACAATTTCACAAGTACTGTGTAAATGTGTAATATTTTCTTTGTTGTACTTTGAATTTTTATTAATACTGTTTTTTAGTGGAATTTGGAAATTGTTGATTTAGTATTTTTTTAAAAAAAAACCTAAAAAATCAAAAAATAAAAGAAACTCGGATTCGGGTCGGATCGGAGTCGGAGTCGGATGTCGAATTTTTAAGTCGGATCGGATTCGGAGTCTCGGAGTCGGATGTCGGAGTCGGAGTCGGATGTCGGATTTAGCCTCCGACTCACTGTCGGATCGGAGTCGGATTTAGCATAGTCCGCTCCGAATCCGACCCGTTGCCATCCCTAATCGTACCCAATTGCCACCTTCGCTAAAAGCCATCCACCTTTCCCTGCCCCCACCAGACCAGGCCCATGCCAAGCCCTTCCCTCACCGTGCGTCGGCCTCCTTTACCCTTGTCGCATCTCTCCTTCCCCTTGAACCACCACCGTACCCCCTCCCCAAACAATCCCTCAAATCCTTGATCAATCTCTCCTCCTCAAATGAAATCCACTTAATTTAGTTTGAAATCTCCCCAATTTGGGCCTCTAAAAGCCTAATTTCTTTTACAATTTTGAATGATTTGGTGTTTAATTTCTACAATTTCTCCTTCAAATAGTAATAATGGAAAATATGGCGTTAAGTTCTAACCCCTAATTGGAGGAGATGAAGGGAAATTGAGGGACAATGAGAGTGGAGGATTCGCCGTCGAGCAAGAAGAAGAAAATAGACGGTTGAAGTGGGAGTTAGTTGTTGCTATGGCGCGCGGTGTTCTCCGACTTCGTCATTGGAGTTCCTATACGAGGTTTTTGGAAGTGGGGTCGTGGTTCGGAGGAAGGGGGAGTGGAGTGGGCACTTCAGGGAGGCCGGCGCGGTAGGGGAGTGGGAGGCCGACAAGGGAAGGGGTTGTGTTGGGGTGGGGGAGTGATGGAAGGTTAGAAGGAGAAGGGGGTGAGTTTTAAAATTTTTTTAAAAAATATCATTTAAATGTTAAAAAGATTAATAAAAAAAAACATAATTATAGTTAAGAATTAACTAATGGCTTGTTTGGCATCATTTTTGGTTTTCAGTTTTCTGTTTTTTTGAAAACCAAAAACCAAAAACAGGAAACAAGAAAAAGGTGTTTCCACTTTTCAGTTGTCAGTTTTCAAAATTATCATGATTTTAATAAGTTTATATAATTTTTGTTTCATTATGTGACATATATAATACACTTTTAAAAAACAAAAAACCAAAAAACAGAAAACCATAACGATGTCAAACGAACAGTAAATTGTTTGTTAAATTTATCATTGACAAATTATACTTAATTTAAGTTTACTTAAGATGCTAAGTTTTTTTTTTTTTACAATTTACTACTGAGAAAAATAAAAACTATAGTGTTACTCAAGAGAATTTCCCTTATTGTTTTCAAAACTTGTGAAATTTTGCCAAAATCTTTTTAAAGAATATTTGTATGATATAATTAAAAAAAAAAAATTAGTAAAATATGATTTGTATAATTGATAGTAGTTGGGTCGCTGCGTGTGCTCTAAAAATTAAAGGGAAATTATCTTTGGTAAACTCGTAATTAATTTTTTAGTGGTAAAAAAAGACTTATTATCATTTGTGAATCCTAATTATCTTTACTAATTCATTGGTAATATTAATGATGATTTTATGTAATTGCTAACCATGGTTATCATTTTTTATAAATAAAAAATTAAAATTTCTAAAATATCCTCACTTATACACTCAAACCCAGCCTATCATCATCTTCATCATCCTCTCTTTCTTCCTCCTTACCTTTCTCACTTTCAAGCTCCAACAAAATCACCACCTCTCCCCCACCTCCACCCACGCTAGCGCTCAGCCCTCTCTCGCCGATGCGTCGACCTCCCCATCCCTTTCGTGTATATCCTTCCCTTTGAACCACCATCCCCTCCCCAAACAATCCCTCAAATCCTCAATCTCTCCTCCCTAAACGATGTGTTTTGGCTCAAAATCTCCCCAATTTCTGCAATTCCTCCTTCAAATTGTTGTAATTTACTTTGTGTTGTACTTGGGGTTGAATTTGGGGTAAATTACTAAATTATTGTCCTATAAATTAATCAGACAATCAAATCTAAAAAATTGAATAAGATTCTTGCGATTGTATTTGGGGACATTAGGTTGATAATCAATTGAAATACGAGATCCAACTACCGCGTCGCAAATGCTTCGGAGCTCTGGATTTTTTTTCCCTAATGAGATTTCTGCTACAAACACACATGGCGAGGGAGGGGGAGGGGTTAGGACAGCCAGTGAGGGAGGGGGAGAGGTTGAGATGGTCGCCGATGGAGGGGGAGGGGCTACGATGGACGACGAGGGAGGATAGGTTTTTGATTTGGTGGTTTTCAGGGAGGGTAGGTCATTTCGGGTGGGTTTAGGGCGATTCAGGTGAGCGGTGAAGTTAGGTCGGTTGTTGGTGGTGGTGTCGACCGTTGGACGGTGGTGCTGGCGATGGCGATGGCGGCTAGGCGGCGGCTATGGTAGGTGGCAATACTTTTTGAGTTGAAGTCTTTTGGGGGGAAAGCTAGAAATATGGATAAGGGCTAAATTAGTTATTAAGTCTTTAATTATCTAGTGTTAAGCTTATAATTTCATTAAGTTTTCCATTGAATAATTATAACTAAGAAAATTTGATAATTACCACTATCTATAGTAGGCAAAATTGGAATTACCACCTCAAGTTTTTTTTTTTAAAAAAAATTACCACTTAGTTTTTTCCAAAACTTTTTAAACTCCCACCTGCTTGACGAATGACGTCATCATGGGGCTCAATTTCGTGTTTTCTTTCTTTTTCCCTCACTTTCCCTCTATCCTCCCTCGAATTAGCCTGTTTCCCTTGCCCAAATTGCATGATTTAATTGTGTTTTCGTCCCAATTACTTGTTTAAATGTCCAATTTACATTTCATAAACCCTAAATTTTCAATTTTAGCAAAACCCCCAAATTGATTACCCCCAAACCCTAATTACACTATTCAATTCAATTCGAAATAAGTAAGATTGCAGAAATGTAAACCTAATTTGAGTAATTGAAATCGAATTTCAAAGAAGAATTCGAAAAAAGGGTGAAGGGGGGCAAGGATACAAAGGAATTCGAGGGAGAAGAGAGGGAAAACGCGAAATTAGGCCCCATAATGACGTCATTCGTCAAAAAGGTGGGAGTTTAAAAAGTTTTGGAAAAAACTAGGTGGTAATTTTTCTTAAAAAAAAAAATAAAATAAAAAAAAACTCAAGGTGGTAATTTCAATTTTGCCTACTATAGATGGTGGTAATTATCAAATTTTCCTTATAGTGCTAAAAAAAAACCTTGAGGTGGTAATTTCAATTGGGCCCTTTTTTTCGACTTATAAGTTATAACTAATTTAATTTTACCAAGGATAATAAGATTTTTTTTTTTTTTTTTTTTTTTTTTTTTTTTTTTTTTTTGTCAATTTACCACTGAGAAAATTAAAAACTATAGTGTTACCAAAGAAAATTTCCCAAAATTAAAGTAATGTGATTTAAAAATGTAAGATGCATTAAAAAAATAATTCAAAAATATGAGACGCATTCTACCTTTTGCTTTTGAGTGAGGCTGGCAAAAATTCGTGTTGTGTACAAGTTTGGTCTCGAGTCAATTTCGTGTTGTTAACTAAATCTAATCAAAAGATATGTAAAATTTTTAATTATTTCATAATTTGGCCATTTTATCTAAATGAGTAATGCTTAGTTGACTTTGAGTCGTGTTGACTTCGTGTTTTCACTCAGTAATTTCGTGTACATGTCATGTTTGAAGTCAATACAAAGGGTTTATTCTCTTCAGCTTAATTTCAATTCAATTCACTTCAGTTCATCTTCAATCAGTTCAATTCAATCTAGTTTAGTTTAGTTCTTAATTTCCTTCTCTCATAAACAATTCATTTCAGCTCAATCCAATTCATCTCGGTTCATTAAATTAGAACAGGCCTGAAGTTTGTACTATTTTTGACAATTTCTTACAATATACATCCTCTTTTTTTTTACATGACCTAATAGTTTTAGGCACACATATCAAGGAAGGGTGATAAATACACAGGACAAGTTTACCCTTGCCCACTACCTTTGTCAACTACCCCTTACCATGTTCCCATTACCGAAATCACCCCCACAACCACCTACATCGTCGGGTTTGCTACCACAACCACGACCTAGACCTCCGAAAAATAGCCACCGTCATCCAAGTCACTGCCAAATGTCAAAGTAGACAAGACCCACCCTTCAACAAATCAATAACCACCACTGTCCATACCCACACTACCAACTACCGTCACATACTTGAGCAAATTTTTAAGAATTGAGAGCTTGTAGGTTGAATTTGGGTTTCCGATCTAGAATAACCACCCAAATTCGACCATGGCTTCGATTTTGATAAACTTGTGGACTTCTAGAGAGTCGAGGTTTGTGCGGTGAAGATAAGAGAGGGTGACTTGTGAGAGGAGGAGGGTCACCGGTGACGCCGCGAAGGCGGAGGTGTTGAGAGGGTGACAATTATCAGATGAAATATATATATATATATATATATATATATATATATATATATATAATTTATATCTTCCCGGTTTTTTATTTATTTATTTATTTATTTATTAAGTATTATACTTAGAGTACCCACAACCATTAACTATTTGGGTGGTTATTAAGAGAGAGAAAATGAAAATATTAATAAAATATTGAGGAGAGAGAAATTATTGGGGTATCAATTGAATAACGAGATTATTCAAATAACCGGTTATGTATATGGTCATGCAATTTTTTTTTTTGCTTTTTGGTTGACATGGATGACTAAGATTTTGACACGTAATACAAATATCAATGGTTGAGATTTGCTCTGAATTTATAACCATTGTAATTTTTGTAACGGCCATAATTTTTAAAATACAATTCTAAAAAAAAAAAAAAAATACACCAACGGCTCTATTTTATTTTTCTCTATAAAATGAGCCCAATATTGAAGTATTTTGAAACAACTTTTTTTTAAGTGAAAATTACTCTTCTTATTAGCAAATTGTGTTAAGATGAACATTCCAAAATCTAACAGAAAAAAAAAATCCACAAAATCTCATAACTCATCACAGCCCCAAAAAAAAAATCCACCAAATGCATTATTTAATAATAATAGAATTTAAGTAATAAATTGTGTGGTGGGGTTGGGTAAAAGTAGGAGAGAGAAAATGTATAACCAAAATATTATGGTTAACTATTGGCATACATTGGTTATTAAATGGTTATAAGAGTGGTTATAAGTGAGGTGGAAGATGGATAAAATAATAAAATAATCAATAACCAAGATGGGGTTGGGCAACCATTGTGTATGCTCTTAATACTTAATAAATAAATAAAAAAACCGGGAAGATTATTGGCACCGGTTAACCAGTGCCAAAAATCAATTATGCCACCGGTTAACCGGTGCCAATATATGGTTTTCCCAGCGGTTTTGAACTGATGGCATTTGTTGGATGAATTGGCATCCCTCAAATACACAACGTTTCAAAACCGGTGGCTTAGGGGGTTTTGAACCGATGCCAATTTGACTTTTTCTACTAGTGGTTCCAAGTGATGCCGTGAAGGTGGAGGTGTTGAGAGGGTGACTTGTGCGGGGAGGAGGTTGAGGGTAAAAAAAACAGGGGCTCCATGGATAAGGGTGGTGGTGGTATAATAAACAAAAAATAAGGGTGGTTATGACGGTGGTTTTCGTGGATAGCTTGAAGGAGGAAAGGTGGTATCATAAACTATGGGTTTTGGTGAGTGACTGAGGTGAGAGATGAGGGAAGGTTGTGGTGGGGTTAATGATGTTGAAAAGGTTTGCATAAAAAATGGTGTTGTAAAAGTGAGGGTAAATAAGTAAAAGTGTAGTGATAAAGTTGCCAAGTAAGGAAACAGGTCAAGTAAAAAGAAACTTCCCTAAAAAGAATACAGGTCAAGTAATAAAGAACGGAGGAAGTATGAAACTAGATGAAAGCCCGTGCAATGCACAATTTTTTCATATATTAATCTCAAAAGAAGATATTTTTATTAATTAAAGCATATAATTATTTTTTTAATTACTATTGTCTATTAAAAAAAAAATCACATTGTAAAAATGAATGACTTATCATATCCTTTATAAAGCTAACCTATCACGATATTTGTCTCATGAATCATTTGACTATGTCAGTCGTTAGTTGCATATCTAAACCAAGAATTTCATGATGTTCAACATCTGAAATACACTTTTGTGCTTGTAAATATTATTGACACTTTGAATTCTCATAAAACTATTGTATGTTTATTTGAAAAATAATGCTAAATTTAATTCGAAAGGAATTAATTAATGAGTCGCTCGAGTAATTAATATTTAGACGTCGAAAATTCGAGCTTGGAGGGTCGAAACTGAACGTCGTAAGTCGAGTCGAATTAATTAAAGACGATACGGTAAAATCACTTAATTAATCAACAATTTACTAAAATACCCCTAGCATCGGAATGCCCTGAGAAAACCGAGTGCTAGGGGAAAAATGTGCTTAGAGCACATATCTAGCATGCACCAAGCCACGCACATAGCAGCAGTAGCCCGTATGTGCGTGCATGGCTTGCTGCGCTTGTGTGCGGGGCAAGTGTGCTAGTGCTTTGCTGCTAGCACGCCAAGCACAACGCAACTAGCTAGCAGCGTATGTAGCTTGCTGGGCTGCGTGTGCTAGCATTAGCACAGCAACAGGCCTCGGCCAACAGCCCGCACTTGTGTTCGTGGCTTGCTGGGTCGAGGCAGCAGCACACACCCAAGTAGCCACGGCAAGGGCCCAGTCGAGGCACAAGGCCAAGGCCACCAGCTGGGCGTGCCTTGGTGCCTAAGGGTGGGTGCCACGTGGTAGCGGCTGATTGGGGTGTTTGGGTGCATGTGGCCGGTTATGGGGAGAGCTTGGGGATCAAGTTTGATCCCCTCTTTTCCTTGTGGTCCTTACCTAACCCCTCATCTAAGTGTGACACTTGTTGATTAATTAGTTGTTGGTTGTTTAATTTTATTTCTGATATAAAAATAAAAGAGAAAATATTGATTTTACCACTCTCCCACATTGATGGGAGAGAGCATTTCACTCATGAGTTTCCCTATAAATACCCAACTTGAGGTATAGGAAAACTCACTTGAGTAATAGAAAAGGCATCTCCATTGAGAAAATCTTTAAACTCATAATTACTCGAGTAGTTTCGTAGGACTTGGCTAACCTCCAAGTAATAGACCTAGTCGAGGTCGTGTTGCGGGTGGATACCGTAGGAGGTTTTTGCCCGTTACGAGACTTAAGCTTTCTCAAGTAAGAGCTTGGTTGACAAGCAAAGCACGCTTCAAAGGTAATTTTCTCTTTCCTTAATTATTGTTAATTAATTATGTATTTTGATTATATTAATTGTGAGTGTGATCTTGGCTCAGGTTTATTTTCCGTTATGAGTCGGACTCATCAAAACCCAACAACCCTCAACATAAGCCACCACACCAGACGTCTCTCCTACACCACCCATAGACACAGGTGCCCTTAACTTAAAAACCAACTTTCATCCCATCATCATTATCACTATAAATTTCAATAACACCCACACAGTCATTATCAACCCTAACCCTCTTTGTCCTGTTCTTTTTTTTTTTTTTTTTCCAATGTTCTTAAATGCTAAAGAAGTAGATAACTTCCTCTTCGACATGGAGCAATACTTCTGAGTAGGGGTGTTCAAATCCGGGTACCCGAAAATGCGGGTACCCAGATCATCAGGTAGTTGAACAACCGGCCCATGTCCCGACCCGATAAACTCGGGTACCCGGGTTTCGGGAACCCGAAATTCTCGGGTCGGGTCATAGGGTACCCGATTTCTTAAAGTTTTTATTAAGCAAAATAAGAACAAATTACTCTATCTCTGAAAATTAAGATTGTAATTATCATAAAAACTGTGAAATAAAATAAATTCAAAAATTTAGGAACCAACAATACAAACTTGTTTTACACATTAATTTTCTAACAAACCCACAATTATAATGATATATATAATTATTATAATTGTTTTACGTATATCTTTATTCTATATTCTAGCAAACTTGTTTTACGTATATCTTTATTCTACATTCTAGCAAACTCCCATTTTGTAGCTTCTGCACAACTCCTTATTTATGTGGGAGCTATAAATATATTAATCATATTTTCTGTAATGTTCATGAATGGCCCAGAATATGACAAAAAGTTTCATCTGTGGACTGTTGGGGACGGGGTTACTTCATTGGTTTGTATAAGTATTTTTGTTTCATTAATTATTACTATTATAAATACGTCCTGGTATGGTATTATTTGGACTACAAAATCAAACCAGATTCTAGAACAAGATTTGATAAATGCTAGTCAACAAATTGGAATTCATTTATCAACCGATTTTTTCTTCCATTTGAACTCATTTCCATAATTCTTTTAGTTGCTTTAATAGGTGCAATTGTCGTGGCTCGTCAATAATAATATTTCTTTTTTAAAACGAGTAATCCAAATAAAAAGTCTATTTTTTGCATTTTCATTCATGAATTGCTTTCGAAACTTTTAGTTTAAATTTTTTTTTATTAGCCTAGTTTTTGTTCTTAATTCTAACTTAACTTGCTATCTTCTAGTCAATCAAATTAGTTTAATTGTTGTTCATATTGAAATGAATCATGATTCATAAGGGGTTGGTCAATGATACTCGAGCATGTACTTGTTTTGAGTGTTTTTTTATTTTCTATCGGGATTTATGGATTAGTCACGAGCCGCAATTTGGTTCGAGCTCTTATGTGTCTTGAACTTATATTGAATGCAGTTAATCTAAATTTTGTAACATTTTCTGATTTTTTTGATAATCGCCAATTAAAAGGAAGCATTTTCTCAATTTTTGTTATAGCCATTGCAGCCGCTGAAGCAGCTATTGGACCGGCTATTGTTTCTTCAATTTATGGTAATAGAAAATCAACTCGTATCAATCAATCAAATTTATTAAATAAATAAAATAGTATTTCTTTTTTATTTTATTTTATTAGGATTTTCACAAATTATATTTTAGAAATTAAAATTTGAATATTCAGCAATTCAAATTATATTACTAGATCTTGCACCTTAAGATATACTTTCATAAAGTGTAATAAATCAAAGTATTTTGGATCTCTTTTCCATTTCCTATCCAGAAATAGGTTTATTCCAAAAATTCTGGGAAATTATTGATTCGTCTAGTATTTGAATATGTATTTCATTTATTTTACTAGAACTAGATCGAAAATTAATCAAGTGAAAAAAAATTCTAGACCCAATGTCACATTCAGTTAAAATTTATGATACATGTATAGGGTGTACTCAATGTGTCCGAGCTTGTCCCACGGATGTATTAGAAATGATACCTTGGGATGGATGTAAAGCGAAACAAATAGCTTCCGCTCCAAGAACAGAAGATTGTGTCGGTTGTAAGAGATGTGAATCTGCTTGTCCAACGGATTTTTTAAGCGTTCGAGTTTATCTATGGCATGAAACCACTCGCAGTATGGGTCTAGGTTATTGATATAGTTCAGAAAATTCCATTTGAATCCATTTATTCTATTTGGATTTTTTTTACCGACAAAAATCCGTACCAAAAACGAAATTTTTTTCTTTTGGGGTACGGGTTTTTTGTCCAAGTATATCTTGTCTTTACCACGAATTATTTTCCCTGGTTAACAACAATTGTAATTTTGCCCATATTTGCAGGTTCTTTAATTTTCGTATTTCCTCAGAGAGGGAATAAGATTATAAGGTGGTATACTATATGCATTTCGGTTTTAGAGCTCCTTCTAATAACTTATGCATTTTGTTATCATTTCCAACCGGATGTTCCATTAATCCAACTGGTCGAAGATTATAAATGGATCAACTTTTTTTATTTCCATTGGCGATTAGGAATCGATGGACTTTCGATAGGACCTGTTTTACTAACAGGATTCATTACGACTTTAGCTACTCTAGCCGCTTGGCCAGTTACTCGAGATTCTCGATTATTCCATTTCTTGATGTTAGCAATGTACAGTGGTCAAATAGGATTATTTTCGTCCCGAGATCTTTTACTTTTTTTCATAATGTGGGAATTAGAATTAATTCTTGTTTATCTACTTTTATCCATGTGGGGGGGAAAGAAACGTCTTTACTCCGCTACTAAATTTATTTTGTATACTGCAGGGGGTTCTATTTTTCTATTAATGGGAGTTCTGGGTGTTGGTTTATATGGTTCCAATAAACCAACATTAAATTTCGAAATATTAGTTAATCAATCGTATCCTATGTCATTAGAAATTATATTCTATATTGGATTTTTTTATTGCGTTTGCTGTCAAATTACCGATTATACCTTTACATACATGGTTACCCGATACCCACGGAGAAGCACATTATAGTACTTGTATGCTGCTAGCCGGAATCTTATTAAAAATGGGAGCGTATGGGTTGGTTCGGATCAATATGGAATTATTACCTCACGCTCATTCTATATTTTCTCCTTCGTTGATGATAATAGGCACAATACAAATAATCTATGCAGCTTCAACATCTCCTGGGCAACGTAATTTAAAAAAACGAATAGCCTATTCTTCCGTATCTCACACGGGTTTCATAATTATAGGAATTAGTTCTATAACTGATACCGGCCTTAATGGGGCCATTTTACAAATAATTTCGCATGGATTTATCGGTGCTGCGCTTTTTTTCTTAGCGGGAACTAGTTACGATCGAATACGCCTTGTTTTTCTCGATGAAATGGGTGGAATAGCGATTCCAATGCCAAAAATATTCACACTCTTCAGTAGCTTTTCAATGGCATCTCTTGCATTACCTGGCATGAGTGGTTTCATTGCGGAATTAATAGTATTTTTTGGACTAATTACCAGCCAAAAATATCTTTTAATACCAAAAATACTAATGACTTTTGGAATGGCAATTGGAATCATATTAACTCCTATTTATTCATTATCTATGTCACGTCAAATGTTCTATGGATATAATTATTTAACATTTCCAACTCTTTTTTTTTTTTTTAATTCTGGGCCGCGAGAGTTGTTTGTTTCGACTGCTATCTTTTTACCAGTAATAGGTATTGGTATTTACCCGGATTTCGTTCTCTCACTATCAGTTGAAAAAGTAGAAGCTATTTTATCCAATTATTTTTATAGATAGATTTCCTTTCATTTAATGAAATGCAAAAAGCAGTCTTCTTTACATAAGACGAAGCAAGACAAAATTGGAATTCGAATCAGGCATTTTTGATGTTTGTGAGAACCATTTAAATCATGATTTAAATGGTTCTCACCAGTTTCTAAGAGACTTGCTTATGACTTGTACTATAATCTGTATTCATAAGATCCTTTCTTCCATTTAATTAAGCGTTAATGTAAATGAGCCATAACTATGTAGCCCTATTCCTAATAGATTAACCCCAAAATAGCATATCCAAATTATAAGAAAGCCTATAAAAGCCACAATTGCAGAATTTGCACCTCGAAAATTTTTATTTGTCCGAATATGTAAATAAATTGCAAATATGGTCCAAGTAATAAATGCCCAAGTTTCCTTTGGGTCCCAATTCCAATACGATCCCCATGCCTCATTGGCCCATACTGCTCCGGAAAGAATACCTATGGTTAAAAAGATAAATCCTAGACTAATAACACGATAACTCCAACGATCCAGTTGTTCAATCAATTGGGACCTGTAATAATTTCGAACCGAGGAGGGCGAAACATTTTGTACAATATTGCATTTTTCATTTATGTATTGAACCTCACTGAATAAAAATGACTCATTTAATAAAAGGTTTTGTTTATTAAAAACCCTTATAATATCTTTTTGAAATAGAATGATTAGAAGTGTTACAGATAATAATGATCCGAATAAAAGAGCTGCATAACCCAATACCATCATACTTACATGCATCATCAACCACTGGGATTGGAGAGCGGGTACTAATATTCCGGATTGATGCATTTCAGTTAAGAGACCCGATGTAGCGAATCCTTGGGTAAAAATAGCACTTGGTGCGGTTATTGTACTTAAAGAGTTTTTCTCTTTTTTTTAAAAAAAGGGGAATCATATAAATAAGGTAGAAACTCCAAGAAAGGAATATTAATGATTCATATAGATCACTTAATGGCAAATGCTTCCAATAAACCCAACGAGTAACTAATTGTATGGGAAGATATGTGAAACGGGCTGACATCTTTTGTAATATGGGCCTTAATCTAGTTCAGCTGGTAAAGAGGCTGATATGTTCCACAAGGCATACATATCGGCCTGTCAGTACTTGACACATGGCAACAGAAACTTGACACTTGTCTCAAGAAGCTTTGCATGGTTGAGAGCCACCTGTCAAGGAAGATCATTATAAATAGTAGGTAAGACCTCATTAATGAGGGCATTAATTACTCTCTCCCTCTACTTTCTCTCTCATACTTATCTTCCTTTCTTCTTAAACACTTTCTGACTTTACCATCGGAGTGGTTATCCCCGGATCATCCCGGGGTTAGCTAACTTCTCTTCATTGTGTAGGTTCTCAGCTTGCCGATATGAGTATCAGGATCTCGGGCTCGAACTCTTGGGAGATTAGATCCAGACAGAAACAATTTGGCGCTAGAAGGAGGGGATCATTGATCACTTCTATCGCCTAAGAACCTCACACATAGGATAGTATCAATTATGGTCGGAAATAGTGAAACACCAGTGACAAGAAAAGTAGTAAACCAGCCGATAGAACAACCTCAGATAGAGATAGAAGATGAAACTCATACTTTGGGGGATAACCAGTTTCATATGCCGTTAACACCCCCTAGGGGTGGAGGAGAGGCAGAGGATCCTATGGCAGAATTCACGCCGGATGAGCTGGAATTGGCAGCAAGGGTGATGAATGCTATGAGTAAGAAAAGGAAGGAGGCTGAGACGGCACAGGCTGAAAGGGGGACCGCTCGGGCCGAAAGGGAAACACCGCACATTAATCAGGAAGAACAACATGACCGATTAACAAACTCACCCAGGAGACCCCGAAGTGAGTCGCCGATAAGAACGCACACTATGTCACGGCGAGTTGAACAATCCTCAAGTCGCACTGTTAGTACAAGGACCCAACAGCAGAGAAGTTTGCAGGTAGATGGGCAGGCAATGCGAACTGTAGTTCAGTTAAGGGCATCTCCGTTTGCGCAACATATTCTAAACCAGTCGATGGAGAAGGTAAAAATGCCGACTTGTAGGTATGACGGAAGGGGGGGCCCGGGCAGGTTCAAAACATCCTATGAGGGCTACATGATGTTGTATACCAATTCAGATGCGGTATGGTGTAAGGTCTTTCCGACTACCTTGATTGGGGTTGTGGCCGATTGGTTTAATAACCTTGGAGTTGGAACAGTGGATAGTTTTGAGAGACTGACCGAGATGTTTGTGGGTCAGTATGTCAGCAATAATGTGTGGCAGAGAACCTCTGGAGAATTGATGGCAATAGAACAGAGGCCAAATGAGTCTTTGAGAGATTTCATTAGACGATTTAATAATGAGGCAAATACAATCCCAAAATTGCAACAAGAAATAGTTGTAATGGCTTTGATGAATGGCTTGGTTGATTCTGACTTCAAGCGTTACCTCACAAGAAAAAATTTGGCGACATTGGCAGCAGCGTTTAACAAAGCCCATGACTACATTAAAAGTGAAGAGTTGATGAAGACAAGTAGCAGAAATGTGGTTGTCGGAAGAGGGCAAAGTCAGCACGAAGGAACATCATCGGGAAGTGGAAGGCCGAGAGCCTCTGCCCCAGGAAGAGGGGGGGGGAATCGGCAGGATTCAAGGGCGTCAAGGCCACCAATGAGATACAGTTCTTATACTCCTTTGAATACACCGAGAGCAGCTTATTCGGTGAATCAGAATAGAGAAGGGTGGTCAAGGCCGATTCCAATGAAGGCAAGGCCAAGGGATGTGAAGAAATATTGCATGTTTCATAGAGATGTGGGTCATTACACAGAGAAATGTACGCAGCTGAAAGATAACATTGAAGAGTTGATAAGGAAGGGACATTTGTCGCAATACCGGCTGAATACAGGCAGGAATCAGCAATCGGCTCAGCCGATTGAGAGACAACAAATAGAGGCAAGGCCAGAAAGGGTGCAAGGAGGAGTAGTCCGACAAGGAGATGTAGGGATGCCGCCGTTATCTACTAGAAGAGGAGTAGATGTGATAACAGGGGGGCCAATACATGGAGGAACAGTTAGTGGAGCAAAGAAGCATTTGGCTGAGCACCGTCATCTGGTGTGCGCCTTAGATGTGGACAATCGTCCTCGGCCAGCTACAATACCTGAAATAGTGTTCACAGAAGAAGATGCAAGGGGTGTAGTGTTCCCTCATGGTGATCCATTAGTCTTGATAACTAAGATAAATGGGGATGACATCAAAAGAGTGCTGGTTGATGGTGGTAGTTCAGCAAATGTGTTATTTGTTCAAGCTTTTAATGAGATGAATATAGGGAGACAATATCTGAAGCCGGTGTCATACCCGGTCATTGGGTTTAATGGGTCTACAGTAAGACCAGAAGGAAGAATAGTGCTACCAGTTAGGCTGGGAGATGGGCCACAAGCAAGGGATGTGATGGCAGAATTTCTGGTGGTAGATGTTAAATCAGCCTACAATGCAATTATCGGCAGACCGATAATACACGATATGCAGGCCGTTGTGTCAACTTATCATCTGGCGATAGCTTATGTATCGAATTTGGGAGCTGTAGAAAAGGTGTACGGAGGTCAGGTGATGTCAAAGTCTTGCTATGTGACTGCTTTGAAAAATCCAGTTGGCAGTGGTCCGATGCCATGCAACCCGGTAAGGGTGAGCCAACAGTTCAAGACTTAACAATGAGGAATTTTGATACGAGGCCGGAGGAGACCCCAAGGCCGTTACCAGGAGGAGAGACTGTTCAGGTTGAGCTGCAACCAGGTGATCCGAGTAGAACAGTAAGGGTTGGGGCCGATATGGATGTAGATACAAGATGCCACCTGATAAGCTTGTAGCGTGAGAATGCAGATGTTTTCGCATTTTCGGCAAGTGAAATGCTGGGAATACATCCGGAAGTGATGGAGCATAAGTTGAATGTGGATAGAAAATTCAGGCCGATAAGGCAAAAGAAGCGCAACTTCTCAACATAAAAGATAGAGGCAATTCAGGCCGAGGTAAACAAGCTCTTAGCGGCAGGGTTCATTGAGCCTTGCACGTATCCGGAATGGATGGCGAATGTAGTGATGGTGAGAAAGCCAACAGGGAAGTGGCGGATGTGTGTAGATTTTACAGATTTGAATAAGGCCTGCCCCAAGGATTGCTACCCATTGCCTCGGATAGATAGGCTAGTAAACTCAACCTCTGGTCATGCTATGCTAAGTTTCTTAGATGCGTTCTCGGGTTATCATCAGGTCAGCCTGCACAAGGCCGACAGGGCCAAAACAGCTTTTATAACAGATGCTGGTGTATATTGTTACAAGGCAATGCCGTTTGGGCTGAAGAATGCAGGAGCGACGTATCAGAAGTTGGTGGATAAGATATTTGAGAAACAGAAGGGCCGAAATGTTGAGGTGTATGTGGATGATACGATAGTGAAAAGTAAGAAGAAAGAAGATCATGTAGCAGATTTGATGGAAACATTTGAGACGTTGTGAAAATATCAGATGAAGCTGAACCCAGAGAAGTGTGTGTTTGGGGTTAGATCGGGAAAGTTTTTGGGCTTTATGGTTAGTGAACGAGGAATAGATGCAAATCCAGATAAGGTGAATGCGGTACTTCAGATGAAACAGCCGAAAACCATTCGTGATATACAGAGGTTGACTGACAGAATGGCGGGGTTAACTAGATTCATCAGTAAATCGGATGATAAAGCACTTCCATTCTTCATGGTGTTACGGAAGAATAAGACATTTGAGTGGGGAAAAGAACAGGGTGATGCACTGGAAGTGGTAAGAAATCATCTTAGATCTCTTCCAACAGTATCCAGGCCTGGGAAGGGAGAATTGCTGCAGTTATACATCTCGGCATCACCAAAAACAGTGGCAGCCGTTCTACTGGTGGAGAGGAAGAAGCAACAGATGCCGATATACTTTGTTAGCCATGTGTTGAATGCGGCTGAACGTAGATATCCAGTAATAGAAAAAATGGCACTAGCGGTGGTGATAGCAGCCAGGAAGTTAAGGCCTTATTTTGATGCTCATCCGATAGATGTATTAACAAATCATCCGTTGGAAAAATCGTTGCATACAATGGATACATCAGGCAGATTGCTAGCGTGGGCAGTAGAGTTATCGGAGTATGAAATAAGTTACAGACCTAGAACGTCAATCAAGGCCCAGGCATTGTCGGATTTTATTGTTGAGACGACATACACAGATGAAGAAGAGGAGTTGGGAACATGGCAGGTATCAGTTGATGGTTCGGCCACAGCAACGGGGGCAGGAGCCGGAATTGTGATAACAGCGCCAGATGGGAAGATATTTGAATATGCCATGAAGTTTAAATTCAAAGCTACAAACAATGAGGCCGAATATGAAGCTGCAATAGCTGGGATTCAGTTGTCAATAGCAGTAGAGGCAAAACGGTTAGTTTTAACAACTGATTCTTAGTTAGTATCAAGCCAGTATAGTGGGGAATATGAGACACGAGAGCCAGCTATGGTGAGATACCTGGAGAAGATGAGGCAGTTAGCGGCGCAGTTGCAATATTTTGAAATTAAGTTGGTACCGAGAGTGAAAAATGCTCAGGAAGACGCCTTGGCAAGATTGGCAAGTTCGAGCTTTAATGACCTAGAAAGAACAGTCATGGTGGAAGTCTTAAAGCAAAAGAGCATAGACGAAGTGACAGAAGAGGTGTTGTGTATTGATAACGGCACTCAGTGGTATGATAAAATATTGGCATACCTTCTTCGTGGGGCACTGCCGATAGATAAGGGGGAATAAAAAAAGCTGCGAAAGGACAATGTTTGGTTTGTCATGCACCAGGGTCAGTTGTACAAAAGGGGGTTTTCATTGCCATTACAGAGATGCATAACGGACTTTGAATCTGCAAGGTTGATCGAAGAATTACATGAGGGCAGTTGTGGTAATCATCCTGGTGCAAGAGCTCTGTCCAGGGAAGCGATGAGAAGGGGGTATTACTGGCCGGCAATGAATGCAGATGCTGTAGCTTATGTTAAAAAGTGTGAAAAGTGCCAAAAATTCGCCCCGGTTATCAACCTGCCTCCAAATGATCTAACGTCGATATTAAATCCGATCCCTTTTGCACAGTGGGGGATGGATATAGTTGGACTGTTTCCGTCAGCCACGGGTGGAAGGAAATTTTTGTTGGTGGGGATAGATTACTTTACGAAATGGATTGAGGCAGAACCGATAGCAAAGATAACGACATCGGAGGTGAAGAAGTTCATATGGAAAAATATTTTCACGAGATTTGGGCTGCCAATGGCAATGGTTTTTTATCATGGAACCCAGTTTGACTGTAAGCCAGTCAAAGATCTTTTGACGATGTACAAAGTGAAGTTTTCTTATGCAGCAGTATGCCATCCGCAGTCTAACGGCCAGGCAGAGGCAGCAAATAAGCAAATCATAATGGCAATTAAAAAGAAGATTGAGGATGCAAAGGGTTTATGGGCAGATTTAATACCGGAAATACTGTGGGCAAACAGGACCACGATAAGAGAAGCAACAGGTGAATCGCCCTACACTTTGGTATTTGAAACAGAGGCAGTGATACCGGCAGAAGTAGGATTGCCGACATTTAGAATTCAACACTATTGTGAAGATCAGAATGATTTGCTGTTGCGTCAACAGTTGGATTTTTTGCCAGAAGTAAGAGAGAAAGCGGCAGTTAAATCGGCCGCATACAAGGAAAGAATGTCAAGGGCATATAATAAGAGAGTATCTTATCGGTCGTTGAGCAAAGGTGATCTGATTCTACGGAGAACAGCGGCAACAGGAAAGGGAAACGAAGATGGAAAGCTGACAGCAAGTTGGGAAGGACCTTATCGGATTAGAGATGTAGTCATCCAGGGATCATTTTATCTTGAGACTATGGATGGAGCACCACTAAAAAATGTATGGAACTCAGCGGTGCTAAAGAAGTACTATGTATAGAAATGTATAAACCTTTTCAATGATATGAAGCTGATATCAATAGAAGATGTCAGTGATGAATGAAAAAATATTCAGATGACATGTGTTGAAAATAGGCATCCTCCATTTAACAGTACATCGTTAAATGGGACGGACAGCTCAAAACCGCTTCCGTGAAGTTAATGAGCGTACAACCTGATCAGTTGTATACATTAACTTACGAGGTTGCTGGTTCAAAATATAATACCGGCAAAATCAATTCGGGTGTACGCCAATATGAAGCGTAACTCAGAAAGTGATCGCCGAGAGGGTACCTAACTGGCTGAAAAATCATAGCAGTAGGTGACCGATGTTGTACTCTGAACCAGCAACGCGTATCATTTCCTAGTGTACATAATTCCTATAGGAAATATGTACACTAGGGGGAGTAAAGAGTTAGATATCGTATACTAATAGTCTTTAAATGGTAGTTGCTAATACTACTATAACGCTGATATTACTATGTTGGATGTTGTTGGAAGTTGTTAAATGGTTTTTATATGCACAAGGGGGCAGGGGCAAGATAGTAAGAAATGGGATAGGATAAAAGCACGGTACGAATGCGGCAGTCAACGACCGCTAAGGATACGTGCTTACTAAAGAAGAAATTGATATAAGTAGAATTTTGCAAAAACAACCTTTTTGTTGAAATTCAAACATCTGCTTTTTAACAAAGATAGTAAGACGTGAATAATTAACATAGCATAATAGTTAAAGGTGAAAATGAGTGTTCATAATAATTAAAGATGACAATCGACAGGCATCACCACAAAAAGGGTATATGCCGATAAAACAGCATTGTCAAAAACAGTTCTGAATAAAAGTAGAAATTTACATATGTTAGGCTATAGCTGATAAGGCCCAATTATGCTAGAACCACAGGAAGATGTCGGTGATGACTGCCCGCCCCTTCAAGCTTGTGTATCTTTGGGAGTTGGGGAGTTTAGTATGCTAGGATCCTTGATGTCATCGTCACCGCTGGGCTCCAGATTGAAAAGGTCTTCGTCCGAAAACTGTTGCTCTTCAAAACCTGAAGGGATCTTGAAAGCTTCCTCGTTAAAAGCCTTTTCAACTTTAGCCCAATCTTCTTTCTTCCAACCGGCGGAATGGACAATACACCTTTGCGCTGCAGTCCATCCACCGTCAAAACGATCTTGAAGCCGACTGCAGAATTCCCGGGAAGCCAGGTAACGACTAACTGCTCTCTGTCGGACTGCAGGTTTATCGGCCTCCAACCCTCGAACTTTGTTTTCAAGGTTGCTAATGCAAACCTTAGCATCATTGAGATCCTTCTCAAGGGTAGGGAGGCGTTCGATGGCCTGATTTTTCTCAGCAATTTCAGTCTTAAGCTGTTGAATCTCTAGCTCAAGACTTTCGACGTTATTAGCTTTGGTCCTAAGAGCAATCATCTCAAGGTCATCTTTTGCCTTAATTTCCTTCAGCTTCTTTAAGGCCTTGTCAGCATTATCTAAGGCCGTTTTCAGTGCATTCTGACTGGTAGAGGATTGATGATGTTTCTCTTGGTAATATCGATACATCTCTACGAGCTCAGTACCAGACATAACAGCCTAAATAAGGGCAAGATAGGTGCAAGTTAGGATTGTATTAATAAACGTGTAATAAGAAATAAAATTATACAAAGTGTACAAATGAAAATGATGAGTATATATAAACAAAAATAACAAACGCAATGATTACCGTACATACCTTCATCATATTATGCATATGTAGAGCGGCAAGAGGACCGATAGCACCAGCAGGCCTATCCATTGGAAGGGTAAGGTTACTCAACAGCCAATATCCAAGAGTCCCACCCTGCATTGGGTCATATGTGATCATTGACTCATTCCGGCATGCGTCAATAGTGGGCTGCCATCGATCTTCAGAATGACCAGCAGGGGCAGTAAACCCTTTAAGAACCTCTTCAGGAAATCTCCCGTTAGGGCGTTCAATCCATTGCATGTCTCGATAAACGAGACCCGGAACGCTGGTATCGGAACCACCAGCGGCAGTAGGAATAGATTGAGTTATCAGTTGACCGGAAGTGGGGGGCTGAGCAGGAGGAGTTTCGGGTGTGTTGGTAAGATCCTCAATCTCCACCCCATCCGTCACCCTTTTGACGGAGGGTACAGTACTTTGAACCTCCGTTTTGTCCTGAATCTTTGGGGAAGGGGGCAATTCCTTGTCCTCGGCCTGGTTTGTCTTGGCAGTAGCACCATCTGATCGCCTGGAGCTGTTAACTCTAACACCGCCACCACGCCGATTTGCAAGAGAGGATAATTTTCTTCTCTTTGCGCTGTCATCAGCCATCTTTTCAGCCCTTCTTTTAGCACTGACGGTAGGAGCGCGGCTACAATAAGTAGCAAGGGTGTCGTAAGAGGGTTTGGAAGCTTTTGGGCAGCGTCAGATAACTCTGTTTCCGTCAGCAGACAACCCAAACTGTTTGTTATCCAACTTGTCGATACCTAAAATGTTGATAAATAAAAATGTTAAACTAGATAAAAGAAGAATATGACGGTAATTCCGAAATAAAAAGAGAGTGAAAGTGCGAAGGTATTAGATATAAATAAATTAATACCATGGAGGTCAGTCCAGCGGAGACCGACGCGTGATAGAGGTGCGTTGCCGAGAATATAACTCACATTCGGCACCCACACCTTGGGGGTTAGACGGACTTTACCGTCACCGTTATCAGATTCCAAAATATCAAAATGGTTAACCGCCCTGCGTTCATGTTTACCGAGTTCTCTCTCGGGAATAGAATCAAACCGTGGGTGAGGTTGGAAAAATGTTCTCCTGAGTGGAAAATCATCAGGAACGGACATGAAGAAAAACTTGCCTTGCCAGCCTTTACAGCTTGATAACTTAGGGTGGACAGTGTATTTACGAGGTTGGGTATACAAGGACCACCACCCTTCCGATTGACCATCTCTTTTTAAGGTGATCAATCGTCTAAATGCATTAAGGGTCAATAGATAGTTTCTATACAACATGACCCACACCGTTGCAATAACGGCACGGATAGTGGGAGGAGTTAACTGCACTAAACAAACGTTCCAAGCCTTTAAGATTTTAGCAATAAAAGGATGGAGAGGAAGGCGAAGTCCAAAATCAAAATGCTTTGCGTAAACGGCAACGCAGCCTGCCGGACAGTCTAGGACTGAAGATCCAGATGGAGGGATAGCCAATTCATACTCATCTGGAAGGTTGTAAAAAAAATTTTCTTTACGGCAATAATCTTTTCCAAGTGCCGTCTTCCTAAAGGTTTCATTTACCTTTGCCTTAGCAACTTTGCCGTCATCAGCCAGGACGAGAGGTTGTCGGAATTCCGCGTCATCTGTCTCGGAATTGTACCCTTCGTCCAGACTCTCCTCCTGGATAACCTCAGCGGTTAAGTCAACAACATTGTCCCTACTTTTGGTGTTGTCACTATCGGCCTCAGTCTCATCATCACCTTCAACAGAGTTAACGGCGGATTCATGCACAGGTGATGATTGATCCGCTCGTGGGCTTGAAGGAACTTCCTTATCACCCGATTCAGAAGAGCTTACAACTTGAGTCTGACCGGGTTTTCTACTGGATTCAGCTTCCTCAGCAGCAGTAACATCAGGCTGGTAACTGGTACGCTTTACTCTCGGCATAGTGCTTACACCTATATTGCCAACGTTAGAGCCGTACTGGGCAAAATGTTGATCCTCAGCAAAGCTGCTTAAATGATAACGAACACTAACAGGCTCAACGTCCAGAATTTCGGTATCGGCAGGGATATTAGGGTTGTTTGGATTTATGTACTGTTCACAAAAAGCAATAACCTTATGGCGAATGTAAGCACGCCTTTGATCCTCAGAGGTTAGGGGTTCGAAAGGGTAGTCAATGTTGTCGGATAAAGATGATGAATTACCCTGATCCCTACCGACATCTTTGCCTAAAGACTGTCTAATTAAACGACGCCTAGCATTGATAAGGTTAGGCAAATCTTCCTCTTTGCAATTTTCAGACATTTTTTATAACCTAAGATTAATAATAGCCCAAAAATCGCGCAAGAAAAAATAACATGCAAAATAAAAATTAGAGTTTGAGAATACCTTTGGTGAATAGTGAATGCGGGAGAGACGAAAAAAGCGACAAACGACGAAAAGGATGTTCTGTGTTACTGGAACAAAGAAGCAGAATACTAAAAGACGCTGAAAATTCGTTAACAAGTGACTGATAAAAACCGAAGGATGATCGCTCAGTAAGAATATTTAGGGAAGAAGAAAGGGTAAACCTAAAAAAAAAAAGGGGGGAGAGTGCATTTTTTATTCAAAAAGGGGGAAGTTGAGGAGACGGTTGAAGTGAAAGGCGGTTCAGAGATCCAACGGAGGAAATGAAAGTAACAGTTCAAAAAGCAACGGCAGGATAAAGAACACGTGTCTCATAACCCACATTTTCCCGCCCAATAAAATGTAACCCCTCAACTTCCACTTAATAGATTCCGGCGATATTTTATAAAACTGAACCACTCAACAAGTTAGCATAAAGTCTCTCCCCGATAATTATTAAAGTAGACCTTGTCTGCTATAAGCATACAAGGTCACTTGGGGGGGAAAACGGAGTTTCTTCCGCTCCCAATATTTGTTAAAGTAGACCTTGTCTGCTATAAGCATACAAGGTCACTTGGGGGGGAAAACGGAGTTTTTTCCGCTCCCAATATTTGTTAAAGTAGACCTTGTCTGCTATAAGCATACAAGGTCACTTGGGGGGGAAAACGGAGTTTTTTCCGCTCCCAATATTTGTTAAAGTAGACCTTGTCTGCTATAAGCATACAAGGTCACTTGGGGGGGAAAACAGAGTTTTTTATTCTATACATACAAGAATAACATAATAAAATTCTCAGTTAAAATTTTGGAAATAACATCCTAGATATTCCAGTTCATAATCTCTTTAAAGTGCTCGACAAAGTGCAAGAAATGAAAGCCTGAACATATCATAATTTAAATTACTAAAAGTGAGAACGTCGTCTAAATAAACGAACGTCTTCACTTGGGGGGCTAGTTGTATGGGAAGATATGTGAAATGGGCTGATATCTTTTGTAATATGGGCCTTAATCTAGTTCAGCTGGTAAAGAGGCTGATATGTTCCTGATAAGTGACTTTGATGTCACTTTTAGGGTGTTTATTGAGTCGTATTCCGGCTTATTTTTCAATAATTTCACCTTTTTTATCCTTTATTTCTATTATTTTATTATTCTCGTCTTTTATCTTTATTTTGTGTAATTTTGCCCTTTTTATTAGTTTTTAGTTTATTTTTGTAGTTTTAGTTAATAATTTCCCTCTTCTCTCGTTTTATTTATTTTCTTTTAGTTTCTAGTTTGTTTTATTTCATTTTATTTTATTTTATTTCATTTCATTTTATTATTTCTTTAGTTTTAGCATTTTATTTTATTTTATTTTACTTTACTTTATTTATCTTATTTTATTTTACTTTATTTTTCTTATTTTATTTTATTTTATCTTCCGATTTCCCCTCGTGTTGTTTTTGGTTGTAGGCGTTCCGGGTTTCAAAGTCAAGTTTGTGTTCGGGGTCCAAGGTTCGAGCACAATTCACAATGCACAAGCACCACTGCTGCCAGCCTTAACCTTCACCCCACAAACACCTTATCCTCCACCTCACAACAGCAACAACACGCAACTTCCCCAACTCCCTCACCATCAACAAACATCAACAACAACCAGCAGCAATGCTGCCTAGCCAACTCCAACCTCACACAACCAAACCACCTCCAATTCTCCTCCATCTCACACCCATCAGCCCCGCAATTCCCCTGCTTCACCTCGCAACACCACCCAACACCAGCAGCAACCCGCAACAATTGCAGCTCCTCCCCGCATCACCAATCCGCAACCAATCGAACCAAATTCACAGCAAGGAGCAACCCAGACCTCCGCGGCCGCGCACCCCTGTCAGAAAGCGCACGAAATCGAGTCCAAAATCGAGTTGAGGCAGAAGCTTTGTGCGACTTGCTGTGCGACCTCTTCGCGGGCGCGTAGATCGGGGTTCAATTTGAATCACATCACGAGCTTTGCACGTGGTTTTAATGAAATCCAACGACCTTGTTTTAATGATGCTTGATGAAGATGATGATGATGAACGGTGAAGATGAGGGGATGCGTGGTGATGGTGATGAAGGTGATGCGAATCAGAGCAGCCAAAATCGAGCAAGGAGAAGATCGTGGGTCTGGGGGGAATTTGGGGAATGATGGGTTTTAATTTCTTTTATTTTATTTTTATTCCCTTTTTCTTTTTCCCTTTTTCTTTCTTTTGTTTTATTTTATTTTCTTTATTTTGTTTTCTTTTATTTATTTTATTTTATTTAGCTTTGTATAAATACCCATTTTTGGGGTAATTAGAAGGTATGGATTTTCCTATTCTTTCTTAGTTAGTTTAGGAGAGCTTCTCTCTCTTAGGGTTAGATTAGATAATTTTTAGAGAGATAAAGTAGATTATTGCTCAATTTTCTTCCAAGTAATCAATTTTGGTCAAGTTTAATTTCCAATCAAGCAATTCCTTCAAGTTTTCATCTTTCATTAATCCTCTCTCTAGTAATCTCTAATCCTTTCCTTTAGCTTTATTTATTTGCTTTATTGTTGCTTATTTTTGTTATCCTTTTAGTTTATCTATTTATTATTGTTTTCATTGTTCTTAATCATGTTTTGTTTTGTGTTTCTTGAATTTATTTTTGGTTTTGCTATTATGTTTAATCTCTCTTCTCTAGGCTAATTTCTTAGCTAGGGGAAGGGGGTGGAAAATATGGGTTGAATGTTGGATTAATGATGATGGTTGGATTGAATACATGCCTTAAATTGATGAAAGATATTATTTTTGATGGCTTGAGATTATTGTTACACTTTATTTGATTTCCCTCTAGTTTAAATGCATGAAAGTGATTTGAACTAGATTAAGATCACCTCTATTTTAATGATTGCATGAGAATGAGTTGTTAAAATTGAGTTTTATGAATTGTGTTTCTTTATTCTCTTGATTTGCTTGTGTCTAATAGGATGCATGAGAATGATCCTAACTAGCATGGACTTCTTTCATTGATTTGCCTAGACTATTGCATGAGAATGAATTGTTTAGGTAGGACCTTGTGTTCTTTGGCATATGTTTCATGATAATCACCGTTATTCTCCTCTTTCTAGTCATGTTTGACACCCCCGAATCCCTAGCGTAATTTTCTATTGATTTTATTCATCTTTATCTTTGCTTATTCGTAGTTTTAGTGCTTTTTATCCAATATATCAACAAAAACATTTCCCCTCTTGACTCTTGCATTAGTGATATTGATGTTGGACGAGTGAGCTTCCTTAGTAGTTCGACCCTTTACTTGCCACTAACTAGTTTAGTGTAAGTTTAGGCATTATAAATTGTTAATTTGATTAGGGTTAGTAGAACCAATGACCTATTGAACCTCGATCAGTTCCACAAGGCATACATATCGGCCTGTCAGTACTTGACACATAGCAACAGAAACTTGACACTTGGCTCAAGAAGCTTTGCATGGTTGAGAGCCACCTGTCAAGGAAGATCATTATAAATAGTAGGTAAGACCTCATTAATGAGGGCATTAATTACTCTCTCTCTCTCTCTCTCTCTCTCTCTCTCTCTCTCTCTCTCTCTACTTTCTCTCTCATACTTATCTTCCTTTCTTCTTAAACACTTTCTGACTTTACCATCGGAGTGGTTATCCCCGGATCATCCCGGGGTTAGCTAACTTCTCTTCATTGTGTAGGTTCTCAGCTTGCCGATATGAGTATCAGGATCTCGGGCTCGAACTCTCGGGAGATCAGATCCAGACAGAAACACTAATAATCCTGTTATAGACAAAAAAGTAACTATCATGCCTTTTTCTAATGAATTATATAGTCCTACTATTTCATTGACGAATAAAGTTATCAAATGGAGTATAATTACTGCGGAAACCATCGAAAAGGAAATATGAGTAAAAATCTGCTCTAAAGTCGATAATATCATATAGAATATATATAAAAAAAATCCTTCAATTACAAATTATGAAACGGAAATGAAAAAAAAATTATTTCATTTTCATTATTTATTTTAGGTTATAGGACTTTTGAAATTTTGTGAGAATTTGTAAGATGGCATGCCGCCACTCGGACTCGAACCGAGATGCTCTCGCACTGCTTCCTAAGAGCAGCGTGTCTACCGATTTCACCATAGCGGCTTGTTTGAAATCATAATAACCCGTTTTTAGTCAATCGTCGAGATTAATTCAATCCAACATTTTTTTCGAACCAGTTTGGTTTGCAAATTATTTTTTATTCACGAATTGAAATGGTTCATATTCATAGTAATAAGTATATATTACTTAAGGTTTTTTGTTATTTTTCGTGAATTTTTTTAGCGGATTTCAAAAATAACAAATGCATAGACCCTTTCAATACATAAAAAATCGAATATTTTAGCTCTCAATTTCAACACGAGATCGAGGGACTTTCTTTTCTGTGAATGGATAGTTTTTTATCCAAAAAAAGCAATTAATCGGTAAAATTTTTGTTCTTAAGTATTGAACCGAATATTTCATATAAATAAGTTTTGATCCCTATGGAAACGTAGTAAAAAAAATTTGCGTCTAAAAAAACGAAAGGATTTTTTGATTGATTTAAACCGGACTATAATAAAGCAATTTCGAGAAATAATGCTTCTGTAAGTTAAAGTTTAACCGTTGTTGTTTTTGATTTGCCCTTTTTTATAAAATCTACTAATTCTATAAGTCGAGAAAACTTTTCATTTTTTTTTGACAAAAAAAATAGGTTGATGGGGAAAAAATCCCCATCTTTTATCTTTTAAGTAATAAACTAAAATAAAAAAGGAAGTTGATGAAATCTTCGATATATAATATATAGATTATATATCGAGAATTTTTCAACAAAAAACATAAAGTACTATGTTAGTGTTGTCATAAGATTTCTTATTCTCCATATCATAAGAAAAAGTTACAAAATTTTCTAGTTCAAACAAAAGTAATTTATAAATACAAACCTCCCTAAATCCTTTATTTTCGATTTTTTGATTCTAAACGAAAAATGGAATTATTTCGAATTTGTTATACCATTTTTTTAGTCAGGTCGATTTCGCTTATTCCAAGGTTTGATTACTTATTTTTCGTACAAAAAAACTTTTCGAATTCCCGGTAAAAAAAGATTTTGCTAACGAAAAGGCTCTTAATGCCGCCCAATACCCCCCTTTTTTCCAAATATTTTTACGAATACGCTTTTTGTAAATCGAAGTACGTTTTTTTGGAGCTGCCATTTAAAATTGAAAAAATTCATTATTCAGTGTTATAGTTGGATGTGAAAGACATCTATTGTTCAAATGAATCCGTATTTTCTATTTATTATCTATGTATTTAGATTCTAGGTGATATTTTTTTCTATAAAAAAAAATTGAAAAGGATAACTATAAATAGAAACTAGAAATAAATTTTCTATATTTCGATAGAAATAATCGAAAATATTCGATTAGGAGAAACTAAAAATTCTCCTGCCTAGAATGTCCATAAAAAAATTCGTATGAAATCGAGTAAGATTAATTAAAATTTCATAATGAATACTAATTTCGAGTTATATCCCTGTTTATTTTTTATGTGTTGGATTCAATTTCGATGTACGTGATAAATCACATTCAAAATTTGATGCACCCCTAATCTTAATTGAAAAAATTTTATTTATTTCTTTGCAAAGTGAAATGATCCCAATAAATGAATTTGTTTAAAAGATCTATAATTTGAGGCATTTTTTTTATTCTATGTTATAGAAACTAAAAAGTAAAGTAACAGATATTCTAAAAAAGAATATGGAAAAAAGAAATAATTACTAAAATAGACTTTTTTCTACAGTTTTGGTTGGAATGAAAGACAATTAAACCATTTTGCAAAAAATGAGGTAATAATTCGAAATAAACTACATAATCAATTTATTATGTTAATTAATAATAAATTGATTTTTTTCATTATTGACTTTAGTAGATATTTAGTCGATTTTCTGATTCATAGTCTTTTTTAGTCGAATTTGGATGTTTTAAGTTTTAAATATATATTTGAAATAACTGAAATGGAAATAAAAGGGAAATTTCTTTTAGTTTCCTACTTCATAGGCTTCAAAAAGTTATGTTTATTGACTGACTTCTTTCAAAAGAGACAAGAGCCAGTGAATGGTAAACAAAATAATTTAAATTAATTAAATAGAAAAATTTTCTATTCTAGTATATTATGGAACATATATACCAATATTCATGGATTATACCTTTCCTTCCACTTCTAGTTCCTTTGTTAATAGGATCTGGACTTTTCTTTTTTCCGATGGCAACAAAAAATCTTCGACGTATATGGGCTTTTTCGAGTATTTTGTTATTAAGTATATTTATGCTTTTTTCCATGAAGCTGGGTATTCAACAAATAAATAATAATTCTATTTATCAATATTTATGGTCTTGGACAATTAATAATGATTTTTCTTTAGAATTTGGCTACTTAATAGATCCACTTACTTTTATTATGTCAATGTTAATAACTACTGTTGCAATTCTGGTTCTTTTTTATAGTGATAATTATATGTCTCATGATCAAGGATATTTGAGATTTTTTGCGTATATGAGTTTTTTCAATACTTCTATGCTGGGATTAGTTACTAGTTCAAATTTAATACAAATTTATATTTTTTGGGAATTAGTTGGAATGTGCTCGTATCTATTAATAGGTTTTTGGTTCACACGCCCTATTGCCGCAAATGCTTGTCAAAAAGCATTTGTGGCTAACCGTGTAGGATATTTTGGCTTATTATTAGGAATGTTAGGTTTTTATTGGATAACAGGCAGTTTCGAGTTTCGAGATTTGTTTGAAATATTCAAAAATTTAATTAATAATAATGAGGTGAATTCCTTATTTTGTATTTTATGTGCTTTCTTGTTATTTGCCGGTGCAGTTGCTAAATCGGCCCAATTTCCCCTTCATGTATGGTTACCTGATGCTATGGAGGGGCCTACTCCTATTTCAGCTCTCATCCATGCTGCTACCATGGTCGCCGCGGGAATTTTTTTAGTTGCTCGACTGCTGCCTCTTTTCCTAATTCTACCTTCCATAATGTATGGAAGTTCTTTTATAGGTATAATAACAGTACTACTAGGGGGAACCTTAGCTCTTGCTCAAAAATACATTAAGATAAGTTTAGCTTATTCTACAATGTCTCAGTTGGGTAATATGATGTTAGCTCTAGGTATGGGTTCTTATCGAGCTGCTTTATTTCATTTGATTACTCATGCTTATTCAAAAGCATTATTGTTTTTAGGATCTGGATCTTTTATTCATTCAATGGTAACTGTTGTTGGATATTCTCCGAATAAAAGTCAGAATATGGTTCTTATGGGGGGTTTAACAAAACATGTACCAATTACAAAAACCTCTTTTTTAATAGGTACATTTTCTCTTTGTGGTATTCCGCCTCTTGCTTGTTTTTGGTCCAAAGACAAAATTCTTAATGATAGTTGGATGTATTCACCAATTTTTGCAATAATAGCTTATTTCACAGCTAGATTAACCGCTTTTTATGTGTTTAGAATCTATTTACTTACGTTTGAAGGACATTTAACCGCTTTTTAAAAAAATTACAGTGCAAAAAAAACCAGTTCTTTTTATTCAATATCTTTATGGGGTCAAGAAGGATTGAAAAGCATTAATCAAAAATTTCTTTTATTAACCTTCTTAACAATGAATAAGAAGGAAAGGGTTTCTTTTTTTCGAAAAAACCATACCAAAATAAAATGAATGGAAATTTAAGAAAAATGCGTCGATCTTTTATTACTATTATTGATTTTGACAATAAGAATATTTCGACCTATCCTCATGAATCCGATAATACTATGTTATTTCCTCTGATTTTTTTGAGTCTGTTTACTTTCTTCATTGGAATCATAGGAATTCCATTCAATCAAGAAGGAATTGCTTTGGATATATTAACTAAATGGTTAACCTCATCTATGAATCTCTTAGATTCAAATTCCAAAAATTCTGTTGACTGGTATGAATTTTTGATAAATGCAACTTTTTCCGTTAGTATAGCTTTTTTTGGAATATTTATAGCCTTTTTGTTTTATAAACCCGCTTATTCATCATTAAAAAATTTTGACTTAATTAATTTATTTGATAAAAGAGGGCAAAAAAGAAGTTTGGGGGACAAAATGATAAATATCATATATAATTGGCCCGCTAACCGTGGTTATATCGATGCTTTTTACGCAAAATTTTTAGGGAAATTCTCTTTGGTAGACCTCTAATAATAAACATTCTCAGTGGTCAAATGCAAAAAAAGTTATTATCCTTGGTGAACCATGTTTTAAAAAGTATTATCAATGGTAACATTAAGAAAGGTAATTAGGCATTTCTTAACTATGGTTAACCATTCTAAGTAAAAAAAAGTTGTGATGCCTAAAATACCCCCATTTTAAAATTAATTAAAAAAATAAAAAATAAAAACACCACCCTGCCACCACCTTCCCCACCATTCGCCACCATTCCCCCTCCCCCTCCCCATCCTTCACCCCCACCGACGTCGGCACCGGCGCCCAGCTCTACCTTTGCTGGTGCGTCGGCTTCCCCTGGTGACGCCCCGCCTCCCCCGCCCCTACCTCCTCTCTTTCTCCCCCTTTTTCGACCCTTCTTGTTTACCCCACCCAATGCCCACCGCCGATCACTCTAACCACCACAAAACTGGCGCTCTTCCCCGACGACCCCCCCTCCCTTGTTCGCCGGCCAAAAACCCTTAAAAACCCCAAAACACCAGAAAATACCCAAACCCGTTTAGGGTTTCGAAACCAAACCCAAGAAATGGGTTTCGATTTTCTGGTGGTTTTGGGTAGATTTCAAGGGTTTGTGGTTGTTTTGTCGGGGATGGGGTTCGTCGGGGAGGGGTGTTGGTTTTCGTGGTGGTATTGGGTGCGATAAGGGCCCACGAACGGTGGTGGGGGAACTGGGAAAGAGAGGAGGTGGGGCAGGTGGTGATTGATGGGGGAAATGGGAAAGGGAGGAGGAACGGGTCCGAGGTGGGGCGTCGCCGGCCGGAGGTGGTAGAGGTCAGGCGTCGCCGACCGGAGGTGGGAAGGCAAGCCGGCTGGGGGTTAGCCGCCGGGAGTGGTGCTGGTGCCTAGGTGAGGGGTTTGGGTTTTTTTTTTCCCTTTAAAAAAATCTAAGAAGGGGTTAACCATAGGGTCAAATTAGTCATTACATCATTAGTTAACCATAGTTACACTTAAAATACCTAATTACCTTGCTTAATGTTACCATTGATAAAACTTTTTAAAACATGGTTCACCAAGGATAATAACTTTTTTTGCATTTGACCACTGAGAATGTTTATTATTAGAGGTCTACTTAAGAGAATTTCCCAAATTTTTAATTAAGGGTGTAAGAGGTTTGGCTGAATTAGTGTCATTTTTTGATAGACGAATAATTGATGGAATTCCGAATGATTTTGGTGTTACAAGATTTTTTGTAGGCGAGAGTATCAAATATGTAGGGGGCGGGCGAATCTCATCTTATCTTTTTTGGTATTTATTTTATGTATCAATTTTATTTCTTTTTTTTGGCAAATATTCAATTTTATTTTTAGTTTTATCATTGCATAATCTAGTTTTTTTATCGAGTACATCTATATAAAAAAGTCCTTTGTCTAGAACTGTAATTCTATTAGCAAATTCATTGCTTAAGCTGTTTTTTTTTTTGTTCGTTCGTATAAATCCAATAATTGTATAGTTCATCATCATATAAGAATTTTTCTGTTGTAGCCAAAGAAATCTTTCTTTTTATCATTTCCCAGAAAATGGATAAACTAGGTGGATATGTAAAAGAAATTCTTTGTTTTCCATCATTTTAACATGTATAAAAAAAATATTGTGACATTTCATTTCTTACCGCATTTTCAAACCGATTGCTTTTTATATATCGCGTTGGACGATTCCAACGTTTATAGTCGAAAAGAAGAAAAAGAAGGGGTTTTTGAAACCAGAATAGGTTTTTATTTTCTTCTTTAAGTATTTCGAACTTCGAAATATCTTGATTCTCATAATAAGAAGTTGGGATATTTTTATAGCATGCTTCTTTTAAGTGCAAGTGAAATTCATCCTTTGTTTTGTCCTTTCCATTCACTCGGATCTTTCCCATTTCATCCATTTTGATTTTGTCCGGATCCTTCTTTT